>NC_088851.1:8415257-9132757 GCF_904066995.2 Poecilia reticulata
ATTCTTGTTCTGGACGCAACAAGTGGACAGAAGAACTTTCCTAGGGTGAATTTACCGTCAGGCGTTTCCCAAAACTTTACCATGTCAAACATTAGAACCAACTCTAAAATGATGTAATCGATTTCAAAGTACAAATCAAGCAAAAAGGATTTTGCCAAATTTGTGTGAATTTAGCATTTTCTTTTTGTCAGGTGCTGTCTGCGCCACAACTTGGTTGTGAACAAGCGGTCTAAAATTTCTTCAAGGGAACACCAGCCATACCATGCATGAAAACTGGACATGTCAGCCAATCTGCCAGAAGTTGGAGAATTGATGCAGCTGGGTGATCATTTGGAGACTGAGGTTTCACACAAATCCTAACTATGTGCATCTGTGTTGAAAAAGCCACTGCTCTGGCACGGAGGCCCTCTGACTCAATCGAGCTACTTTTAACTCCCGATTTTCTCTGCATTGCTTTTCCGCTGCTCTGAGGGCTTTCCTTGCAGATTCCACAGGGGAATGTGTGTGTACACAGCTGCTGTGCAATACGGGCTCTTTCTAATTTGCCCAATTAAACACATTGTCTATAAAAGAGTGTGTCTTCTGGGGGTTTTCTAGGGAAGTAATTATCAAGCAAAATACCACAGGAAAAAAAAATGACTGTCTAAAGTTGCTACTTAAAGTATGAATGGGAAAACCGAGAACTAATGAACCGGGGCAGCGTGGGGCAAAGAGTCGAACAAAATTCAATCGCTCGTCGGGGCTGTGGTTGCTAATGACAGCATGCTGAAAAGGTAAATGCAAGACCGTATTGGAGCAATCATTTTCTGTCCTCACTATAAATAGCCCTGCGGAGGGGAAAAGGTGCGTCAAATCTTTCAGTAAGTAATCCGATTACATGACGAAACTAAACCTGTCGGCCTGCTCCATCGGTTTGTGCAAACACAAAGACGCGGGGAGGTGACCGAACACGCTCAGGTTCACCTAATGATGGGGAAGCAGAGTTTCAATAAAAAAAAGAAAAAATTCCAACAGCTTACGCAGTAGCGATAAACGGATCAAATGCTTTCTTTTAAAACTTCACCATTGACGGCTTCAGTGAATCCGTCACATAGCAAAGTTAAGAACCATCCCTGACTGAGCAACAGAGGCGATTACAAATCACAAAATAAAGGTTTGATGCCATCAATCACACATGTTGCAGTACAAACATTTAACTTTTACTCATCCGTTTTTTCTTATGAATCAGTGACCGAAAGCGGAGTGTGCTCTGTCCTAGTTGTGGCAGGATCAAGTGGTGACAAGCAGAAATGCAAACCTTTTTGCGTCTACGTGAGCGACTTTGCAGGCCAGACACTTTAAGAGCAGCTGATGGCAGATGAGATGACAGCCTGTTCAGGTTTGGAGAAATATTTGAAACGGCAGAAGGTTTAAGCCCTACTCTAACCTCTTTCGGAGCAGCTGACACAACATTTTCAGGCCATTAGCTAACTGAGATGTTTCCTCCTCTGTCCCTTCAAAATGAAAGTAAAAAAACAATGCGGCACTGTCCTGTCAAGTCATAAAAATCAACATAAAAAACCCCCAGCTAGCCAGAAAGAGAAGTTTATTCACCGTGGGTATTTTCCTAAAGTGGGTATTTTCCTATCCCAGCTTTTTCATGATTTATTAATAAATGGTAACACTGATAAACCTGCAAACCCCAATTAAAATAGACCGAGGACGTACGAGAACATTTAAACTCAGTGAACCTTTTTATATTTCATCTTACTACAGCCACAAAATTTCAAATGCATTTTTGAATTGAACTGTATAAGGTAATAAACAAAAAGCAGCTTTATTATCTAGTTAAAATCTAAAAAGTATAGCATGGATTGTATTCAAACTTCTTGGATAAGTAAATTTAATCCAGTGCATCCAATACCAAGTTGGTTGTGGGTAATTTCATCTTCTTATAAATGTGAAAGCCTCAAAGGTTTGTTAGAGAACAATGGAGAACGAACAGCAGGCATGTCGGTTAGAAGCTTTTTAAGAAATTAAAACATTCGGGAATTTAAAGCAATGCCTCAAGATTTTAACATCCCGCTTAGCAAAAAAATTTGAAACACTGAAGTTTGTGATAAAATGTGAAAGACTCTGCCAAGATTTCCACAGGACTGCCGAGAGGCAGCTCATACCCTCCACAGTGACCTAGAGGATCACCGCCCTTCTATTCCAGCTGTCAGCACATGCTACCGTTTAATCATAGAGCTCAGTGGTAGTGAACCCACACACTTCACTCGCCTCTATACCCTCTCTCCAATCCAGTAACCGAGAAGGCTGATGGGCCAGGCTTAGAAGACGATGCCACCGAGTTGCTTTCATTCGTCATCCTAATATTTTCAGCGACGTGCCCATCTGGTTGACATTTATGGCTTCGCTTTGCAACAACGAGCGACATGTGGGGATGTTTTGTTATCGAGTCTTTTGTCTCTGGACTACAAGGAAGCGCTCGTCTTCCATCGCCTCGCAGAGTCGCATTCTCAAAGATGTAAACATGTGAATACCAAAGAGATGTCTGGAGAAAAGAGATCATGCATAACTATATTTAAACTTTTTCCGACTTTTTGCAACGTTAAAACCACAAACGTTACTGTATTCAGATTTTGTGTGGAAAACCAAGACAAAGTAGCTCATAATCAGGAAATGGAAGATACGTTACACTAGGTTTAAAATCTATTATAAATACAAATCTGAAAAGTGTGGCCTGCGGTAGGACTTTGTCAAATAAGAAAACCATACAATTGTGATAATACTACTAAGTATTTTAAGGAACATAGTGGATTAAACCCGTAAGTATAATCACTAGTGTTATTCTCATTTGTACTTCTGACACTAAATTTATGGCACTTTAATCCATTTCCATGTGTAGGGATTTACTGCAGGGACTCATCTATCAGACTGAATAATAAAAACAATATGTGAACTTTGGATTCTCGGAACATTAAAGTCAACAGCTTCTCTATTCAAAACAGCATTTAGTGTAATATTGCAACACATTAGCTGACAATTAAGTACATTTTTTACTGCAGGCACGGGCAAGAGGGATTTTGGTGAACGGTTTCACACTTTTCATGACTAGAGAACACGTTTTTTTCTACATCTTATTCGCAGAGCAGCTCAATCCCAAGGTCAGATCTGATGGACGATGTCTGAATGGCAATTTTCAAGTTTTGACTCGGATTGCAAAATTGCACCAAGACTGAGCCATTATAACACATGGCAATGCTTTGATTGAAACTATTCCAATCTGACTGTATGTTTAGGGTTGTGCATCTAGCTTAAATCTTTTGCAACCGTAGGTCCTCTTCTAGCATTGTTATACGCCCATGTACTATGATATACTACGTTTTATCATGTTTAAAGAGTGGTATATTCTTTTCCAACCTGACATAACTTTACTTTAAAAAAAATGTAATCACCAGATTCATCCAGCGTGTAATGATGCCTTTTGAGAGTATTTGGTTGGCAAGATTTTAAATGAGGGTACAAATTGTTGACAGAACCGTTCTGATTTTTTCACTTGCAAAATGTATTGCAAACCATTCATCCTCCTTTTCCAACACACTGAGGTCTGTGGTTGAAAGGGGACAAAATTTATATGCTTTGGTCTCAAATCTGCAGCAGAGCCAACAAAGTTGCAAGGAGATAAATGCGCTAGTTTGATTTATTTATTTATTGTTACAACATGAAATTATTCCCAAACCTACTGCAGAAATTGGGGTTTGGCTTTGCATAAGAAAATACTTTTTTTATAGAAGAATGAACGCCTTGCTAGCATTTTGCACACAGTGCACAGGTGTCAAGAGACTGAGCCAACGAGTAGCACGAGTAGCACCGCTGCCCACATTCCGCGCTTCCTGATAATTTGTCGTCCACGGAGCGAAGATTATGCATCACGCAGATGAGATGATTATCTGGGTTGGTTTTGGCTCGGGGAATGCACACCGTTCGCTCCCACGCAAAAGTGAGAAAGAAAAACAATACAACACCAGAGAGCGATTGCTCAATAGGTGCAGGTGTCATCCATCATGCTGAGACACTCACTGAATGACTGTAATTCCCAGCAGGCACGGGGAGGGAGGTCACTGCCACTGGAAGACAGACTTGCCAGGGTAAATGTGCTTAATACACGATAGAAGCAGGGACCCGTCATTGCACAAGTTCGCTTCAGTCTTCGGAGACGGCTCGCGTGCTGCTCGCATCGACAGTTTCATCGATTACTCCACGGAAAAAGAAACACAGTGAGCGGGAAATTGGGCGTCTGGCTGTTTATTCCTTCTTAAAACAAACAATGAATGAAAGAAAATCAAAGAAACACGTCAAGCTCATGATTCACATACACCCCAATATTCCTAATTGTTTTTACAAACATGGCGCATTTTTTGGTTCATTGAGAGCCAAGGCAGAAAATTGTAGCTCGCCCTGCGGTTTGAAGGTGTGAGAGGAGTGCCGTGATGACAGGGCTTCGCCTCGCAGGCCCGTTCCGGTTTTGACAGCAGCTCCTGACTGAACCTGCAGGTAATGTCTCATGCCTGCATGTCCTCCATTAATACATTTCAAAACATGGCGGAGCTGGAATGCCAAACAAGGCCTGCGAGGGTGATGCGCTCCCTGTAATTTGTCTGCTACGGTTAACAAAGCCGACATGATATCCATCAGCGACGAGACTGAAGCGCCGCGTCAAAGACAACTTGATTAATTTCAGGCTCTTTATAATGTTCAGGCAGATGAGAAGTGGTGAGAGAACAAAGAACGTCACAGAGACAAGAGGCGGCGCTTGCATGTTTCTTCTACAAAAGTAGGATGATTTTTGGTAAAATTAGTTGATATCAAAGGTCACTGAAAACACCACAAGGAAGGATGTGTTTTCATTTGTTAAAGCCAATTTAAGATTATTTTTAATGGCAAGACGACATTTATTCTCATTCTACAGTTATTTTATTTATATGCATTGGAGCCAACAAACAGCTATACAACAATAATCCTATTATTAATGACATGAAAATTAAGACAAATTTTAAGCTTCAGTCTTGAACGTGTCGATGACCCGCAGTTTAAATAAAAGGGTTATTTGCTTCATTTTTTTTCCATCATCAGAAATTTAGGTCGGGAAAAAATAGTTGCTTTTCCCCCCAATATTTTCAAATCAGAGAAAGCATATTACTGATAGATGAACCAAAGTTGATCAAACAACATTTGTATTAATCTCATATTATTATGTTCTCCTCCTGTTCAGATTCACACATGAAAATGAGAGAAATAAATTGGTTTTATTCTGTAGGAAAAAGCCCTTGAAAACATCAATACCTGCTAACATAGTGCAAGATATTATCTTCTACAAATTAGAATTACATACAGGTTGATTTTTTAAAGAGGGAAATTACTTGCACAACATACGCCCAGAAATAAAATTTGTGATAAACGCACAACTTCTAATACAATCCATCTTCATTGTTATGCAATAGGTAGAAGATTTAGGCTTTCTGAATTAATATTTTTAATATAATGTCTGCAACTGTGGGTGTTGTGATCGAGCCGGATGCTATGTTTATTCTGAAATCATGACCCATAGCACAATAATGTCACATGTTTATTGTCTAGCACAAAATAGCATAAAAAGTGAGTTATCATATATAATACAGAAGATAAAGGCTGCACCGATGACAGAGATCTGACTGGAGGAGGATAAAACGACTACAACCTGTCTGGAAAAAACCGAATCTCTTTTGAAAGATAGAATCGAACAATTCGATAAAACCTGGCAACCCCTTCTGAGGTATCTTGTGAATAGAGACGCAGCTCATTAGTTGCTTGCTAAAATGCGTGGCGTAACTTTTGTTTTGCTTGCTACAGGTCACCAAGGGCGGATGGGTGATGGTCAAATAGTAAGCTGCCATTTACTTATTTATTTACTGTAGATTGATCTGTCCATTTTTCACAGCTAAATTTGAATCAACTGTTCTGAATGTGGCGAATGTAGACATTCGTTTTGTGTTTGTGAGAAAATCCAGAGAAAATACTTGGAAACTTAAAAGCCCATATTGAGTTGGGTAATTATAATATAGGACAGTAAATTTGAATTTTATTTTTAGAAATAATAAAAAAAACAGTTGTGGTTTACATCAAAGCACCACAAATTTGTCAAGCCAATAAACTATTAGTTAAAGTCAAAGTAAGGCAAGCAAGTGCGGAGAGACGGCTTTGAAATCAAACCTGTTTTTAGAAGTACAACTCAATATCTGGTCAATGTGGGTAATGGCAAGGAGATATAGATTTATACTCTAGTGAAAGAGAAAATGATGGATTATAAGTTAGAAGTTTCTGAAAAATTTACAAAGTAAACATAAATTTAAAATACTTTAGTTTCATGTATTGATTTTTTTTTTTTTTTTAGGGGCAAATCAATTTTATAGCATACAAACTAAAGGCTGGATTTTCAGATTCGGATTGTGTGACTGCAACAAAAGATGAATTTACACACGTTTAACCGGAGAGCCAAATAAATGTGGCCGGAGCTGTATTATAAAACGAAAATATATTATGGTTTAGAGATCATCTGGGAGAAGATGCAGCACGGAAACCAAGACGGGAGAAAGCCATTAATCACAGAGTTCAAGTTTCCTGGTTCAGGGGCGCAGAAACGTCCCAGTTAATTCCACTAAATCTGCACTTGAAAAAAAAACTCAAAGAGATCTTGCAAAAAAGAAAACCCAAGTGGAGTCATCTCCAATGACAACAGGGGATTTCTCAAACTTAAGGCTGCAGTTAAAAGGTTTAGACGTTCATGGGCCTGTGCCGGCTGCCAGAGCGCAGTTGTTTTTACACACCCGTTGAAGGACTGAGATTTCCTGTATGTCGCCTCGGGGGACAGCATGTAAATTAGCATATTTGTTGGGAATAATGTCCATCCGAGCTCTTGTGTGAATGGAGCAGATAACACTTCACATACAAAAAAAGGGTCAGAAAGATCTCAAAATAGGCCCACGTGTGAATATAGCCAGTGATTCTCCAGCAAGTTCTCACTGCGACCAACTTTTTCGGCCCGTTGTATTCGTCTTTACGAAGAAAAAATAAAGCAACACAAACATCTATCATGGAGGTTTGTGGATTTTCATTCACTTTTCTCACCGTGACAAACAAATCTGCAGATCCTAAATTGTATGGTTTTCGCATAATTTTGCAATTGGAAACACTCCTGAGTGTTTCCAGTTGTGAGACTTTCAGCATTGCGATGTAGGTTTCTTTGGATGTTGACAAGTGCAAAATAGATGTAGGGCTTTCCTCAGAGACATAGGAAAATATAAAATCTGTTCTATTTTGATTAGACGTTCACATGAAGTCGCCGCTTTGCAACAAAGACTTTATTTTCATGCCTGAAAAGCCGGATGCAACTCAACACTCCCACCTTACGACCGATGGGAGATGCCAGTAAATATTAACATGAAAGCCGCGTCGTGATTATTGTTTGACCGCCGAAATAGATGTTATAAAACAGCAATAAGATCAAGAACAGCCACAAATCTGAAAGAGACGACATAAAAGAAAACGCACTAAAGACTGAACCAGTAATATATTCCAGGGTCGCCAAGTTCTCCCTCTATTATTTGAAAATTCTTCCTCGGAACATTGAGAAAACTTTCTGGCATTGCTGACACCTCATAATGAATCATTTTAGGAGTCATTTGTGGTATTAAGATATGCAAACAGCCTGGGTTATCACTGTTGGGAGGAGGCCAGTTTTGTAGAAAAGCAATTTCAGTAGGTACGTCTTTTTTCCCCTTAAGCTGTTAAGGTGTGTAGAGAGTGTGCTGTTGTCCCGTTGATAAATGCAAAGACAACCCTGAATAGTGCTTTTTAAAAAAGGTGCATTTCACATTTCAATGTACTCTTCTTTAAATAACGATACACTACTTTTGCCAACAACACCAATAGCAAGCCTATATTAGTTTTGCACGAGACAAAGTGGTAATTTTGTCCCAAAAAAAAAATATGAAAAAGGATGTTCAGGTGCTCAACTCAAACCACGTTGTTCTGAGTGTTAAGAATGGGAGAAATGATTTTCAAATACCAATTTTAAACATTTTTGTGTTTTTTTGAATAGATGTGTTGACAAACTAAAATCTCTCTGGGAAAACAACCCCGTTTAGATAAGATTTGTACAAAACAATGATAACTCTGAATAAGAAGTAAGTAAACGTTTGTAAAAATTGACTTGTTTTGGAAAATGAAGCAAAGTTGTCGAGAAAAAAAAAAATATATATGTGCATGTTGCAACAACCCAAAAGTCTAAATCCTGCTTGGTTTTGTAATCCTTACTTGTTTTTACGTTCACTCTGATGCATACCAATCAACAAAGCTACAGCCAGGTAGGATTTTTGTGATCCTAAACACATTCATGCAACACAAATAAAATTTCAACAAAAGTAATATCTTCATTCTGCTATTTTACCCTGCAAAATTGAAGGTGTGGGCCAGCATAAAAAACCAGCAAGATTTTTAAAGCTGCTAAAAAATTTTTCCCCCCATACAGTTTTGTATTATATATATATATATATATATATCAACCGATACTTTCTCTTTTTATTGTACAGGTAAAAGTTAAATCACACTCGACATAAAATTAACCATTCCTCTTAATGCCTCTAAACTACACCCTTAGCAAGATAAGACAAAAAAAAAAAAAACACTAAACAGACTTTTATATCTTGCTTTCAAGTGACACAGTATCTTTTTTGTGGCCACTCTTTCGGTAATAAAGTAATCTTGAACGCAATTTCAATTCCAATTCTCCCTCACTAGGTAGATAGAGAGAGAAAAAGAATGAGAGAGAGACAGAGATAGAGAGAGAGAGCGCGACCTGGCATGGCACATCCCAGTCTGTCAAACTAGAACTGAACTCTGATGTTGATGGATGAGTGGAGGTGTGTGAGCGGTTGACTGGGTCAACCCGGCCTGCCTGGGCAGACGCGCTAATGATAAATGTCAGCTGTCAGAAGTCGGTGTCAGAGCCTTCGTTCCTCCATTACTGTCCCTGTTGTGGCTTGTTGTGTGCGTGTTCAAATACATCATCATTGATGCAAATCGAGATACCGGATGGGCGGAAATGTGTGACAGAGAAAAAAGAAAAGGGTATAAAATGGATGCAAAACGTGCAGTAACTGATGTTTTGGAGAGGAAGTATTATCTGAGACTTCTTGCTCTCCCTGCACGAGACCTGCTCCAGCTAAATAAACAGCGACGTCTCAGAACAAAGACCAGAGTCTAAAATTGTGCTTTTTAAATGCTTCCAATTAGAACAGACGCTTTATACGACACCATTCAGTGTCAAATCTTTAGTCAACACGATTCCACTTTTATGTTTGAAAAGTACAGCAAATTTATCTCAAACTCTACATTGGTAAAGTCGTGAAATGAAGTTGTGCAGCATAAAGTTTTGATGTCAGTCACAAAGCAAAGAAGAAAAACGATAAGTGCAGCACATCCGATGCAGGAAAATAACTCAAACGTGCAAGTCTGCACCTTGTTTTGCTGATTTATACAACGTAATCATTAATATATTACTGACCGAATGGATTTTTCTAGTAATATGATGCCGTTTGTATGGAACTGGGGCTCAGCATGTTTAAAGAGTTTTAAAAAAATTGGAGGGTATTAAATATAAGCAATTAAAATCATCAAAATTGCATTATATTACAGTAATTTGTAACGTTTAATTATGGTTAAGTTCCGACCAAGCCAGCTACTTTATTTTGGTAAATAATCCTAGTAGGATATTCTGATGTGGTCTGCGGCATCCAGAGAGGAAGAGGAAGGCCGATATGTTTATATAGGATGTATTATGGATGTATATATCTTTGCCAAAGTCAATAATTGTCATAAGACTTGTGGTTCAGAAAGTTTGTGTGTCGGAGAAAAGAATTTAAAAGAGGTTTGTATACAGCTTTAGCTAGCTCGGTGTTGAGGCTGGCTCGTTAGCATGCCGAGACAATGAATCAGTTGCTGCCGAGGGTCGGTACAGGTTAGCCGTTTCATCAGGGGAAAAGTTTACATATCACCTTTTTAGTGAGTGTCTGAAGGTGGCATAAAGGAGAAGTATTCTCCATAAAATGGTTAGAGCTGTGCCAACAGCAAGCACTGTGTGTTGATGTGAGGCATCCAGTCTGGATTTTATGACCAGGTAATTACCATCTAATGAAGACTGGTATTTATTTTGTTTTTGTTCTCGATTTATTTCAGAAAGACTCTAGATGTAAAACACACCAGGCCATATTTTTATTTTTAAGCTGCTGTAATTTGTATGGGTAGAATATGAGTTTGTTTATCTTTTTCCGTAGGCAACATTTGGTGGCAGTAATGATTCATTAACTTGTTTGCCACCCAACACTAAACAAGAAGCAGTAGAAGAAGAAGAGTAAAGGTGTAAAAAAATGTGTCTTTCTTTTTAGTTCTTCTTTTCATCTTCTTTCTGGGTAGGCGGCTAAAAAAAACTTATGAGCAAGGTTCAGAAGAAAATGAATTTGAATATTAAGCTTTAAGCATTTTGGTTATGACGTCTTTAACACTTTGTTTTATTCACAAACAATCTCTTTAAAATTAGACACCTAAAAATATCTTGATAACTAATTACACTAAATTATTTTAATTATTGACTTTTTAAACAGTGATGCATGATATATCAGCATTAGCATTTGTCTTTTAACACATTGAAAAAACAAACAAACAGACATATACCTAATGTTAATGTTTTTTTAAATAATATTTAATATTATAAGATGTAATATTTTAAAGAAGTTATGTGCGGACTTTGAACATTTGCAGACATTTACAGTCTCAGTCCTGCTTTGAAATGGCTTGTTGCGTCATTCTTGGCACCAAATACTTTCATCACAGCAGCGTAATTATACAAACATGAGCCAAAATTAGAAAGGAGCAAATTACGCTGATATTAAAGTGAAAATAGAGATACAAGGTTTTTTCCTAGTTTCATCAAAAGCCACAGATCTACTTTGGTGCAGTCATCAAATTCCAGTTCAGCCTTGCAGTTGTTGTAGATCAAGTTTAGACGCGACCACAACTGCACAAAAACAGAAACAACTATTTCCAGCCAAAACAGCAAGACAGCATTAAGGTTTTTTTTTTCTGGCGTTTTACTTTTGTTTAGTTTACAGAGAAATTCTGGTGAAATAGGCGTGACACTGAAACGTTTCGCTGGGTCAACACATTATTTGCTCTGTAAACTGGTATGTGGGTATGTATCTACTAACAAAGTTAGCATTATCGCAACTAATTATTCACTTTTCCAAATGGCACATTTCGGTTGGGGGGGAAAAAAAAAGACAGGAAAAATCTAAAACTCTTGAACTACAGTGTCATCTTACAGGTTTTGAGTCGAGGCGGACAAAACTGTTCTCGCCGGATTAATACAGTACAAAAAAAATGTAAAAAGGTAAAAAAAAAAAGCCACATTTCATAGATTTCCAAATAATTCAGATTATTCCACCTTTCAAAGTAATTCCTTGAAGTATTTTAAAACAGATCACTATATTAGCTTTATCACACCGATTCAAACTGACCAACATGCAGTGATGCATAATAAAATATCCACCTAAATGTGGCTCCAAACAATGGAAACACAGATTATTGCAGAAGACGCCAGCCCAGAATTATTCTTACACCTGTCAGATTTCAGATTAAGTCAGTATTTTAATTTTTTACCAAAATGTTTCTTCTGGATGGTCGTAATGTTTACGTTTTGGAGTGACCCAGCCAGAATCCCGCCTGGAGTCTGACAGAGAATGTGTGGAGGGAGAAAAAGATTCAGAAATATGCCAGCTGTATGTGTAATTTTGGTCTTAACTGCAGGTATGCAAATGGTGACTGCTCAAATTTTGAATGAACTATATTTTCTGACTTAGAAGCTAGACAAAATTTTTAAAAATGGGCATGTCAGTAGATTATCCTGATTGTTATGGTTTGTAAGTAAACAGTGATGTGACCCGCATAAATATTATCTACCAGAATATTTCCATTTATAGTTTTATCATTACCATTTCATAAACTCAACCAAACACGGATCAACACAATCTGAATGTGAAAATAGTCTTCAGACAATGTCGTACAATTTCATTAAAATGAGATTTGATGAGCTTTAAGAATTTCACAATATCTCCACAATTCACTAAATGACTATCCAGAGAAAAAAATGACATCTGGTGGTTAAGCACTTTGGTACAAAATGGTTTATGACGACAAAATGGAAGGAGTTTGTGACCAAACTGCAACACTGCGTAAATTGTGGGCACAAAATGGCGAAGGGGCAAATTGATGTGTAAGTGACAAGGCCTATGACTTCTGGGTAACAAAATGTTGAAACTGTGCTACTGCTGCTGCGATCGTTTTCAGGTTTTCTGCTCTTTTTCTGCTAGAGAAATAATAAAGACTTGAAGGGTGGTGTCCAGTCCAATTAAATAAAACATGACGTTTCTTAGCTTTTTTTTTCTCTCCAAAAACTAAATGTTGTGGTCTGACTAACAAGGTTTTAAATGACACACAGATGTAAAGCACTTGCTCACACTCAAACTGCATATTAAATTAATCACAGTTGAAATTGATCTAAATCAGTCTATAAATCAAATTGCATAAAAAAAACATTCGAGATGCAGATAAACTTAATTTCAACAGTACTGTAAGTTAAACGAGATATGGGGCTGATGGGATTTTCCTCCAGCTATTAATAGTGCTGCCCCTCCTCAACCTGTTGCTGCTCACTGCCAGTCAGCTGACTCCAACGTTTTTTCCCATGCTTGAAAGACCTGTTCACAGGAAAACTATAGAGCGAAAATAATAATAAAAAATACTACTTATGACATAATTATATCCAGTGGCTTATGTTATTTTAGTCACAGTAGGAATATTTGTGTTTTAAATGAAAGCAATTATTATACATTATACATTGTTGCTTTAAGTTCTTCTATGGTAGTGATATTTTTGTGTTTATTCTCTAGTGTGAGTGTTTCATTCACGCCTACAAATGTAATACACATTCATCCTTTTCACTGTGTTCATTTGGTACAAACTTTAAAAGTATGGCAAAAAAAACAAAACAATGATTCAAGCTAATGTATACAGAGTTTCAGACAGGTTACAAATTGTCAGACTTTCTGCTGGGGGAAAAAAAAACCCTCATGACATCCTTTTAGAAAAATTGAAACTTAAAATCACTAAATCCAAATTTGTCTCAATCTGATACCGTGAAAGTGTACAGAGCGCCATAATGTGGGCCATTACGGCGAGCCTTTACATGCTGCTGAGTGACGAGGAGCAGAGTGGGAAACGTGTGGACTTCCCACCATAGACACTAACATTATTACCTTCACCAGCATGTTCCCACATCACTATAACATCCTACAGCCCATAGGCCTAAGTATTTTACCTTGTGTAAACAAAGATTACAGTGCATCCCATCCCCAGCCCCTAAAAGGGGAGAGCTGTGTCATTACTGTCACCTAGTGGACAGAGGGGAGACAGAGATTGATTGAGGTGATGTAAAGCACATGTGGGAACCACACAAAAGATGGCTCTTTACTGGAGAGAGAAAGAGGCCAGCTGAAAAAGCATATTTCCATTTCATGTAGCAACTAGAATTGCAAATGAGTGGAGAAGGCCCGTATCTACCCCCTCCGATTCTAACCTCTCGGCTTCACAGCTGCCGTGGTGTTTTTAACGCGACGTCATAACTGACCGCTCGGCCAAAACACGCAGAACGTTCTGCGGAAGCTCACCTGTGTCCATAAAAGCTGATAATAGAGGCAATAATTGGGAGGGAACAGCAATAATAATGTTTTAGTGAGGCAGTAAATTCTTTAATTAGTTGTTAACACTATGTCTATAGGATAGGTAGAAACCCCCCAACCCCACAGGACCCCCACTCCCGTTAGTGCCTGCTGTCTGAAGCAGACTGGATGGACACTCAGACAGAAGGCCAGGAACTTGTCTTTTAAAATAAAGACCCTCGCTTTTACTGCTAACAGGACGTGTTACCACAGTAAACTGCTGGGAGACAATTAAAGACAAAAACAGCCACTGACAGCTTAAAGCTTTGCAGCTCAGGACTGGTTCTAAGTGGGAAAAAAAAAAAAGAGCTCAGGGTAATAATCCTCTGTGGAAGAAAACCCCCTTTGGCAGATGTTTCGGGATCCATCATGGAAGAGATGTTCTCCGAAACACACAATCATTGTGGGCACAGAAAACGGCTGCAAGGTAGATAAATGCAAATGATGCAGGGGCTGAAAAACCAGCGGACATTCCTGTGGGGTGATATGATCTTCCTTATGATCTACAAGCTATTCGTGGTAGGACTGACACAGTTGTGGCGGTATTGAATAAGCTCAAGGGGTGGTCTGGCTTTCCTGGCTCCAGCATTTAGACACAAGGAGGAAAACATGAAGAGAAGCCGTGAAGGTTCCACGTCCGAAGAAAGGGAAACCTGCATGCGTCTTTCTTGTCCGCCACTGTTGGTGCTAAAGGCAGGAAGCGATTAGAAAAGAGCAAAGGCACTCAGCCATTACTGGTTAAACACAGTCACAATATGTTCCAGCACTTGAAGAAAAAGTGGCAGGCATTACGAGAAGGCTGGTCTTGTTTAAACAAGAGAGCGCTTTCTTATCCGTACTACCAACACGACAAACAAGCGTCGCGCTCATTGTTAGCAAGCTTGCTTGCTGCGAGTCTCTCCAAATATTGCGTAACGCAGCTCCAGATGCACAATGGCAGCTCGCTGCTGATGAGAGACAGTGATTACGTTCCGTAAGACAGCGGTTGGATGCGATAATTATGCAATCAGCAGCCGAGCTTTGTGTTGTGTCTATGATTCGTCTCCATTATTTGAATTAGGGCAATTCATTTCCACAGCCGGGTGTAGCGGCAGGCTTGTTGGCTCTCTGTGTGAAAGGGCATCGCTGATGGCTTTTGTTTTGGCAGATGGCTCGGTGCCACGTTGCTCGCCCGGCACCAGTTAAACAGCCCTTGGGCTTAATCACCATTCAAGCCTTTCAGTACTTCCTGGATTATAAACAAAGACACAACAGATGAAGAGATGGCGCAAAAGATGTGTAAAGACTAATGCTGGATTGCTTGCGTGTTGTGTTAGTGGAGAACATAAAAAAAAATTTTAAAAAGAGAGAAATGTACAAATCTGGAAAGCTGGTCTTATTGTTTTAAAGATCACTTGTCACCTGAGCTGGAAATGAGACTTCAGGCTCTCTGGGCATTAGGGAGACAAACCTCGGCGCTGCTCCACTGGCACTGAATGAGAGGTTTATTTCCAGAGGTGGCTTGGTGTCTGAGGTGATGCTGAGAAAGGTCAAGCAAACATTCTTTGAGTGCATAAGTCTTGCATTCATCGTCGATGGAGTGCATCGGTGTTTTGTCTCTTGATGGCATCAGATTATATCAGTGTGTGTTTAGTTTTCTGGATTTGTAAGAAACTTGCAACAGAAGAGAATAAAAAGAAATACATACGAGCGAGTTTAAAAAGAGATAATCTGAGAAATCTTGAAAGCAACCCATGTTGCGATGTAGGCGTGTATTTGTTGCAGATATCAAGGTACTGAGGAAAAACGATTAATAACAGGGCTGGGCAATCACACCAACCCCGTTTAGTCCGATTTAATCAAAGTCTTTGTTTGGAGAGGTGTGAAAGCGCAATCGAACTTTGAGGACCAAAAAAAGCAAACTCTTTTTTGGTCCTCTGTATAGTCAGACCACAACAGTCAGCTGACTGGCAGTGAGCAGCAACAGGTTGAGGAGGGGCAGCACTATTAATAGCTGGAGGAAAATCCCATCAGCCCCATATCTCTAACTTACAGTACTGTTGAAATTAAGTTTATCTATATCTCGAATGTTTTTTTTATGCAATTTGATTTATAGACTGATTTAGATCAATTTCAACTGTGATTAATTTAATATGCAGTTTGAGTGTGAGCAAGTGCTTTACGTCTGTGTGTCATTTAAAACCTTGTTAGTCAGACCACAACATTTAGTTTTTGGAGAGAAAAAAAAAAAAGAGTTTGCCTAAAAACCCTCAGTCTCGGTTTGACTAAAATTAACTCTGGTGCGGTTTGAATGCATTCAATTCCTTCAAAAGCAGGAAGCGAACTATGCAGCAGGGCATTCTGGGTAAATACAACCAAAACAAATGCGAGAGTCTAACGATAGCAGGACAAATATAGGTCATGGTCTTTTACAAAAGAGAAATCCTACAGCTGCTGAAATCTGATGCTTCTACGCTTGCTTGTTGCGTAGAAGGAAGTTGCGCTCGTGTCTTCTGAGGTTTTTCTGTAGTCTTATTTAGTAGTTAGTGGTGTAATTTTAACGTAGGTGAGGTTTGGTTCATTTGATAAAACGAATCAAACCGCATGTTAATGTGACAACTGTAAATTTTACGTCACCCAATACAATATTATAATTTAGCACCAGTAGAGATTATTTTTGCCTTTCCTTTATAAATAAATGGAAACGCTTTGAAGCCATGGTGTTTTCACTTAAGGTTATAATCCTGCTCCATGCTTAGTATTGCATATCAGGAATCTGCAAAAAAAACAAAAAAAAACAAACAAAATACGGCAAAACAATTGAAAGCTATTGCTCAAAGCTGCACAAACATGTGCGGATGTCTGCTTGCTAATGAAATTCAGCAACACGCAAAAGAAGAAATGGTTCCATCATCCTGTAATTGAGAGGTCAAGAGCTTCTACTTGGACAAACTCCAAGTGAACTGTGCCGAGTCTCTTGATTTTACCCTCCGTGTTGTCAGAGAAGCTGAAATAACTCAAAACTGGCTGCGGAGAGTTAAGAATTTCAGCTTTGTAGAGGATAAAAAAAAGATTTGCATGAGAACATGATAGGAAAGTAAAATGTGAATGATTTGAAAAATGATTAGCAAATTATTGCAGTGATTTTAAAATTTTTTTTAAATTTTTTTATGCATTTGTGGTGCATAGAGATAGAGGCATTCCCTTTAGGATCTGGCAACGTAAGGGCTCATAAAAGAAACAGATGACACCTTGACTCAGACTCTCCACAATGTGTGAGGGCCGTTTTGTGCAAGAGCCAGTTGGCTCATGGGACAAATCCTAACATGTCCTAAAAGGATCTGTCTGTTTGCTTATGTTTAGCCATCGCTGAAGCCAGTTTGGCGACTGTAGATGCACGGCCTGTGAACATTTGAGGCAGGAACGCCGGGGCTGTGGCGCGGGAGAAGCCAGTGGTTTTTTGGGCATCAGCTTTGCTATGACAGATGCTGATGATGAACTCTTGACACCGGCTCAACCGGTTTATGTTCAACATGTGTGTCTGTGTTACTGTCTCTGGTTTCCAGGAGACTGAGGTATGTGTGGGCCTGTGTGTGTGTGTGTGTGTGTGTGCGTGTCTGTGTGTATTGTGAAGGCTGAGAGAGATGAGAGGAGCAGCAGGATCTGCAGCTATCTGGGAGGTTGGACATAATGACACACCGGGGACAGATTAGGTTCCTGTCCGTCAGGGTTCCATCAGGAAGACTCTGATTTACAGCCACGCTGACCAGCCAGTTTGCCCTCCGCCCAAAGCAAACAGCTACGGAAAACACCACCGCCTCTGTGCGGTGGCAGCTGGTGGGCTCGCACACATGTTGCATTTGGCTACCTCATACTTTGGACAGCGTCTGCGGATTTAACAACATGCCAGTGTTGCAGCGGGGGTGAGGGGAGAAGAGAAAAAAAGACGAGCTCAAAATCACAATTAGCTCGATCTTGATACGAAGCTGAGTCAGAGTCTGTGTTTATGCATGAGCGTCTAAGCCGAATATGCAAAGCCGGTCATGCTGCATAGTTCCTTTTTCCAACTGAACGGGCGAAAGAAGAGAGATGGACAGATCCATTAAACAAGATGTCACCCGCAAAAACAACAATGATTAATCACACGCTGCAAATTATAAGCACCTGTACGTATGAATGGTAAAGCAAAGGTCTCTCTCACTGTCTGACTGCAAGCTTTCACTCTCAGACAGACCCCCACTCCTCTCTGACCTTCAGTGCCCTCCTTTCAGTTCAACCAAGAGGAAGTCTGCCTGAAAAGAAATAACTCGGCACGTACACAAACGGCCATTTTAGCTTAAACTCTCCATGAAATAACAGATCTTGATGTTTAATGCAGGGGTGACTTTAAGGGTGTGTGAAAGAAACGGACATGCTTGAATGTGGTCAGATTTTAATATCGCAGCTGAGAAATAACGGAAGGCAGAAAAAGAGTTATTTTGAAGAGTGGCAAACTTGGAAGAAAAAAAAAAGAAGAAAGTTTTAGACCGTTTAAGCTGTTGCAGTTATGACCAAAAAAAGCAGGATTTTGAAAAAAAAAAAAAAAAAAAAAAAAAAAAAGGTTTTCTTTACAAACGAGGGCACTTCATAAAAACATTGAGATTTCACATTGTGAACATCTAGATAACTGATGTCTCAATAATTTTTTTAAAAGTTGAGAGTATGACTAGGAAACTGGGATTCACACAAAGGAAGCAGGTTTCACTGGGATTCACAGGCCTCAGTAAACGCCACCCTGGGTGTACGGCTTCTGACACATTCAAGAATGGATTCTGAAGCGATTCCATCACTGACATAGACATGGGTTGGTTACTGGCACCAAAGTAATCCAGCATCTTAAAAAAAACAAAAACAACAACGTCTCCGTCCCGACAGTTCATTCACAATTCCTTTGGATGGGAGGGAAAGTGTCGGAGCAACAGGCGTTTTATTTTCTGCATGAATTCAATCCAATTAAAAAAAATAATGCTTCATTAATCCCAGCGGGAAATTGGATGTTGTTGTAACTCGTATTATACAACGAAGCGTAAAGTAATGCAGCTGCCCCTGCTGATCAGCTGGCTGACTGAAGTCTCCTGCAGTTTTTGGTTGCTACCAAAAAATATAAATTCAGCTGTCTGGAAATATTCCCAGCCACAAAGAAAACCCCATGACTCCTTTTAGGGTAGCAGCGTTTTAAAGGCATGTCTCTTTCCCGGCCAACTGTAGGCTGGTAATTGTACATACCTTCATACATTTTTGTTTAAAACACCTAACCTGATGAACTTTATGCCCCAGGAATACAACTTACGTGGAAAATAATACAAGAGCAGACAGAGGGGTTGATTACTATATTTTTTAGCTAGAATATGAATCTGGCAATCCAAAAGTTAAATAGAGAGTGCTAGTGAGTCCTTATTGGCATTTTTACTTTATTAATTTCCATGCACGCTTGTGATTTATGAACACTGTACTCTGCTGACATCACCAGTCATACAGCGGACATTTAAATCCAGTGTAATAAGCATTAAGCCCTCTAAAAAGTGCAAAAACGGATCGGCGAACCCAAGTTTGTGACTTTTGCAGAATGGAATGAATGCTATCTTTTATGGTTCCTCTCTCAATCACTATGGTGCAGCTTGCTTTTTATGCTGTAATGACAATGTCCACGTCACTGTAAATCTGTGTGATTGTTCTTGGTGGTTGATGCATCAGGTACGATCCTACAGGATATAAATATGGTCATTCAAAGTCCAATCTGGCCATTAAAGTCCTCTCTAGTCCTCTTGACAAACTGTTTCCATTTTCTTGTTGCCAGATTTTTGGGAAAACCTACACAGTGTTCCCAACAAACAGCTCAGGGGGTTTTGCTGCCATTGAATAAAGTACATATAAACACTACTGAGAACAGCAACAGATAAAAACGCAAATAGTCTAAATTTAAGCACATTACTCTGAGCAACATTCTGTTCCGTAAACTAATGATGAGCTAATGTCAAAATTGGTTTGTAAGGCTATTTTAACCAGTTTAAGCACAATTCGCAACAAAACAAAAACAGGAAAACTTCACAATTACACTTTGTTTCATTTAGGACTTTGGTGTTAAAGTAAAAACCAACTAAATTTGAAAAAGAAAACATTAAATATGCAGCAGAAATTTAATCTGTGTTTTATTCCTCTCCCCACCAGCTGAAGACTGTGCTCCTCTGTGTGAAAATCACCTGCATTCATTATGCTAACAAGCCGGCGCTGCTGATAGGCGCACCGGCTGATGTGAGGAAATGTGAGTTTGATTAATGTGGGCAAAATTGAGCTGTGCAGACAGCGCCCCGGCCCCAGTTAAAGCAGTCGCCGACCATCAGGCTCAAAACGCTGAGTGCTCTGAACTGCAGTCCCGCTGACATTTCCCTGCAAATCTGCTGCAGACCTCCCCTTCTGTGCTAAAACAAAACGGAGCGCAGCATGCCTGGATCTTATGCGGGGACTTTAAGCAATTAAAGCCTTTTGTTGATAGCTTGCACAATGAGGAAGAATTGCTTTTTGTTCAGCTGTGTACACTCAAAACGGAACCAGGCTGGCTGGTTTTGTCTTGGATGTGATCTGCACTCAGGCCACAAAAAGCAGGCGATCCCGTGTGTCCGGCCGACCGGTTGGCTGATTTCAAAGAGCAGCTCAACGTCCAGCCCTTAGGAAACCGTGGCCCACCGGAGCACATGAAGAAGGCAGAAAACTGGGGGGTGGGGAGAGGGAGAGAACGGTGGGAGTCTAAGAGGAAGGGGAAAAGCAAAATTGAGCAACACACAGAGCCCCCAAGTACCTGCCTGTACAGTCGACTCTCTGCAAATGTTTACTTTGGACCAGACTGGCGGCCAACTGGTTGCAATTGACCCTCTACCAGGACGAGTTAGAGAGCGAACATGAGCCTTTTCCTTCAGGGAGGAACATGGAGAAAAGCCACACACGCACACTACAAGCATAAATGTTTACAAATTTTGTCTCAACAAAACCTCCTCATTGCTTTTGGAATAGGGAATAAAAAGTATATTATATATATATCAATAAATAAATAAAGTTATGTACCTATTTTACAATTTTTCAAATGACTTGGAGAGAAGCCAAAACCAAAAAAGCAGGCAAAAAAAAAAGACAGGTGTTAAAGCTTTAATATGGTAAAGTCAAGCAGCATCTGCCTCCACAAATATTCACTTTCAGACTCCTGCAGCCTCTCCTGCTTATGGTCAAGCAGCGAGAGGATTCCTGTTGGCCCCGCAGACTAAATAAAACCTCTTAATCCTCATAAACTGCTCCATATGAGTATTACATGTCCTAACTCGGTGCAGAACTGCAGGGAGAATGGAACTCATTTTGCAGATAAAACATTACCAGAATCCCCTCCTGTTTTCTGCCTGGCTTTCATAATGCGTTCCGTGTCGAGATGAAAGTCCGCTCTGATGCGAACCCCGTAGGCTCCCCGCAAAAAATATTGACGACAGAGAGCGCTTACGATGAAAAATGCCCTGGAAAATGTAAATGAGGGGGTTGCTTGGATGCGGGTGATCGGTGGATGAGAGTTCGCTCAGGCAGAGCATGTTGCCCTGCGAGGCTACAAATTATGCCAACATGCCCTTTAAGGAGTTCTTGTACTATAAAAAAACAAAACAAGAACTCACTTGGATCAGGTCATCCGATCCCAGAAAAGTTAACAGGATTCATAGATTAAAATCTCATTTAAAATCAAAGCGAGACGTTTGCAATCGTTACACCTTCAGGTGGTCTATTTACGCTCGGCACGCGGGCTTTCTGACCGTACACCTGAGTAGAGCAAGCAAGCGTCTGCCACAGCAGGAAACGAGGGGGAGGCAGGTAGGCATTTCACTCCAGGCCAGTCATTTGTCACAATTGTCACCAAAAGCACAAACACAAATTACTGAATTATACGTGCGGATGTGTGTGTCCTGCCTTGACTAAATCAAGTCAAGCACTCGAAGCTGTCATAACAGGGGCTTGCAGAGGTGGTCAGTTTATGCGATTCCTGTTATGAATGTTAGCGGGAACTGTAATGAAAATGGCTTGGATAGCTGACAAAGGACAGAAGAGAAAAACAAAACATGCAAGGTAGGGCACCCGGGGATGATTAATAGGATGTTTAAAGGTACTATTATGAAATCCTAGTACATCAGTCTCCTTTGTGTTGTAATTTCATGGTAAGATTGCTGTAAACAAATCATAGAAACAAGCTGTAATCATACACAAGCCACCTCATTTCCTGACCAAAATATACAGAGAGACAGAAAGAGTTTTGTTCAAAAGGAGAGAACGAACACGCTTTTAGCTGAAAGTACTGTCTCTCGCTGCAAAGTTTAATTTATTTACGCTGCACATATTTTGGTAATTTACAGAATAAAAGACCAAATATCAAAATATTTACAATTTTTCATCCCTGCAGTTCATTATTTATAAAATTCCCTTTGATTAAACCTTTTGCTGCAATGCCAACACGAATGCTCTTTTTCGCTCTGAAACGGATGTTTTGCACAAAAGAAACTTTCTGCAGTGTTTACACGTCTCTGCCACAGGGGATTTTTAAAAACACTTCACAAAGGGGAGATTTTTATTTATTTTTTACTCCATTTGTCCTGATTTCATGGGGAGTGGATCTTGGGAGATTATTAAAAACCAATGACACAGAGGCGCACTTTGTGCCTTTTTCTGCGCTAGAAATCACGGAGCAGTTTATCTTTTAATTTTTCAACATCTCCCTTTGTTCTGATGCTTTTCCCGAAGGCTAGAGCGTGTCCAAAGGGCTCCATTTCAACTCAGACCTAGTTTTAAGTCCCTTTCTACTTATGTTTCACACCAACAAACTATTTTATACTTGAACAAATTAATAACAGTTCATTTTTGTATTTTAGATAATCAACATAACTCTTCTTTAAGAATCCTCTATTCTCACATACAATTCAACCTATTATATATTAAATTCTGAAGAGTTTAAAATTCCTATAATCCCTATAATATGGCTGCCATCCCCATTTGGAGACTCCTGATTCTTACATAATATGAGCGATAATAACACTGAATCATCACCTACCTAATAAAAAGAAAAGGGGTATCAGCTCTTACACATTTTTCATATACCAATAATCAAACCCTTCTTACAATTGCCGACAAGTTCTCTTTTTTTTTTTTAAATATATTTTTCTCACTTTCTTTGGTCTTTGACGATTTGGCTTTGGTTATAGTCTCAAAGTCTTTAAAGGGTGTAAGCCCTGCTTTTCCATCACCTTAATCATTTTCTTCAGGGATAAAACGAGGCTTTAAACATGAAACCTGCAAGAAGGCTGTGAGGAAGAAAGGGGGAAAAGAAGAAAGGATTTGGGATAGAGAGGCAGCGAGGAAGGAGGAAAGACACAAGGAGAGAAGAAACAGAAAAAGAAACGAAGGACGTTTAGAAGAAAGGGAGTGAAGAATGTAAGGAAGCAGAGAGAAGGAGAAAAGAAGCAAAGGTGTGAGAAAACATTTAGAGAAATAAAAAAAGTGAATAAATTGAAGATTATCCTTCCATGTCTTTATTTTCTTCTACCAAACACAGAAATCAGATTCTCTAGTTTTCCAGACCTCAAAAGCACAATCCCCTTCGTTGCCAGAGGAAGTTTAGGTTTGCATCTGGTCTGCTCAGTTATGAGGAGAGTTTGTTTCGAGGTGAACCGCACAGGTATGGTGGCCAAGACACAGGAAATATATTAACGCAGACCACCGTTTGCTTTCCCGACCACACCGCGTCCCACGGGGGCAGGGATCAGACGGCTC
Organism: Poecilia reticulata; assembly: GCF_904066995.2. Classification (NCBI taxonomy): domain Eukaryota; kingdom Metazoa; phylum Chordata; class Actinopteri; order Cyprinodontiformes; family Poeciliidae; genus Poecilia; species Poecilia reticulata. Next base: position 8,438,918 of record NC_088851.1, read on the forward strand.
GGGTCAGCGTCTCTCTTTAAACACACATGCAAATAAACATGCCTAAACATATTAGGTCTGCTGGAGGCTTCTGACATTAGTACATAAGAAGAGGGAATTTTCAAAAAATAAATAGCAGAACTCGAGGGGCTAAAACACGCGGTAACATAAGTAGAAATCTAAAAAAAGAAACGCAGTAAGGAGGCCTGATTCTGACCGACGTCGGCTTCACGCACCGTTTTACTCGACACAGATGCTCTCACTGACAGAGAGGAGGAACCGGTTTCTCCACCTCGGAGTGTTAGCACCTGTCTGCACAGATGTGCGTGCACTATCCATTAACACCTACATAAAACACCTACAGGCACCCGTATTCTATTAGAGGTCAGCACCCGGCTCCTCAATTTCATGGCCCATGTATGAGGGCAGCAGAGGTGAATGTGATGACAGAAGGACATGTGAGCTGCAGCTGAAATCGCTTCATCGTTGATCCTCACACAGGCACGCAGGTGGCGGACATGAGTTCGGACGTATCCCCAAGCTTAAAGAGACGGCTCTGTGCTTTTTCTTGACAAGGGGAGATGCTCATTAGTCTTGATCAGGCCGAATTTGGCCACGGTTGCATTAGCATTTTTTTTTTTTACCCTACTCCAGCCTTTTTTTTTTTCTTTACCTCGCCTCGTCTCCAGCCCCTCCTCTCACTCAGGAACCTTGTCCCTTCCATGGCTGGGAGGGAGTAATTTGTTACAGGCAGCAGGGCCGGCAGAGAGGTCTCCTTGTTATCTGGACAGGGGATCACAGCGAAAATCATATCAGAGCGAAGGCGTGTTTAAATACAGCCGTAATTACGGCAATCATTTCTTGCTGTCTCTTTGGCCCCAGCCTCCCACTTTAAAAGCCCCACCCTCTGTTCCCCAAACTTTCCTTCTCTCCGGCAGGCCCCCGCCATTCCCGGTTCCCTTTTTTCCCCCCTGGCTTTTCAGAACAACCTCCATCTTCGCGAGCATTTCCTCCACTAGTATCCAGTTAATCCTGGCTCGTGGTGTGGGCTCAGGGGCTGACAGTTGCATGACAAGGAATGTTTCCCTTTGTAAGAGCCTACTTCCTCCTTGCGCAGTTTTAGCCTAATTGAAATGTTTCCTATTGAGCTCAATCAAGGGGGCAATTACCTAATTATTCGCTTATGCCTAACTCTGCCCGGTAGAGAGAAACTGAGAGCCAGGGAGAGGGGGAGAGGGACGGAAAGAGGGGAGAGAGGAGGAGGAGGAATGAGGGAGAGGAAAAGGAATATTGAGAGTAAATGCAGTAAAACAAATGAGTGGAAAAAGGACACAGGGGAAAATACAGGAACAAATTAGTGGGAGCATTTTTCTTTATGTTGAGGTAAATTCTTGAACTGTAAAGGGAGGATTGATGAAAAAGGTCTGTCTTGATGGGAAGAATGTCAGTTCCAACATTTTTATGGGTAGGATCTCTTGTAAAAGTACATGTATCCCTCAAACTTTTCCCAATTTTAGCCTCGGTCTTTCATGCACTTTGGTGGGAAGTGGCACAGAATCACAGAAAGGAAGGAAAATACACATGGTTTCCAATTTTCTTTTTAATTTTACAGAGAAAAATCCCAAAAAAAGTGGTAAGTATTTGTATTTCAAGTCTTTTTACTCTGATACCCCCAAATAAATCTCAGTGTAACCAATTGTCTTTAAAAGAAATCCCCTGAAGACTTAATGAAGTCCACCTGTGTGTAATTACTATCAGAATATAGGTATGTGAAAGACTCAGGGTTCGTTATAAACACTTAGTAAACGTATAAATCAGGTTGAAATGCTTTTTAGTCAATTTCCATCAGCTAAATTGAGAGGAGCTAATACAGAGCAGTCATGGGAGGAAACTTGTTAAATGCTAAAAAAAGGATTTTAAACTAAGGTGGAGATAAACTCCAGCAGAGATACAGTAGAAGGGTTTACATAAAACATGTCAAGCTCAATTGTACTGAAGTCCAAAATTTTATATATTTATTGTTAATTGCCTGCCAGTATTTGCTCACGTCAATTCATCAACTTCACTAAATTTTTCCCATAATGCACCACATCAATTGCTCAAAAGGGTGCACAAGTTTTGCTTGTTGGAGAGGCAGACACAGGAAGTGTCAAGACAGACAAAGCCGGTTCCACTGAGTTCCTAAGTGCAGATCTGGTATAATGAGTTCACACGACACTTTGATCACTTTAAAACCCAAAACATGATTTACAGCTTTTAAGAAAACACCCGCAAACAGTTTAAAAGCACATTCACAATCACAACAAAGCATTGCTTCACGGTTGCCTTAGTGATGTGGACATCTTAAAATCTGTGTTTGACTCCTCTGGTTTAGATAAAAAAAAAACATATACTCATTTGATGAACGACTTTGTCAAAGCCTGGATCCAATTGAGAAGGTGAGGGGCGAATTAAAAATACTGTTCAAGGCATGCTCCATCCAATCGAATTGATATTTTGCTTTTTTGCAAGGAAGAAAAAAAATTAAAGACTGTTCCTGGGCGAGACATACACCTAATGATTTGCAGCAATCTGTAAATGCTGGGAGGCTGGCTATACACAATATTGACTCACAAAGGCTGAAAACAAATGAATAATATGCATTTAAATTTATTTTATTTTTAATAAAAATGTAGAAAACCATGCATCATTTCGCTTCATCTATATGACTGATGTGTAAACCAATCAGTCAAGTTTATTCGTATTGCACATGTCAGCAATAACGCAGTTCAAAGTCCTTTACATCATAAAAATCATGGTTTTATATATACACACACACGTATACACACATACACTACTAAACTGTAGACATGCATTACATTTATAGAGCTCTGCACTTCTCTCCATCTACACCAGAAGAAATGCAGATTATCAGTACATAAATGAAGTTGTACAGTCCATAATACATTTAGTTTTTTTAGCGCAAAAAGGAAATGGGGGTTCTCTTTGAAAACGTCTGGTTTTATGGGCTAATAAGGCGAAGTATTATCAAAGAGTGAAGCGAAAGGGACGTGCGAGACGAGAGGGAGACATTAAAGGAGCTGGAATGTTTTGTCCCTGCTCAGACGGCCTCTACTTAATAATGAGACAGGTAATAAAACACACTAGCACTGCATGCACCCGCTAACACACACACACACACGCGCGCGCGCACACACCCGCACACAACCGCAAATGGGAGAATGTGTTTTCATACACTCTCTTCCAGGCCCTTCTGACATTAAAATAGATGGCCTATGTCATGTTCTGAACCATAATAAACAAAATTTTATAGCTCATTTGAAAATGGAGTATGTTAAAAAGCAATCAGTACATCGTTAGACTTATCCATCTTGTGCAAAGCAAAGCTTTACTTTTGAATTATTCATTTGGGCTCTGTGAATAATGTCTCTCAGCTGCAGGATGGATGGCGTAAATATCACTACCTGCGTGAGAGGGGGGCCGTGTGTTTTCTGCTTGGAATCGCGTCCCTTCCTCTCTCTCATCTCCTCAAGCCCGCCTCTATCCTCGGCTTCAACAAGTGTTGGCTGGCTGACTCCTAAATCAATCATCTAAATATATGGATAAATCAGCGACCCGTCTGGGTTTAAGCACACATGCCGTAGCTTAATTCACCCGAGCACAGCGGCCATATTTCAGCCAACATGTGCACCACTGTTGTCTAAACAAGCGCTGCGAGGCAGGCCGCAGAGGAGGGTCCTGGCTGGAGGTCATGGAAAGCAGTTATAACGTGCACACACAAATAATATATGTATATATTTATATATACACACACATACACCCACGCAGGCCTTGAAGGGAGCGAAAACACCAGCTTGAGGTCATAGAAAGCAGCTATAATGCTGCCTTTCAGCAGGAAAAAAAAATTTTTAAATGAGAAGAGCCGGGTCTCGAAGACAGAAGCTGCTTTCCTGTGACATACACGAGCGTATGTACATGTACACACATGCTCAGTGCAAACAAAACCGCCTGATATCCTGAAACACACACACACTCAAAGAGTTGTGCTGACCTCTATGGTCCAGAGAGAAATGGAAACATGGAAGTCCACTCTCTCACAGGCTGGGTGGGCCGGTCAGCAGGACTTGGATGAATGAGTTCATTGGGGAATTCTGCTGAAACACTTTGGGGAAAAAAAACAACAAAAAAACAAAATTTTTAACATTTTCATTCTGCTTTGACCTGATGAGCTGAACGACTCACACTGAGGGAGAATGTATGAAAATTGATGAATAACACACGCCAACTTTAACATGAGTTAAAACAAAAGAGGAGTAAAAAAAACAACAAAAAAAGGAAAGAATCAGTGGATCATCAAGGTGGTCCTTCCCCCCAGAGGCTGCATGGGTAAAACCTGAAACCCATGTAAATGTGATCACCAGAATCAGCCTTGATTGGGATGGCCGCATATGATTAAATGTAATTACAAATAACCTTTTTTTTCCCCCGCACAAATGCCCCCAGCAGTTTGCACAAACTAGGAAGGAAGGATTTCAGAGGGAAAGACATAAGACAGAGAAGGAAGGTGTATGTGAGGCGGTGAGACAAGCCAAATTTTGCAAGGAGATAATGGCAACAACAAGATGATTAGCTTCTTTCACATCAGGGCTGGTTGTTACTTGCACACTTCTGAGCAGACAGGCTCTGCTGGCAGATAGAGTACGCCGGGGTACAGGGGCAGAGCCGTCACACTCGGATGATTGATGGCTTCGTCTGAATGCTTAAGTCAACAGAGCCTGAGCACGTCTCGGCAGCCCAGCCTCAGCCCTACGCTCAGCACCTATTTAAGGGTCAGGTGCTTCAGAACACACTCGGCGTGCAACTGCTCCTATTACCCTTATCAAAGCCTGCACTGAGAGGTGCAAAGTATTGGGGGGAGGGGGGAACAGGACATTTGCACTTTTAGCTGCTTTGAAACAACGAAGAGCATGATGGCACTGCAAAGTGTCATTACTATAAAGAGGGCGATTTTCAATGCCATTTTTCAAAATCTTGCAATATTTTTAATAAAATCTTTTTTTTTTGCCGTTTACCGTGGAGTATGTGGGGAAAAATAATTGTAGTATTGTTGCATGACAGAGTAATGTTACTTAGGAGAATTCAAAACTAGCAACAGTATGGTTTTAACCATGCCGTGCTACTAATCTGACATTGCCGTTCAAACGTGGTGAAAATTGTTTTTGTTTTATTATTTTAATATGTGAAAAAATGCACTTCCTCTTAACTCTTGTTCCGCTGCCAGTATCGTTATGCAACAGTATTGTTTTCTCAGCAGTGACATCTTGTGTCTCACCAGTCGGATTCCAGAGCCAGAAATGATGCCATGCCCAAGATGAACGCTTTCCAGTTGCAGGGCAGAAAACAGTGGTATGCTCCATCTACAGTCATAATTTAATAATTGAAAATACTGTTTAAAAGTTCATAAATCTTAGTAACTCAATTCATTAAGGAAAACGTATAAAAGCTTGAAACTAGGGCTGAAACGGTTCCTCGAATGATTCGAGTACCTCTGTCATTAAAATTCCTCGAGCAAAATTTATCTGACTCGAAGCTTCGTTAAATTATGTTTTACTATGTAGCGCACCGTGTTCCGGCTGGATGATTATTTGTGGAGGGCAACGCTAGCAGCATGGTGTTGAATTGTGCAGCATTTTGTGGGCGTGTGTTGAATTTTGCGGTGCGATGGTTGGACAACAACAGGTTTTGTGGTGTCTGAATCGTGTCGTCACAGTTTTGGAGCAAACGGTAGGAATACGAGACAAAAACAGAGAGACACAGAGAGAGAGAGGGAGAGCGATCTCCGATTCCTTGGATAATCGTAAAAATATTCTATAGAGTACTCGATTATTAAAATATTCTTTTACAACAGCCCTACATGAAACCATGGCTTTATGAGGCATAGCTTTGCATTTCATTTTAATAAGTATTTTACACCTTCAGCTAATAAAAACATGACATTTTAACACAGAAAGGTGATTTTGATACAAAAATGTTTAGCACCCGTTTATAAGTTATATTCAAAAGGTTGTTTTTTTTAGTCCGATTGACCCCTTAAATCAGGACACAAAGTCATGATGATGATTCAACTCTCCATTTACAGATGTGCACTTAAGTTCAGCATTAACCCGTCAATCGCTGGGTTAACTAAAGGGTTAAATGCGTCTTTGCTGAAGCAACGGTGAATAGCATAAACCACAAGCACCAAAACAGCACAGACATCATCAGCAGAAGAGCGAGCAAGAACACAAAACAATACCAATGAGTCGGTCTCTTAAAAACACCAGCGCAAAAACAATTGAATTTTTATACCGCTTGCTTTCATTTGTGCATGCTCCATGTTGAAACAATAATCTAACAGAGATTAACACTGGGAGCACTGGGAGGATGCAGCCACTGGCTAACTACACAACATGTTTGCCAGGGGACCGGTGTGGGGTTAGTGTTTTTTCATTTGAGTACAGAACAAAAGAATAAAACAATATTGCTTTGCATATTAATGAGCTACATTTGTGGCTCCAGAGCTGCAGTTTACAGACGCACAACCTAGGAGATAAAATCTGTGATCCTATCTCAATATGGCACAAGCTAAAAGTGAAACACATTGATTTTTAACTCGGTTAAAGTAAAACTGTGAAGGTAGCTGGAACCTGTTCTACAGGGGCACTGCCCTCTGTTCATCCCCGTCTCGAACCGCCCATGGCTAAACGACAGTTTCAACTTTATCATACATGAAAATGATTATTTAAGACACAGTTTAAGATTTATGAAAGCTTTACTAGCACACAAAAGTCATAATTTTTTTATTTTGCATTATGGCTGTCAAGCATGAAAAATGCAGAATATTCTATTCCGTTACTTTTTTTTTTTAAATTCAATTTATAAATTGGCAAAAGGAAGGTGGGGATTCTTGATGTTCCTAAAAAAGCTTTCTAAAATCTCACCTTGTGAACCTAATATTGTTTGGTGTTTCATTTCCTAAGCTGAATATATCATTTTAGTTTAGTTTTTTTGTCTTTTTTAAATGAATAATGCTCAAGACTAATTAAAAAGCTACAGGGAGATGAATGGAATACCTGAGAAACGTCCAGGTGTTTCAACCCAACAGTAGCGTTCACTCGAATGACGGCAGAGACTTGATTAGTGTGAACGTGCATGCAGCTTCTTGAGCTGCTCTTAATGCAGCCTCCTCGCTGCATGATGAGGGATTTGGAGCATTCCGGGTCACTTGCTGCAGGGAGCAGGTGTCCACCCGGTTGATCTGTGGGCTGCTCTACTTCAACACCTTTTCACCCAACCTGTCAAACACTTCTGCAAATTCTTCACACCCCCCCCTTGCTAAATCGTGAGTATTTATGCAGGAAATTTTGCATCCCTAACTCCCTCTCCCAGTGGATGTATTTAAAAAGAAAAGCTTTTTATTTCATATTTTCACAGATCAAGACTATAAAAAGAAGACACAGGTTATTAAAGCGAGACTTTCCACTAATGTGAGCCTCCTACAACCAGAGAGCTTTCTCAATGGCAACACTCCCAGGCCACCCTGCCTGGTCTGAAATGTATGGAAAATGAAACATCAACTGCAACAAATAGCCCGGGAAAGTCGCTAAGGCCTCGAAATTGCATTAGGATTTTCCTCTTTAAGTATGCACATGTTAAACATGTTAAAATAAATAAATAAATCAAATGCAGATGCACTACACATCTCCTCAGACACATCAAGTCTTCGGCCAGAGAGTGTTTAAACAAAGTAGAATTCAATTGTGGAGATTTAGCAGGAGTTTAAAATGCGGTCCGCAACAGCGCGTTTAAAAACGCAGTGGAAACATGCACATATACAAAGCGACAGGGCCAGTTTGATACTTTTGGAACCTCCTGCAAGACCCAGGAAGGCTGCAAAAAGAAAAGAAGCATGAGCAGAGACAAAGAGAAGTGAAAGAGACAAATCCAGACTGAAATGTTCTTGTGGTCTGAGTCATTCTCATCAGCCTGTGTGTCTTTTACTCCAAATGAATGACAGATGCAAGGTGGGTAACTAAAGAACTGCCGGGATCCTGCAGAACATAATAATCTCAGCACACAGACACAGTCACGTATTCCTCTAAGCGGCGTGGACTTATCAGTGTGATATAGTTTTGTTTCAGTCTGATTAGAGGAAGGCCTGAGTCACTGAGGAGGAGCGAGTTGAGGAGATAACCACCAAGAGAGGCAGATGGACGAGGAAATGGAGGCGGCTTCGACATGTTCAATATTGTAGATTTAAGCCTGAGGGGAATGCAATAAATCACCTACATTATAAAATCCAACAACCTATAGTACTTTCCAAAAGCTTAAACACTTTCCAAATTTTGTGTTGTTACTTCCACAAAATTAAACGTATTTTGTTGGGATTTTATGTGACAGACCAACACAAATCTGAAATTGTTTTATTTTTATTCAGCCTTCTTTAATATTCTGAAATAAATTCAAATATGACCATTTTTATTCTGTGCTTTGTGTAATCTCAGTATAGATCACAGTGAACACACTGTATTCCAACAGTGAAACATAGCAGTGGCAGCATCATGCTGTGGGGGCTCTTCAAAGGGGACAGGGAGCTTAGTCAGACATGATGGGAAACGGATGGAGTTACAAATAACACAATCCCAGAAGAAGGCTACACAATACTCGAGACTGGTGGAGATTCAACCAATTTATAGAACAACAACTAAACAAAGCTGAGATTAAAGGAGTAGGAATGGTCCAGTCAAAGTCCAGACCTTAATCCAATTGAGAATCTGTAGCAGATGCTTTTCTGGGTTTTTTTTTAGTAAATAATATATATATATTTTTTTTCTTCCTTTGGGTTGGTCTTTCACATAAAATCTCTAAAATGCATTAAAGCTATGAACATGTGAAAAGTTTATTATATATTTCCAGAGCAATGTATGTCCAGCATATATGACATACACATGTATGTCAGGCTGTTTAATCCTCTGTTGTATCCACAACAGACTCAGCTCTATCAGGGCCTCCACAGACTTGTGTATGTGTGTGCGTGTATGCGTATGCATATACGTATATAACTGGAGTGTACACTCCAGAGTTATGTGGATCCTGAAAATGTGACAGGACCTCCATCATAACACAAACATTGGCAAAACATTTCTGATCACAATAATTGGATCACTCGAGATTAGATTCAGTGACTCAGCACGAGCCTGAGGAGCTGGTGGGAAACAATCAAATGTGGACAAAATACACACACACACACACACACACACACACGCGCGCGCACACACCCACACACACACACACACACACACAAAACCAGAGCTCCATTTAACCTTCACTCAGTAGGAGGAATCTCATCTCTGATTTCCCCAATTTCCCCCCGTTGATTCATTCCCTGTTGGAGCCAGATGAGGATGGCACAACAAAGGCTGGCGCTCTTGATCTTCTCCCTGGTCATCAGTGTCCACATCGTAATGCAGACCGACCCCACCCTGCTGCCCCTCCAGACTCTGACTAACTTAAGTCACCCACCCTCTCACCCGCTGCCACCCCTCAGCCCCGTGGGTTGGGTGCCTCCCAGCTGCAGCCAAGCTCGTCCTGATTGCGCTTGATTTGGGTTAAGTGATTATTACCCTGCTGCGGTTTGGGTAGGGACTCTCCCACAGGCTGGAAACGAAAAGAGGGAGACCTCTACCTCTCTGGCATTCACACACAGACACACACACTCGCATAGTATGTCTTTGCATCTTCACGGGGACTTTGCATCAACTTTTATTGATTTTTCATTCATTTCTATAGCATATCCTTGACCCATACCCTAAACTTAACCATTACCAGTGCATACCCAACCCTCACCTAAACTCAGTTCACACCCTAGTAGTCCTAAACTTAACCCCAATCCAAAACCAACACATTTCCTTATGGGGCACACAGGCTTCGAGAGCCTCATAAGAAGCAGTCGGTTCTCAAAAAACTGGTTCTTAAACTGTATCAAACACAAGGCCACACACACACACACACACACACACACACACACACACACACACACACACACACACACACACACATCTTGCACAAGGTTCATACTCAATGAATTTTTCACAGTACAACCACAAACCTTCATGTATTTTTTTGACGCTTGATCAACACAAAGTGTTTTGTGAAGTGAAAGAAAAGCAATATATGGTTTTAAAAATATATTATTAAATAAATACAAGTCTGAAAGGCTTGTATTTCGTGAATTCACCAGAGGTGAACCAATGTCAACTACCAATCTTTAAAAAGTCTGACCTGCCGATCCCCGATTTTGGCCGATACCAATTTTTATTCGTCTTAAGTGTTACTGCTTATAGCAAGAAAGTTGCTGAGTCGGCAACAGTAGGGTGACTATTTCTAACTACAGACGTGGTCTGGTGGGCCGGCCTGTCAGTCAAACCTCTCTCACAGACAAGCAGAAGAGGACGGTGGTTGATTTTTAGACCTTTGCTGAAATAGTTAGGATTATAATAGTTAAGCTTCCCATGTAAGTATCGGCCAATCACGATCACCCAAAATTAAGGAAAAAAAACAAGGGTTAAATGTTGCTGAATTTATATCTAAACAAGCAATTTCCATTGAAATGGTTGATGGAACCTATTTTTTACCTACAAGGTGACGAGAATAATATTGAACGACGATGAAAAGAGTGAAGCTTCCTTTTGTTGTTCCTTTTTACTATTAAACATAAACTTCACACTCTGGTTATTCTACAACATCTGTTTCAATCACTAATTGGCTGATCTGGCACACTTTCCTCCTTTCCACCACTCCATCTAAGAATTTTAAAACGCGTTTTGAGAAATTGGAATAAATCTTTCTGCAAGATCCCAACTAGAAACTGAGAAAAACTGCTTAGTGGTATACATACATATCATAAAAAGTAAAATAAGAAATAACTCTGCAGTATCAATGCAGCATAGTAACAGAGATGTCACAGGAGAAGCGTAGAGGAAGGGAAAAAGTAAAAATGTTCCAAAGACATATTTACGACTCTGTGTTAAACTGTCTCTCACTCTGTAATTCTCTGAGATTTTTACTGCAGCCAAGGGGTGAACAAAATCCACGTTCTGTTATTCTGCCATGCAGCTCCTCTTACATCCACCCATCAGATTTAGAGCTGAGGTCTCAGGGCCGCCGCCGTAGAGATGGGAGAATCGTCACTGTATTGGGGAACACCCTGAAACTTGGGTGAGTTCAAAACCGGTCAGATTTTTCTTCCTTTTTGATTTGTTACTTGTGGACAGGCAGAACAGTTACCCTACCCAAATTTCCATCTGAATTTCTACTAAACATGCTGCATTCTGACAGATTTTCGGACATAGTGACTCATATTTTGATTTGCGGCTCTCTTAAGAAAAAACAATGAGAAAAGTTAAATCTGGGTTGTTGTTTTTTTTAGCCTTCAAAACTTTCTTTGACCTTTGAAAACCAGAAAGAAATTATGTTAAACTATTTCAATAAGTTAGAGGGAATCCAAAATCGAAAATTATTTCCTTTAATTTTTTTTTATTACACATTAATTTTCCACCTCTGCAATAAAGCATAAAATCTCTGCACTTCTAAAATCTGAATGAGCACTTGGTTTATTATCACAAAACCCTTCTTATTTTGTATGTAAAAATCATATTTTGTTAGCACACCCATTTTCTCAGACATCCCTATCATTATGAATTAAGGTTTGGTTTCATAGCAAAGACAGTAATTATACTCGACCCAGAAGCAGATGAAAAAAGAAACGAATACGAACAGAACCTCTAAACCATGAGGAGCAAAAAAAAACAAAACCCAAACATAATTGAAAACATACCACTTTAATCACGGTGGGAAACATCCAACACGCTGTGAACACCTGCTAAATTGAGAATTTCCATACAGACACAAAGTTTCACAAGTCCAATGATGAATTTCAATATTGGGAGCTGCAGCAGACAGAATGCAACGCGACCGTCTGAGCCAAAATAGTTTCATCCCTGGAAAGACCTATGAATTACCACAAGCATCCTAAAAAAAACAGCTGAGCGATCTAACAGATGGTGCCATTCAAATTCACATCTCTAAATGTTGTAACAGAATACAACATGGTTACTTTTATTCTACTCCTCCAACCCTTCAACACGAGAGAGCACAAAGAGACAGGCTAAAACATATGCATTTTTAAAATATGCAGACATTGGTATGAAAATGGAGAAAATAACCAGTTAAAATGTACTGTTAATATCAGAAGTTGAAGGACAATGGGCAGACTGGTTCTAGATAAGTCGCTACAAACAATGTATGTAGAACTTACTAACTCTGAGGATACAACATGCTAAACCTCGAATCTAATGAGCTACTATAGAAGAATACCACACTTTATGAAACTCCTGTCAGTTATGAACACAGAAAGCTACAAATCACATAGGTTTACAATGGTGCAAGGAGCTTTGTCTGACGGCCCGTTATGTTTTCAAGTTAAAAACTGAAAATATCACTAGGTAATTATGTGTTATTGGAAGGGTTTATTAACAATACCTAAACACTAACTATAAAGTTTTAAAAAAGGTAAATGTATAAAAAGAAATACAATTAAAATAAAAATACATTATTTGCACATTTGTTGTTTCATACCAATTACACAGTCCAAAAATGTTTTTATCTTTTATCGGTGACTTGTGATTTATTCGCTGAAGTTGTTAGCATGTCGACAGGTAGTGGTTACGACGTTCCAGTAAACAAAAATAAAAAAAATTAGACACCTGACCTCAGTCTCGCTTTGTGTTCACATACCGACTATACTATGTTGCCATTGTGCTTCCAACCATTTCACCAAAGAGTCTTTAACCTCTTTTGCTATTGCCGTTTCTGGTGTATAAAAAACACCTGTAAACAAGCCTGTTGGTGGTACAAGTAAAGCCTGGTGGCCTGCCAGGCTTATAATACACTAGAGGAAAACCCTGCAGTTTAAATTCAATTCAGTAATTTAATGTTATTTAATGACAAAAAAATATTTTGGCACTTTCTGCATTAAATCAGAGACTAATGAGGATCGTAATATCTTTCTACACCAGGAATGGACTCAGAGAAATGGGTCTTTATATACTTGCAAGATTGCTAATTAAAAATAGCCTATATATATTTTAGTAAAGAACTTGGAAAAGTTGCTAATGATGGTAGCACTGGTAATTTTGATCACAAAAAAAAATCTATACTCAAAATAAAGGTTGCTTTTTTTTCTATAACTTACAGCAATAAATCAAAATTTATTTTGAGCCTTTCATGCTTTTTTTATTGGGGACACAAGTAATTGTGGATGCATGTTTAAACATCCGTGTATGGCTTTTGTTTTGACAACAGCTTCCACCAGCAGGATTATTGCTTGACAAATAATTCAAAGTCGTACAGTAAAATGTGCTCTTTTTGGCAATGTATGCTCCCCTTTTTCTCATGTCTTTAAAATTAAATTGTCATCAGAATGAAAGAAGCTTCAACTACCCCTTTGAACAAATTATGGGGAACACTGAAACATTTCCCATGACTTAACAGTTCGGCTTGTGATTCATCACTCTGTAGAAATATGCTCTCATCTCTTAATGACTCCATCCCTACACCAGACTGATTCCATCTTGCTGCTGGTGGCAGTGGGAAAACAAATCTAATCCTCGAGTTTATCTCAGAGTTTATCCCGAGTGTGACGTGAGACCTCCTCGACGAGGGTGGCAGTTTACATCTCTTCTTCTTGCTAAACCTATCCATCCAGATTGCAGCAAACCTCCTTTCCCGACAGGCCACAAAAATGTAAGACATTTTCAGAGCAACTTCCCGAATCACTGACTGTAAAGGTCTGCACTCACATTGTTACATAGACGTGACAAGCGCTGAAATGACAGTGTTTTGTAAAAGTATTCATACCCATTGAACTTTTCCCACAATGCAGCCAAATATTTGATTGTTTTTATTTCGATTTAATTTTTGAGATTAACGCAAAGTAGTGCAGTGCATAACTGTGGAGTGGAAAGGAAAAATGTATGCTTTTAAAAATGCATAGCATTAAGTCCCATTGACTCAGATATCTCAGTAAAATCCAACAAATTCTCCGAAGAACCTGCTTAGTAAATAGAGATTACCCATGAGTAATTTACTCTCAATCTGAGCACAGTAGGTGTTGGAAGAATCATGAACTGGGGATGTTTGATTGTAGCTGCACATAAAAGCAATTGGTGTCAATGCACTGTGTGAAAAATATACCAAAGAGGGGTTAAATAACTGACATGAAGTTGTGATTACATGACATAAGCACAAAAAGGGAAATGTGGTTTGCAATGTGTGTGACAAAAAATGTCTTGATCTAACATTATGGTGTACTAGACCATGCCATTATAAAATGTTTACATTGGATTATCTCTACGGAAAGCAGAATGTCTACGAATGCGAGTTGTCCTGCCTCTAAGTGAGTCTACCTAAATTTAGGCACGAGTGACCCCATGAAATCAGGAAGAACTCGCACCAGCACACTGAAAATACAGTAGTTTGTTCTTAAGGAAAGCAAAGCTGAAGACTGGGTCACAGGGTCATCATACAGCACCGCACACTGTTGTCCAAACAAGGGCAGAGGAGAAGGAAAACATCAGCTGAGAAATTAGGGGGGGACCCCAGACCACCAGTGTTATCCCCCCCTCTTCATATTTACTTAAACTTTCATGGCTTGACTCGGGTCCTGCAGGACCATCTTTCACCCCGTGTTTTCCCCGCCTTCACACCCCAAAACAGCACGCAGCGGAAGAGATTTCCTGCTGCAGCCATCTGACCTACACATGCACACACATCTCCAATCCCCAATGGTCAGTTTGACTTGCAAGAAAGGTCAAGACAATGGGAATGCCTACTATGTGTGAATTCACGTGGAGGGTTACAAGTTTTTATTAAACTAGCGGTCAAAAAACACTTTCTGGCTATTTTTTTTGCTACACTTTGACAGCATCCACTCACTGTAGCAACCATCTGAATTTAGAAATAGAGGTTCCTGAGGGCAAAAAGAGGGATGGGCTCCCCGTCTGTCTGGGAGAGGCAGTTTGCATCGAGGGGAGGAATGCTGTGGGTTCTCCTTCTCCCAGGAGTCCTCAGACCAGGATGGCTACTTGTTGTTCCAAAGTCCCACAGGATTCCCTTCACTGCCAGTGAGCTCCCAAAAATGACTAAAAAAAGAAAAAAAAAAAAATCACAGAAAAATATTTTGATCGTGACATCATGTCACAACTTTGTCTACGAGTTTTTCCTGAGTCTGACGTGAGACCTCCTCGACGAGGGTGGTAGTTTACATCTCTTCTTGTACGTCGCAGACTTCCTACAGACGGCTTGTGCTTTGACAGGGAAGGTGAAGAGGGGGGGCATTTTTCTCTTTTGGATGTGGAAAATAAAGGAGGCGAGTTTTATGACCCGTGTTCCCTGTCCTCCTGTAAAAATCACACCAGTCGTTTTCCAGCATTGCAGCATCAACTGTGCAGCCAATGAAAACAAAGGAGTGTGTGGGGAAGAAACAAGGCAAACAATCGGAGTGAAAGAAAAAAAGGTCTCACCGATTGAAATACCTGCAAGTCGACTTTCTGCGTGTACAACCTCCTTTATCATCACACATTAAAGGAGAGGCGTTACTTACTCAGACACTCTAGGAAATTTTGTAACCCTCCAAGCCCGTAGAAAAGTTCCCAAGGGTCTTCAGCGGCAATCTAATCTGGCCATCTTCCAGTGCTCTCTGTAGGCACTTTGTTTAGCAGAGGGTGGGGGTCTTATGGGTCAAACCCAACACAGATGCATCACCGCTCGAGACCCACCGCATATGGATGGGTAAATGGGCATAGTTTTGTAATTCCATATAACCAAAGGAAAGCTGCCAGGGTACTCTGCCTTTAGCCTAATTGTGATTGTCAAACTCTCTATTGAATTATGTGAAGAGAAAAGGAATGCACGTCTTTGCTAAGCCTTGAAGATGAGAACGCAGGAAATGCTAAAGTGCCTGCCCTGTGAGGTCCTGTCTCTATGAAGTACGAATGAAGACATGCATTGTGTGCGTGATTCATATGCCACATTGTATTAGAGCACAACAAGGGCTGAGAGGAAGCAGAGTTGCTCAGAACAGTACCAGAGAGGGACAAGGTATTTGTATTTTCCTACGCTCCTAATACATGGTAACAAGGGTGATTTGCACAGTTAAATCAAAACCGAGTGATGGCGACATTGAAGTCCGATGCATCTTAAAATGATAAAGCTCCTCATTGTGCCTCACATCGGAGCACATTCGCTTCTCAGGGGACTCAGTCAGTCAAGGTAACATAAAGAATTAGTTAACCTGTGAGAGTGTGCTTGAACTCTAATGCGCAGCAGATGTAGCCATCTTACAAGTCGCACTCTTTATTGAAACCTTGCTGCATTACTGCTTCATTGCTTCTCCCTTTCAGAGTTGCGTCTAGTTAGAATGTGGTGTAAAGAACAATGTTGCATGCCACTTTGATGGGTACACACGTTTCGCATTAACAGCAACAGAAGTGTTCAGTTATTCGAGAACATTTAAGGAAAAACAGGTTCCGACCCCGAAAGATGTACTAATGAATGATTGGTGCACGGCAAATGGAAAATGAGGCACTTCCATGGAGAGTTGAAATTTACAAGGCATAAAGGGCCTTACAAAAGTATTCATACCCCTTGTATTGTTTTTAATATATTGTCACAGTAAGCCACAAACATTCTTGTATTTTAGCATTATATCATTCAGTACACACAGGGTGCATAATTTACTGTGTAATTGGATAAATGGTTGTCCAAGCTTCTTTTTTTTTTAAACAAGTGAACACTGAGAGCATTTGTATTTAGCCCCTCTGATTCCCCTGAATACAATCCAGTGCAAGTCATTGCTCTTACAGAGGACTCTTCAATTCATCAACCAAATATAAACGTAATGAATGCTGCAAGTCTGATGATGCAGTCTACTGGGTTTCCTTCATCATTGGACTTTTTAAGATAACTAGGATCAACTGGAATGAATGTGTGATTGAATTGAAATGATTCCCTTTTTTTTTTTTGGTAAAGTGCTTTGAGACGAAAGAGTATAGACCAGCTGCAAACTCACTGTGACGTGGCCACCCACCTAGACGAAAAGTTTGGTCAGAAGAGAAAGAATTGAATAACCAGCCAAGAAACCCTCAGTAATTCTGGAGGATATGCAGATATCGCCAAACTCTGGTAGAAGAATCTGTAGACAACACAACTTTTATGTCGCGCATAAACTAAATCCTGCCTCGACGGAAGAGGGCCAACATGTAAGCCGTTGTTGACAGAAAGCAAAGGAAGCAGAATGTGATACGAGACCAAAATAGGAATTTTGCCTTCATGCAAAACACTATGTATGGCAGAACACCACAAGTAACACAAAACACGGCATTACAAAATTTGGTAGTAGCAGGATCATTACATAGAGAAGCTTTTAAATACATTCTACTGTCATTTTATGAGAGACCAACTCAAAATTTGATTCTGGAAGAAAATCTGTTAGTGGCCGAGATTCCAGCAGGACAAGGACCCTAAACATACAGCTGGATCAAGCATATCACTTGTTAGAGTTGTCCAGTCAGAGTCCACGCCTAAAGTCAAATAATTTTCAAATTTCAATGAGATTTATGCATATCTTTGTCTACCTTGTAAACTTTAAAGTTTGTGGTGGTATTGTGACAAAACAAAAAAATAAATAAAATGGGTCTGGATGCCGTTGGAGGCTCCGTAGCGAGTCTGGTTGGTTGTTTCCTACAGATTACAAAGGCCTCATGTGGGCTCGTGTCGACCCTGCACACAGCCTGCAGCGAGGCCAGTTAACACAGTTAGGATTTATCTGATGTTATGATCAGACCCACAGCAGACCTGCCTAAACACATCTTATCTCCTGCCTACATCCCAGATCACATCAGGTCTGTGGAATAAATCTTGACAAAAGAGATCAAGATGTGCAGACCAAACCCATTCAGCAGCTTAAATCAGATGAGAAAGTAGAATCAACAGAATAGAAGCGCCTCTTATTCTTAATCAACCCGCCGCCCTTTTTAAGGCTTCTACAAATCCCCCCAGACTTCTAGCCACCTCCGCCGCCCTCCCCACCTCTCCACAATAGCTTCCATTGCTCCAGGAGATCCTATCATTTCTCCCGCAGACGAGATTTCTTGGGTGACTTCAAAGCTTGTTCACTAAGTGTTTAGAAGAATGCAATGGAAACAGGAAAATAATGTTCTGATTTCTGTAAACTTTATAACATCTGCTTTTGCTTAGTGCTGCTGCAGTGTGAAGCAGGGGCTCCATACTGCGTTCAGTTCGGGACTTTTTTTTTTCTTTTCCCCCCACAGTTTATACAATATCTCACACAGTGGAAAAGGTATAACGCTTAATTTTAATGGCAACAAAAATGACATTATGGCTCGGTAATGCGGCTTGCCTTTATGCGTGGCAACGTTTCCAGCCGTTTCACAGCACATTTGAAAAGCAGGTGAAGATGAATCCCACAAGAAAGGTAATAGTTTAACCCTCTAAGACCTAATTTCCATGTCCGTTTGTATAACCTTCATCTTCTGAGAGTTAAGAGGATGCAATGAGTACATTTCCACTGAAAGGGAAAGGAACCAGGCGAGGCTTTGCTGGTGTCCCAAAAGGCCGGTGAGTAATGTTGCTGGCACCGTACAAGCATACACACAGACTAACGCTACCTCCTTGTGTATACACAAGATGACAAGCAGTTTTTAGGGCCAAGCCAGATAACTCCATCACAATCTCCCCATGCTAACAGGGCAGCATGACAAGAGCAGCGTATATACACACACACACAGCATCTGACTGGCAGCCTCGGGGCTCCTGTCTCCTTTCCCCTAACTCAATCATGCTCAGGTTTCACTCTCGCCCATCCGAGGCTAACTCGCTTCCTCTCTCTATCCCCTCGTTCTGCCCCCCATGCTCCAAATCCTTAACTCGCATCCCACCCATACAGTTTGACTTACTTTTTTTTTTTTTGGCCATAGTACAGTAAAGGTATTTAAAAAGTTGGGGATACAATAGGATCTATGCATTTACAAAAAAAAAAAATGTATATCAATTTATTTTATTTGTCTCTTAAACCTCCAATTACTGAACTGCTAAACATCTGTTTTAAAATCATAAAAAAGATGAATATACAACACATCCACACGCGGGCCAATGTTGCTTCAGAAAATCCTAAACATTTAATTCTCCATAAGGCTTTAGGAAAATCAAATCCTTAAATCACTATGACATTGCTTAAAAAACTTTGCACTGGTAATGCACTTCTCCATTTCATTGTTTGTTTGTGTTTTCTCCATATGCAAGCCAATGTGCCAAATATGAAAAAAAAAAAAGTAATGTTCAGTTACTTCCAGTGTAGATACAAAGGGATCCTTCATTGTTGCAGCAAAGTTTCTCATTTATTTCAAACCAAATGTCAGGGTTCAGTTTCAGTCTCTCCTCAGCCTCGTTTCCCTCTGACATGTGATCGACTAAAGGAGGAGAAAAAGTGCGAGCACATAACCCTACGTACAATAAGACGAGCCTGGATCCATCACAGTCCATCAAACAAACAAAACAAAACAAAAAGAAACAAACAGACATGTCTGCTTAACAAGACAGGAAACCAGGCTCCCTGATCTGACAGTTTGGGACACAAACTAACTGAGCAGAACTTTCATCAGGTTGGCTGGCCTTTTCGTGCCCCATCCGAGTCAGAGATTTTGCTTTGTTTATACAAAACCCACAGCTGTCACTTATTCTTACCGACTTGGAAAACGTTTCCATCTTTAAAGTGAAATTCTCTTTGCCCTTACATGCGACTACGTTTTACAACTAGTTGCAACAGAATATCAGTGGATAATTGAGAAATTTGCCTTTCAGAAGAACAGCATATCTGCTTAGTTAGAGGACAAAGCAGGTATATTACAGCATACATAAAACTACTATGAAAATATTAATCAGAACTAAGACATCAAAAGATGTAAAAGAAAGTATCGTTTTCTAAAATTCAATAGATTCATTACATCTTGTCGCTCTTACAGGCGCCGTTGCGGAAGCCTGCTAAGGTCTTTTTCTTTTTGGAGACATTTCCGCCATGTCCACATTGATTTATTTACTTTCCAGGCAGGATTTCATGTTAGGCCACCTTGCATATTTTTGCGCGTTCTGATCACCAGGCAAAAAGGAGATAAAAAAAGAAAAAAGTGCATTTATGATGCACTCGATTCATGCTATAAGTATTTTCTTTTCCCCGTTCAAAGTTGAAAAGTCAAATTAAAGCTCTTAAACTATAGAAATGCTAACTTGTGTTACGAATATAAAGTCCCAATTAAAGTGTAGAATGTCGGATCTTTTATTTTGAAATAGCAATAAAACCCAGTGACTGTTGGTTTCCTCTTTTCATAATATTAATTCATGTTTTCTTATGGTTTGAGAGAGAAGAAACGCATTTTGAAAGCAGTTCTTGTGTCCTATTTTAAAGTTCATGTAGATGAATCAGAATCAATTCACAGACTTGCAATAAAAAAATACATAAGAACATAATAGCACACTTATCAATGCTTCTCTGGGTTTAGGAAGTTAAATATTTTACACTGCAAACACAGCACATCTACTTTTGGTGTCGTTTTTGTTTACAGATCAACATCATTCAGCCTTTTTTATGCCAGTGGAGCTTTAAGGAGTAGAGGTCAGTCATGTAGCCCTACGATCAATCTCCCATCACCTTCACTCTGCATCTGTTCTAAGGTTTGTCTCAGTGTTGCTCATGTAAATGCTAAAACTCATTTTCTGTTGCTTGAAAGCTTACACAGAAGGGCTCTTCAGTGGCATATGTCTCTCATCAAAATAAAGTTCTTCCCTTTCATGAGAGATTGGGGATATTAAAAACCAATTGTTATCCGTTTACAATGTGGAACTTTGGAGGGAATTCACGTTTACATCCAGTTAAACACGAGTAAGGTAGATTCTCGTCAACCCCATTTATGGCAGACCATGTGGAGGGTCCGGTCTGCTCAGCTGAGCTCTGTTCTATGTTACATCCAACTGTGACAATGCCATACAGTTTGCAGTATTGTTGTGCTTGCTGTGTTTAGGAGCTAATTACTTGCAGATGAAGCGTTAGATATGTTTCTTAGAAGAGGAAGTAACAAGCTGAGAGTGAAAACAGCGAACGTGTTGAGGACACAGCAGTGTTGTATTGTCAATGTCTCATCAAGCCTGGTAGTAACTATGAGGTCCAACACATATGTTTACTCGGCTCCTATGTCAGAAATTACACTGTTCTTTTAAAGCTACATGGTGGAAATGTTTTCCATCAACTGTATGAAAGAGGGGCGGTGAGGGAGTGGAGAAGTTAGTTAATGCACAATTGCGTGTACCTAAAGGGATCAGGGCATGTCTAAAGCATTGCAGGCAGGACTTACAGGTCTAACTGTTTAGTAATCTAATTTACTTCCATTCTTTCTCAAAATATTTCTCCAGATGGAAAAAAAAAAGAAACAGCAAATGAAACAAAAATAAACAAGACAGAAAAACCAATATACAGTAGAGACATGAAAGTTTTGTGTACACAGAATTACTTTGGTAAAACATGCAATTTCACCAAGAAGGCACTGCACAGATGTGGAAGCAAACCTTATATTATGAGAACACAGAGTACAGCAACGGACTAAGATCTGTTTGAAATTGTTAGTGTTGTCTGAGCGTATTGTTACAGTCATGCTGGTCATTAAAAACTCACCGTGGTACTGTGAGCTGGTTCTTGATCTTTACATGAATGGTGAACATTTCTCAAGTGAGACAAATTAACACACAATGCGCATGAAATAGTGGTTAAAGTAGCATAATGACAACATTTAAAAATCACACCTATTTTTATGTAGGCGTCATGAAAAACTATAGCATAGACCATATACATTATTTGACTGACAGCAAATGCAGGTTCTTCAAAGTGTACAGTGATTTCTGTCCTTTACAGTAAATTTTATAGAGAAAGAGACAGTGCTAATGTTGCAGATGCGCAAAAAGCTGCTGTTCAAAGATCTTCATCTATGAAGTTTTCCGTTTGCTGTAGGTTTTGCCATAAATTAATACGTACATTTGCAGATTACATACAGACTAAAACCATACTTGATTTAGGTAAAGATGTACCAGCCGCCCGTTTCGGATGTACAGTAAAGCATCCATGAGTCAAGACATTTTTTTTTCCCCAAATCAAAACACCAGAGTAATTTATGATTCAAATAATTCTAATAATAGTTTGTACAAAATGCAGCCCTTTCTTCAGTGTGATTGTGTCTGATAGATCTGAATAAAATCTAGAAGATATTTAATTTTTAAATCCTACATCTCTTCCCAGACAAGTTTCAGATGAATGCTTTTGTTACTGCTTAGATGGAGTGCTGCCCCCGATGTATATGTTGTTTACTTATTTGTTTCTATGCACAAAATGCAACATGAACTATAAAATACAGCAAGCATCATCACTGTAAAATAGGCAATGCAACTTTTCCTAATGTCTTTTTTTTCTTACCACTGACCAAATATGTCAAGCTGCAAAGGGTAGAACCTTCAGCTTCCTCATGAGTAAACAATTTCATGGCTGGTTGGAATCAGGTTGTGTCTCATTTAATTGAACATGGGGAAAGAAAGCGACACTTTTTCACTGCAGTGGTCTTCCCTTCCCGCCCTGCAGTCACATCCCTCTCCTCAAACTACTCCGTCCAGGTCGAGCCGTTCGGTTCCCGCTCGAGTCGCCCGCTGCCGTGATGAATGGGCCCAAGCTCCATTCAATTACGTCCAGAATGCGAAGACGCAGGAACAATGGAAACTGGCCTTAGTGGTGCAGCGCAGACCCTCAGCATTTTTCGCAACAATTTAGTCTAATTAGCATCAACTCCTGCTCCATCCATCATACTCCTCAAGAAACATAAACAAACTGTCAGCTCTAGCGTAACAAACAGATCGCCCAGCTACTTAGCGCAAATTATTCTTACATGAAACGCAGCTTCTCAGGCAACCCCTCCCCCCCTCAGGCCATCTGTGGGGGTGGGGGTGTGGGGGGGGGGGACGGAGAGCTATTAAAATTGAAGACATATGTTTTAGTCAAGTTCAACTCTCCAGAGTGCAACAGTGGACATGGTGACAGTTCCCTCTGATGGCTTGGCCCTGATGACTGAGGGTTAGGGGGGTGAAGGCATAGTGATATTAAGTTGTGCATCATACATATTCATATCCTTTCAACTTTTTAATATTTTGTCATGTAACAACTACAACTTTGAAAACGGTAGTTGATTTTGTGTGATAAGATTTTAAGTGTGGCTTTTATTTGGTTTGACCATTTGTGAGTCAATTGAACTACTTTTGTTCCATTTACAGCTGGAATGTTTTCCTTTGTTTTTGGAGCAGAGGGCACTCTACCCGATTCAAATCTCTAGAGACTAAAGTTATTTTTTGTAAAATAGCTTAAACTCAGCTTGGAGAGAGAGTGACTGAACTACCAATTTCATGTCTTGCTACTGGACTTTGATTGGGTTCTTCTAGCACACATGCTTCAAACTAACCCATTTTATCACAGGGTTAGGGTTTAGAGTTGTTGTTCTACAAAAAGCTGAACTTGTAACAGCGATCTCACAGTCTTTTAAAAAGTCCTCCAGCATGATGCTGCCACAACCGTGTTTCATCAGAGGGATGTTTTGTTCAGGGTGATGTGCATGTCGGTGTTCTGTCACTCAAAGCTAAAGAGCTTAATTTTGGTCTCAACCAGAATATCTTCTTTTAAACATTGTGTTCTGTCCTCACATGTCCTCGACACTATTTTATGGAAACTACAGGGGGCATGCATTTCTTTAAACAATGCCTTCCTTACCGTCACTCCTTCATAAAGTTCAGGTGAGTGGAATTCACAGCTAATAGATGTCCTGAAACAGATTGTCCCACCTAGACTGTGGATCTTTGATGTCCCCTCAGAGTGACAGTGGGTCTCTTGTTTGTTTCCTTGATTAAAACTCTTCTTGCCTAGTTTGGTCATCTTTTGGTAGATCTGACTAAATTGAACAGTGTTGAGATTTTAAAAGCTTTGAACATTGTTTAAAATCAAACCTCGTTTAAAACTTCTTCACAATCCTATTCCTAACCGGCCTGCTGTGTTCCTTGGTCTTCATAATACCGTTTATTAATGTTTGTTCTCCTTTTATCTGCGACAAACCTCTAAGGTTGTCACAGAGTAGCTCTTTTAATACAAACATTGAAATACACACAGGTAGACTCTAGGTAGGTTTTATTTGGGGCCATCAGAGTAAAAGGAGCTGAATACAAATGCTCATTTCACAAAATCCAGTGCAAAACTTTGACGTGTGATTGCAATGCAACAATTTGTGAAAAATTACAACATTTGCAGCGTTTTCAAAAACTGTAGGTATGTATTTGTGGAAGTATAAAAACTTAATGCACTCAAGGGGGATTAAAAACATTGATACATAAAGGTTCATGTTTTGGGAATTTTGAACAGTTTTGTATGTCCAGCAGAAAACAACAGGTTGGTATTGAACCTTTATAATCCATGTTCAATATTATGCAGGTCAAGAATTTTCCTGACCTTAATCTCGCGAGTCTGGATGAAGGACTTAATCTCATTTGGAACTACAAAGCTTCACCCCACCCCATATTCACAGACAACACAAATGAGAACTTTATACAAATTACACTCCAAACCAAACCAAACACATTTTGATCCTATTTAAGGCTCAGCATTTGATTGGGTTTTAAAATTCTGCCTGACCCACCCAGGAAGTGCAATAACATTCCTTCCGTTTAGAAATCCCATTCATGGCTCATTAAAAGATACTGTAACACATTCTTCTCACGTCTATCTGGGTGCTTGTATATATAAAATAGGAGGCAATGTGATAAATAAATATGAACAAATCTCCAATTCAGATTTCTTGTAGAACTGTAGCAGAGTCGTACAACAGAAAATAAAATGACCATCATTGCCGCTTTGTGAATATTTTCTTTTTTTCCAAGTTTTTTTAAGGAGTGACCATGTGCTGCACTGGATGTCAGCCATGTCTCCTCTAAAAAGTCCCCACCCACTCTGCACAGACCGTGCTTAATTTACAGATTTTGCATTTTGATGTTGTGCAAAGTGTGAAATACTTGACTAATTATGTAGGAAGTTTGGCAGGCGCAGCTTGTTATTTTTAGAAAGCTGATGGCAAGCCTCACTCATCCCAGGAAAAAAAAATAAAAATACTGTACAAAACCACGCTACCGATCCTTCCGCTCTACTTCGAAACCGGAGGAAGCAAAACGAAATGTGAACACCAGAATTTCTTTATTTTTTTTATTTTTTTTATTTATTCCTTCCACGTTAAGCCTACCAAAACTAAGTCGGAGGCATTTGGTTTAATACCAAAACCATCGTAAGGTGAAAGGCTTCTGGCCGAAGTGTGAGTGGAGGGTTGTTCTAATCAAGCTAATTTGCCGAAACCTTTCAAAATGATATGATCCAGCATAGAAATTCTTGTCAGTAAGCCAAGACCAATTCTCACTCAGTCGTGAATACAAACACTTCTACTATTCTCTCTTGGCAGCCCTGATGGAGATTTAGAGTGTGTAAAAATACAAGATGAGGAGGCCGGATTCACCGGAGTGACAAATAAGATAACGATCATTCAGTCAGTTCACTTTGCCCCAACTCCATTTATTTACATTGAAAAACAAAACAACTATTTCATCCCCGCCTGCAGCTTTCCAGCCTGTTTCTGTCCTGCTGGGTATCACTCACAAGTTGTTGAGCTTCTGAAGGGCTCCTTAGTCCATACCGTCAGTGCTGTGACTTGGCTTATTGAGCGATTCTTAAACAGAAACCGTGTCTGAATCAGATGAGGGCTACAAGGCTACCATCCATCTTTTATGTCTATGCAACTTTTAATGAATTTTAATTTAGCTTTTTGCTGCAGATCAAAAAATTACTTGACCTTGTAAAAAGTAGTATGTTATCCCCATACCTTAGGAAAGTGAATAAATGTTTGAGACAAATTTTAAAAATTAAGTCTGAAAAATTTGTTTAAAATAATACCAATACCTTCATTTTGTTTGTGTGTATACGGTGTATCTGGAAAGTACCCACAGAGGTTCACTATTTTCACAGCTTTTATTCCAAATTGTTCTGAATTACTCACTTTCCTCAAAAAACCAACAACTATCCTGTCATGGTAATGTGGAAAAAAGTTTGAGATTTATGTAAACGCATTAAAACCAAAAAACCAACAAAATACACACATATTATTAAGATACATATTATTATAACCACATAAAGAAAAAGTATTAAGCAAAGGCTTCAGCATTAAAGAATTAAAAGTATATCTATACATTCACTCTGATTAACGTTTCAAAATCAAAAATGTAAAAGAATTGAAAATGTACTTGCATGTAATATTGAGATTCAGTCCATTTTTTTTGTTTTTACTACATGGGATCAAAGTTGTAATTAACAGGAAGTTATCCACAGTTTAGCATTAATGTTCATTATGATCAGAAGTAGTTTGATATACATTTTCTGTTGCTAATTTTGGAGCTCGGTTCTTGTTCTGTCATATTCTGGACACAGCAGCTTGATCAATTCAGAAATGTAAAGAAATAACCTCACCACCACAATTTTCTTACAGTTTACATACGAGACTAATCAGAGGGCCAAGGAAGTATATTTATCTTATCACAGTTTTAAATGATTCACTTAAAGCTTTGATACTTATCTTTGGAGTGTACAAAGTAAATTTACAGTGATGATCAGCCACTGACCATCACTGATAAGTGGCTGATCAGTGATGGTCTTCTGAGGAAATGGGCCCCAAATTGAATTCCTAGGTATGTTTTGGGTTAAATGAAAGCCTTTCTTAACAGTGTGTGCCAACATGCAATCTGAATTATTTACACAACATTTCCACCAACTGACTCTCATTCAACTTTGAATCTCCCCTGACAGACTCCCATCATTTCTCCTCTGGGATGCTAGTGAGCAGCGCCCCTGAAGTGCAGCTAAATAACCAATCATGGATGGTTGCTAGGCGAAAAAACTATTTGGTCAATCTGCCAAATATTGGCAGTGGTGGAGAAAGTACTCAAAAAATTTACTTAAGTACAAAAACACAGACAAAAATGTACTCAAGTAAAAGTACCACATTAACATTTTACTTAAGTAAAAAAGTACTGGCTTTTAAAAATACTTAAGTATTAAAAGTACTTGCTGAATGCATTACCTAATCGCTAATATCATTAAGTGTACCGATCGTATTTAATTTTAATACATCAGTAATGTGCCATTTTAATTAACAATGCCACAGATAAAGCATGTTTTTATTGTGTTTACCCTGTAACATAATTTAGACTGAGATATGTGATTCTACGCAACATAATTTCAGGGATGGAAACGTCTTGTCTCCTGTTCTAACATAACATGAACTTCACTTTTTTGCCACACATTTATTTTGAAAGAAATCCAACTGGCAGAGGAAGACATGGAACCAAGGAGCCACGTAGCAGAGTTGTAGTCTAGACCACCGAACCCAAGACCAAATCAAGACCAGCACCTCGCGCTACATGACAATAAAATTAAGTGCACCTATCAAAATTGCTTCTCAAATTGATCTGAAAGATCCACTTTCCCATAAAAACAACTAGATATTAAATACTTATAGCTGAAATAAATTTAACCAGTATCAATTCAAAACTCTTCTTCATTCCGTTTTGCTTTTATCTCTGCGCCACAATCTGCAGAGGTCTCCTGCCATCCCCCCAAAAAATAACGCCCTGGGCGGTTGCCCATATTGCCCATGTCAGAAATAACAACTGTCTGCACCATTAAACATAGCAATTAACAATGCTCAACTATGAACATTGTCCAAGGCCCAATAAGCAAGAAGTAACCAAGCAGAAGGAGCACCGTGACTGTTCTCACTCTCCCTCCTGCTGCAATGTCTGCCACCATGACAGGTGACGAAAACAAAGAGCAATGAGCATGGTCTGTATTCTTACGTTCTTGTTTTATTTATTTGCCAATTAAATGAATATAATTATATTTTAATGAAATAAAATAGCTACTGCAGTGTACGCAGAGCATTACAAGAACAAAGAACGGCTCTCAGTGAGGCTTCAGTCCTATAGGACTTAGTCAAGATCCGTCCAGAAGAATCGGATCGTTCCTGAATTTGGTCACAGCGTTGTCCCATATATGCAACACCTCAGTCAACACCTCCACACAATAATTCAGGGCATGAGTGAACTTTTTTTTTTATCGCAGATGCAACATGTGTCTCAGTACAGCTAGCTTTGCTAGCATCACGTCCACGGAGCTTACCTTTCTTTAAGCTTTCCTTCCAAGTGACGCTAAAAGTTGGATGAAGTTCCCACCGTCTGTGAAAGCGAAGCGCTGCTGATTTTACATGTCATATCTCATGATTTATGCAGCGCTATAATATTACTAACGATTAGACAGACATCTTCTCCCGCTCAGAGGAAACCACTGCGCATGTCTCAGAGCCGCGTGTGAGTAAAGGGGGAGGCGATGGGTGACAACAGACACATAAGTCACGTTATTGCTTGGATTTTACGGCGCCACCTTAAGTCCCTCAACTTCACATTTTAACGAAAAAAAAACACAATGTGACTTGGATGTAACGAGTAACGCGACAGTTTTGTAGAAATGTAGTGAAGTAGAAAGTAAAGATACTTACTGTAAAATGTAGTGGAGTAAAAAGTATCCATTATTAAATCTACTTAAGTAAAGTACAGATACACGAAAATTGCACAGTAACGAAGTACTTGTATTTAGTTACCCTCCACCACTGAATATTGGCCATCTTACCGTCTTTGGGGTGTTGGAAATGTCGACCCTGCTACTGAAAAGGTGAGAAAGCTTTTGGATTGTTTTAGAGATAAAACTGAAGGTAGAGATGGTTACAGTTGGAGGGGAAACTTAAACCAAACAATGCAGATGATTTGAGAGATTCAGGCATGCTGCACTTTGTGTTGCTAGTCTTATTAGTCTTAGCAACCATATCGCTCTGCATTTTCATCGTTTACTTCTTCTGTTCATCAGTTGCCATCTTAATTTGTTCTTTGCTGAAAATCAGTTGCGAACGTGACTGTGATTGATTTGACGCTTGTGTTGCTTGGAGTAACATAATGCTAAAAATGTTGTTGACAAATGATTGAGTGTTTTTAAATTGTTAATGATACTGCTCCTGTTGCCTTTTTTGAGTTTTCAAAGCAACGTTATCTTGACGTCATCATGCTTGCTGATGAGCGCCCTGATGTGGCATTTGTGGTATGAGGAGGAGCTGACGTCCTGTTCGCTGACTCAGATCTATGAACATTCATTTCTGTAAGGTTATGCCCGATTCTCAGATAAATGCAGGGAGACCGTTTGGTGTTGCGGCTTCTACAGAACCTGGTTAGGTCCTTTGGATTTCTGGGTTAATTTTATGTTTGTAGTCATGATTATTTTATCCCATACCAGTGTTTTAAGTTCTTTTAGGTAGTAGGGCCTCTGTTGTCTGTGGTCAGCCGATTCTCTAAAGTTCAGTTTTGACAGAATTTAATTTGTTCAGTGTTAAACTTCTGGGCTCACGCTACAGGAAGCCAAGCTAATTGTTCTAATCTATAAGCATATTGTTTTTACTTTGAATGGATTAAATGAAAATCTTGTTTGACTGCAGAACTGTGCAACACCAACATCTCTCTCGCTCTCAGACACAATGTAGAGTGGTTTCCGTTGGTAATAAAAATAAATCAATGATCAATCACTGAAAGGCTCCTGTGCACCATTACAATAAATGAAGGAAGGATTTAATGATCAAAAGCCATATGAGTAAATCACAACTTTTTCCTTTCCAATACTCAAGTCAGACAAGGTTATATTTTTGAATGGATTTTTATGAAAAAAGGATATCTTCTTATATTATACACCTCTAAAGTGAATGAAAAGATTGTGGAGGTTTTGTCTGTCCTGTCAGAGTAAAAGAGAAATGAGATGTGTAATAATTCTTTGTTGCCGAGTTTTATTCGTAGATACCTCAGAATTTTACCTGTTGTAATCTGCTGTAGAAAATGCCAGCATTTATCATTTCAGAGAGATTTTCTGTTTATCATTTTGCAAAATGAAATATTCTTTCTTGATAAATGTGGCAAAAAAAGTATTTATGAACAACTATTATTTGCCTATTTACATTCTCAAAATCATCTAAATATTAAAACATATACGGTATGGCATCAGTGGTTGAATCCCAATCGCAACAAAAGTTATAATTACTTTTGAATAACTTATCAAAAAGGGAAAACATGGTAGAAATGCACCAAAAGAAAAGTCACGCAACACTGCACTATGTTTGCCTCCAAAGCTCACTTTTCCGCAAGGATTAGCAGGGATTCTTTGTTGTTACTGTTCCAAAGGTTGGAAGTAATGGCCCAACAACACTGTAGTGGTTGTGCATGTTTAGAGAGCCACACAAACACTGTCAGACCGCCCAACAGAGGCTGCATGAAAATAACACCCAGCAACACGCTTCCTCTCTGATCCTCGGCGCTGGCTAATGCGATGAAGCTGTCTGCAGGATTGCATGCACATGGGCGCGCTCGGCCAAGTACAGTGAATCGCTCCCTCTGCTGACTGCAGCGGGAGAGCTGCTGGCGCTCAGGTGCTGTTCATCTGGCAGAGGTTTCAGGGGGCCTGCCTCTGGAGAAAGAAAACAAACCCTGATCTGCTTCCCTGCGAACGGCTCCCAGCGAGCCAGCCAGCAGCCTCCGGGAGGCTTTCCAGCCACTCCGGCCCCTCGGACCAGGATGTTTGGGTTAGAAAATGACTTGCTACTCCCTCAGCCCCTTTCTCTAATTGCCCCAAGGGTAATTACCTTGTCTCCTTCCCACTTAAGACAAACCAAAGGCTATAGAGTTTTTGTATAATGTAGAAATTGAATTTAGGAAAAAAATTAGTAATATTTGTATAGTCATTATTACAGTTAGAATAACAAATGTACTAAAGTGGGTGCTGTAAATACCAATGAGCTACTAAAATAAAGCATACTGACAACCGGTGGTCTAATAGGGGCTTTGCTTACATTCTTATGTTTACACAGCAGCTTAAAAATGACGACGATATAATAATCCAGCAGCAAATATTCTACTAACCGAACGTTTCCCCGAGTAAGCACGACGCAATCGAAATTTGCAAAACCACGTTAGCGTGTGTGCGATCACGTCTGAGGTGCGCCTGGATAGGAGAAAAAGACCAAATAGCCTCAAATTAAAGCAAACTTTGAATATGACAGGGGGCTATAATCGCAGACGTATGAGCGTGTCATTTCGTCTTCCTCAAACTGGGGACTGATAGATTGGTGCGGAGCGCAGTTTCTCCCTCGGGTACGATACATCAGGCTGCAACGGTCCAAGTACCATTATGAAACACACCCAAGAGTACCGCAATTCAGGAAAGAGCAGAACACCAATGGAGCCCTTGAAAGATTTCTTCTTGTGCGGTACAGAAAGGAGATGGGGAGAAATTTTTGAACGACTTTCTTCTAACTCTTACACAGCTAGTATAAACCTGGAAAAGAATCAAAGAGGGGAAAAAATAAAAAAAAACTAAATGCTGGAAGACAGAAAGCTTTAAGCAAATAGGAATAAGTTACTAAATGACATCAAAGTTTACCAAGCTGTCAGAAAGCCATAAAGATTTCCGACACACCTTTCCCACTTCACGGGTAAAAGTCCCTTTAACGAGATAACCAGAAAAACTACTCAAGAAACCAGAGGAATTTAGCGTGTTGCTGAGCACTACTAGTCAGCTGGCTGAAAGAGGGTTGCTCAATTTTAGTTCGCTTTCAAGAAAAAAAAAAGACAAAAACAAGATATATAAAATAGTTTTGATGTAGAAATGAACGCGAAATACCAATAACGTTAACTGTGGTAGTTTATCCAGCACAGCAGTGCTGATCAGCTGCCTGAAAGAAAATCACTCACTTTTCTCCGTTTAGAAATATTTATGGTCATCAAAAATACACACAACCGTGCTGTGGATAGTAAAAAATGCAACTCATGACTTTTATAACGGAATCGCTGTTTTAAACTACAATTAACAAGCTTAGAGCATCATGTCTACAAAGCAACTTTCTTTGCCTTTTAATCGTTTAAGCACCATGACTCTATAGTATTTTCACTCCATGTCAGCATATCATTAGGGCATCATAGCAGCCCGTGCCTAAGTCAGAATAAAAGACAGAAAACAAAAGCAGAGAAAGCGATACGCTCCAATACATCACTTAAGTTACATTGGGATTTTCAAAAGAATTTCTCTCTCTTCTATCGTTGACATTACTTTCTCATTTTAAGGATTTTCACATCAGTGTCTCACTGCAGAAACAGCTGTCAGCCTGTTTGTTTCCGACATGAGCCTGCAGGTGGTTCTCATCAAGAATGCATCTGCCAGACTGTCTGATTAGTTGCTCACCATTCTCACTACACATTTGGTTACTGGCATCGAGGAATAAAAAGGGTTTAAAAAGACACAAAAGCAAAAGAAAACTTTAGTCAGTCATTTTGTAAGGTTGAAAGATATTTTGTTGGAGGTGTCAGTGGCGGTGCCAAAGTGACTGGAGTTTTTGCTGGCTGTGTGGAGCAGCGCTGCCCATCCCCACACCCCCACATCTTGCTGCATACTGCCAGTCAGCTGGAATAAAGCAAGAAGGCTACTACACTTTTCATTTGCTCACGAGAAAGCAACATTTGACTTTTTGGACATAATCTAATCTGAAAAAGAAGGGAAATAATGTTTTGATTAAACTAATAGAGCACCAACAATCATTCCTAAAAGGATAAATCAAATGTTTAAACAATCGTAAAATGATTTCAAAGGAATAAAATAAATAAATCCTTGTGTTACTGTGTAAAGAGCAGAAATGTGCTACTAAGAATGTAGTAGGCATTATATATATATATTATAATAATTATTTTTTTTTTTTAAAGATGGCAGGTAGCCAACGGACACCCAACATTAACTTGTTAAACAGTAATATACTCGATATGCATGTTTAATTTTTTAAAAATACAACGGCAAACAGAATATTCTGCCAGATTTAGCCTGACTAACGCCAAACATCAGCATATTCCCATTACATTAAATAAATGATTTGTTTTAGAAAGAGAAATCTATAAGCCGTTTGCCCTGTATTTTTATTTACATCTATGCACAAAAATCTAAATACTACATTTATTTTAAAGTCAAGCTTAGTCACTGTTAAAATATTAACGTTTAATCGTCTCTTTAGTTTTAGAGAACAAAGTAAGAAAACATGAGCACAAGACTTTTAGAAAAATGTGTCAAATAAACAAAGTGATTGGTGTTTTAAATGTATTATTTCAATATACAGCGGTGGCCATGAACTTTAGTACTTTTTATTTCACTCCAGGTCATCATTCAGTTAGAACCTGAATCTGCTCCGTGTTAAACATACGCTGTCAAACCGCTGATGAGGTTTTACTGTCCCACCTCTCGGACCGCCGCTCTTCTTTTATTCTCGACTCGTCGTAAACGGCGTCGCCTCTCTGAGCCGTCAAACACATCTCAGTGGGAGCTCTCGTCTTTAAAACTCACGCGCACCGCAAAAAAATATTTTGTGTCACTCCTGAGTCATGATTTGGACCGCAGCGGAGAGCAAGCGGTTTTCAAGTCTCCATGTGTCGAATGAAGGCCTGGAGAAGTTTCAGCTTAAATGAAGACGTCTGCTGGAAATATTAACATTTCCAAGGATACCTGTGACAAACTGAACCCAGATGTGATGCGATCATCTCCTATTCTGAGGATAGAACATCTTGGCTAACTCAACTCACTCGCAAGTACATGGAAAAGAATCAGTGAACTTATCCATCTTGATATTGGCTTAAAGACCATGATCTTTCCCAGGCTTTTACGCTAAAAGTACTATGCGGATAAATACAGATTTCTCCCTTCGCAAACTATAAAGGCGAAGTAAAAAAAGGAAAATTGGCATTATGGCTCTCTTCTGCCCTCTATACCTCTGCCTTTAAAAATTGTTAAATAGTTGGATAAAAGGCTTATTAACCAGCTGTGCAGCTAATTAAATAGCCAGTTTTTTCCATTCCTCCTAATTTGCACAGATGTTAAACTTTGCCCTTTAATCCAAAATGAAAACCAGACAAATTTCAAACACACATCAGTGTCCTCAGGGTCGCAGCAGATGAACATTAAGACGCTAACACACTGCTCTTTTCAGCAAGCTGGCAGCGTCCTCAAAATCTCCATTACTCGCTCCTATTTCAAACAAATTGAGGAGAACTGGTGGATTCCTCCCACAGCCCTTCAGAAACTCGTTCCAGACTGACGTTTTCACGTGTCTGCTTTGATTTCGCTGCACGACTGATTTCAAAATGATAATGGTAAACAAATTCCACACACAACCTTTCATTCAGCTTTGTTTCTCATTAAATCATCAAATTTACCCCCCCCCCCACTCATCCTCTGCCAGTATCTTTCCCATAATTATGTCATCGTCCAACCACAGGAGGTCAGAAATAATACAAAGTGTCTCAAAATGTGAGCTTCCCTAATTAAAGCCTTGCCCTGAGAAATCTACCAGCATGGCCACCAGGCATAGGATAGACTTGATCCCTCGAAATGGCATAAATTGGCCCCTGAGCCCAACAAATTGCATTATAATTACTGCATTGGCCCAAAGTGCTGTTCTTCTTGATAGAGTTAACCCAAAAATGGCTAACCCGGCCTCCCGACTGCAGGGCTAAAAAGGGGAGAAGGAATGACAGATTTTGGCAGACGCTTGCTGCTCAGACCTGTGCTGTAAATCTCTAGCTCATCCAGAGAATCAACACATCAAACATCCACATCCACACACACTAAAACAGGCATGTAATTCAGGGGTTTCAATCTGTCCGGGTTTGTTTTTGTTTTTTTGACAGTACTTATTATGTTTATTTATATATCAGTGCTTGCAGCAAGAGCATGAAGGACTTGTAATTATTGGATATGAACTCTGCTGTCACATTCAGATCCAAGAAAAAAAAAGAGAGAAGAAGAAACATTTGCCCCGACCCTGACCTTTTCGTTTATGAAGATTTTCTGAAACAATAGCAAATCAAAAGAGGGGGGGGAACCAGGATTAGCAAATTCATCCAGTGTTAACCTCTACTGCAAGAGAACGACCCCGTGTGTCTGACCTGCTACCAACCGTAGCTATGGGTTGCAGGGCAGGAGGTTAAATGCCCAATTCGAGAGTTTTCAACACACGTCAAAGTTCATAAGGAACAAAGTGTTGGAGAATAAACAGAGAGCATGTTGTGGCTGTTGAGAAGCGAAATCCAGATGAAACAAAAAGTGTTATTCTTGCATTTGTTATTTCTCCGATATGTTTTAATCTCTGCGTAGTAACCTAAATATTGGCGATAGAACATCAAGGTTACATACATGAAAGGAATGACAAGCGGCCCAGTCTCCACTTTGAAGGTAAAGACTGTTTAAAGATTTGTTTAAATTGAGCATAAATACCAAAGCTGACAACTCGAAAATAAACACACACATCACAACATAATCCAAACACACGAAAACACAAAAAACCTCACACATACACCACTGCTTACATGTAGATTTCCACCCACAAACCCATCCAATTATAGCCTCCTTACCAGCGAATGTATGTCACCGAAATGCCCAACACGCAGAAACAAACAGAACACAAACCTGACTCTTGCATTACATGACGGCACAACACTCTCCCCACACACACACACTCTCACTTTTTTTTTTTTGCATAAATACATATTCCAGATGGATGAAGGCATACACACAGCCAATTCCCACAACTGCATACTTTGTCTCTCTTTTTTTTCCTGCTCCTTCCCTACTTAGTGTAAGTGCTCAATTAAGCATTGCTTGTTGAGCTGATTTCCTCTCCCACTTTTATTGACGTTGCCATGTGCTGTACAGTGTTTGCGTTCGGTTTTCTGGTACCCTGGAATTTTTGAGTGATGTCGGCTTTTCGTTTACGTCCGTCCTCCTCCAAGGCCGTTTCACACTAATCGTATTATAATAACTTGTGCTCCTGGACAGCTAAATGATGTGGTGAAATAGGAGCCCATGATAAAGAGACAGCACTGCATTACAACTCTGAATTTGTTGTAACCATGACAACGTTTAGTTATTAATATTATATTATTCATTGTTGGAGTATGAAAACAGCTGTGTTATTTGCCTGAAATGTTACACATTCTTATAAAATGACTATATTACATACCATCAGCAGTAGTAGTATTTACAATGTGAACGTTTATTCTAAAGCCTTATTTAAAATAAACCATTAACAATTCTAGCTTATAATAGAATTGTAAGCTATTGTAAGTACACCTTAGCTACCAATGTAGCTAAGGTGTACTTTATCTACAAAACTAATTGATGTGATTAGTTGAAACTTGACATTCTTTAGCACATTCAAAACATAAATGCTCAATTCATTAAAGGAACTAAAAGACTGAAAACTGTTCACAGTATTGCTATTTAATAGAAAAGTGTGTATTGTGTATTAAGATCGAAGGAAAGAAGCGATGCTTGTTATTATAATAGTTATTTTATTCATTCACTTTTTCTACACATTTATTCAATTTTACATTTTATTTAATATGAGTCTCCTGTGCGTGTATTTTTCTGCATCCTACAATAACTTGTTTTATTCCAACATTTTGTTGTAGATAAACAAAACCACCCTTGGTGTAATAGTTTATTGAAACTATTGCACCATAACCATAAGTTTGAGCAAAAATACACGTTTTATTTGGGGAAATGTCCCAATTGGTTTTTGCGTTGATCTTTTTTTTTTTTTTTCGTCGATTTGTTTTTGTTTTTAAGAAGAAAAAAAAAGTCATTGCTGTAATAATGAAATATTGCATTGTAATAATGCCATCAGAGTTCATACGTCATCTAATCCGGTTGAGTGTGATTGCCCGTCACAGAAGTACATGCGTCCGCGCGCTCCTGTTTGTTGTTGGCAAATGACGTAATGCGTCATTCGATGTAGTGCTGATGTCCTGAAACCGCGTGCGGCCTCCTTCCTGGCGCGCTCCACACACAGGCCGCCCGCGCGACATCAGCTCGCGGTGAGTCAGGCGCTCCCATAAACCCATTTCCTGAACCATTCTAATTAATCATTGAGATAACGTCAAGATCTCAGAATTAACCCATGCATCAAAAAAGTCATTTCTTTTTACGTAAAGTTAATTATGCCCTCAATATAGGTTTGTAGATCTACTCTACAACCTGAAGGACACTTATCTTCAAATTATTATTAGTCATAACTTGCGCGTTTTTTTGTTTTTCTTTTTTTGTTGTGCTTTTTAGATGCACAAAAACATAAGTAGCGTTGTAGAAATTACTATTTAGCGTAGATATAAATATGACAGAGGCCACCTCAGTTAAAACTGAGGAATGTTGTACAACAAAAAGAGAAAAACTAAGATTATTTTTTGTTTAAGTCGTATTTTAATGAAGGGAAATACGAAATCAATATTTCGATATAGCTTTTTATCTGCAAGTATACTGTATAAAAAAAAGGCAAGGAAATAATATGCAAAGTATTTATTTTATTTAGAGGTAATGCGTGTGTGAGTGTGTGTAGAGATATTTCTTTAACCATTTATGCTAAGCATGACCATATTTCCCACAAATAAAACGGAGCGGTTACTTCAGACTATACAGTGTTGCAGTTGTAGATAGCCGTGCAATGAAAAGACGATAAATAAGCTAGTTAATCTGCGTGATTTTTAAATTGTTACACATGTTTTACAAATGCGCTTCGGATCATTATTAGCATTAAACACCGTTATCATTCTTCTTCGGCACTCTTTGAATCAATAAGACCTTTTTTCCCCCGTTCATCTAACTTCTTCTGACATTTTGATTAACATTTATAATTAGTGGAAAACGACAATTAATTCGTATGCTTATTTTGATATTGATTAGCGTGTTATTTTTCTTGTTCCACTCTTAAATGAGGGGTTACTTTAACTAAAGCACGATCAGCTTAATCATTTGGAGAAAGTCAGATATTGCCAAA
This sequence comes from Poecilia reticulata, assembly GCF_904066995.2. Taxonomy (NCBI): domain Eukaryota; kingdom Metazoa; phylum Chordata; class Actinopteri; order Cyprinodontiformes; family Poeciliidae; genus Poecilia; species Poecilia reticulata. The sequence goes on from NC_088851.1 coordinate 8,477,125, forward strand.
GAACTGGTGGGCCTATGGAGAGGAAAAGTCTTTTTTCGCGCTTTTACGAGGATGACAGCGGAGCTGCGTTGATGATGAATCCTGATCTCGTTGCAGGACAGACGTGTCTACAACAAAGGACACATGTGCCCGGTTAAGTAGCCATCCTTCACCACCATCATGGCCCATTTTAACCGTCTCAGCATGCCTGAACATCTGTCTGTCAAGGATGGAACCAGAAGAAAAAAAATTGTGTTTTTTAATGGGTGGCATTCAATGAGAGCCAAAGCACACATTAAAATGTGAGCATTTGCGCAGGAGGACTGAAGACAAAAAAGATGGGAAGCGGGGGGAGCCGAGCAGCCCCATCCAGAACCAACATTACTTCAAACATGAGGTCATCTAAACATCTGTCCACAACATGTCCGCCAGGAGTTCAATCAAACCTCCCCCCCCAAACATGTACAATTGTTTCTGGAAATAAATATTAGCCCTAATTCGACTGTGATTGGTTGGTGCCACGCGGGAATTATTGAGGGGGAAAAAAACTGAAAAACGCTACCAAGCGCGAGCACGCGCGCGAACTGGCACAACGCGCGCACGCACATTTTCTTCAACTTTATTTATTTATTTTACTTTCCTCCTCTCGCTCCTCTTTTCTTCCCGTCTTTCATTTAGGGTAATGGGCTTTATTTGTTCTTCCTCGACTGATTTCAGCCCCCCCCTGTTTAAAACCAATTAAATGGAAAGGGTTGCGGTGCAGCCGGAGCGAGGCTCTGACAGTCTGGCGGGAGAGCTGCGGCAATCACATCTGTCTCATGTCGTCACAGTCCATTTGCTGGAGACGGATCGATTTACTTATGAGTTTAAAAAAAAAAGAAAGCTTCCAGCGAGGAAATAACAAAGGACTTAGAAAAAAAAACATTACAGCAAAGATCATGTAACTAGATAGATTAGATATTTATACAGTTACTGCACTCTTTGTTTCATCATTTTCTTTAAGATTTCAGCTTCCATTTTGAGTTTTTTTTTTTTATTTACAAGTTGCCTCTATTTTTTGTTCTTATTTCTGTTTAGACCCCAATGACAAGTTGCAGAGCAGTCAAGCATCAATCTCCCTGGACCTTAAAGTAACCACAGAAACTTAAAAACTTTACATACATTTCCTACAAAACACATCCAGCATGGAGCTACTACCCCCTTGTGGACATAATGCGAATGACATTAAAATGCCCACTAAGGGATAATAAAGGTAATTTTTATTCCAACTTTAGTGGTGTTCTTCACAAGTTCAAGGCAGGTTTTTAACACAAAAACAGGCCTCTCATTCATAATGACGACCCATTATTCAATATTGTAGTCTGTATAAGTCTTTTGGTTTGCTCCAAGAGAAAAAAAAAACATTTCCTGGAACAAAAAAAAAAAAAAAAAAAACGTCTTGAAGTGGGAATTCTGACTGGGAGGGCAAGGAGTCCCAGGTTTAGTATTCAATACAGTTTCAAGCATACATACAGAAATGTAGGGAAGGTTGTTGATATAACTATGTCTCTGTATATAATATGTCATAATGATGTATTGCTAATTGTAGTTAGCAACAAAACAAATAGAAAATCCCAGTGATTTTCAGATTTGTAACTAGAACACTCAAACTTCTGGGGCAAATTGAATGCAGCATTAATGTAAAGACAATATAAACCAAAACAAATATCATGTTCACAATGTCAATTGGTGCTGTATTAATATAAAGTGCTGATTGGAGTGCAAATACTGTTAGTCATAGAAATATTTTGGTATACTTGCAACAAAAGAGTCGACATATCTTGCTGCTAAAACTTCTGGTAACATCTCCAGGGCTAATGGACGTCTGTCTCTCAGGAAAGAGGACTGGAATAAGCCAGATGGTGGAGTTAAGGTTGCTAGAAGAGCTGCGAAGGTTGAAGTAGCTAAAGATGATGCCAGATGCTGAGGATCTGCTATCTGACAAAGCTCAAGGACAAACAAACTCAAAATAAAGTCTCCTTAGAGTGGCAGCCTTGTTTTTGTGTGAATTATTTGTAAGGCACAACCATGTAAAGAGCAGAGGTCAACACATATGGAAAAGTCCCCCCCATTCCACTGGACAATTAAAAATAAAAAAGACAAATAATGGGGACACTTTACATGATTTTTGGACTTTAATCACTTATTCTAAAAGTGTTAGCCCATGTTGTTCACTCAATGTTTGCTTTAAACCGTTCAATCTGGCAGATTCAGTCATATTTGTACAACGTGAGCTTAACCATTCAATTATTATTCAGTACTCCCCTCCACCATCCCCCTTAGTTGCGAGGTACTCCAGAGTCCCATTTGAGGCCTCTTTCTGCTTTCATGGGATTTTGCTAGCACCGACATCAACCAGAAAAAATAAAAAATAAAAAAATAAAAAATATATATATATATATATTTTCTCTTATTTCTTTCCAGATAAAATTGCGCATTCATGCTAGTTCTGCTTCAACCAAGTCATCATAAAACTCTTACAACTATACCATCCCGAATGGAGATCAATTTACTCAGTTAAGGTAAAAAAATATTCCCCAAAGCATTTGGGACTTCCACAATTTTGGACACAATGAAAGTTCAAACTGAACTCCTGGTTCCTTTAGCAAGTCAACAATCAGAAAGCATGTTTCATTTTTTTTTTTTTTTTTGGGGAAGATTTATTGCACAGTCGGCTGGATCAATCTTTGCTTCATCACCTGCAAGGTTTTAAAGAGTCTTCATGGACTGGCACCGTAGTGTCTTATAGATCATTTAATCACTTGCAGCCCTACAAGAGCTCTAAGGTTGTCAAACCAGCTATTTTTACAAGTTCCTAGATCCAGGAAAAAGTAGAGAGAAAAAAAAAAAAAAAGAACAGTCCATTGTTGGTTTCAGCATCAACACTCCCTTTTCAAGTAAGTTCTATCCAAACCAAGGAACTACTTTTTATTTAAATTCATTAAAAAAAACAATTTGCTTGGTTTCAGTTCAACACTGGTTGTGAAGGGTCTCAGTGTTGTATTTTAGAGCCGTTTCTAATGGTTTCATTCTTTGGATACACTTTTTTATAGATATAAAAGTCTCTATTTTTGTATGCATTTCTTTTTAATTAGCCCTCACAAAAGGTTGATGTAAATTATATTGATTTCAGATGTAATTAATCAATTAAGAAGTGAAATAAATCTAATTCTGAAACCTTTCTGGAACCACAACTATCTTAACAAAAAAAAAAAAAAAAAAGCAAAATTTGCAATTATTTATGGGCTCAAGATAATCAGAATTTAAGAAATATAATCTCTTCTCAAACAATTGTCAACTAAGATTATCATTTTTACTTCTCATCGTCTTGACACAGATATGGAGCTCAGTTGGGGAAAACTTAGACTTTAGACAAATGCAGCGTTTGCTCCTGAATTACATTTAAAAGAAGCCCAGAGAAAAAGGAGCATATAAATTATATCTCTCCATTCTTGCCAACACCAAACCGAAGGCAGAAAAAAAAAAAACGTTCTGGTGGGGAGGTGAAGGTGTGGAGAAACACTAAGCCCATTTTCCTCACATAAAACTTCTGTCCCCTATGTGCCCCCATCAGTCTTAGTGAAGACAGATGAAAGCCCCTCAGCCTTGGGATAGGAGTTCAAGTCAGTCGGTTAGCACGCCCAGGAGACCTGTGAGGTGATAACAGAGCTGGACTATAGGCTATGTAACAAGCAACATCAAATAAGCCATATAATACATCTAGCGTTTCATAAAAGCATAATTCTTTCATTGTTTACTTGAACAACATTAGAAAGGTGACTCTGGGACGGATTCTCAGCTCTTAATCTCTATACTGTCGAACACAGTGCTGTTCATAAGCTTACGGAAGTGTAGTAAATAAAGTTCAGCAACTGCATTTGACCCAAAATATACTCTAAAAGTTAACAAAACTTTCCAGTGAAATAGTCAACAAACTGAGGGAGCCCCAACAGGCAAACTGTCTTGAATATGATTTACGTCCACTTGTCAACAGTAGAGCAAATACCATGCTACTCAACTTACTGAAATGCTCTGAAACATCAATTAGCCTAAAAAATAAGGAAATAGTTTTGTGATCCCGTATAGTCAACAGAAGTTGGTTTGTTCAGCTGGAAAAACCAACATGGTACAGAAACAATCTGCACTTGTTCCTGTTGTGAGATCGCATGACATATCCGGCTTTTTTACCCCCACCCCATCATCATCGCGTGGGATCTTGCAACGGATTCTTAAGACCACAAATTAACAGAGGCAAGGTTTGCCAACAAATAACATGGCTCATTAGCAATGATGAACAGATGTAAATATCACGACCTCGTCAAGCTTTTCGAGCAGTCTTTGAAATGCAGTCGTTATTAAAATTCGTCAAGGTGTGAAGCTGTGAAGCATGAAAAACGCGTAGAAGATTAAAGAGCTTTGTCAAGCATCCACACTTGTCCTCTACACTTTTAATAATTCTTGCAAACAAAAATCCACAGCCGTGGCGGAAAAAAGGTAAACACATTAATGTAACCGACTTTGTGGAGTATTCATCTGCATGGACCAATCAAGAAAGAGCTCAAATCGTTATCTGTTTATTTGAGCTTACGGGCCCTGGTCAGAGATAAAGTATATATATATATATATATATATATATATATATTTTTTTTTTTTTTTTCCCCAAATCAGGAAATGCTCCATACATAAGCCATCCAACAATCTCCAGTGTTTAAGCTATTAGCAATGTAAAATTAAAGCTCATTTAGCCCTTGCTACTATCACAGATACTCTGAATAAAGTTTGAGAAAATGTAAAACTCTTCAACAAAAGTAAATAGTTTTTTTCTTTAAAGGAGTGTCGACTCTTCTATTGAGTGTTTTCAACAAAGGTGAAGAAAAAAGTGGAGGTAATCCGAGCTGAACATTATGAACGCAACGCATGCAGAGAGTTTTAATAGGTGGGAAGGATCATGAGCGAATTTCTCATGTTTTTTTTTTTTGACATAGTTGCACTCAGCAGTGGGCGACCAGCTCTGCTCGTTTATCTCATCTGTGCACGCCCTCAGCAGTGGCATCTTCTCTTGGTGCAGTATTTGCCAATGTTAGATAAAGGCTGGGTAAGAATACAGTAGCAACAGAAAACGTTGCAACATGGGGAAATGTGGTTGAATATGTTGAAAACAAACCCTGAAAAAGAATCAGGATCTTTCTAGGTGCTTGGCTTTCATTAACTTTTAAAGTGTGTATTTAAATGTCTCCATTGCCATATTAGTGAGCTGCTTCTGCTGCGTCAGCCAGCTCATTTCAGCACAAAATTCCTGCATGACTTTCCAAATTAAACACATTTTAAAATATTGGTCATGGACTGCCCTAAATTTCAAATGTCAGCCTTGGCCATAGACCAGTATGTAACAGTCAACCTCCAGTGCACATTTTCAGATATAAAAAAGCAAACAAAGATAGTTGCCGTCTGACTTGTAAAGGAGCAGATAAGATGTACTATAAATTATTTTGCAGAGATGCCAGCGTTTCATAATCTGAATAATGTTGCTGCACTGTAACTTTGGACTGGTTTTAAGAAAATCACTTTTGATTTTTCAATCTTATTGTTAGGACACTTACATTTTCAAGCAGTTGTAATAAAAACTACAAATGTTAGCATTTATAGTTCTTGAAATCAACTAAAAATAAGAACAGGTAGTTTCACCAAATCGGTTTACTGACATTTGTGTGACATTATCTCGTGCCATCTGGAGGCTGAGAAAAGCTGTACAAACATTTGAACTGCCGTCTCACGGGCTAATGCTTAGCTCTGGGTCATTCCCGTTTTACTTTAACTGAGCAAATGCTTCCTGTCAATGTGTAAATATGCCAAGTTCGCCAGAAGTCACTTCTGAAAGTGACAAACCGTCTGAAGTTTAAATTGGGAAAGGTTAGCAAATACACACAAACATTTTCACCTTCAAACTTCCTGGTTATGAACAATGGGCATTTTTATATGCACAACAAAACACACCAACCCAAGTTGAAATGCCAACATTATGCATGCATTGTGCATTTTAAAATAAGCAATCATTTTAAAATGCATAACGCACGAGTAGCAAGCTGAAGTTCTGCTTAATGTATAAAAATGATCAGGAAAGTATCGACATGAAGACAAATTCACTGCTTAGGCGTCCGAGAAGAGTAGCTTCAAGTATTAATGGGAATTAATACATAACGCAACTCAGTGGTGCAGAGAAACCCAACCATAGTCATGAAATCAAACTAAACCTTAACAGCAACAAGAAATGTCCAACTAAAACAGCCTGACAGGGTTTTTTTTGTATGATTTCATTTTCTGTACATTAAATTATTTTAATAGTGGCAATAATGCAAATACAAATTTTAAAAAAAAAAGTCAGAGGCCAGGATTATGTGCTTTCCAGGTAAATAGTGCCATTTTATAGCACAATTACATAACTGTGTTAACGTCAGTTGTTCAAAAATGCCACGTATATCAAATTTGAATTAGAATTTTATTTTGTAATTTATGAATACATATTTCTTTAATAATTTGATCACCTTTACCCTATATTGTCTAGTGATTTGCAAATCTATTGTCATGTTCGGTATAACTGAATTCAAATATGGATCTTGTATTCTACAGTTTTTGAACACACTTTCTCTGTTGCTTCCTCTGTACTTTCCTCTCATTCCCTTCATTTTGAACTCTACAAGTGTCTCCCCTTAGTGTCTGCACTTTGTAACTACACTTAATTTTTCAGCTCAACACTTTAAAGTGCTGTTCAAATATTTAATATAGCTGGTTATTTGAAATGGAACATGGATCCAAATCCTATCACCGTCTTTCCCAATAAAAATTAGGCTCCCGTCACATTCAAATGATCGCAAAAGACATCATTCCACCCCTTATGTCCCTATCAAAATACCTACATTTAACATTTCTACTACTTTTATGTAAATCTGGGGCATTGTGTCTACATAGGTAGTAATAAATTAATGTTCATTTTGTCATCTTTGATGCTTGCACACATTACCATTAGTTTCTTTCTAGTCTAGCTAGTAATGACCTTTAAAAAAACAACAACTTGTTTTTGCATTTTTCCGCTACGTTAGGGAGACCGTTAGAAAATTACACTTTCATAGTTTACTGAAACTTGAAGTTTACCTTAATATTCAAAGTCAAAGCTCGTACCTCTGAATTTCTTAACTCATTCAAACGGCACATAACTTTATGCATATCGTTTCTCAAAACCGCATGAAAATTTAGGTTATTAACAGCATGTTTACTGGTTCATTTTGAACCCTGTCCAGGTCAAGTATGTTCCAATGGCGTCTGCATCGCACAAAGTGCAAATAATGTTGCCTTTAGTCGAAAGGGGAACACGGCTACGCATGCGTAAAAATGCGCAAACGGCGTAAAGCGAGTGTACGTAAAATGGGTGGGAACTATCTTGGTGAGAAACACTAACTCTTTGTTAGTGTGACCTAAACATCTCTTGTCGAATCCGTGTATGCGTTTCAGCTGCGAGAGTACGACAACAAACATGCGCCAGTTCTGCAATTACTTTTTTTAAAGGAAATAACTCAAGAGGAGCTGCTCCTGCCGCTTCCTTAAAGCGCTTCAAACGTAGCGGCTAGAACTATTGCGTAATCGGAACAAAGGCGTCAAAAATTAATGGCTGTGGACAATTAACTCACCAGCGGATCCACCGGCTATAATCTGATGGGAGGCTTCGCGGAGTACGCTCCTTGGCTTGTCGGTTGTCATTTTTTTTTTTTTTGCTCGTCAGTCAGGTCTCAACTCTGGGAACGTGGAGGAAAGCTGTTAAGAACCGTGCATTTAACCTGTCCTAAATAAAGCAGTTGAGCTGTAGCTGTGCTTCAGTGTTACAAACCTGCCGTCTCCAGTTGATACGAGGTTAATCAATGTGTGTCTCGCTGCTCAAAGTTTATGCGCCTCAGCACGCGCTAGCCTGCAACGGTGAGATCTCTCCGCGTGCCACCGGCTAACTCCGCTAAGCTAACGTGGAAACAGTTCCTGCCACTCACCTATATGCCTTAAACATGCTCTCTTATGTCCTTTTTAAAGTGCTGTTTTGTATACATATTCATATCACAAAGTCAATTTTACAGTCTGTACAATAAAAGTTTAAAACACACAATGAACTCAATTTATTTTAATGACCTTAAATTACGGTTAGAAGTGTTAATTGTATTATCTTGAAATGCCTTTGTTGTTAGCTTGTAATTTGAAACCCCGGTACACGTGAGCCTAAATAGACCTAATTATACTCAAGAGGAGCATTGAGTATAATTACTGAATGTTTGCAATCAGCTGCCGATTTACTTCTTCGTATGGTAGCCCTGGTGTGAGACCCTTAATAACAAAAAATTGTTATGTTAACAGGTTGCCTATTTTGCTTGTAGTGTGAAATTATCAACAAATATCTAGATTCAAAAAGTTATTTAAGATAAGTTGGCATGTTCAGGAGTTAAAAGTTTGATTAAAGTATCAGGGGTGGAAAATTGCAGGTTAGCTAATCTTACCTCTACCAGTGTAGTTTTTGTTTGCTTTTGTACAACGTAGAGCACAAACAGTAAGGGACCTAAATTGTTTATTTTAGTTTTTTTATTTTGGTTAATATAAGACAATATGAGAAGTGGATATCTATAAAATTGTATAATAAAGAAGTATATGAAAGATAAAGCTGGTTTACAGTTTGCCCCCCCCTCTCCCAAGAAACCCAAGGTTCCTCTGTTAGAACCACAGGATTTTTGTTTTTGTTTTTCCCCTAATAGGTTTTCTATACCAACCAGCTTTCTCATTACTTTTACAGCACAAATAATGACGGAGCAAGTAAAATGCAATAAGGGTTTACTGTAAAAAAAATATGAAAAAGCCCATCTGTTACTCTGCATCTTTGCTATTAAAAAAAAATAAAATTAATGATTTAAACGCTTGTAAAGCAAGTGGTCTAGGCTGCATTTCAGGCCCAAAGAATAGAGGAATTTCTTTGTTGGTGAGAGATGAATGCTCGCAATAATTCAGCAGTGAGCCTTATAATGAGTTTTCCCCTTTATAAGCGAGCAACTCAGGAACAACAAGAGTTTCAGACAAGCTATAAAAATCTGGCATTTACAGCTGAAATTTGGCAAGAAAATGCCATTACTACGTTGACCTTCTTGGACAAGTAAAAGCCGAACAGCTTCCCGACGCATAACTAGCACACAGGGTGATTATTTGGTTAATGGATTGAAAGAATGAGAAAAATTTGTTTATAAAACCTTTTTTTTTTCTCTCTTCCTCAAAAATTATTGCTGCATAAAGTTTCCTGAATTTTTGTGTTAACTGCTAAGGCAAGGAAAACGGCTTGTTTTTTTGTTGTTGTTTTTTTGCATGGAAAACAGACATTTTTACTAAATTCATTTGTGATAAAACACAAGCTTATGGGTTTTTAATATCTGAAAAATTATTCAGGAATAATTGAAGTAAGAACATATTGCAACAGCTTTTTAAATATATCGCTGAACAATATTTTCATATTTAAAGTATCAGCGTGACAAGTAGGATAAATGTTTCGTCTCAGCTGCATGCAAAGCCAGAGATTTCTCACGTGGACGAATGTTTTAGATCAATCAGCATTTAGAGGACAATTTTTATAGGTCATGTGATTGTTTTTTTTTTTATTTAAAGTTGTGGCATTTCAAATAGTCAATGCTGCCTTAGAGCCACAGCGTCACAGATCATCTGCTTTGCTTAACAACAGGTGTGAGTGGCCAAATGAAAACAGAAAACTACATTTTGGTATCGACCAGCACGTACATTAAATATTTGTTCAATATTTAAAGGTTGTACCATTTAGTTTATTACCTCACATGTGCACAGGCAACATAAACAACCATAAAAAAAAATTAAAATAAAAATCAATCAAAGAAAACATACGTTGTAATTAAATTACCCAAGCAAACCTAGGTTTTCTAATGAAAACATTGCAATTATGGAAAACCTTTCACAAGGCCCAAATTGTTACAGAGCAAATAAATTAGTAATAAAAAAATAAAAAAACACAAGTGAAACAGTGGTTTATCCAAAGCAGTTCAAGTCTTTCAAATGTTTGATAGCTCTTTGTACAAACTGTCAGTAAAACAGTGAGTGGTCTTAGCGTTGGTCACTGCGGCACAGGAAAACGTCACAACGTCTCATGTTTTGCTCCGTATGCATCATAGATGGCTCACTACTCTGCTCCACGTTTCACTATGTTCCCTTGTGAACCTTTCGTTATCAGCCCATCTAATTCTGCAAGGCCTACATCTGGCTATATCGAGAAGCTTATATAACCTCAAAGAACAACAAAAGAAATCAATTTAACCCTAGTCTCTTAAGAGTTAAAAAAAAATCTATAAATCTATTAAAAAGGCAGTTTTCACTTACTTTGTTTGACTTGGCAGTCATATTGGTTACCGTTATCTACCGACTACCTTTATCTACAATGACCTTCCTATACTCTGACTACAAATATGCGACAATTATAATGCATTTGAGACAGATAATTACAGTACCTTGTAAAAGTATTTGCGTCCCCTTTCACTTTTCCAGATTCTGTCATCCTGCAGCCGTAACCTTCCCATGTAATTTGCTGGGATTTTAGGTGATATACAAAGTGGTGCATAATAATGTAAGGCAATTAATGCGTGGCTTTAAAAAATATTTTCAAAAATAAACATCTAAAAAGTGTGATTTGCACTAATTGGTAATCTGACACCCCACAATAAAATCCAGAGCCTTCAGAGGTCACGTTACAGCTTTTATTGTGGAATCCAGTCTTGGATTAAGTCATTGTTTTGTCTCGTGTCTCGAGTGAAGCCTCAAGTCCAGAATCTAGTCCAACTCCTAAACCTTTCATTTCAAGTCTTCTGACATTGGACCAAATATGTAATTTTATCACAGGGTAGAAATAATTGTTAAAATATTTTTAAATCTTTCGGTTTGCCAGAACTATCAGCGAGAGGAAGTAAACTTTTTACACTAAACAAAACTAATTAAATTAAACGGTAAATTGAGAAAACAAGTTAACCAAAATAAAAATCCTTCTGCTCGATAACCAATAGGAGAAAAAAATTTTGCGTTTTTGAAATATTACACGAGTTACATCAAATGATTTAAATACCAAACTGAGGTATTTTAGTTAAATTTGTTGTGATCTAGTTGCTTGTATTAGACATTATTCTGGCAGCCATACACCAGCGTGGTTCAGGCCAACAGCTTAGAGGACAATACATTACTTTGTGTAGCTCATAAAATCCCAATAAAATATTTCGTAGTTAATAATTGTCACATGAGAAAATGTGGAAAATTTCAAGGGGCAGTAATACTATATTAATAACTAATATACCACCACATGCCTCTTGGCCTACATGTTCAAGCAGTATCCTAAATAAAACGAAAAGCTGTCCGTCGCATCCATGGCGAATGGCTGCTGACGCAGACAGAAAACTGAGCCGTTTGTGACCGACAGTACCTCCAATTTTCTAAATAAATAAAACAAGTCAAAACAGAAGAATTGTGTATCTTCAGTCTCGATTTAAAAAAAAAAAAGAAGAAAGAAACAGCAAAAACTCTGTTCTGTAAGGATAAAAACTCAGGATGTGGTGCATGCCCGCCGTCTTCCACCAGCAACTGCGGGTCATGAAGCCTCTCTGCTGCTGCTGCTTACAGCAGGGTCGGGCCCTTGGTGGTGTAGTTCATGGCCGGGAAGTGCCGGCTGTCCACGTCGCAGTGGCCGAGCGGCTGGTGGGAAGCCGACGGCACGGCGGGGTTCCAGTGGTTGATGTAGCTGGCCATGAGCAGCGTCAGCTCCAGTATCTGAGACGGGGAGAAAACGGCGAGACAGATCACAGCGGACCTAATTGCTTTAACATCACGACATGAACGCATTTCATTCGAGTCCGGGGAAGGTGGCATGTCACGTTTGGTCCGAGACCATAAAAACTTGAGAAACCCAAATGATCTTCCATCAAGAATGAAGTTACCCCCATTAGCCTCGCCTGGAGGGGTAACATGACCCCCGTCTTCAAGCTCCACAGACTTTCATGCACAAAAACAGAAGGAAATCTGGTCTCTTCATTAACAAAAAGGAGTAGTGTGAAGCCTGTTTTTCTTCCATAAACCTTTGCCCGTTTAAAAAAAAAAGTTCCTGCCTTAAAAGATCTATTCTACAAACCCATATTTTCACATTTTGTCACCTCCTTAAATGACCTTTTTTAGCCACCTCAGCATAATCTCCTGCCTTCTAAACATTATGCACTCTTTTACTCAACTGAATAAAATCCTTACTTGCATGTAAAAAAGAACCGATATCTTGAAGAAAAAAAGAAAAAAAAAAGAACAGCAAGAACTTGACATGGCTCATCAATGAGCATGAACTGAATAAAATCATATGTGCGTGTAAAAGACGACTCAATATATCTTTAAAAAGTACAGTGAGAACTTGGCGCAGTCCATCATTATTATGTCACAGGGGTGAAAATTAGGACATGCCACTTTTCAAATGCAGGGTCGAAATGATCAACCCATAATCCACGATGGCAGGTTTGCAATTTGAAGAGAAGAAAAGTTTAGATTCTGCGCCAAGCTTGAGTCAGTGAGAGAACTGCTAAAGTCCTGTGATTTTCTCTGTGCAGAAAACGCTGAATAAATTGTGTAAATGCACAATTGACATGATTTAATATGGTAGAATTGGGTTTTATCCTTCACATGTGTTTCAATCCCAGCGTCTGTCCTTCTTGATTCTCATGAACAAAAACACGGCACAATGCTGCGACGTGAATTCTAATGTTAAAAAGCATAATCGTTGGGTTATAAAGTGCAAAAACAACTCTCTGTAAAAGAAGTTTCTTTGTCTACACTTGCTTTGCTAAAACTGCAAAGAAAACACGAGTCTAATCAAAGAGTCATATCAAAACAGAGAGGAGGAGAGAGAGCGTTAGCCTGCCATGTCTGCAAAGTCCTCTCTAAGTCAGGATCCTTATCAAAAGCAAAATGCAGAGGCAGAAAAAAAAGATTTTGTTCACACATAATTACACATGCTGTCATCAAGATAATCAAAGAGTCATATCAAAAAGGAGTGGAAGGGAGCAAGCATGTATATATGTTAAGAGTGAAATTCGTTCTCTTTCTCAGAGCAGGAACAAAATTCTCTGTGGCTCAGACACTATGAAGTCATTTTGTTCTTGCAGGCCTGGAAGACAATATTCAGTGATCTTGAGGAGCACATGTCGCCATGTGAACCTCTCCACTTTCTCAGCAGATGTGAATGTGTGTTTACTGAAGACTTTTTGTAGCCTTAGCATAAATGCTAAGGCTTTGTAGGACGTATTTGAGGCTCTCCAGAGATTCTAGAGATGCAATACATGAATACATAAAATGTTTATACACACACAGCAGACTTACCTTTGGCTTGGTCATTGCAAACACCAGCTTTTCTACATTCTTCTTTCCAACGCCAGACTCCCTCTGCTGGCTGGTGACCACCATGAAATCATCACGACACCCACCAAAGGTGATCACCGAATGGTAGGGGTACGTGAACAAGGTGTGCTGAAATACATTGGAAAACAAACAAACACACATAGTCAGTGGGAAAAAATAAAAATCAGCAAAACAGAAACAGAGAGCATGTTCTGGTGTCGCACGAAGCAGAGCCTGTAGTTTGTTTGGGACGCTCCCTCGACTTTTGCTTTTCTGTGGCCCAAACTGGGAAAAACAGAGACTGACACGGTTTTCACTACGTTTCTTTCTCCGCTCTCCTGAACTGACGAGCCACGCTGTGAGCCAAACCGAGGACGGAAACGGATCGACGCGGGCCGCGGAAAATTAGAGCCTGCGCTAACATTGCTTACATGTTGGGAACTGCCATCTGTCAGCATGAAGAACATCAAATCTAAAGCAGGCGGTTTTTTTTTTCCTTTGGATTTCTGCTTCTCGACACACCGCTGCCGTGTCTCCAGGGTCAAGACCAGCTCTGCGGCTCTGAGACAGCTGTGTGGCATAAATTTACCAACCAACTTCAGTTTCGGAGTGAAACAGCCTGACATGTGACTTTTTTAGAGACTTTCTTAGAGGATAAATTGTGTTTGTGTCGTTTCGTTTTTTTCCGAGCCTCCAGCTCACCATCGTGTCGTCTAGGACACAGAGTCCGTCCTCGCTGACTGCCAGCCACACCTGGCTCTGGTCAACCGGAGAAGGAGGAACAGGCTGCGGACAGAGGAAGACGTGTCATCCTCCTGAACATCTCAGAATCAAAGATCGCATCCATGGTAACATCTATTTATTTTCCATTCCACACACATACAAAAAAAAATAAAATACAAGAATGTCTCTCCCAAAAAAATTTAAACTTGTACCTTTGCACTGAAGAGCTTGGCGCCAAACAGTGGCCATTTCCGCGCTACGGTCAAATATATCCTCACACATTCGGCCGCGCTGCACCCATGAAGCATCGACCACTTGGAGGCCAGACGCTCGGTAAGATCTCTGAAGGGGAGAAAAGCAACGGAGACCCCCTAATGAGTCGGATCTGCCTCCGTTTCATTGCGCCACAAACTAAAGAAGAGATTCCAGAAAAGCTCATGGAGAGCGACGCTTGGTTCACCTCAGCTGCTCTGTGGTGCATTCCTGTTTGTAGCGTTTGGGATAGAAGCGCTCCAAGGCCTGCAGGAGAATCAGCTGAGATTTGGACTGAGGAGAGCCGGCAGGAGAGGAAACGCCTGACCGCTCGAAATCACCGTGCTCAACCTGAGGGGAAAGCCATTTTGATATTTTCAACATAAATACGTTGAAAATATCCTTCCAAAATGACTCAAATGTTGTCAAGCTGCTGGTTATAAGACAGAACATTTTCTCGGCAAAGGTAGGTTGTTCTAAGACAAAGTATTATATCATGAGGACCAAAAGTAGTGTTGGTATTTCTTTAAAAAAAAAAAAAGCATGAAAAACAGCAGAGTTTTAAATGCTGATAGTGCCGATGACTGAACATTCAGGGTCAGGATCAGGTTTACTCAAATCCCAAAGGGAAATTAACGACGCAGCAGGAACAGGGAGTTGATAAGGAGACAAATGGAGCGGAAGAAATTGAAAAATGTAGGAGAAAAGCTGGAAGAGGGAGCAAGACAGCAGGACATTGACTCCAAGCAAAAAAGCCAGAGCAAAAAAGTCACTCGCTTGAATGGCCTAGCCAAAGTTTAGACCTTAATCTAATTCAAAATCAACTGAAAACACTCAAACTCAAAAGACTTGCGGCTGTGATCGCCAAAGGAAAGCCGAGATTAAAAGCACGCCACGCTTTTTAAACATTTTCACAAATTAAAATCTGCCAACTATACATGTTTTCCCTTTTCACTTCACAATTACGCACTCCTTTTTGTCATAAAATCCCAACTTAACAGACTAAAGCTCGTAATTGTAACAAGACAAGAATGAAACAGTCGGAGGGTTATCATTATCAATAATCTCGACTCTGACAATTGAATTATCGTTTTTCCAGACCTGTGCAATGAGCGCGGCCACCTCCAGAGCCAGCTCTTTGTTCACAGGGAACAGGCCTTGCTGAACTTCGTCGTTCACCTGGTAGACCAGCAGGAGGCGCTCTCGCTCCGTCTCTCCTTTGACCTGAGATCTGAAACGCAGCCTGGGCAAGCAGGAGGGAAACGTTATGATGAAACGTGTTTTTCCTCAAACGACTCCTCACATCAATCTGCCAAATTTCATCCCCAAACTCTTAAAAAGGCATTCCGTGGCCTTGTCCGGGCACGTGCACCTTCTAAAAATAATACTAGCACTGAAGATGCGACCTTTCATCTGCGTGACAAAGTGAAGCCTGTGTTGCTGTGGCAACGTGCAGACAGAGACGTCTTGTTTTCAAAGGGAAAAGCTCTGTAAAACTGTACGTGAAAAGGGGAATTTCCTGATTGGGAAGCTTTTTTTTTTTTTTTTTTTTTTTTTTTTTTACAGAGCGCTCCATAGTGATGAAATGATTGAATTTGAAGAAAAGTGTACATGTGGACAGAACGTGCAGTTTAAACTTCTGAGCCCAGAGAGTTTAGAACGACAGTCGTCCTGCTAAAAATCCCCAAATATATATAAAAAAAAATAAAAAAAAAAATAAAAAGTTGACCTGTTTTTGTAGGTTAGCCGAACAATCCGCGTCCCTTCATTTTTCCCAGGATGCAGTTCTTTCAGAGCCTGCTCCCACTTGGAAATGACATCACAGATCTGGAGAAATGGAAAAACAGCCAGCTGTCACAACTGTGAGACTTTCATTTTTCCTTATTTAATTTCAGCCAGCAGGTGGCAGTAGCAGCTCCGGGCAGGACAAAGATCCAGACACATAAACGTCAGAATAATTATAGATTTGTGACATATTTAACATATAAATTCTTTTTAGTTATTGCATGTAAAAAATATTGACCAACATTTATTGAATTGTGGCAGTTTTCTCAATGTTGTTACTCCAAATTACACACAGCCTGTGTATCCGAAATCCACTTCCTCCAAGTCCTAAGTAAATCAGACCAAACATTTGACACCCACCAACAACTAGAAGTCCTACCTTTGCTGACGGCTGCAGGCAGTGCTCCAGGTCTTTGCCAGACGGATCGTCGGTGAAAAGGGCGAACCCCGTCAGCTGCGGCTTCCTCATGCCGATCCGCTGGTTCAGTGTGCTGAGGAACTCGTCCACCGTAGTCGAGCCGTCAAACCCGACGACCTGGGCAAACGATCAGACCTCATGTCGTACAAGATCGTCTTCTTTCAGTTTTACTCCAAAAGTGAGTGACAGCGGTGATCATCATGCAGTCAAATAAGGGAAGGGGGAATATATTTCTTTTTAATTTTTTTTAAAATTTTTTTTTTTTTATTTCTTCTCCAAAAGTTTCCTAAAGTTAGAACCCTAGTTAAAACGCAGTTACTGTTTGGATGCTATGAGAGCTGGACCGTGAGTCTGAAAGTCCTTTTAGTAGTGAATCGGTACCTGATATGTGTTGTTCATGAAATGCACTGGGATGCTGAACGGCAGCGAGTGATGGTAAGGGTTCCTCAGCAGGATGGACACAATCTCCATCCGGGAAGGTTTCGCTTCCCGTTCTCCGTTCTGTAGCGCCCTCTCCAAAGATCTCTGGCAGTATACGGCATACTTCCCCACCTCGGTCCTTTGCGTCGAGAGAACAAAAGCAATAATGTAGGAAAGAACTCAAAAGTCGGAGCCCAAAAAGGCTGGATTCTGTTACTTTGTAGAATACTGCGACGTGACGGGGTCAGCTCCCACCTGGGGTCGGTGTTGTGCTGAAGATACTGCCTGAGGTACCAGAGGAAATGCTGCTGTGGGAGGAACAGCGCCACACACAGCGACAACAGCTGCCAACACTACAGAAAGCAGAAAAAGATAATAGTAACCTTTTTTTTTACTGCTTTGTTGGCTAAATTACAAAATAGCGATTTATTCCTCCTGGGTTCATTTTTTTTTTCTGAATCATGTGCACCCGACTGACCTGGGTTAGGGAGTAGTTGTGCGGCGTCCGGCGATTGGTCTGCTTGATCAGCTGGCAGTACATTTCGTTCTGCAGCTCCGGGTGGGTCAGACACACTTGCAGAGCATTCTGGGCCAGCGACGTGTGGTAATCAACGGAAGGGGACTCGACCAGAACGTTGATGAAAAGCTGACAGGACTGCAGAGACGGAACAAAGTCACTCAGGATAACCAACAACAGAGTGACGCAAAGATGCACAAGTCATCTTGGATGCAACCCATGTGCATAAATCATAGATGGACTATTTTCTACTTAGGCACTTCTGAAAGGATTTTATTTGTGGGTATTGGATACGCCTGTGACGATGATAAATTGTGCCGGATGATAAATTGTCCCAGTGATTATTGCGATAAACGATAATGTTGTTTTCAGGTCATTTTCAAGTAGCTATTGAATTGATAGTGGCGTATTAATGCAAAGACAAATTAACTTTCTGTAAATGCCGCTTGACACTGGTACTGGGGGATATTTAAATATCTAACATAAAACACAACAACCAAAAACAATAAATAAGATGGAATTAAAAAACGTGCAAAAACAAAATCATAAGTAGAATGTATTATGATGTCTGGATACAAAATTGCCTTTGAAAAAAAAAAATCAATTATATACATTGTAACTTATCATGCAATTAACTGATTCATTTTTTACTTTGACTGGCTTAGTGTTAGAGTGAACAAGACTTTTACTTGTAAACAAAATGAAAACAATGTCAGTGGCTTATTTAGAAACTTTTAAATGAGGGAAAGAGAGGAAAAGATCTTAGGAGGGCAGCAACGCTGGATCTCAGTGAAATATGTTAAAATGCAAATAGAAACGACAAAAAGTCGGTGTGTTGATTTACCATTAAAAAAAATTCCCCAATAAGTCTTCATGGCAACAGCAAAATAAAACAGAAATGATGCTCCTCTGATGTGTTTGCACACCACTGAAAATCAGACGCTCGGACGCAGCACACACACAGGGAACTTTAATAACGGACTCCTCTTGTCTGAGGCAAAACAAAGACTCCATGTCATATTTCTCATCGGTCTCATCGGATTCATTTAAACTTCAATGGCCCGAGTTGAAAAGAGCCTCACTTGTTCCAGTTTTGACTCATTGTTTGGCATTTGGGACAGTTTTCAGGGCTGACTGCTCATAGATAGAGCCCATCATCTCTGGCTTCAACTGAGCAACTAGGAGGGGGTTGGGGGGGGTTTCACTGACAGCTCGGGGAGCGAGGGGGAGGAAGGTTTCAGAGGGTTGAAGAGGGAGAAAAAGGGACAGACAGCCCTCTAGAACATCACAGAATTTTGCTTTGATCTCGTTTTGCGTCCCCCATCCCCTTCCACATGCAGTGGTGCCGCTCTCCAAGAGCAGCACGACTCTTCTCAAAGCAGAAGAGTGGCAGCCAAACCACAGGAACAGTTGGCCTCAAACAGAGCAGATAATCAAGGCCATTATCTCCCTCGCACGCTCTCGATGAGCACGGGCCCCTCGGACGCGAGCAAACGATCTATTTTGGAAGCGGCGCACATCCAGGTCGGGACAAAACGAAAGCGATGGGGGCAGAATTGCAAAGAGGTTTTCTCTTTTCTTTTGTTAGTGGGTGGTGGCAGACAAATAAGAAACAAAAAATAAAAATAAAAAAGTTGATGAGGAGTTTGGAGACAGACCTTGAAGAGTTTGAGGGCTTCGGTCTGCAGGGCTTCAGACGGCAAAGTGGTGAGAGGCGAGCGCAGACCCTCCTTACAGAAGCTCAAGGCCTCGCTCTTCCACAGCACAGACTCTGGGAAGAGGAGCGGGTGTTTAGGCGTGAGCCAGACGAAGCAGAGACGGGAGTTTCAGAGCTGCAGCGAATTAGAAAACAGCTGGACAAAAGAAATCGCAGGCTGCTCTGTTTTGACAAACACAGTCTGCAGTGGGAACCGGAGCCAACGCAAGACATGAACCGCAACAACACATCGAGTGTCCTTGGACTTACACATCACCTTCAGTAGATTCATCAACTGTATCTGTACAAGTGCAGGGTCAAGGGTCAAGGAGAGCATGCAACACCAGGTTAAAACAGAACTATTTTCAAATAAATAAAATAAAAAATAAATTGACAATGTTTCCTAGTGTCTTGCACAGTGGTTGATATCTAAATTTAAAGGTTTTAATCATTAAAATATAATAAGAAAAAGCTCATCTTGTTCAATTGAAAAAAGATTTGACAACATATTTTGTTACCTCCTTGCTTTCATGTTTTCTTTCGCCTCCCAAACATAAAAACTCAAAACAGAGGCAAACACTGAAAGAGTCGGCTTCAGTTTCTCACCTGGGTCTCCCTCCACATCCATAAGTTTACCAATGAGTTGCTCGTACTCCGTGCCGACCTTCAGGGTCGCGCTGCTGCCGGCGGCTACATTCAGGTGATACAGCCATGTATCCTGCCGCAAAATGAAGCGCACTTGTCGACATCAAGAGAAAGAGGGGGAAAAAAAAAATAATAATAATAAAACGTTTTTGCTCTTCTACCTTCTCCTGCTTGGTGCCAATGAGCAGATAAGTCGGGCTCTGGTCTTTGGGTTGGACCACCAAGGTGCAGTGCGAGGAGAGGAAGCCGCGGTCGCCGGCCTCGTAGTCCTCGTCTGAGTCGCAGGAGCGATCGACTTCCTGCACGGACGCCTCCCTCATCTGCAGCTGGCCCAGAGGAAACTGCCGCACGACAAATTAGCACAAGTGAGCGAAACGTAAGAGGCAGTAAAATGTTTTTGCCTTACAGGTTAATTTATTTGAACAAAATCAAGTACAATTAAGAGATATCTGAACATCTCAAACCTTGTCCTCCTGGTTGCGAAAGTAGCAGAAGACTTTCCCCACCAACGAACACCAGACCAGCTTCGAGTGTCCGTGTTTGACCTTTGTGAGAAAACAAACGGCACACGTAGGTTTTTAGAAAAAAGCTTTAACGGTATGGCTGTTTGCAAAATAACTTATTCTTTTATAGATTCTAGCAGTGGGGATTAAATCGTTTGAACCCTTTAAAATTTGCCACATTAAAACCAGAGACTTTAATGTGTTTTAATTCAGTATTTCAGTATTATTGGGGGAAAAAAAGGGCAGCATCATGCTGGGGGGATGCTTTTCTTTTGCGTGAGCTAAAATGGGCGAGATTTCCCTTTTTATTTTTGCAAAGTTAAATGGGAATGTGTGACCAAAATGGATCGCAAGGGGGGGAAAAAAAGCTAATTTTCATTTCATTTTTTATTTAATTCACTCAATAAACCTGAATAGTTTATACAACAGCTAAAAGAAACCATAAACGTAAAGGAGCAGAAAGAAGTATAAACTTTCAATACCCCCCCTCCCCTCGATTCACATAAACTCAAAATTAGCTATTCAACTGTAAAGACTATGACAGACATATTTCAAATTCACAAAAAATACACATCAGCTTAATCAAGGCTTTATCGCTTCGTCATGATGAGCCTCAAACTTCTTGTAAATGCAGAAAGAGATTTAGATTCTTTTATCTCGCAGTCAAGATCAACAAAGTTCTGACTCAAGGGGGCTGAATACAAATGCAAAGCAAATATTCAGAGGAGTGCATGAATGTGAAAACTTTTCAAGGCGTTGCATGTGTGATTTTGTTTTTTTTAAAGACCCTGACATATATTTAGGGGATTTCTACAGCCAAGCTGCAGATGTTCTGGAAGTTTTGTCATCAGACAAGCAAACCCCTTTACATTCCAGGTGACGACTGCCTGCCGTCAGCTCTCATCTTCTCCTCCGCTCCTCCACATAAACAGGCCGTGCAGCTGGAGACGATAATTACACATCCCCGTCTGACGAGGGCTTCTGTCCGGACGAAGTCAGCCGTGCCTCCGTCAGAAGCGGGGTCGTCGTGGTTAACTGCCCTCGCCAGAGGTGGCTACGCCCCCTGAACCGCCGTCGTGTCACGAGACGCAGATCAAAGCCACGCTGCAGAGAGATGATGTGAGCTCCATCGTCTCGGCTTGAGGCCGTCGTTCATCTGCCACAGACCCGTCATGCACAAGTGCCTGTTTTAATGGCGGGAGGCGTGGAGGGCAACATTCCTGCAGATTCTGATCCGGCGGCCGTGTCTGAACGTGAAGCGTTTGTCTGAAGGCGGGGCCGTCTCAGTGAGGAAAACATCCCCGTCTAAGGCTACGTCATACGTTAGGTTTGTCGTGAAATCAAATTTTTCTGGACGCCAAAGTCGTCCAATGATAATATTACTGTTTTTCAAAACCATTTTCCAGTAGTGCAATGATAATGGTGGCATAATGATGCAATAAACTTTAATTTCACCCTATAAATGGAAGATATTTTAAATATCCAAAATAAAACCATAAATAAAATGGATCATGATACTTTTGTAAGCAAAATTTCCTTTAAAAAAATATTAATCATCAGAATAAAAAATATTAACCTCATTTTAATTTATCGTGCAATTATCTGATTTATTGCGACAGGCCTATCTGCCATTTTCATTGCTCAACTCAACCTGTTACTGTAGTTTATTTATTTATTTATTTGATGAATCACCTTTGTGAGCCAGCCTCTCACGGTGGGCTTTGCCCTCGTATCCACGGTAACGGGGCTGCTGGATCGGACTTTCAGGATGTTCTGCAGAACTCTGATCCATTCCTCCAGGATGTTGGGCGAGTCAGCCGTCAAACAGAAGGTCTTCTTCTCTGTGATCAGCTGATGGCGGGAAACGGAGGGATACAGAGAGAAATGAAAAAAAAAAAGTGAGAATCCAAATGGGAAACACGTTTCACATCAGGGGAGATGAGAATCAGCTTCTGAAAACATTCTAGTCTGTGACTTTTTACCTGATTCCATTCCTCTATGCGTTTCTCTGGTATGCAGCAGTAAAACTCCACTCCTGTTCCAGACTCTTTCCTCAAATTTTTCTGTTTTTTTTGGGAGTGGGGGGGTTTTCTCCTTTTTAGTTCTCTAACTCTGGATCTTTCCAGATAAGACTTTCTGCTGTTAAACACTCAGTGGAATTGGAGTCTGTGCACAAAGCATTTAAGGTAAAATGTGTTTCCACTTACTTGAAAAGTCTGTGCTCCCTCTCCACGTAGTATGCAGCAGGACGAGTTCAGCTCAATCTGACCCTGAGGTTTTCTGATTACATCACTCTAAAGAAAAAGAAAAACACAAGAGAAAAGAAAAGAATACAGAAACACACGGTAAATAAGTAGACCCAAAGGTTTGTGTTCAAAATATCCCCACAGCAGATGGGGATACTTATGCATAAGTGTGAGGCATAATTGTGATATGATGCAATAATGAATTTTTTTTGCAATTAAAAGCTTGGAAAAGTGTGAATTCAGTCCCCCTTTACTCCGATACATCAAAATAAAATGTTAGCAAACAAATGTCTGAGTGTGTAGAGAAGTTTAAAGTGGCGTTAGGACATAAAACTATTAACACACCACCCGTGATTTGCAGCTGTTATCGTATTCTACACCAAGTCAAGGCGAAACGCACCACATGCGGTTTTAGCTAAAGTTCAAAAACCATATACAGGTTTAGATTTTATTGTCACCATCCTCAGAATGATAGAAAAATCGTACAAATATCCCAGCAGTGTTTTCAGGTGTAGAAGGAAGCAAACGGGTGAGTGGGAAGGAACTCACTGGAGACTTGTAGTAGAGGATCTCCCCGTTTCTGAGGACGAACCAGCGACGCTTCCAGGCTTTCACCTGACTGCCCATTTTCAGCAGGTACCCCGACTTCTCCATCGTCTCCTGCGGAAGTGAAAATATATTTCAGCTAAGCTATCGGATCAGACTGTACTCTCCTCGCTGCTACAAAATCAAATCGAGGCCGTAAAGTATAGTGCGGCGACCATGGACTTACGGGCCCGGTACTCTCACAGGAGTAGGAGGAAGTGCGCTGGACTTTGTGCTCGGGTTCGGAGTAGTCGCTGTCCAGGGAGTACGCATCCGGCGGGATTGCGTAGTCACTCTCTGAGCTGATGGAGGACATGGACACACCTGTTGGACAACAGAGACAATCTAGAAATGCACCAAGTGAACGCGAAGGGCTTGCCCAAACTCTCCACTTTCTCCTCACCTCTCTTTACGGCACGTGGGCTCCCGGGGACGCTGCCCTTCCTCTCTGGGCTCAAGATGGAGGTTCGCAGACTGGCCAGCGAGCTGCTGTCGTCCTCCGAGCCGGAGTCGTCGTCTGGGAGAGGCACACTGCTGATCTGGGTGGCTTTCTAGGAAACGCATGTCTAAATTCAAAAGTCTTTCTCGTGCGAACAACGTCTATGTTTGAACAAAGATGGATGCTGGAAATGGCGAGTACTTTGTCTACAGTGAGACGCGTGTATAGCTCCGTACTCACCCCCTTCAGTGTGGTGTAGACTGGAACGTTGATGTTCTTGTAGATCAGCTGAGTAAAAGGCCCTGATGCGGGATACTGGGGCAGGGTAGAGCCTGAAACGTCACAGAGTTTTATCAGAGATCTGAAGAATTGCACTGCAGGTAGGGATCAGCATGAAGCCTCTGAGGACACGGCGCATTAGAGGGGAGCTCAGAACACAGAACCACCTCCTCCGGATCCAAAGAAGTCAAATGAGGAGATTCAGAGATTATGTCATTCCTTTAGGATTCCCTTGGGATCCCACAGAATGAGCTGCAGAGTGTCAGACGGACACTTTCCATAACGAGCAGACAAATGGATGGTTGCATCTGGGATTCTTGAGATGCAACAAAGAAGCAAAAGCCTTTATCTGTTTACCCGCCCTAACTGGCTGCAGCTGCATTTGTTTTTGTTTTCTCTCAGTGCCTGAGCCAAATGAATGACAGGTTGTATATTAGTATTCGGGCCTCATTCCCAACCGCAGCAAGTGTAGCATAGCGTGAAAACTAACCGTTGTGTTACTATTCTACTGTTTTCCACCGTTTCAGTTCATTTAGTTGCCATCTAGTGGATGAATCAGGTATGACACTTAAGAACATTCGTCATTGCATGATAATGCCACAAAGAGGAAACAAAAGGGTGGGAGTTGCAACTTCAGCTTTCAGTAGGTCTTTGAAAGCACCATTGGTGCAATACGTCAGGCTATTTGTGACACTTTTTCTTATGATGTCTTGCAGAAATTGTCATTAAAATTGTCACCTGATGAGATGAACTCGCCTTTAATCTGGAGACATGTCCTTCTTGAGTGGCCATTGAGAAATGGATAGATTTCTTATTACTACACTTTAAAAAAGAAAGTTTTTTGACTTCAAACGTGTAAAGAAGAAAATATCTATGAAGAGCTACAAGTCTGGACACAAATGAAAAAAAGAAAAAAAAATTGTAAAACTGATAATATATGCCCTTCAAGCCAGCATTTCAAACCTCAGTGTTTGCATCTCGACAAGAACAGAGACATCAGGACTGAAGTCACGGCCGTTATTACAACCAGACCGTGACGTTTTCCTGCTGCTGATTAAAGAGCAGCCTTTCCATCCTCTTCTCTTCCCCAGCCTCTCTTTTTTAGTTCAAGGCTGTTGGAGGAAAAAAAAAAGCATAGGGGAGGTGAAGGTTTGGAAAGCCTTGTTGAGGTGAATCAGACACCTGCACAGGTGTATGGAGCCTCAGGCCAGAGGAAGTGACATCAAAAGCAGCAATGATGGATCCCCCAATAAGCCACTCTCCCCGTCTCAGCAGCTTAAGCGTCAGTTAAATGACAAGTTTCTTCACTTCCCACAGGTAGACCCGCCGCGGCTCAAAACGGACAGGAACTACGGGGTTTCATTACTATTATAGAACGAGTGATGAATGAGACGGCGACTCTCACCTCGTCCAAGACCCCTGGCCAAAGCCCCGGCCTCCGAGACTCTCATTCCCGACTTTGCCACAGCATAGATCCGACTCTCCTGCAGGGAACGACGTAAACACAAATTTCGCTGTTACCACTCTTTAGAAACCTTTAAAAGGAGTAGCTTCTCTTCTATGAGGATTATTGACTCTGTTCTTATCCAATTGAAGACAGTTTTATGATCGAGTGAGAAATTTTTTTTTATCTGGCTCTTCCTGCTGGCTTTCAGCAATGTACTTGATTTCAATTTAAAAGCTCAGGGTGCTTTCACACCTCGTGATCCGGCGGAATCAATTGGGGATCATTATTGCAACATTTGTAACTTTTTCAGCTGGTGCGGTTCATTTTCACACGGCAATGTGTCAAACGATCCAAACCAGTTGAGCAACCTGGTCCCCTCCTGTAGCCTGTGGGGGGTGCTGCACCAAGAACCACTGAAGGAAATTACGCAAAAACCTCAGAGGAAAAAGGTGCAACTTCTTTCTTCATATAAAAAAAAAAAAAAAAAAAAAGATTTTAGCAGTTGCAGGATTTCTCATTTGTGTTTGGTAAAGGATATCGAACCATTTCTCCCTCTAGTGTTTGTTTTAGTTGTATTTACCCAGAATACCCTGCACTTCCTTGTTGCGGAGCGGTCTCCGGTCCGCTTGCCATTCACGTTTTATTTCCAACTGCAACTATCAAGTGTGACAATACGCTAAGACACAACCTGATTATGATCCAGGAGAACAAAATGGGAATAATTTTCAGCCTTAACATTTTGATCCAGAGTCCAACTCTAATTCACAACCTTCTCTATCCTCCCTATTCAACAACTGAAACAGCTGCAGGTCGTTTCGTACCCATGAGGGGAAGCGATGCAGAGGAGGAGTCGGCGGCTTGACCGCCTCCGGATCGAGCTGCTCCAGCTCCTCTGCTAGTCCCACGAAGGAGACGCCGTCCTGACACGGCTCCTCCGGCTCCGTCCCCTCCATCGCTTCGTCCATGCCATCCAGGAGCCCGTCGTCGATGTCCGTTTCCTCCACGAGCTGAGAGAACGGCGAAGCGGCAGTGCCGCTGCTCTTCAGGGTTGACGAGGCGGAGGACGACGTCATGATATCTATGTTGATGTTGAGGTGGTGCAGTCGGTCCAGGCTGGGCTGCGGCTGGCTGTAATGCTTCTTCACCAGCTGGATGCTGTCCCTGGGGGTGAGCGGAGTTCGTACTTTGGGGAGTGTCATGCTGGTGCCTGACTGATGACCGGGGAGCTGGGGACAGATGGGAAAGGGATTGTTGGTAGAGGGCGATCGGGAAAAGAGGGGGCTTCTGGGGGCTACGGTCATGGTCAACCCAGGAGAGCTTGGTCTGTGCGCCATCTCGTACGCAGAGGACGAAGATGAAGAGGACGAGGACGAGTGGAGGCACTGAGAGCGGAACTTGCTGCTGAGCTCATCGGAGGAGTTGTCCCTGTCGGGGCCCCCCGGTTTGCTCTCAGGGCCCACTGGGAGCTCTGGTCCGGTGACAGAGCTGCTGGGGCCGTCCCTGATCCAGCTCTGACCGTCGTAGGCCGTCAAGTCTCCGAGACAGAGTCCTTTGCTGACCAATTCTGGAGTCCTTTTCACATCTGCAGCAGACAAAACGGGCAGTTGTCGGTCAAAACGTAAGGCAGAAACTTTAAAAGTGCAAAGAAAATACACATAAAAAAAGGCAAATTGTAAAGTACCTTTGAAATTACCATTAGTAATACTGCTTAAATTTCAGTGTATTTAGTAGAATTTTATGTGACAAACCAACATAAAGAGTTTAGGGCTGCAGCTAACAATTATTTTAGTAAGTGATTACTTTATTGATTATTCTGACATTCAATCAAATAAAAAATTAGCCCATTTTTCATTTAACTACTTTGGCTTTTTTTATACACACACATTTTTTATACACACTATATGAATATTTAAATTATTTTTTAAAACAAGAACATAAACATTTAATTGCATAAAATGCAATGACAGCATTGCTTTAGCGAACGCCTGATCGCTGGAGCAAAGGATGAACCTGAAGCTAAAAAAAAATACTTCTAACACCAACATGTGAAAAACTCAGGTCTTTCTAATCAGTTTAACATTGACACAGTGTAGGGCTGATCTGTTGCCGATTACGTTTTGATTAACTGATATCAGGTGCTTAAAATGAGATTTTCCTTACTGAATTCGAACCAAGT
Organism: Poecilia reticulata; assembly: GCF_904066995.2. Taxonomy (NCBI): domain Eukaryota; kingdom Metazoa; phylum Chordata; class Actinopteri; order Cyprinodontiformes; family Poeciliidae; genus Poecilia; species Poecilia reticulata. Next base: position 8,504,726 of record NC_088851.1, read on the forward strand.
TAATATATTTACAGACTAAGTTTTTTTTTTTTTAACTTCAGTGCAAAATAAGTATTTTTTTGTACAAGTTTGACATAATTACTGCTCTGTGTTGTTTTGTTTTGTCAGCAAATGGCTTTTTTTTTGTCTGTATAATCCAGTTAAGGGTTAACCGATGATTATTATACAGTAACTGATTCATCACGATTAATCCGATTAATTGTTTCAGCACTAAAAGCGGTGCGCTGTTGGGGAGCGGAAGAAAACCAACAATTTTTCTAATATTTCAACAACAACAAAAAAAATAGAAGTGTGGTGTGGATCAGTATTCAGTGTGTGTTGTTTGGTCTTCATGTTGCTGCATGTTCACTGTTGACTTCCTTAAGCAGACACTTGAATAGCAACTTGTGTTAGTCTATCATAAAAGCCCCAATAGAATCAAATAATGTCTGTGGATATAATATGGTAGAATGTTGGAAAATAATCCAAATTAAAGGCAGTCCACCTGTTGGCAGGCTCTTGATGTTAGAGGCTCCCCCACGCAGACCAGTCTGTCTCCAGCTGTCATCCTGGGCGGGCGGCGTGCCGGGGCAGCTGGGAGGAAACAGCGGGCTGCTGGGCACCAGGTGGGCATCCAACACGGGGGAGGTGGCAGGGGATCCACAGGACGCAGGCTTCTCCAAGAGAGCTGCAAAGCAAACAAAAAGCAAAGGGTATTCAAACGACTCTGACACCCCACTCCGGCTAAGACCACCAGTCAACATCAGTCTAAGAGCATAATGGACGTCCCGTCAGCGTAAACACAGACAAGAGGAGGATTAAGGGACGGCCGGGGTGCAGAGATGAAGAGATTGCTGCTCTGCTGTCTCTAACTACAGGCTTGCTAAGCGGTAGAGATTGCACAGTTCAGCAGACCGTCCACACAGCCATTCATCATAAGAAGCATGTTTTGCAGCGGTGTAAACACCAAGTGTTCAAGCACAGGCTTAGAAGCGGCTCCAGTAGCGCACCACGGTGTTTGGTCAGGTATGAGCCGTTATCGGCTGGACGGTTTGAGCGCTGCTACAGGACATGCTCACCGGAAAGAAGCCCACCGAGGGGATGAAGCAGATTATTCCACTGAATAAGAGAAATACTTTGTGTTGTAGGTGATGCTTTTTTATTATTAATTTTATTTATATATTTAAATCTAATTTGTCCCAAAAACATATGGTGTAGTGAAATCAAGTACATGTGAATGAAAGGTTTGGATGGCTCAACAACATATTCATGTTGGTGGTGCAGTTTTGTGCAGCCTGATTACAGATGAAAAGCACAAACAAGCTTGTCGAAGGCGATGCAGTCTAAACGCTGACTCAACGTGTACGCCTCAAACTGACTGGACAGTGACCAGTCAACCCGCCCAATCAAAAACAGAGATTGCTATGCTGCATTTAGAGTCCAGAGACCAGAGACAGACCAGATACGGATTATGAAACTTAGTTTTCTATTGGTTTCTGCAGCCTAATGCCACAGGATGTACGTACTGTAGAAATGGATCCCTGCTGGTTTCGTGTGTGTAAATCTCACTTGCTACAGAAACCTACCTGCAGTGAAATAGTCTGAATACTTTGCTTTTTAGATGATTGTGCCCTCATTGTTTCCTGTCTTGAATTTACTCAACAGAAATGTGCAACATGCAGCCAGGAAAGTGAGCAAGGACACCAAAACCCAGGATAGAACCCTTTATTCCTGAGGACTTTAAAATGCAACAAAATAGCCGTAATCAGTTTGAGGCGTAACGACTGTGCCAGAAATTTGCACTTGCAACTCAAGCGGATCAGAGGCGGACTTCTGTTTTATTTCTGCACAAACTGATAAGAAAGTGCTAAAATGTTTCAAATAACATACACATTTCATTTTATTATAATGGTTACAAAGCTTGTTTTTTTTTTTTTAATGTAGAACATTTTTGACCCAAATTTGTGCCCATAGGGAGGCTGAGATGTAACAATCTTTATTTGACGATGATAAGAAGGGGAGTGCAAATCAATTCAGATATTTTAGAACTGAAGAATCAGCAAAAAAAAAAAAAAAAAAAGATGTGTGAGCATCATTCATGATGAATAACAGGAAAAACATTTAACTTGTTATCAAAGTAAAGTTTATCCAGCAGGATGATTCATGATGTCTTATTCGGGGACGCTTCTACGCTTTTTTTTTAACAAGACAAAGGCGGGTGAATTCTGCAGCAGCGCTTCCATGATTCTAGAATAAAAATGTACACATTTCCTGACCCATTTTCCTGATGCAAGTTTATAATCGGCACACAAAACATGTGATTCATAATTGCGATCCAAGATGTCTTTTCCAATAGACACAGTGATGCTAATTGGAGAATGAAGAGAGACTTAATTTTCACGCGACAAAGCATTCCAGCTTGTTTTGTGAGAACTCACACTGCAGCTTGTCCTGCAGCAGCACAATCTGCTCCGTCTGCTTCACATTTGCGAGTTTCAGCTGCTGGTTCTCCAGCTCCATCTGCAGAAGAGCACAAGTAAACGGGGTTTGCACCATAAAAGGTAAGGCAAAGTACTCGGTTCTATCCGTGTTCGCCGGCTACTGTGTACTTAACAAGCCGTCTCTGTTTAGCGGATTCATCTGAACATGCCCGATCTTACCTCTCTGAGCTTAAACGTGACCCAGTCTTTAATCTTGGCAGCCTTCTCTTCGATAATTTTTGCCTCCTGGGCTCTGACTAACATCTGTAATGCAGAAAATAGGATTTGCGGGCTTCGACTTACACTTCAGGCATATAAATAGACGTTTCCCGTCTTTATCTGAAGCTTTGGCCCCGTACCTGTTGTTCCAGCTGGACCTCTAATCTCTTGATTACAGCATCCTTCTCCTGGAGCTGATTGGTCAGGTCCTGATACTTTTTGTAAAGCGAGTTCTCCGAGTCGCCGGTTTGCACGTTTGCAGACTTCAGCTTCTCTTCCAGGACCTGGATCTGAAATGCAGAATTAAATGTGCATTTAAACAATGTCAGCTCGAATCAATGCGATCCTTTTTAGTTTTCGCCGACTGCTAACGAGGCAAAGATAAAAAAAATAAAAAAAAGAGCATGCCATTTGCCAGGTCTGCTCAGAAAAGCCTTTTAAAGCCCTGAGGTAGTTTTTGGGGTTGAAAAGACATGGTGTCCTTAAATTACTACCTACAGAGAACACCTGGAGCAGGCAGAAATGATGGAAAATTCACGATTAAAGCAGACAGCATGAGAGCAGAGGAAACGTACAAAGAAAAAAAGAATTACAAACGCTTTATTAGTTGTGGTAAGGCAAGCTAGGATAGTTCATAATTAGGTTCAAATGTGAGGTCGCCCACAAGTTTTACACTGGATTCATTATGTGTATTTCAGCACTTTATGGGTACTCGCTTTGATTTGTTTTAACATATACCCAGCTCAGCCCTTCTGTGTTTAGCTGCGTCTCTTTCCTGCATAAAGCCACTGAAGGAGCTACTGTTACCCACAAGTTGACGTACTCTTTGCTTTTCTTTCCCAAATAAAATATGGCTGGCTCAGTGTGTTTGGGTTTGTTCGTGTCTTTTTTCCTGGACAATGCCACTGACACAGTTGTTGCTGATATAACATTTCTTTCTAATTCAAATCACTTCTGTGTTTAGAAGTGTCTTGACCTTTGTGTACTCAAAAATACATTTCCCAAATGTGTTTTTAACCATGTCTCTTTTCCAGAGGAAAAGTAGTTAGCTACAGTCAGTATTAGCTTTGTGACTCTACTTGTTTCCAATAAAAAAAACATCCCTCTGTTTGGCTGCGTTTCATCAGAAGACAGACCTATAAAAAAAGTAATGTGTATTAAGGTAGGTTCTTAATACATAAACTTGTGAAAACTGTATGGACCATTATAGAATTTGAAATGAGGAAGAGGCAAAAAAAAACAAAACAAAAAACATATTTTCTCAACTGGTTTTGTACTTTGTTCTCAGCAACTCTAAACTACTTCATAGATTAATTACATTGATGCGCTGAAACAAACTGACAATGTTGAATTTTTTTAATAAATAATAAATAAATTATAAATAATTACAACTGTTGTCCTGAAGTTTCATTCAGTAAATATGCCACTGTTAATGCAAAGGTGCCAAAAAAGTTGCATGAAAAGTCCATTAAAAGTGTAAACTTTGCATTATTCAATAAATAATGGCACTTTTAAAGCAAAATTCAATTAAAAGGTGTTACGTCGTGTTTATGGACAGTGTCGTGTCATAAACCGGTAATACTCGTATTCATTTGATTTCTATGATCAAAATAAATAATATTTTAGTCGTTACCTGTTTTTCAGCTTTCTCAGCCCTCTGGTCGGCTTCTGACACCCTGTGCTCCAGCTCCTGCATCTGAAATAGAGAGAAAAATGTTAAAATATATTTCAACACATCAACCGTTTCTGTCGGAGGGAAGAAGTCGGTACTAAGTGCGGTGAAACGCCAAGTATAGCTTCTTCAATAAGAAAATGACTTACAACACCAAAACAGGAACTAGCATAAGAACGTAAGCTGACCTCATGTTTAAAAAATGGATGCAGGCTATAATGTTGACAAAAAAAAAAGACTAATAGCTGGAAACGTTCTGCAATCTAAAAAACACCTGGTGGAACATTTAGCAACTTAGCTAATTAGTTGAAATGGCAACAGGCCAGAAACCCACTGACTCATCTCTGGGACCTCGGGCAGCACTGCATTAAAACCAGACACGAGTCTCAGCATTCGCTCAATAACGCATAACAATGCAAGCTTGAGATAAAAACCCTCTTCATCGCCAGTTTTTATGTGGAGAACATCATCTCTCCCACTATAAATGTAGGTAACAGCAGTGTGGTTGCGCGCGCACTGTCATCACGACAGTTCACACATCTGCAAGCACCTCGTCGCGCACTCCCTTGAAAGCCTGGACGTCCTTTTTCTTTCAATGACCCAGTTTAAAGGAGAACAGACACGTTAATGGATTCTTTCTGGTTGAGAGAAACGTGTGAACTCCCCTTAGACGCTGTGTTTTCTCCATCCATCCTGTTTACTCCTCATTGTCTCCATAAAGGCCAGCATGTAAACACTTCTCTTCAGCCAGATTAAAGTCTGACAAACAGCCAGAGGATCGGGGGTGAAGACCGACCGTCGGTTATTGGTGGGATGACTCCTCTGGCTAAGGTCAGCAGGGGCAAAAGGCTTCGTCGACAGAGAGAAGCAAACTGAACGCAACTCGCATTTGAAAGCTACAGATCTTCATAAAAAGCAAATACAAGAGGTGAATTTAAGGCCCCTCTAAGGTTCCATACTTCATATGAGAAAAGAACAAGAAATAAAAATGGAGGCAACATCCTGCTAGACGCTGGATAACGGACGTTGGGCTAACCAGTGAGAAGAATTTCATGCAAGATTCGGCAATTCAAACATCTTAAAGACACATTACAGTTAATTAACTACCCTAAAATGTACTTTATCTCTCAAAATTAGTAAAAAGCATGCGTTTATTTTTTGCCTTGGGGCGTAACTAATCTCCACATACAACCTCGTTACACTGGCCTTTTCCGTCTCCACTTCTATAATACGACATCGTCTAATTCTGTGGTAATTCAGCCATACGTGACGAAACCAGAGAACAACATGACAGAGGACATGTAACTGAACCAACATATGGGAAAGTTACATGTGGTCTTTATGTTGCAGGACACAAGAGGGTTGTAAACGGTGGTCACTGTTGCGCACAAACAAGCTCGTTCACAACATTTTTGGCGAACTTTGAAACTTTATTATACAGTAAATATAGCGGAGAGAGAAGGCTTGTAAATGGCCTCAGACCAGGAATTGAATTTCTTTCATTCACATTAGAAGCTACTTTGACAACAGATTAATGTATTTTTTGTTTTATTATTATTCATTTGAATTTTAAGATCTAAATGTAAGAGCCATCACTGCTTGTGTAAAAATGGTGATGGTTCACAATTCCTCTGAAGGTTTTACCAAGTTAGAAGATATAAATATACAAAGATGCCACAGCTGTTTAAGCTTTCAGCTAGGAATGAATCCAGAGCCATATGTACATCTAAGGGATCCGACCACTTCCTAAAACATTTAGACATCCTACGAAACGCCTACAAAGACAACAGTTTAGATTATTATTTTTTTGAACAAGTATATAAAAAAAGGACAAGATAAATAAGTGTTCTTACACACTGCAGTAAACCTTGTGACTTTTCGGCACAATCCATTCCTGACCGACACTAATTGTCAAGCAACACTGTGAAGATCAAACCATGTGAGGCTAAGTGATTAATGTAATTTGTCCTAAATTGAATTGAATTCAAATGGTCAGCTGGCGCAGGTTAGACTCGCTACTGCTGCGCTGCATCTGAGACGAGACTTCGGAGAAAGTCTTTCAAATCGTTTCCAGCTACGCATTTGGGACTTGTAGCAGAAATATTAGAGCAGAACATCTTGTATAGTAAACAGTGCCTGCTTCTACAATGTCCACTGATCTCTTTGGTTCCTTACTCTTTGCAAGTGTTTGCTTGTAAATTAGTTTCTCTCACTGGTAAACAACCATAGAGTACCCTGCATCATTTTTGACCCGTCTGCTTCCTCTGCAAATACAACCATATATATGTATTGTAACAACCCTCTTCTTTGTGAAGTTGTTATTGAGGGAAGAAAACTCAAAAGGTAGCAATTTTTTGTAATAGTGAGTTCTTTTAAAATGCCGTCACTGGAACATCAAAAGCCTTCAGAAACCGTCACATTTTGGTATTTTCATCCAAAAAAAATAATTATTTCCTGTACAGACCTTTCTAATTAGGACTTGTTAAAATCCACGAGTCAAACGGGGCTTCTTCCTCTCTTCCTTATTTCGTCTGACTCACTGTCCGCTGCTGGAGATAAATCCTATGTCAAAGGCAAACTGCATCAACTTTTTCTTTTTACTCATGTTTTTCCATTCCTAAGTGGGTCAATGAATAAAACACTCCTAACTTGGCGAGCGGCGAGATGAGGAGCATGAAGCGGTATTTCCAAACAGCAGTGAGATGACAGCATAGTAGTCCCACGTTCCACACTAATCCACACACACAGCGATGCGGGACTTCACTGTAAACCTTCCATGTGATTGTGCTTCATTACGCATGTAAGTTATTGCAGTAAGGAGCAACAGAAACTCCTAAAAATTAGGTATCATCACGTAAAAAAAACAAAACAAATAAACTGTGGAATAATCAGGAAGAGAACTAAGGCATGAAGAGCAGTACGTTTGTGACTGTCTGAAATGACCACATATAAAACGGAGTGCCTTGACGCCGAGCAAGAGAGCGTCATTTTCATTTACAAACATTTAAATCTAAATCAGAGAGCTGCAAAAACACTAAATTAGAACCTGACACTTTTGCCTGTGGTGTTTTGTGAGTAAAGAAGAAGGTGGTGTTTTAGGCCAAATTGCTCTTAATTATAATTCAGCAAAATAAGAAGCTGTCCTGGCTGGGAAAACAAACGTCAAAGCATGGAGAAAAAAGAAAAAAGGGGGGTGGGAGGGGTGGCTTCGATAAATGCCACTGACAGAGTTTTACTGCCGAAGCCTCTTTCTTTAGGAATATTACGTCATATTTGGGAATTGGGTTTTTAATTGTTATGGAAACATTCATTTGGACTCATCAATGTTGTATTTCATCTTTTCTTTTTTTTTTTTTTTTAATAATCCGTTTTCATTACTCATTGTAAAATGAGACCCCATCCTGGTCTCGCCACAGTTCCGCTCCCAATCAACTTCATCTGCACAGAACTAAGATGTAACCTTCTCCACATTTCCCCAATCGGGGTGGGGGGACAATTTGCAATGATAATCAGCAGACGGAGGTTGCCAGGTTAGGGGAAAAACCCCTTTCGAACCATGAGTGTACTCCTCCCTGAATATTTCAGCGATGTTTCATACTCCACCGTTTTCACTTTTCAAATGGGCTTCTGTACAGCATGAGATCTCACAGGGGAAGTGGAAGGACACAGCATGGAGCTGTCTTCCACTTATCGACCACACGGTTGTGTTTGGACTCCAAACATCCTGCCGGCAGACCGAATGTGACACTCTGCTCTGCCACGGAGTTCGACGACGACACAGAGGGTGAAACCACTACGACAAAAGCAATCTGAAGCCGTTGAGTTGGACGACACAAATACTTCTCCAAAGTCAAAACGGTGGAAAAGTTGAGGCGTGACTCATCCTTTGCGTCTTTTAAGGGGCACCAATTTATATCCTGATGATTGCTTTCCAAAAAGGTCAGCGAATCAGTTTTAATCGACAAAATTTTACAAGCATTTGGTCGGCTGCTGTTTCCACCAGCTGAAGAGGGTGAGGAATTACCAGAACGAAATGAGCTTGAACATTCCTTTTAGCTGAAAGTTTAACCTACTCTTGATGACACACCATGACTGGACCAAGTGTTTACCAAAAGCGATGGGTAATCTCGTGTATTTACGCTCACAAATAAACAGTCATCAGCACCTGGAGTTCAAACCCATCCATGTGCTCTAATTGTTTCCTCATGCACGTAAATATGTAAATACACCATCGTACCGCCCTCTAGTCGTCGCAGACTATAAACAGAGCTTTTCCACAACAAAAATCCGCCGATGAGAAGCAGATGCATGAAAAGTATTCACACATTATGCAGAAATTCTGCACTGGGAATTTCTTTGAACGTGAGGAAAACTGGTGGACACTAAACAATATATATGTTTTATTAGTTTCCAATTACTCTGTGTTCAAGTTTCTATTGGAAAGTCAGCTCATTTTACGCTTTGCAAGTTTAAAGTACCTCAGTAATTATTTAATAATTTCAGTCTGACTGATTCAGGAAGATGTACTTTGTTTCACATGTAGGGTTGAAACTTGTGAATGAAGCTGACCTTTACTAGGCTGTGAAATTATTCACACACATCCAAAGCACACAAATTGTTATATATATATAAAGAGGCATCCTTTATTTTAATCTTGTCACAATATGTATTTCATCATTTTACACAGGTAATTTAAATCCCTATATTTTGCTAATTAGAGCCAACAGCTGAATTCATTCATTTTTCATTATTTTCAACTGGATCTTTTGAATTAATTAATTACTAGTATTGGTTATATTGTGCCAAAGTTTTCTTAAAAACACTGTGCTAACTTTGAGGCCACATTGGCCACGCCTCATGTAAAATCAACCATGCTAGCTGTGCTAACTATGCTAACCATGCTAAATGCTAATTTCAGATGTTAAAACATCATTCATTCTTTGTTTTTGCCATCCGTTGATCTGCGGCGTCACAGAAAATGTTCTCTCTTTCACGTTGCCTTATAAAACTTATGGTTCACAATAGAAAAGTGATTTTATAACCGCAGTAAATACAATTGGACGTAGAGAGCTTGAATGGATCAAAAAGGATTTTGTGACATAAAACAAAATTACAAAAGTTGTGCTAATGTCCTTTAATAAGGAGAAAATGAAATCTGATCTTTTCTTTGTTTTTGAGTTTCATTGCACAGATTAATCTGGTTCTTAATCTAGAGGATTTTGTAGCTTTGGATTTTCAGTGATGCACCTCTCCAGCCTGTATGTGAGAAAAATATAGTTTTATCTTCTTGTAATATGTTATTGTTCAGATACATTAACTTGTGTAGAAAGAAGAGGCAAAGTTATTTATAGTTACTAAAGAACAAACAGCATCAACCATTATACAAAATCAGTGATTGGATGTTGGCCGTTAAATCTCAGATGTTTTTAGTCATAAAGTCTCATTGTTTCATCTCTGACTTGAATCCGTAGCTAAGGCCACATACCCATATTTCTGTTCCGATTCCAAAAATGATGGCTCCCTGCTGAGTTGTGTTTTGGAAGAGACTGATCCAATTTCGTGTGCTGCCTTTTCTCATCGTCTCACCTTTTCTGCCAGCAGCTCTCGGATTTTCCCTGCCTGCAGGCGGAACCTCAGCAGTTGCATCTCCAGAGCGACGCAGCGTTTCTGCCAGTCCACGCTGGCCGCTCCTACGGCTCCGGCTCCGGATCCGCTGCTCTCCAGCACGTCAGCCATGGCGAGGATTCAGGCCTCCGCCTTTGGACTCGGGCTGGAATGAAAAGGGGGGAGAAGAAAAATAAATAAATAAAAAGTTTTGTTAGACCAGCCCATGAAGAATAGCTGCAAAGCACTAATTTAGTTCTGAACACGAAGCACAGCTAGTTCCGAGTCGGTATTTCTGTGTTCAGTCCAGCTCCTGTTTTCATTTACACCACAAGATGATGAAAAAAAAAAAAAGCGATTAAACATCTAAAGGAGTTTGTTGCTGACCGCATTTCCCATGATTCACGGAGGAAGCGTGAGCAAAAAGCAACCCCTCATAATGAGTCAGAAGTGACACGACTTAAATGAAAGCTTCCTCTACCTCTCTGTGTCAGAGACACGTGTAGCTGAAATAAAACATGCACACGCATACATGCTGGTTGCACAGAAACAGATTGCCGCGGCCTGCATCCCCCTCTCTTTCTTTTCCTCCATCTTTTCTCTACATGCCCACACACACTGAACAAAACCTCAGCAGGGAGGCGCTGTGAGTGGGGGGAGCTGGAGTTCCCAGGCCTGCCTGCCCACCACAAAGCAGGTCAGAGCTCTGCTTTTTAGCCCAATTACCTACTAACCCAATCCCCCTGGCCCCTCCCCAGCCACCCACCCGCAACTCCCAGTCCATGCAATCCCTTCTTAATTACAAGGAAGGAGCGAAACAGGATCCTGCGCTGCACAATAGTGCCTTTCTGCATGACAGTTCCATCACAGCTAGAGGCTGGAGTCGTCAGCTTGCCTCTACAGAGAAAAGAGGAAAGAATGTGCGACAATGAATGGGCAGGGAGCCAAAAGCGGAAAAACCGGTGCATTCAAGTTATTTTATTTTTTTTTACCAAATCCTGACTTGGCTTGTTGACCGGTTTGCATCTTCATTCGCAAAATAATAAAAGCCCTACTGTGTGATCTTTAAGTAGGGTGAAGATGTCGAAAGGTGCAGCTGTCAAAAAGATGTGAAGGAAAATAGGTGAGGACGTCCTAGCTTGAGAGAAAAAAAATTTAAAAAATCAACGCACAGCCAGACTGCGTCAGTAAGGGAGCAGACGTTCAAAGTCCAGCAGCTATAAGTGCACCATGTCGCTCCCCTACAATTAGCGTGCTCATAAATGCAGACCCAGCGGGCAAATTACAGAAGTCATGCCTGCAGAGGTTTCACCAGGCGACCGCTGTGCCCAGGCCGGACATGTCAAGGTCCAACTACCAGCATCTCTCCCTCTCTCCGGGACAAACGTAGAGGTCTGTACTCTGAGCAAAGTCGAGTGGAAGCGGTGGAAGGGGAGGGGGGGAAGCCAGCCAGAAACCCTTTTTTTGGTCAAACCGTGTGGAGAGCAGTGTCAGAGCAGAAACAGATGTAAACAAGCCATTTGCGCTGCCATGCTAGCTCTCTCTCTCTCTCTCTCAAGCAGATCCTTTTGTTACTTCAACAAAGGGTAAAGTTGTAAAGCACCAAAAAATAAAAAAATAAATCACTGAAGTAGCAGAAAATTGTTCCAAAAAACTCGCAATTATTTCAAATGTTGACACGCTGCAGGCAAAAAGAAAATTTAAAGCGCATTTCATTTGAATTTCGCATTTTCTCACAACATACAACTCTTTTTTTTTCTCTTTTGGACATAAACATCTGAAAAGTGTCATGTGCCTTTGAATTCAGCCCCGTCTGAGTCGGCACTTTGCAGAACAAAGTTTCACTGCAATTAAAGCGACCAGTCTTTTGGATGTCCGTCTCCACCAGCTTTCAACAATCTAGAGAGTGGGGTCAGACTTTGACTGCACAAGCTGAATTTACAGCAAGACTAAAATACACATATGTGGGCAATTACATGCGTGTGTCATCTGAAAGAAGACAGGCAACACTGGATTGTATTCGTGGGCATCAGTGTAAAAGGAGTTGCATTCAAATGCACTCCTCACCTTTATTTTTATTTCTAAGGCTGTTTTCATACCGGATGGTGCAGGAGACTTGGTTTGGTCAAGGTTCAAAGTTGCAACATTTGTTAAATTTCCAGCTGGTGTGGTTTGCTTTCACACTGCACTGTGTAAAATGATCCAAAGCATTTAAAAACAAAAATTGTTTCCCCTCCCCGCCTGTGGCGGCGCTGCACCAAGAACCACCGAAAGAAACTATACGCAAACATCCGAAGAAGACATGAGCGCATGTTTCTTCTAGACAAACGCAGATGACTTAGCCTCAGACTTTAGGATTGTAGTATTTATCTTTTGCTTTTGGCAAAAATCCACGAGCCATTTTTCCTGCTAGCACTAAACTCTCGTGTTTGTGTTGGTTGTATTTACCCAGAATGCTGTGTGCTGTGGTTCGCTTCCCGCTTTCGGAGCGGTCACATATGCATTTGAGCCACACCACAGTTCACCTCAACCGAACCGAGACCAGGGATTTTAGGCAGACCAGAGTTTGCTTTTTTTGGTTCGAATCAGAATTCGATTGCGCATTCCCCAAAGAAACCAGATTTTATATCATATATAATTTTGGATAATGTAAAAAGATTTGTGTGTCGGTATACCCCCAGGTTAACCCTCAGAAGGACTGTCGAAAGGTTGTCAGTTTGATTTTATGGCATGTGTCTGTACCGAAAACATTCAATTCTGTACATCTTCATGTTTGAGTCACCCCCCAAAAAAAGAGAAGATGACGGTTTGAACTGTTGAGTCTGTCTCCAACTCATCGACCTTGGGAGCTGCTCTGCTTTAAACTGCTTGCAGGATCTTGCAGACAGTCCCAGCCAGAGCAAACACTGGGAAAAGTGGGCCAGTATTTAGAAATGCCACCACAGTAATCCCGACAGGATGCTTTCAATGACTGCTATAACAGTCTGCTGCTGCTTTCCACTGACATATTATTTCTCCGAGAGTGATAGCGTATCCATCCAGGATAGTTATAGAATCATTTCTATGGGATCGTTTGTGATGTTTTTTCTCTGGCATGACCAGCCAGATGAAAGAGAAATGCGGCACACGTACGAGTCCGAACTGTAGTAAGCAAGTTCTTCCATTTTTCTTTATTTTAATCATCAGATTTTCAAACACACGCACTACGCAGTAGAGTCGTAACTCTTCTCTTTGGCGCACAGACACACACACACACACACACACACACACACGAGGAGACACAGGGAAACAGATTGGAAACAGACACGTGTGCACAGGCACTCACACAGGCAGAGGCATACACTGCTGAGCATGCAGCTGCGGTGATGTAAGTGATTAGGTGGTTCAGTGATATCATTCCCAGCAGACATTTTCAATCTCCGCCGCTGCCGTCTCTTCTGTCGGGGCCCGAATTGACACCTCCTGGAGTTTTTTTGGACAATGAGAATGACTCCCGTCAAGGCGGAGCGTTGAGCGCGGATCTAGGTCAGTCGCTGCAGGTTTGTGTCAGCGTGGCAGATCCCTGTGTGTGTGTGTGTGTGTGTGTGTGTGTGTGTGTGTGTGTGTGTGTGTGTACGTTATGGGTGACACAGACAAATGATCTGCGTACGAGGGTTTTAGACGTTGCCCCTCGGTCCCGACATTGTTGTGGTTCTTACCAGTTGACTGAGCTGGTCTTACATTTTTCATTTAAATTTGTTACATTTTACGGCTGAAATATTTTTGCTCACATGTACGGCTCAAAAATATTTCCAATCCCGCGTCATTGTTTCCCAACCTTTTGACCCCCCCAACATGTGCAAAACAGCTTCAAGTGAAAAAAAGATTAAAATGAAAGTAAAACCGAACAAAGAGCACAATAAATGTCAGTCCCAGAGGTCAGCATGCCTCACAGCACATCCTCCCTGCTTTTACCCTCTTATTGCTCTTGCCATTGCCTCTGCATCACCTCTCTTCTTTTCCCTCCTTTCCTCTCCTCCTGCAGCGCCTTTCCCACCCTCCTCTCTTCCCTCCACCGCCACTCCTCCTCCTCCTCCTCCAAGCCACCGCCAGGCGAGCAAACCTGCAGATCTCCCTCTCCCTCTCCCTCTCCGACTAGTTCAGGTTAATGACAGACCTCAACAAAAAAAAAAAAACTGACCACACTCATTATCAGTCTCTGACTTAAACACAGGGTCCTGACATTCCTCTGCTCTGAGGTGTAAACATCTACCTCTGCAAGCTCTCCTGCCTCTCTGTGCTCAGGTTGTGGCTTTCTGTCCAACCCTGCAGGGCATGGAGGCAGGACTAGTTTTTCTGCAGGGGAAAAAATGGGGTAACAAATGTAAACAAATAATAATAAAAAAGCAATAGGTTAATGGAGTATGGATGTGGTTTTTTAAAGTGCCCTGAAGAGTAAAAAACAAAAGACTGGAAATGATTATTGTTAATATTTAAGTCAATAACATCCCGAGAGGTTTTTAAAACATTCCACTGCAGATACAGAGAATCTACTGAAAGGATGCAAATGAAGAGGAAAACCAAGAAAAATGAAATGAGCGTCATTAAAACAACTTTAATCATTCCAATGCTGAATACTCACTCATTTAAGAATTGAAATTTAGAATTGTACAGGTTTTAAATGCACATCACGTAAGATGCATCCAACTGAGAAATGTTCAGAAGCAGCAGAACGCGTTTTAGTCTCGTCTGAAGTAGGAGTGATTAATCCCTGTCAATTCTGCCTGCAGGCCTTCATCACATCTTCTTCAGCATGTAAGAATTATGATCTCATCCAGAAAATCTGCTGCCTCAAAAACATGTATGATTCATGCTTAATCTCCCGTTAAACCAACCAGCCCACTAAGTGGAGTTGATGCACCTTTACGCAGATTTAACCAAATGGCAACAAAAAGACACAGGAGACGATGATGAGTACGTTTCTGGTGTGTTCTTCTTAAACTCGGAAGTCTGGTTTTCCCAGGTTTATAAAAGGAAACACGAAAATGAGCCCCCAAAGGCCAGAACCCTGATGTGCCTCCCACACGTATAGGATAGTGAAAGTTTCAATTATTAACCAATTCCTAGAAGTTCTGATGGAATGTACCGTATTAAACCAACAACATGCATAACACTGTGTACCTCTACTTGCAAACATGTCCTTTTGTAATGGTCTGAATAAACAGAATGGAGAGAAGTACAGTTTTAGTTGCTTATATGATCACCTTGTATTGTCAGTACCTAAACAACCAAAAAGCCCAACTGGCTTTCCAACTTTTACCTACAAACATACATAAAATCACAATTTCCAACGCAAATCAATGCACCATGTGATGTCACATGGACTGCGCGTTTCTTTATAGGAACTAGATTTTTTTGTTGATTAAATAATGATTTACTTTAAAAAAAAAAAAAAACCCATGACCTGACCATTACATGTAGTTATATAAATGGAAAACTACATATAAAGCTTGCTTAATTAATTCTACCGGAAGGTCTAGCTTTTAGCTTTAAACCCTAAAAATGTTTATATCATATCTTCTGAATCGGTCTGCAAATGTTCTAAAAAGTCTAAACTTTATGCCAGTTCTGCTCCCTATTTTACTCCGCAAACTAGCTGAAGCTTTAATTATCTTTATAGCTACTCCGAAGGGCACAATGTGGTAAAAATTCTCCACGAAAACGGCCACAAGCAACAGGTGTGCGCACTGCTATAGCTCCATTATAGCAGCAGCAGCAACCATAAACTGTCGGTCAGCAAGAAAAAGAAAAAGAAAAAAGAAAAAAGTTTAGCCAGACATCTCTCAAAATACACAGCTGTGCTGGCGTCTTTTGTCCAGAAGAGCCTCCCGAGGCTAAGTTAACAGTATCCCTCTGGCAGTCTGCTAACAGGAGGGAGGGTAGTGACAGTCAGGGAGCTCACGCGCTGTAGTTTTGACAACAGAACCGCTCGCGGCGGTCGCTTTACCTTGTGACTTTGTTGTCTGTCTCCTCTTCTCTCGGGTCTCTTCCTCGGCGATTCGTCGCAGTTCGGCTCATAACCTGTCCCCCGCTCTGCCGTCTTCCCTTCCTCTCCACTCATTCATCTCATTTATTCGAGTTTTCATATAAGCTCCGCGGCCGGTCAGTGCCGCCACTGCTGCCTCTGCCCTTCGCTTGCTTTTGAACTCTCCGGTGAAACTCACTCATAGCTCCATTCAACAGACTCATCCCATTTTCCTTTAAAGGGCCGAAAGCAGGATCAAATTTCTCCAAGAGTCAGGCCCCCTCTTGTGTGCGCAGGAGCTGCTCAGGATATTGCATAGGGCCGCCTTGGATTTTAAAGAGTTTGTTGAGGTGATGATTAGATTTTTAAATACTGACCTACTATCTGTATAACTACTCTAAAGTTTTTTTTTTTAAAAGAAATGATAAAAAGAACTTAATAACTTAGAACATTGATTTTTATGACTGACTAACCTTGCAGAGAGTAGCTGCGTTTTCTTTAACCATAGAGTTGCGTACATTGAAATTACAAAAATAAATTAGCTTAATGGAAACACGCCATTTAAAAAAAAAGCACTTGAAAAAATAGTATGGAAAGATACCTATTCGCAGAATTGCAACGGAAACACCATTTTTGCGTCTCACCAGTCACGTAATCAACAACCGGATGTTGCTTCCAGCGAAAACCAGGAAAAAGTTGACAGGAAGTAGTCTTTTTTGTGATTTGTTTTTTCTTTCCTTTCGGACAATGTGTAACTGACTGCACCCAAGCACTCACAGCACAGCATAGTTCATAAAACGTTGTGCATCAGTCAAACTTAATCACCAATTACAATTTCCCCAAAATGCTGCATACATAGCGACTCCCAAATATAAAGGACCTGTCACTTCAACTGCTGATTAACACGCTAGTGCCTTTAATGAATTATGTATAATCAGTTCTTTACAGGGGCTGCACAGTGGCGCAGTTGGTAGAGCTGTTGCCTTGCAGCAAGAAGGCTCTGGGTTCGATTCCCGGCCTGGGGTCTTTCTGCATGGAGTTTGCATGTTCTCCCTGTGCATGCGTGGGTTTTCTCCAGGTACTCCGGTTTCCTCCCACAGTCCAAAAACATGACTGTCAGGTTAATTGGTCTGTCTAAATTGCCCCTAGGTGTGAGTGTGTGTGTGCATGGTTGTGTGTCCTGTGTGTCTCTGTGTTGCCCTGCAACAGACTGGCAACCTGCCCAGGGTGACCCCGCCTCTCACCCAGAACATTAGCTGGAGATGGGCACCAGCAACCCTCCCAACCCCACTGAGGTACAAGGGTGCAAGAAAATGGATGGATGGACAGTTCTTTACATAATTTGAACAAGCCTATTCACAGATAATTTAAATGTTCTTTCTTATTTAATAGAAACACCACAATGGTGAAATTGTATTTTTTTTCAACATTAGTAGAACATAGACAAAAATTTGCTCACATTTCTCATAGAAACGCAGCTAATGTGCACCGCAGTCCAACACTGGTCAGTGGTTTATTTGGTAGGAGTCATATGGCGCACCTCCCTGGGCATCATTCTGTTAGGGGACGGCACAAACACACAGGGTAGGACTTCTCCCCATTGGGCAGAATGAAAAGGTTGAAATAGCTGAAGAAGTAGTTCTTTCTATTCACTTGAGTTTCTGTTTTTGTTTTGTATTTAAACTAGATTGCTTTAAGAGATTTTTTTCCTTCTCCACCAACGAAATAGCCTGCACAAATATTTTTCGCTAAGAGCAGTGTGAGTATTGCCTCAGGTTGAAAATTAAGAATTGCAAGACCACCAACTAAGAACACCAAAAAGCTCCAACTTCTTTAGTTTCAAGCTAGTCTAATTACAGATTGTGTTTGTTTGTTGCAAAGGCTTGCAGGACAGACTTTACTGGGATAATATGTTGTTAAACTCACATGTGGAACTTCGCAACTGTAATGAATCATTATCTGGGTAGTAAAGGAGTTGCGGGGGGAGTCTTTTTGGGCGGGCTAAGACTATTTACTTGAGATCCCAGCCTGCTCTGGTCCCCACAGTGCTGGCTCCCGCTTTGCTGAAACCTCTCAAGGATTCCTTAAAATGTTAGATACAGAGAGGAGTCATACTGTGTAATGGTGCGACACACCCTGCTGGCCCACTGACTGAAAAAGTTAATACTGGGCGAATTTTGCAGCTGTGTTCATTTAAAGAGGACAGAGATTTGAGTCACACATTAAGAACAAAAACTGTTTAAGAGATGAATATTTTCTGGTATATTTTCCCTCCCTTTGAATTTTTCACTTTCACATCTACGTATGTAGATTTTTGTGTGCTTTTCGAACATATTTGTACACGTGGCTATTTAATATGCATTTTAAAAGCAAAAAAAAAAACAAAACAAAAACAAATTAAAGTTTAAATATTTCTAATGGGGTCATAAAATTAACATCAGATGTGGGCAGCAACCCAAATAATCCATAAACAAAAACTCAAATTAGTCCACAGACGAAGGTTTGATTGTAGAACTGGGAGGACAAAGCAAATAAGTATTGAACACATCTACAGAAAACTAGAAACTAAAAAAACACTCAAAAACAAAAATCTAAACTTCAGATTTAAAGTTATTTGTATTCATCAAAGAAGTTTATTTTCGATAGGAACTAAGTCAGATCTCTCAAAAATAGCTTTTCCCCTTACTCCTCTGATATTATGAAACGTATCTTTGGTGAGTAAAGAAATATATCTCAAACTAGCATTTGTTAAGTGATTAAAATGTGCATTAAAGAAATGATTAAGTACACGATTTACCACTTGATCGTTTTATTTTGTAATGAATTAATCTTAATATAGTTTGTCAAATAGTAAATTCACGAGTTTTATTTAAAGAGCCTAAATGGGTGTGCACCAACTCAAATCATAAATACAATTTCTGTTAAGCTTTCTATAGAGTATTTGAGATTTTTCTGGATTTTTACATTATAATTAAATAGATCACCCTAAAGGTCATTTTTACACTCAATTCGTGTACTAAAAACTGAATGAAAAAGGTGAATAAAATGTCACTGCATAAATTTTATTTTTTTTAACAATTAGTTTTGGGAGTGTACTTCCACTTCATGTTCAGAACTAAAAACGTCTTCAAGAAACATGAAATGATGCCCAGTTGCCAGAATCTGCACCATATTGCTTACTCTGATTCTCTTTTATTCAAAAAATTAAAACTGTTACACTGCGAGTTATTCAAACTAATATAACGCGCCGCCTTGCTTAGGCAGACTGTTTTGTTTTGGTGCCTCAGTGGCCTTTCAGGGAGAATCTGTTTCATGCCCAGTCATTTAATTAGCTTCTGGAAAGTTCTTTGTCCCCGTTTTTGTACTGATGTGGTTCTTAATGCCTCTTCAAAACTCTTTAAAAAAAAAAAAGAAAAGAAACCATTCCAGTGACTTCAGTGGGAGGGATTCTCTCCAGAGCAACAGATTTTATGTACACTCCACTGTGTGTGAAGCTCTATAGTTTCTGATATGATTAACTGCACCTTCCTGGGGGAAACATTTCCAGCAGAAAGGAGGTTCCAGTAGGGAATTCAGCTTCATAGCTGGCCGGGCTGACGTCTCTGCCTTGTGTTGCACAATAAGTCAGTGCCTCAGTGCTCTCAGTCAAAACAACTGCCGTCAGGGCCTACAGGGTTTACACGACTGCTTCCCCCCCACCCCCCAGTACGGCAGGACCAGTTGCATCAGGTGTTTGCAGATTAGTGTGTGTTCTTGCAGCTATTTGGCCTCCAGAGGTATGTGATGACCCGGGCTGCAGCCAGCTCACAGAGCAACTTTTTTTAGGGGTCTGGAGTGTACTGGTGTCAGTGCTGTGGGGAGATGAAGTGATTTTCTATCAGATTTAGTTCTGGAAACTAGACCTGGAAGGCTTTTAGGTAAGATTTAGATTTAGACATATGCTTCAGGTTGTTATTTTTGTTCAAATTCCCAACAATTTGACAATTCTAGAGGCCACTAGATTTTTATACTTAAAAGTCGCCTGCTGTACCACAGGGGCTCATGACACAATGTGCACCAATGAGGTTCCGAGAGCAGAAGAGAAACAGGCCCACAGCATCACAGACCCTCTGCTATACATAAGCGTATAGATAGAGGCTCCAGTTAAAGCCTGACTAGGAATTTCATTAATTTGTGATGGTTTTATTCTCAAACATCTGGCTGGAATTTTGCTAACATCTCGTGTTTTCCAAGGTTTTTTTTATGCATCTTCATCAGAGTTGCTAACAAATGTGTCTTAATGTAAGTTTGCGGCTGTCAATAGAGTTTTTTCTGCAATCAATTTATCTGGTCTTATGGATACCCAAAATTTGATCTAACTTATCCTATGTTTTTTTTTCTGTTTTCCACATCCACAGGTTGCTAAATAATAACCATAACTTGAAACTAATAAACCAGATCGGGTGAGTGAAACAGACATTGATAGTTGTATTGTAAAACCAGACGTCTGATTTACCAGAGTTAGCTTGTCACGCTCAGATAACTGCAACATACTTTCCATTTTAAAGAAAAAGAAAAAAAAAAAACATGGTTTTAAGAGTTGGCAGTTTCTTTCAGTGACAGAACATACACAAACGCAGGCAGCAGACTCGATGCAATAAGGCACCAGGCTGCATTTTGGGCTCGCTCGTAAAACCTTCCTTGAATTTTTGTAGAACTAAAGCTTCCTTATATTTTCAGTGAGCGTTCTCTGGTGCGTTTGCTTTCTGCGCGACTGTACATAAAAAGAAAAGCCCAAAATATTCCGCCCGGACGCTGACCACGGTGAGAAATATCTCAGCAGCTGTCGAGCCACTTGGCTTTCCTGCACGCCTTCAGCAGAGCGTGGCTCCCTTTCGCTTGCATGTTGTCCGGTTGCTCAGCCACTGGAGATTTTGTTAGATTGACAAATAGGTCTCCTTTCCATCTCCGATGTCCTTTGAGCGTTTTACTGCCGCTTGGCCAGCCGCGCTGGAACCACGGAGGGAGTGGAGCTTGATGGAAACTCCATATAAAAAAAGAAAATAAACCCAGCTCACTTCAGCAGCAACTTTGTTCAGGAGAAGACAGGATTCTGGATAAGAAATGCAAAGGATAACACATTGTAATCAGAAGGAGGGCTGGGAGGGTTGCTGGACATGCATTGTAAGTTTTTATGGCGGAAAAAACTACTCACCATTTCATTTTTGTTCCCCCCCTCTGTGATAACAAGACAGTTAACTCCTCTCCCCTTAGCCTCTTTCTTTTTCGCCACCTTTTTGGACTTGCTGAGCTTCCTCTCGCTCTGTGTGTGGTCTGCCCAAGAGGTGTCAGAGTGGCCTTGCACTGAAAGGCCAACGTTGCAGGTTAGGGTTATTTCTCTTTCGGACACAGCTGTGAAAGGAGAAAGCTGAGACACCAAGTCCCCCCCCTCCCCAAACTAAAACTGCACGACACCCTGAACGCACCATCCCCACCGTGAAACATGTTTTCCAGTAAGAACTGAGAGTAGATCTAAATACAAGATGATCCTAGAAGAAAAATTGTTAAATATCATATTCATGCGGTAGAGTGGCCCAGTCAAAGTCCAAACCAAAATCTAACAGAGAGTCATACTCACAGGCACCATCCATCCAGCCTGGCTAATTCTGTAAAGAATAGGCAACAAATTCAGTCTCTGGATATTGAAAGGTATCAGAGATACATCAAACGACTCAGCAGTTATTTTGGGTTTTTATTTGTAAAAGATATTAAAAACCATGTCTGATTTTTCTGTCAAAACTCCTACTAAAATACTTTGGTCCTGAAAGATCATGAATTATGAAAAAATTAAAGGGTTTGCAACATCATGTCAGATATGAGACCTTGTTTTCAAAAGTGTGCTCTACCAATTAGAGGAATCAGCAACAACTAATAAAAGGGCATGTTGTTGTAGAAAAAAAAGGTAGTAGTGATCTTACGTAGTTTGATTCATTTTTCATTTGTTCTGATGTCATTTTCCAAGCAAATGAACTCCTAGTTTTAGCTTGCCTACTGTGACATAATACTGGGCATGTGTAGTAGGTACTTAAGCAGAAGTTTGGGTTGGCATTTCATTCGCTGTCAACATCGTCACCATTTAGGGGCTATTGGAAAATACGCCTGATGAGTGAGTCGTAGTGCAGCGGATCTGGTGACAGTGGCTTCGGAGGCAGACGGAGCGAGCGCGGTTAGGCACTGATCCTCAAATCACAGGTCCGCAAAGTGATGAGTGTTTAGCTAGTTCGAAATACTACTCATTTTAAAGAGCTACCGAAGAGGCTGCATGCATGGTTCGGTGCCTCGGGACATAATCAAGCCCTGTTGTCCTCTGTAGAATAAGTATATGTTTTCGCAGGCATAAAGTCCTGTCTGTCGCAAGATAAAAATCCTGTAAAGATTAGAACCAGAGCAGAAAATCATGCATTGGTGCAGAGCATCTTCTTGTCATATGATCCGACCACAGTGTTTACAGTATAGTCTGCGGCGCAGATCAGATCCAGTCCACACGCCACCGAAACCACAAGTGTTTGTTGAAGTTTTTATTAAATATATTTTTCACTTTTCGATCGGAGTTTCTTTCTTTTATTAGCTGACTGGCTTGTTCAGCCAAAAACATGGCTATAAATTTGTCAAAGGGTAGAAAAGAAAAAGCAGTCTTTGCTGAGACTCGAAGGAGGTTTACAGCTATTGAACTTATTAGTTATTATGACAAGTTTTTGGGATACATTGGATGTAGTATTACCATCCAGGGACCACAGCCCTGGACAACACATGCCCCAAGATAATAAGATGATATTCACCATGTTACAGTGGTGGTTCTGCAGAAAGGGAATGAATATGTTTTAAGAAAAAACTATATTTATCTTGAGAAGTACACTATTACGACTTTGGTTTGGGATTGGAAGATTGTATTGGAAGTATTTTATTAAAAATCTCCGTTATTTATTTTCAGTATGAAGAAAGGTTAAACCCAAAACAAATAAACAAACATGAAACCAGCAACTAATGGAGAAATTGCTAATAAAATACTGGTCAGAGTTGGTATGATGACGGAGTTAAACAGAGTAAGCCTACAAGAAAATCCATTGGAGGTTGCTTGGCCCAGAGAATGGCTCGCACATTGCCCTCCCATCAGGACAACAACCCCAAAACACACAGCCAAAGTTACAAAGAAATAGTTCAGATCGCATCATATTTATGTGCTCGAATGGCCCAGTCAAAGTTTTAATCTACACCTAATTGAGTATCTGTGACTAAACATAGAAATTAATGTTCGGATGCTCCTTTTCAAATGTGACAAACACTTGAGCTATATTGCAAAAAAAAAAAAAAAGTACTTGGAAGAGATTCATCCGTAAAAGATTTGCAGCTGTAAAATCAATAAAACATGGCGCTGCAAATAATTAAACTGGTGGGACTGATAACAGATTTAATTTGGGGAGAAAAATGACATCCAACCTTTCCTTTCATTTTGCAATTGTGCTCTGTTTTATGATTTTTTTTTGCTTTTCACAAAAAAATCTCCAAAAGTTTTTAACTTCATGGTTGCGAACTGACCAAATTCAACAAAGTAAAAGAGGTATGACTGAGTCTGCAAGACACTGTAGCATTGGGTGAGCATTGCTTTCTTGCTCTCGTTTAAATGTAAGAAGCAGCGTGCCGTCCATTTCTTTAGTCCTGAGGATTGCCAGGTTTTACAGAGAAATAGACCTGAGCGCCATCTGTATAAAAGCAAATTCCGAATTGTTGATCTTGTTGTTGTGCGTCGCGCATAGCGACTTTTCACAGACAAAACAGCCAGCACCAAACACACAAACAAGATCTCCTCTGAAACCGAACATCGTCTGCGCGTGCAGGAAAAAAACTAAATGAAGTGAAGAGACAAACAACGATGTTGGGAAAGATAGAACTTAGCCAGATAGCTTAGATATTTGTTCAGAAAGTTGGACGAAACAGCTGTCAAACAGGGTGGGGATGAAGACAAAAGGAAGGCGTTTTTTTGCAGGCAGAGGATGAGGCAATGTCACATGATCGCAGAATCCCTGCAGATGGAGAGCTGTAAAGGCTCAAAGACAATGGAGCCTGTGGCCTGTGAGAGCATACCATGCAGCAAAACCCAGCAAATTAAAATGTAACTTTGCGGGCTGAAGCTTTTACTAGTACGAGGAGAGTTTGGCTGCCGTCCTGCCCCGCAGTCCGTGGCCAGAAAGAGAGCAGGGCCTCGTTTGACGCAGGGACAGAGTGTGTCTTTGCTAAGATTAGGCCTAGATAAAACCCATTTTTTACCCTGAGCTTTCCACATTTGTGAATGAACTTAATGCACATGCACAACGTAAACCCGAGTTAATGTTGGGATCATTCAAATGAAGAGGAATGTCTGCTTAATCGAGTTCTGACTGTTTTTAAGTCAGTGGTTTTGTTGTAAACGTCACAATTGCTCAAAAAGAAATTGATAGAAAGATGGGAAGCACTTTCTCATATTCCTGTTACCTAGACAATCGAAAGCCATATGTAGCAGATGGCAGCGTGGCATCAGAAGTCATGATAAGATATCGGAATCCAGGAACAATGAGGAGACGACATGATGAGTGCAGCAAGGAGTAAACGAGGCAACGATTACTGGCATGAGGAGCAGGTGAGTCTGATTAACAGGAAGCACTACAGCTGTCTGAGGAGGAGGACTAGATGAGCTTTGGGAAAATAACGAATCGACACTGGAAGGACATAGAAGGAAGCCATTTTATACCCATTTTATCAGTTTGTACCCATATACCTAAATCAGTGCGCATTGGTTTATTACTCTTTGTGGTTAAGTATGTAAATAAATCAGGAGTATGCAGTAAACAGTAATAGAAATACCTAAATCTCACATTTTCATTGTATAGATTTTTATCTGAAAACATTTGATCAAATCAAATTTCAATTTTTATTGTTCTGATCATCCTATTAGTCAGTCAACCCCAATGAAATAATAAAAATCAGTGTCAAAATACCTCTAAGTGACCTTTTACTATTAGAATGATATAAATACAGCAGCCCATGTACTCATGGTTATGAACGGAAGGATAATTGGCAGCACACACACACCTCATGTAAACATGACCCTCCTTCCAAAAGGTCAGATTTGAAAAGAACAAAATCGCAACAGTGTCAAGTGGCGATAGGGTGTCATGACCAGCTCTTCTCCTGGACATCTTAAGCGCATAAACTCCAAACAGGGCTCTTCCTAACCTTTTGTCCATCAGTTAAAGTTTCACAAAATTCAATGTTCTGCTTCTGCTTCCTGTTACTGGCGCTTCAGGAAAGAAGAAGAAGCAAATGTCGTCGTGGAAGGACATTTAGTGTGGGGAAGGCATGAAAGTTGAGGGATGGGGACCACACAGATCCTGTGTGTTTGTGAATTTGTTTTCCTTTTTCAAACTCGGCTTTTAAACAGTCGATATCTTTGGTTCTTCGAACAAGCAGAAGGTGGTAGATATGCCACGAAGGCTTGCGTGACATTGCACTGTCTCAAGAAAACTTCCACCTACCACAAACGGGGAAATTTAGAGATAATCTAGTGGAAAAAGGTAATCTTTCGTTTACCATCTTGAGGGACGAGGCAGCAGAAGGAAGTGGCTTTCAGAAGAAAAACGGTTGACCGGATCATGGAGCCATTAATCGCAGAAAGATGTTTGTTATCTACCCAACAGTCTTACTGTAAGCGCACACCAACTCGCTACATTGTCAAAGACACCAACTAAAAGTTTGGGACGAACTTAGATGCAACGGAATAAGATTGATTAAGTGTCCAAAGAAAGTTTAGCAAAACTCTACTGGCAGAATATGCTTCTTTTTTTTCTTCCAAGCCTCACAAACCACTGGTTTGCTTGTACATAGCCTGGTTGTTTAAGGGAACTGGCATCTCTGAAAACATTGTTTTTTAACGTGGAGAAATGGACCCATTTAAAAGGTTACATGCCTCTACATTTTTAAAAGTGGCAGCATGCTACTGTAATACAACATTTATTGATTTTTGCCCTTTGTACACAACTTTACCAGAGGTGCAGAGAAGTACGGCTTGCACTGCACTCACACAAGCGTAACTCGATCTTAGACGATGTTCCAAGCTTATATGATCAACATCCACGTCTGTGGGCATCAGATCATCAAATAAGCACTCTCTGATGCTCCTGGGAAAGAAAGAGAGCACTTTAAAGAGAAAAATAGAACGTTATCTTGTAAATGTGTTCAGTTCTGGCATGTTTTCAAATTACTCTGTTGTATTTTTAAAATAGAAATAGCAATTTAATTCAATTTTTAACAAGATTTGACTTTCATTTTGGACACTCAGGCTACATAACGGTGTAAAGCCAAATGTGATGGAAAAACAAAAAATAAAGTCTTGTGGTCAGAGCTGATTCTGCCTCCTGGCTGGATGTGCGTATTCTTCTGTGAGGAAAAGGGAAACAGCAATGTGGGAAATACACTCTGGTGGTAGAGGAAAAATGAAAAGCTGATTTAGCCTTCTTGTGCATTTTCTACACCCTGGCTCAAGTATATTTTTTACATGTCGGTCTCATTTATCAAAGCGAGAGAAAAGTTGGTCTGGCAGAAAATGGTTGCTCAGAACAAGGCACTTTGTTGGAGCTTAAGTAAGCTGAGAAAAATACGGATGCGTAGCTAAATATGACCGGAATCAGAAGATTTTCAGCTTGATTGGCCATTGCTGGTGACTGGGATGTCGACTGCCATTACATGGCGATGACAACTCTTCGAAAAATAATCAGTTAGCTAATTCTAGTGTCAGTGAGCTGTTTAAAATGAATTCAACGAATCGCAGATATGTGAGAAGAGAGTGACACTCACCTGCTGCACTTGGAAATGTTTGCAGCCTTCGTTAAAGGTAAGCCTCATTATTGTTGAGGAAATACACACAGAGAATCCTGTTAGCAGTTAGAGACAACAATGCTAATCATGCTAACTGCTAAGACGTCAAAGGCAGTGGTGGACAAAATATGGAACATAAGTGAGGAGAAAATTCAGGGCAGATAAATAAACAGAGACGAGGGGAAAAGCAGGGAGGAAAAGCAAATAAATAGGAGGAAAAGGGGAGAAAATGTTTTAACTGAGAGGAAAAACAGGCGTGAGCGTTTGGAGGTGGATGGGGTGATAGATTTAGCAGACTCATGCTTGAGAGGACTGCAGGTCAGACGGGAGACACAAGCTGCTTTCTGAGCCACAACTCAAACACTTTATGATTGCCTGACAGGCAATCATTTAGCAAAGTTCAGCGCTTCAGAGCAGCAACAATAACTAAACCTGACTCACAATCAAAAAATGTGAGGAAGAAGGGCGAACAAAAGTGTAAACATGTAATAAACACGGAAGTCAGAGGAAAAGGAAAGAATGTACAACAGAGTTATGAGGATGCTCGTCGCTGTTCTCCCTTGACAGCGGAATTTGAAGGCAGGCTCCGATTTTGGCGGCATACTGGCCTCTGGTGGCTCAACAGCTGCAGTAATCTGAAGTAGTATCAATTTTATACCACAAGAGGCCGCCAGAGATGCATAATTCCCATGTCATGGTCTTCATGATGCAGGGGATCGATATTGATTTAACTCAATATAATTCACAGAAAGTTTCACTTTCCATAGACAGAGTTTTGATTTTATCATTATTAGATAAAAAAAAATACAAACACTTCATACTGCAAATACTGTAAATGTGGCCTCGGAGTTCCTATTTGTTGTGCAGTTCTGAAGATAACAGGTGTAAGGAGTTTGATGGGCTCTAAGGACCCCAAACACCTGTTCTAAACATCTTTTTGTGTCTGCAAAGGAGTGGTAATATGGTAGGGACTCATTTGCTGCATATGGTGCAGGATCATTTTGTAACTCCTTATGCAGATAAGGCATGTATCTGTCTTATCTGTAAGACTGCACCAACATGTGCAGCCTTACACATTATTTATTTTTCTACTTTCTTTTTCTTTTGTCAAACTCATGGTTCAGACA
The DNA here is from genome assembly GCF_904066995.2 of Poecilia reticulata. NCBI lineage: Eukaryota > Metazoa > Chordata > Actinopteri > Cyprinodontiformes > Poeciliidae > Poecilia > Poecilia reticulata. The sequence continues at coordinate 8,532,698 of NC_088851.1, forward strand.
TCACAACAAAATAACCTAAAAAAAAATCAAAAAGATGCTTTCAAATAATAATTTTATGTATTTAGGGAAAGGTGGACTTGCTGATATGAACAAGAGATCTTTGTTCTCGTATAAACTCCAGAAGTAAAAGAGTAATAAAACATTTTAAAGAAAACTAACAAAACAACATTTGTCTTTGTCATTATTCTGACATTTAGTAAATTGAAATAATGCTATAATGCAATCCTAACCAATATAAAACAGGAAAAACTAATGTGAGGAAGACAATGAGGAAGAACAGGTTGTTTAACTACCGAATGCATGTAAATATCCGTTTTTAACTGTATTTGGTAAATAGCGGTTCTTGACATTCACTGCGTCTTCTGCAGGCTGCAGATGCGCCCTTTGAAGACCTGACGGTTTCCTAGACTCAATATGTTTTACAGCTGTCAAACACTAAAGCGCTGTTGATGACCAAATGTTCTACTAAAGAGTCTTTGATGGTCTGTCTGTACACACAGATAAAACAAAGCATAAATAACTCCAGATTCTGAAACAAACAGCCCCCCCCATGCCATTCCCAGAAAATGCTTGTGGTTTCTTTTTTTTTTTTTTTATAAAACTGCCACGACACTCCGTTTAACAGATGCTGCAGTCACTAACACTCTGTACTCTTGAGCGACGCAGTCAATTTGTCCTTTGTCCCGTTCTTGTCAGCTTTTGTCTTTAATCTATTCCCAGAGCGCCCCCTTCGCAGCCACACCCCCCACCCCTCACCCTCCAGCAAACGTTTCGGTCTGCACATCCCAGCTGAAGCAGGAAAGACATAGTTGTGTGTGACAATTGGAACGGACACGTTTCTGAAAGGCGACTGTTCAGTAGCAACACACAAATGACAGAAAGCGTTTCTCTATGAGCGCAGGAACAGGGGGCAGGAAGATCACGACCTCCGTATTGGCCTGATGGTGGGGGCGAGTATAGAAAGGGACGAGACAATTGAGTACTCTCTCTCTCTCTATGCCTGCCCCCCTCACCCCAGCAACGCCACATCCCATTGAATAACGGACACTTTGATCAAAGGGGGATTCCTGCTCTCCGTCTCTGGCTGTTGCAATCTTGCAGGACTCAGTCAATTGGAGTGAAGGATGGAGGACACACCGGTTATTCAGGGCTAGCTATAGCGATTACAACACAATGGCACCTCATGCTGTTTCGGTTGTGTGTGATTGTGCGTTAAAGCATCCTCTGTGGCCCCTTTGCTCCAACACTCTATGCTCACATGCGCCGACATACACAGACTCTACTCCGTGGTGAGACGTCTCACTCCGGGACCGAGACCCCTGAGCAGGTGGTGTGAGGGCAACAAATGCTGGACTAGAGACTTACTGGAATCTCCTCCAGGCCAGCTGTGGAGACGCTGGCCAACGGCAAAACTTGCCATAGGAAAAAGTCTGGGTATGGAAATGGATGCGTGGGCTCATGTTCATAGTGATGGGCCAAGGAAGTATATGTACGATTAAAAATTACGTCAGTCGTTACGGCACCGGTTTCCTTCCACTTCCCCAAAGAAAAGGCATTTGTTTAGCTGGTGCTGTATGAACATGAACATTGTCCAGTTTGCCCAGTGATTGATAGATGGGCTGTTAGTGATTCAGTTTCTTGTGGTTCTTGAATGAATGGCCCCCTCCATCTGCAACCCATTAGCCATTTAAGAATGAAAAAAATCAGCTGCATTCATCCTCAGGTGGAATAAAATGCGGTTCAGTCATGGTAAAACCAAGACAATCAGCAAACAGGAGACTAATTGCCTCTTGAGGGCAAATGAATAAAAGCATGTGCCGCTCCCTTTGTAATGCAGTCCTGGGAAACTGCCCCCAGTTTTTGGCACTGCTGGTAAAGTTTGGGAGTAAACCTTAAATATCACTTTAGGTTTCAAGTATCCTGCATGCCAAGTGAGTGAATCTTCATCATGAAATACAGGGATAAGCAAAATTACTATTGTGTCACTTTTGTGATATTTGCATAGCAATTTCTTACACATATAATATACAAAACCTGTGCAAACCCGCTCTCTCACAATATCGTGAGAGAGCGGTATCAAAATGATAAAATGCAATCTTTAACACATACAAAAATATCTACCCTACAACTTTAGGCCGGGTCAGACGACCTGTGCTTGAGTAACTTAATGTATGTAATTGTTAAGGATGTCATCTGCCATGCTAGGAATTTGATTATTACAAAATCAAGATTTTTCTTAGAAAAAAGCAAAGAGTTTTGTCCAATTCCGAAAACAATAATCCTATTTATACAACAGGTGCGTAGCAAATTATTGTTCAAGCTTAAAATGGCTTTCAAATGAGATCAATCATTAAGACACACTTAATGGACTAAAGACGCCCCATTCACAATTCATGCTTTGCTATAACAGATTCCTAAAACAATGGTTGGCTTTGAAATGTGTGAAAACATTTTTTTTTATGTTTCAAAAAAGACAATTTTTAATTCAAAATCTGTGCTCTTTGTTCAGGTGTTTGGCTCCTGTTTACGTCTTTTGTTTGGATGGTGGTGTTAAAATAATCATTTTCTGCACCGTCAGATGCTAAGCTCGGACGATTTTATTGTATATGAGGTCCCGGCCGTCGCACAGAGCTCACACTGTGTTTTCCTCCAGCAAGGGCTGGAGTTTCCTCTCTCCACCTGATTCGGCATCCCACATCTGGCCCGTATTAGCACGCAAACGGACGTGCCCAAACCCCTGCAGCCGGACGAAGAAGGGGCTGAGGCAAACAGATCCCCACGACACACAGACAAATGCAGCCAGACGGACGGCACACAGGAACGCCTCACATGTACCACGGGGAGGCATATGCAAAACATCCCGGCTCGAGATAGCACTTCAGACTCCCTTCGTGCTCCACATCTGGGCCGCAGATGTGCAGTCAGCAGAAGGAAAGAGGCTGCAGTACAGTTCCGCACGCGTGCTCGGATGCTTGTGTCTATGGGCAACTGCGAGTGTCCGTATTTACACAGAGAACACATTGCACATTTGCGTTTTTTTTTATTTTTTATGAAGTGACTGCGCACACGTGCTCCTGTGGATGTAACCAAATGGGCCGTGGCAGAGGCGGCAGTTTGTGGGTGGAAAAAAAGAGAGAGGATCATGGGGCGTGACCTCACCGGGAGTAAGTACAATCAGGGCATTGAGCGCTGCTTTCCGTTCAGAAAAGCACACAGACTTGACAGGTATGAAGGGCAGGAGAAAATAGTTCCAGGTCAGTAGGAGACGCAGATGGAAAGAGATGGTTTGACCTCCACATAAACTCTGAGAAATAACAAAAGAGTGGAAAGAAAAAGCAGAGATCAAATAAAAAAAACACATGAGGGGGTTTGTCCTGGGTCCACATGTCAGAGTAACAAGTGTGGATATGAGTTTGAAGCAATATTTAATTTGGCTAAAATATGCTTTTTTTAGCCATATTAAAGGCTGAAACGGATATGTTTCTGTGAAGGAAAAGACAGAAGGAACCGTCCAGCAGTGAAGGACACTACTGCAAAAAATAAAAAAAAAAGAACTGTGGGGATTAAATCAAATTTGACATGTGATTAATATAAAATATTTCACATTTTCTTATAATCAAAAGAGGAGCTTGTGATGACAATTTTTTTTTACCGTGTAACATGACGAAAAAATTCAGTAAAGAAAAAAAAGTCATAATACACGACTTGATAACTAAAATCAGAAGATATGAGGCAGCAAATTTAAAAAGACAAAAATTGTAATAAAAGTTGATTAAAGCCTGATTTCTGAAGCGGCTTCAGGTTGAACCGACAGAATCCTGACGTTGAGATGGTTGAAAGGCAATGTGGAGAAATCCAACTGTATCGCAAAGCAAATCATGTCAGTTACTCAGATTACAGGTTAGCTGTCGCTGAAGATGGCGCTCTGCAGTGAGTCAGGATCCTGAGTCAGGCTGTAATCCCGTTTACGTCCACTGGGTGATACTTGTGCTCTGCTTCTGAACTAATTCACTGGAGATAACCTCTGCACGCCGACTTCTGCAGACCTGGTGGGCCTTTTCAGAATATTACGTCACCGCCTACTTTTCCCATCTGAGCAGGTCAAATAATAATAATAATAATAAAAATTTAAAAAAAAGTAAAAGTTGCATTTTATAGACATATTTCTGCATGTGACCCGCAGAGAAGAAAGTGCAACAGCTGCACAAAACTATCCAGACATCTGCAGAAGACATGTGCAGTCAGTGTATGTTTTGTTTCAGGTGTAAATGAAACAGAATAACAGACGGGTGTTTCCTGCTAAGTTAACACTTGCAGCACCTCTGAATGACTGGAAACAGCTCCGGCTGAAGCCACAGCAGAACGGAGCGCTGCAGGTGAACTTTCCTGGTATTGTTGTTGTTGTCGTTGTCAGACTTCATTGGGCCACGGTTCCTCTTCCTCCCCGCAGTCCGTTTCATTCCCCAGAGGGACTCTCAGAGCAGTGCTGCGGGACAAAGAGACGAGAGCAAGGCAAACATCGAGGTGGAGAACCTGGAAGCAGTCGAAAAGCGAGGCGAGGGGTTCGGTTTGTTTCAGAAAACATGAAATCAGGAACAGATCGAGTGACATGCACTTTTAACAGCTTCACATGAGTCAGCATACAAAGGAATAAAGAGACATTTACCAGAGGCTAAACAGAAGGGATCATTAAGAAATCCTTGTTTTTGTTTGCGGATAGCTACTTGGCTTATTTTATCTTAAAAAAATTACAACAGTCTTTAGTGGTACACAATTATTGTGTGGAAAAAACAGTGATTTCAGACTTTTAACTGCAAGGCACAAACATTAATCTACATATTTGTCCCTGCTGATTTGCCAAAACCACGGTTGACTACGCTGCCTGGAAATAAGAGAACAAACAACACAAAACGATTTTCTATTAATCTTTCTAACCCGTAGAGTACTGCCCTTGATGGTTTTCATTTAGAGTTCTTTGGAACCAGAACTAAGTGAATCATAAGATAACTCAAGCGTTGGCTTCAGTTCCAACTATATTTCATGCTTAGTTCTTATAATTCAAGGTCGTCTACGTAGAGTTGTCAAGGATCCGAAATTTGATCGTTTTGCAGACATGTCAGAGATGTTCACAAGTTTTCTAAGTCTTGCAACTTTGCCCAAAATCAGAGTCATGTCCAAAGTCTCTACCGACTGAAATAAACATTTTATCGTCGATTCTGGGATATCTCGTCGACCTGTAACTCCGCGTCGCTGTGGTTGCAAGATTCCAAACTCACACTGTTTACTTTGAGGCTTGATTGGACAGATGTTTTGCAGAAATGTCTTATTTATGGAGGTTTATTGCGAAGTGACTCAACAACAACCAGGCAAGAAGTATGGTGTCAATTTATCTAAGGCTTTTGTTTCAGCCAAGACCTCAATAACCTTTCTCTTTCTCTCCCTCTCTACCCCCACCCCTCTCTTACGCATGAGAGTCTTAGCGTTCACTTGTTAGAGAGACATTTTGATAATTATGTACATTTAGTTAGTGATATGTTCGATATTCACTTCAGAATTGCCCTTGAAGAAGTTAGATTTACATTTCTAAAGTTTTTTGCAACGTGTGCGGAACAAGGAGTAATTAGAAGCAAAGCTGGCATGAAAATAACTCTTGGTGAACAGGAAGTGATGTTGACTTACAGTTCTGTTGAGGGACAGGAATGACCCTGGTGGCGGATGATGAGAATTATGTTCGTGGATTCATGGATTCTTTATGCAGATTTACCGAAAACAGAGCAGATGGCCTATGGGATCTGGTTTGCTACTGAACAGAGAGAGAGAGAGGGCAGTCTGATGAAGGTTTGAGGGAAAACTTCAGCGGACGACTGTGGAGTGTGTGGATATCTGAATGGCGGAGGAGCCGCTCGGTAGGATCCAGAACTGGCACGGGAAGCCAACGGAACAACTTCGACCTTTGTAGGCACAGAGAACATGAGAAGTAAACGTGGAGCTGGGTAAGAGCTGGCGATGAACTCTATCGGACATCAATAAAGTAAGTACGCTTGGCTTGACTCTACTGGGAAAGGTTAAGTATCAGGTGAAGACAGGTTGTCCAACAGAACCTTAAACCGCCAGCAGGTGATGGAGTGATTGTGGAAAGGTGTGGAGTCTGCAGCAGCATGGCCACGCCACCAGCAAAGATCCTGTTTTCATAGGACTCACACACAGAGTGTGTCTTTCCATCTTCTCAGGGACTTTTGCATTGACTTCCATTCATTTAACCCTGACCCTACCCATTACCATAACATAACCCAAAAAGAAACCCCTCTTCTTGCCGACTACGCCATAAGGGGAAGTTGGTCCTTGCCACAAAGTATTTCTTGTAAAAATGGACCTTGCACTCCAGCAAATACAAGGCCACACACACACACGCACACACTCAAAAACACACCAACCACCAAAATCCAGATACTATAGGTTGATAGTTGGTTCCATCAGTGACAAGATAAAATATAAATTGCAACCCTGAGAATAAATATATGTTTTATAACATAAACCTTTCATTCTTTCGTTGTGAAGTATGCAGTTTGATTGATGACAAAAAGAATTAAGCTTCCAGATAAAGATTAAGAAATTTGTATGGATTATTTTGATCTTGGATTAATTAAATGGATTACGAGCCTTCTCAGTTGCTAAAGTCATATTATCTTATTACTTCTCCAATCATACTGAGGCTATCTCACCTTTTGGGTACAATAAGCCAATATTGTCTCAATTACAGCAGCATACAGAGCTTAGTGAAGTATGGCCTTTCTTTTTGGGTCATTCTGGTGTATCCAATGACCTGTTAACATGTTGTCATTAAAAACTGGCCATAAGGATGCAATTGTTGATTCTATCAATCTGTGCAGGATCTCAGAGCCTTTTCCAAAAAATTAGAAGGCCATCAGTTTATGGTGAGAAAGATGAAAGGCTGTTGGTAATCTTCCCAGGGCGTAATAATCGACATGTCAGTGAGTTTGTGAGAGAGCAAATTAGAAAACAAAACTCGACATGTGTGGCTTGTTAGCAAGTTCGTCAAGAGTCTTTGCTAAAAGGAACATGACAGGAAAAGAAAAAAAATGAGGAGGGGGTGGTGGAAAAAAAAAGGGAAAAGATGCACATTTTTTAAAACCATAACATAAAAAAAACATATGGAGAGAAATAAAATGGCTGTTTTCAGAAAACTGACGCTCCACCCTGCTGCAGCAGCAACCGAGTCGCCAAACGTGGGAAGCGCTTTGGACCGCGCCGGCGATCCCGCCTCAGGGTGTTTGATTGCAAAACATTTCGTGCCTCCAGCCTCTCGACGCCACGTTAAACAAACGTACTCTATTCCTGTAAAACTCTGGGCATCACCAGCATGAGTCACACCTACACAGAAGAAGTAAATATTAGTCAGCTGGCACTGTGCACCGCAAAAGAAAAAAAAAAAAAACAGACACTGCATATGACACCACTTTTGGGAAGTGTGTGCGTTAATACATTGCTAAGTCACACTTCACTTTGACCAATAAGAGCGTGACAGAGCCAAGCACTTGGAAAGTTGTTGAGCTTGTTTATTGATAATAAAACAAGTTTGGATTATTCTTTTCCGACTAACTTGGCTTATGCTTATTAGCAAACTCAGCAAGTCTGCTTTCCAGGATACGGTGCCTACTAAAAACACCTTTTTGGATGTTTTGCCCTTTTTTTTATTGCTTTTTCCAACCAGAATATAAATCAACAAAATTTGGCCTTTTTAATGAGAAAAAAAAACAACACATTCTTTTCATTTCTTGACGATTGATTTAACTGAACTCCAGCTGATGTTCAGGACCTTTTTGCTTCCATCCCCTGACATATACGTTTAAATCACATTTTCTCCAATTTGCTTGAACTGTTCATGCTGTAATGGCAGACAGAGATGCTGATTAAGCAGTTTATGGAGATTCTAGACCCACAAATCTTTATATTACAATCACCTGAAAAACACTCACTGCAGTCAGGTCACCTCCATTCCACTACCTGCGCCTACTGGCTGGACCTCTGTTAAATTAGGTCAGTCACTTTAAATTGGATAAATATTTATGCAGTCATCTATTGCATGTTTGACATTTTTATTTACGGTAATTGTCACCATTTTGTGGAAAATGGGTTTTAATTTGACATTAGCATTGGGGTGATGTAATGCTAGTTGTGTAAAAGCAACAAAATAGGTAAAAAAAAATTAATGGGGGGTGAATACTTTTTATGGGCAATGTATAAATCCTGAACTATTTGTTTAGGCATTGGAAGGGGTGAGAAATTGAGAGAGCATTACAATCATGACAGGAACAAAGAGCATTCTTAAAAAAGAAAATAAATGCTCTTCTTTCTAAATCTGCTTTTATTTAAATAAAATAAAATAAAAACACAGGACCTATTTCCCAGAATGCGGTCAACACCTCTACTCTCTCCTCTCCCTCTTTTCTTTTCTCCCTTGGCTGAATGAAAGAGTAAGTGGGCTCAGGTTGTAATTATGCTGATGAATGATTACGCTTCACCTTTCTGCATGCAGCGCGTTGTTTTGATCCGAAGCCCCTTCCTACCCTCCCCTGTTCCGCTGGATGGGAGCTGTTTGCCTCTTTGTGTTCAGTAAGGAGATCCCCGTGTTTTCGTGGAGCCCGGTGTCGCCTCATGTTCTTTTCTAACCACCTTTTCTTTGATCTGCTCCTCCGTCCCTCCGTCTCTCCCTCTCTCCGGCAAGGTGTGTGCGTTTCAGATAAGTATGGTTACAGCATTGACTTGTAAGGAGAAACACGCACACACAACTGCGTACGTATACATGTGACTATGAAGAGTCTGGAGAAGCACAATGACACGTTTTTTGTTTTGAAAGACAAAAGGAGTTTTCACTTTGAACACTGAAAGGCCATGTCGAGACCGTCCAAAGTTTTTACATGTAAGCCATGTGAATTCGAGCAAATCGGTGAGACGACTGGTGACCAGAACCGGATGATTTTTTTCAGCTTGTCACAAACCCAAAGACTTTCTTTGATCGAGAATTGAGTGGAGAAGACTCAAAGGTAGCTATTGTCAGTGGCACTGAGGTGATTTAAAAATACAGACAGAGGAAGGAAACTGTATTTTCTCGAACATGTCGAGACATGTCTGGGGTTTCTACTGAGGTAAGGTCGGAGCTAGCTTTTCGGGAGATAACAGGAAGGCTGACTTTATAGCTCATCTTGTTTTATCTCTACACGCTTTCATCAGCTGAACGTGGAAATGTTGACGGCTGAAGAAGAGCCGTTTACGGTTATTGCTGCTGGCTATGTTTAATAATCAATGGACATTTTTACTCACATTACAGAAATAAAGCTGGTGTAATAATTGCTGATCATCTTATAATTGGATTTCTAACACCAGTAAATTCAAACCTATACTGTTTGTTCTTTGGCTTAAATTTCTACATGAACATTGGGCAACTTTGTTTCTTCTATTATGTATTGCTATTGTTTACTAACAGTTATCTTTCAATATTTTACCACTTAGTTTACCGTCCAAAACATCAGCCAATATTGACCCCCCTAGACATTGGAAAGATAATAGAAAGAGATTAAAACCTACTCATTGTGAACTTTGCGTAGAAGTTCACAATTAGAAGTTCTAAACTTTGCTTAGAAGTTCACAATGAGTGAACTTTGCTTAGGTTCACTCATGGTGAAGACAAAAAAGTACTTTTTTGAAGTCTAAATTAAAATATTTCTATCCCTGTCTTCATATTGTCTCACTGATTATGGTTTAGAGTTTCCTTCTCCTCACTCTGAGCTGCGAAAATGTTCACAATAATTTAGAAACACATTTTCTAAATCCACATTTAAAACCTTTGTTCTCAATTCTAAAAATCAAAGCTATTAAAGTGTACAGCTTAAATCGCTACAGAACAAATTAAACAAGGTGCCGTAAGTAAAATAAATGTCAAACTTCCCAAAAAAGAAAACAGGAAGTGCTTTTTTTTTCTCTTTTTATTTTTACAATTTCCAGCCAGAATTATCTTGGAATGTGCAAAGAAGCCCCAGAAAACATCCAGCGTCTCTCAGCGGAGTGAAAGATACCATCAGAAAAGAAAAACATGGCTGCCATAACCAAGTGGCTGGAGTAGTTAACAGAAACATCTGTGCAGAACACAAACCGGAGACCACTGGGTGACAGTGGGGATCGCCTCTCAAAGGGGTAGAGAATGACGATCCTGTGGGACAAAACGGTTAACGATCAACCAACCGGACATTTTGATCATTGAAAAGCAGCGAAGGATAATCGTTGTGACCGATGCGGTCATCCCAGAGGACGGAAACGTCAGGACAAATGAACACGAGACACTGGAGAAATAAAAACCGAGCCAGAGAGAGCGTGGTGGCTGAAGGCAACTGTTGTGCCCATTAGTTATCTCTCCAGTTTGTTAAGTTGATCGTTGTCCTCAAAGTTTCTAAGTTTCAAAGCAAAAGCCTTACTTCAATGCACGCGTGCACAAAACCGAAACCAAGCAGATAGAGTGGAGGCCGTGTTCGGTACGGGGCCTTTGCTCCGTTATCCCCTCCAGCTTCCCCGCCTGCGAGTTCATATCATTTCCTGATAATCACGGCTTTACAAAAACCTCGTCAGCTTCTCCTGCACACCAAAGGTTTTGTTATTCGCCGAGCGGTTCTCGACGTGTAATTTGGAGAAGTAAAACTGCATAATGAGCAAACGTGAATCAAAGGTGCTTTTGTCGCTTCCTCAAAAATAACAAATAAAGCAAAAATATAAAGTAGAATTGTTGAGCACAAAAACAAGTCCAACCCAGCATGATGTTTAGACATCTTCCCAGTTCATAAATCTGTGGTCCTGGGCTTTATGCCGTTCTCTCGCTCGCCCTTTCGCCCTCACACCTCCTCACTCTCTCAGTGTCACAGTTGGCCCCGCTCGCTCCTACGTGCGTGTGCCGTGTTACTTGTCAGAGCGAGCTCTGGGATCAGGGGTCCGCAGGCCTTCCTGCCTCCTCCTCAGCTCACCCCGGCCAAATAAGCAGAATAAGCAGAGGAGCGGGAGTGGGGGGGTGAAAAAAATGATATGAAACCTAGAGTCACTGACCCCTGGTTCCACAGGCGGTTCACGGAGAGTTGAGTGAGAGGTACAGCACAGCTTAATAATCCCCCCCCGGCCTCCGTTGCTTAGTGGGCTGCAGTGTGAGCTCGCATGCAGCCTTATCCTCTGCTGTTAACGGCGCATGATGTACGGCTGAAGAAAAAAGCGGAAATCCTTTTTAAATTAGACTGAGGTCAGCTTTTGGATGCTAAACGAGCAGCTGTTTTAAACTGGAACAATGGAAGAGAAAAACTATGTCACCGATAGTGAATGGAAAACAAAAATACAAATAATTTCACCGCAACTTTAAAATGTATTTATTTATGCAAATGCGTGTCATAATTTGAAGCCAGACCACCTAAAAGTCTTGAAAGGACGCAAGATTTCCATGTTGAGTGTGGATGTGAGATTTCAAAAATGCACCTTCCTGGAGCACAAAGAGCTTTTTCTTTTTGTCCCATGAAAGCAGGAGGCACCTGCCAAATGCGGGTGACGACTCTTTAACATCACAGTCTGGTGATTTTTGAGGTTAAGCACAAAACTGCGTCTTTTCAAAACAGACCGTTTGTCAGCAGGGCTATGTCAAAGGTACGTGTGGCTGCTTGTTGGTAATACAAAAAAGTATTACGTCTGCCTTCAGCAGGAGAGGTAGACGTGTTCTGAAAAGACGTATTTCTTGGTTGGATACAATTTTTTGTCACGAGACTTTTGAGAAATTCTAAATAACCTGAAGGAAAACGAGTTCATGCCTCGGCGCGTACAGATGAGTCGAGAACGATTCTCACTCACACCCTTTTGTTGCAGCGGTTTCCAGTTTTCTTTCCAGTGATCTTTCACCTTCGGGCGTCTGAAGACCCTACGATCAATTGGTCGCTCTCTCAAAACGATAGATCTTTAGCAATGATAATTAGCTTCACCTGCGATTATTTTTCTCCTATGTTTTTTTTTTTTTTAGTCGAATGGACACGACTGTTCGATTGCAGCCCTGACTGCAGAGCAGGGTTTTAACTTCCCATCCGTCTATCGCACATGTAGCATTCTAGCATCAGCTGCAAATCGCTTTTAGAGTCAAATGGCACGTTGTAAGTTAAGGCTGTCTGTCAGATTCATGACTGGATTAGGAATTACACGTCCCAAGTTGTCCTTTCTGACTGCGCTGAATTACAAGCAACAGACAGCTTTTGAGTTTCTCCATATGGTCCCATTATTTATTTATTTTTTACCTCTCCGCCCACCTACCAAGCTTAGATATTTGAAGTGATTTCTTCACTTCATGAAATCAAATCTATGGTCTTGTGCAGACACTGTGTTTTGCATTTTTTATTTATTTATTACATATTCCTTAATTTCAGTCATTGGAATGAATATAATTGCTACAAGCCTAGGCACAATTGATAAGGAAAAGCCTTGTTAAACTGGGCTGTGCAGCATTTAGAAAAACAGTAATAATAATAAAAACAACAATAATGTGTTTTCTGAAGACATTATGTGGTTGCAGAACTTGATTTTACTTCCTCTAAATTGCGTTTTAATGGCAGTTTCACAAGTGCTTTTTGGCTTTTGGCCTCACTTGTCTCACATGTTAGATCTGAGCTAGCCCAGGTTAGCAAAACAGAGATTCCCCGTTTTCTTTCTCTGACTGACTTCCCAGGCTTCACCCAGATTTTGTCCTATGGTCTTTACTTAGAAATGAATACATGATGTAATAAGGTTATGCAAAGAAAAAAAAACCATGCAGTGTTTGGTAGATTGTTCAAGAGAAAATGACTAATCTTTTGAAGCAGAAAAAGTAGTAGCCCACTGTTGGTGAGCTTTAAAACTATTTCTTTCAAATGCTAAATCATTTTGATCTCTGGTCAAATTAAAATCAACTGTATTTTTATTGTAAATATAACTGGATGCTACACCTGACTAGATTTAACAAGAAATGTCACCTCATTGTTACTGCTTCGCAAAATTCAAGAGTAAATGAGTAAAGTGTAAAAAAAAAAATCCCTCTGACTCAACATCCTTTTTTTTTTATCAAAACATAATGCTGTACTGTATAGTTTCCCACTATGTTTCCTGGCGCACTTCATTGTTCCCTTGTACTCTGTGTTACTTGAACCAGTTATTGTGCAAAACTTACATAACCTTCACGGTAAAAGAACAAAACACAGGCATGTGTTGCCGCAGTGGGTGGGTGACTGCCAGGGATCCGTCAGCTCACACCAGGCCTGTCCGTAAGAACGACGGGCTTTTAAATGAAACACCCCGGTTAAAGGAGGGAACTGTTTCTAATTAGGATGGCAAACTGGCGAGCTGGACACGTGAAACCTTCGAACGGATTGTTGAAACAGCAAATAATTGGCCTCCCACTCCCGTCACCTCCATAACCTGTGAAAAAAAAAGCCTCCATCTTCTCCTCTTCTGCTCCCATCATCGTCTCCCCTTGTCTGTGTTTCACAGCGGTCCAGGGAGAGGCATGTAAATCTCGCCCCCTTTGAGCAGGCAAAAGGCTCCGGAGAAAATAAATCTGCTGAGGTTCACAGCGAGTTCAGCCAAGCCACTGCTCCCTCTCTCTCTTTCTCTCTCTCTCTTTTTCTGGGACCGTTGTATCTCTCTCAACGCTTCTTTCTGCTCATCTTTTACTCTTTCAAACGGTTTAATTTCTGGGGGGTTTTTTTACCGCTCAACATCTTCCTCCTCTGGCCCCAAACCTCGTCAGAGGTTTTTGCTAATATAACTATAGTGACCACATTGTTCTGATGAAGCCCCCCGAGTGAGAAAGAGAGTCACGTCAAGTGTTGTGTCTGTTCTGCTTTACTTCTGTGTCTGATTGAATCTAGGTCAAATGACAGAGCAGCTCTATGAGATCGTGAAGGAACTCAATGACTTCAAAACGTAGAACCCAACTTTGACTTAAGTTTACATCTGATACTGTAACTTTTCTGTTGTGTTGTTTTATTTTTATTTTATTTACTTATTATTATTACTCTTTTTTTATTGTTGTATTATTTTTATTTTTTCTCTCTCTATTTTCATCATCTGTACGACAAGTTTTCTCCTTCCGGAACTGCCTGGTGGGCCGGTTCTACGGAGGCCCTTAGGGGACATGGAGATTTTTTTTTCTGTTGCGTTGCCTCATAAAAAGGTTTTGTGTTCTCTCAATGATGTACTGATCAGTTAATGCAGCGTAATTGAATACTGTAAGCCTTTCTCACGGTGGTCATTAATTATGTAAAGTTTTTCCATGTTAATATCTCGTTGTGGAATATCTCAAGTTTTCTATCTTTTTTTCTTTAGGATAAAAATACACCACAAACATGTGAAAACCTTTTGATTGCGTCTCTTTGTGTTGCTGGTCTGAGTGGTTTAAAAGGATGTTTTCATGTGCAGTTCCGTCTCAACCTTCCAGACATAAACATGCAGTGCATAAATCCATTTTCAATCAGATTTTTTTGCACCAAAGAGTTAAGAATAAACACTGAGGCTCTTTATATGGGTATATAGTTGAAATTTTAAATTGACATTTGTGACCGTGTACAAAATAGACCAGCAAATATTGCAGTAAGCGTATTGCGAGGGAACGCAAAAGTATTGCAAGGGATCTTAAAGGTTTTGTGAAACATTTTGTCCCTTAGAGGGCGCCGTACGGTTCAAAGCGAACGGTTAATCGGAAGAACGCTGTAGGTGTATTTATACAAGTGAGTGTTTTGACTGGGATATCTCTCTCTCTCTTGCTCAACTACTCAATCAATCGTAAGAATAATCGACAGAGTACTCGATTACTAAAATATTCTTTTACAACAGCCCTACTTCTTTCTTTAAAAAGTTCAAGTTTGAACATCTTGCTTCTAGTCTTGAGCAGTCCTGTGCCTGCATAGATGTCAAGAGGTACTTATCCAGATGAGCTAGCTTAAGAGACCTGAAGCTGTTGACTCAGCGTTGCCCAGACTAGAACTAAACAAGAGGAAGCAGTTTCTAGTTTCTGTGCTACTCAGTTCTGGGATCAACTCACTGAAAGCTGAGATGAGCAGAAACTCCTGAAATCATACCTGAAAACATTTCTGATTACTGCAACTTTACTTTGTTTTGGTCACCAGACCACTTTCTGTCACCATTGTCTTGTTTTAAAATTGCGTTTTACAGTTGATGTGTTTCTATGTAATACTGACTTTGCGTGGCTATTACTTTTCTTTTTGCCTTTGATTGTGACTTTTGGTTTTATCTGTAAATCGCGTTGTATGCTCTTTGTGTGTATTAACGCCTTTCGTCTTCCCGTAAACAGAGTCTCTGACACATCTTTTTTGCTATGGTAAGTTTAAGTCAGATCAGAAGATTCCAAACTTTTCCGCTCAAAGAGCCCTCACGTTAAAGTCGACAATGGGTTAAATATCATCTGGTTGACAGATTCCTGCAGATTTCCTTCCCCTACTGCAGCTAACTTAATCACTGAGATTCAGCGCGCTGCGTACAGACCGAGCATTGTACAGGGCTTTTATTTCGTGAATCTAATTAGGTCACAATCTTTAATCTCACCTGAATGTGTTCCGAGAACCACGACCAGGAAAC
Source organism: Poecilia reticulata (assembly GCF_904066995.2). Lineage (NCBI taxonomy): Eukaryota > Metazoa > Chordata > Actinopteri > Cyprinodontiformes > Poeciliidae > Poecilia > Poecilia reticulata. The sequence continues at coordinate 8,548,355 of NC_088851.1, forward strand.
TCCGTGGAAGATGCAGCGCAACTGATCTCATTAATTCAAATTTTTTTCTTTTCTTTTTTTGTCGCCGCAACGATAACATCTTGGAGAAAGAAGGGGTTGTTTATTGCAGAGAGACAGAGAGCGTCTCCCTGGTGGATCACACCAGGCCGCTCAGCGCTGACACGGCTTAGAGCTGTCGTCTGATCTGGCTGTTTATCAGAAATGGACAGATAGTTTGCAGAAGGAAAAGGAGGTCTGGCCACTGACTGCTTCCAGACCTCTAATGAATGGAGACGGATGTGAGGACACCGCGACCGAGCCCCCTCCTGAACCCCCAAACCTTGTAAACTTTGACCTGTGACACAGCATAGCATCGGATCAGCATGTGGCTGGAAAAAAAAAAGGAAGTCCATCAAGAGGGGTTGGATTCATTTGCTGTTTAATGATGTGACAAACAATGCTTGCAAAATGTATTTACGTCCCTTTAACTTTCTTTACAGTTTGCTTTATTACCGCTTTAAGCTATTTTTAACTGTGGTAAAATTATTACACAGTTTTCTTACAATGAATGCGAACTTATGAAGTATTCATTATTTTACAACTGGGTTTTTATAAAGAGCTGAACTTTTGCTGAAAAGCCGACTTTGCTGAGTCCAAATAAACCTTAAACTTGGCTAGATGTAGAAAACTTCTTGGAAGAAAGTGGGTCCAAACGCTACTTTTTTACTGAGAATAAATTCGTTCCATAGAGCCAAATTTTTATTTTTTGAAAATGTGCAAAAGTCTTTTTACGTTTTGGATCTACAATGAGCAACTTCTCTTTCTTACAGATAACAGAAAAAGGACAACATTATTTGCTTTACTTTAGTTTTTTTCCTTTCTTGGCCTTTCTTCCTGGATAGCCCTTTGTTTAGCTCCATTCATCTTCCCATAAACTCATCCTGTCCCTGATGAAGAAAAGCATCCATACGGCATGATGCTACCACCACAACATATATCGCGACTCTTTCAAAATGGACACACTTGTGCAGTCGTCCAGTCAGCGGATGCTGAGGCCCTCTCATCTGTAGCTCCTCCAGAGTTGGCGTCGGACTGTTGGAAACAGTAACGTATTGGCGCATTTGAAGTTGTGCCCCATTCTTTCCGCTTTTGCGATTTGCTTGACGGGTTTTGCTGTCTCCACACAGCGCGATGCTACACACCGGCTCAAATCTGTGGAAAATCTCAGCGTGCGGGAAAACAAGCGAGGAAACAAAGGCACCACTGAGGATCTTTCAGATCAGATATGTAAAGAAAGTCCCCTTCCAAGCATGTCCACAGTATGCCCATATACCATTGATATACAACACCGTTCATTACTTCAAATCACCACTCCTGTTTTTGCCTCTGGAGCTAATTGTGTGGCTGTTTGAAGTTTCTCTGTCATCAAGTGCTCCGTCTCCCAATCAGCGAGACTTTGACCGTCTCCCCCGTCCTCTAATATTATTGACGTTTTTTTTTTTTCTTGACAAGTGTCGAGGATGCCTCAAAGTAATCTGCGACTCATTCAGCGGGGCTTCGTCCTTAATCTCCGACCCAGGAGAGTCCAGGACTCTCGGTTTATGGAGGGAGTGGCGGGAGTATTAGGTTACACTAAGACTGTAATTATAAGGCCCCTCGGCTGATAAACACACACACATGAATCCTAACAAAGACGAATGCGTGGATTGCACTCACACAGACATGAACGCCTCTTGCTTCGGGACGCAGAACTTACCTGTGGTCAGGGACGTCTAACGTTGAGGCCAATCTGGGGTATTTTTGCAGCCCCGTCTCCCCTCACAGCGCCTTTTCAGAGAGCTGTTATTTGACACGGCTGGATCAGACTCTGGTTTGTTTATCCCTTTGCTCTAACTGATTTGTCACATGTGGACATGGGAATCAAGCCTGGATGTGACTCAAGCCAAGCACGTTGGGAGGAAGTCTGCCTTAGTCCTGCCTGATATACATACCGAACTTATTTGTTTGAATGGGAAACGTAATCCAGCCTCAAGTTAAGATCCAAACGGATCGTGTTGTTGATTTTAAAGAGGTTGGATTTGAGCACATCGGATCCAGAGCCGGGCCACTTTTTTGGAATATTGTTTTTGGTTTTTGTGTTGCGGAACGAGGAAATTCGACACATGCTAATCTCTTTTTGAACAACTCTCAGAACCAGATGAAGTTTGAAGTGAAAACACAACCAAGCAGGCTTGATCCAATTCTCCTCCAAAAAATTTGAATTCATGTTGCACTTTTCAACATGAATGCCTGACTGTGCTGGCTCTCTGTGCCCTTTGACCCTTGTCCTTCATCCTCATAACCCCACTCATGATCCTGACATCGCTCTGCCCGGCTTAGGGGAACCCATTCAACGGGACAAACTGCAGGCTCCACTAATCAGCTCTCATTTTGAAGCAGATCAATGGCACCGATGACAAGAGCTAAAGCCGAGACTCCGGACGAAATGAGGGCAGAACAAACCTGCCTTCTCAGGCGACGGGGGGGGGGATTCGGAGCAAATAACCGCAGGGTAAAGGGGTCAGGAGGTTGGTGATCTGGGTGGGAGCAGAGGTGGAGGTGTCTGACTGGACTTAGGGAGGGGTTGAGTCGGAGTCTCCCCCCCACCCCCGGTGTCCCTGCTAGTGCGGCCAGCTGAATAAACAGTTGGAAACAAGGGCCGTCTTCAGTGCGCAGAAGCACCGAGCTTCAGCCGTGCGAGAGCGGGTTCAGGCCGGACCAGGCGAGACGTTAGCTCCGAGACAACGAGCCGCTTACTTCACGGGAGAAAGGACGAGATCTGATCTCTGCATGTGGATGAAATGGGCACGTGAAATGGCACGCATTCGTATTCCTTGAGGGTTTTTTTTGTCGTGTTACAAACACAAACTTGAATTTCGGAAGATAAATGGAGGAAAATCCTGGAATAAAACTTGCTAGAGGCTGTAAAAGTCTTGATGCCGAGTGAGAGAATCAATTATTATTTAATGCGCAGATCCACCAGGCGTTTGCTAGTTGCTGCAGCCGCTAGTCTGATGGAGCTAAGTGGGGGAGTAGCAGCGCTCGGTGAGATCAAGTGTTTTGCACAGCTGAATGTCATCCTCCTATTACTTCCTGCTGTTTTTGTGATTAGAAACATCCGGCTGTTGATCATGTGACCGGTGTGATTGGAAAAAAAAAACACTTGTCAAAAACGTGTTTTTTTTTGTTGTTTTTTTAATTGCCGTGTTTCCATTAAGCAAATTTATTCCCGTAATTTCGATTTGTGCAGTTTTATGGTTAATGTAAGCATGATTGTCTTCTTTCCTTTTCACAATTCACTATTTTTGTGCTGCGCACACAAATAAAATCCAAATTAAATGCATTGAGATTGTTTTGGTTGTACGAGAAAAGTTTCTGCACAAGTTCGCCTAAGACGACACATCTTCATTTCGCTGTATGCTTATCGCACGTGGACATTTAAACACCAAGTCAGCAGCAAAACAACAGACTCAAGTCTCAGCTTGTTTCTCTCTGGGTTCTGCCCCAAAGCAACACTCCTCTCTCTATCTGCAAGCCATTGATCACCATTTATCTGGTCCTCCGCAGGGCATCCGCTGTCTCTTCTCATCTCTTGAGTTCTCCAGGCGACTCCTAAAAATCCCTCCCTCCCTCCACCAACAACAACAGCAGCCAGACTCCGGCGAATGGTACATATCAGCGCACTGTGCTTTTCGGGAGGCGCATTCTTTTGCAACACCGATTATGTAAAAGCTTTGAGGTCAGACAGCTGGGAAAAGCTGAAATGATGGAAACGTTAAAGGGCCTGGACAAACAGTGAGTCCCACAGAAAATGGTAAGATGTTTTTTTTTGTTTTTTTTTTCTCTCCCAGATAAAGCCTCCTGCCCTTCATCTTTGATGCCAAACAAAACACAGACGAGCTCTTTTCACCTCCGTTCAGATTCTGTTCCTGTTGCATGTGACCCTAGTCCCCTGCAAGTCGGGATCAATGCGAGTTCAAGTTTATTTTTTATTACACTCTTAAACATGCACATAGAGGTCACATCCAGTGATATACACAGACAACCTTGTTAGGGGATTTTGGAGGGAGGGTGGGGGAGGGTGGGTACGCTCTGAGAATAAGTGGCGGGGAAGACAAAAAGAAACGCCGGATCCCTACTGAGAAAGCAAAGTTCACCAGCGGAGCTGTTGTTGATCTCCGAGCCTCTCAGGTGGGACAGTGTCACCCCGTGGATCCCTTCTGACAGGCTGTCACTCAACTCAGCTTTCCCCTGTGAGCCAATCAGGGACCAGCATCAGCAACCGTCAGGGGAAAACTTGACCAGCAGGGGGGGGGGAACTTAAAGAATCCAGCAAGACGTTCTGGTCAGTGGGAAGGAAGAAATGTTTCTCTGTGGCTCGTTGGTGGGGAAAAAAAATGCTGATTTTGACGGATGACAGCAGATCGGCAAGTTTGTTTCTTTAGGATGCATTTTATGAACTGTTATCTTGGTCACATCGGATGGAGGGTGACTGTGATTGTCAAATACGAAGTCTGGTCACAGGTTTTGAATTTAGGTGTGAGCTTCATAGAGGCCCTTCTAATGCAACAATGTGGTTAGGATGTAGCTCTGGCTGTAACATCTTCCTCAAAAATGGACTTCTACTTTGCCCTTCTTTGTAGACATCATCAACACTGCATCTAACTCCAGTCTGTGATCTAAATATTCATATTCCGCCATTATCAGCCTGTTATAGATGCATGTTGTAGATGTATTTTAGCTTTTTGTGAGCTTGTCTCAATCAGACGTAGCTGGAACATTCAATATTTAGTTTATTGTTTTAAAGGATTGCCTCGTTTGAAATACAATGCTGTATTTACTTTCCTTTTGGCTTTTTTATTTTTGCATTTTCTTTTCCAGTTTTGTTTGAATAATTCATTTTCTCAGTAGTCAGTTGGTGAGTGTTAAAAAGCAATAAGAAAAGACCAAAGAAGTCAGCTGAGAGGCATTTACAATTGCTGGTAATAAGATCCACTGCCACCTAGAGGAGCGAGTGATAATTGCAGCGAACAGAACTTCAACATTTACTTTTTTGTTGTTGTTGTTTTTTACTACCTGTTGCTAAAACTGTTTAATTGTTTAACCACACATGGCTACCGGTGCAGCACCGAGAATAAATTCAGGCAGAATTAGATTTGGCTCTATCGGAGGTCGGACCCAGTCAACCTTTGAATCTCAATCGGTCCGAGAGATATTAAAGGGCAAGTTTAGGGCAAGGTAAACCACGCCGGGCTCTATCTAGAGCTTAAGTGTGGGCTTAGTGAGAGCAAGCGCAGGGAGCTGCACATGCTCCAGTTAATTCCCCTGAGGAGCTGCGTGAGGAATCGGTGTCAGAGCTCACTGTGTCACCGCGCATTGTGGAGCTGACAAAGGGCCGCATGGAGGTTCTCTCCTGTGCACCGAGTCTCCGGTTTCAGTTCTTCGGGGTGGTTGCAGACGTGCTGTAAAAGGAATTAAAGCGAATCGTCAGAGCACATCAGAAAGACCGTTTAGAATATCTGCAGGCGATCTGTGGGGGTAGCAGGAACCGGGTTTCCCTTCCTCTCCAACTTGGACGTCGTTTGCCTCGTGTCTTGACCGTCATCACCTCGATAATTTGGAGACGAATGAGTGGGCGGGTCGCTGAGGGTTCATGTGCTATATCTCTCTCTGGTCAGCAGGCCTCAAGATAATGTCAAGTTCCAGATAAGGAAGGCTGAATTATTTTTCATATAGCTTGAAGGGAAAGTGGGCGACTCCGTCTAAGTTCTTTGTACAGCGATGTGGAAAAAAAAAAGCGCTTTCCTGAGTTTTAATCAAAAACTGTTCGCATAAAATAAAAAAAATTTGGGTGAACACAAAATTCAGATTACATTTACTAAATGAACAACATCTAAACCAAACTTGGACAATGTGAGAAGTAATTGCCCTGCAAACCTACTTTTTCATGCCAGCCTTGGTGAAAACTAACAAGAACATGTAATAACTGGCTTTATATCGCTGTGGAAAAGTTTTGGCCCGTGTTTTCTTTGCATAGTTGTGTAAATTCAACCACTTTGGAGGATTGTCAAACATCAACAAGCCTGTTGATACATTTAAGATCTCTCAGTCGACTTCGTATTTCCTAGCAGGCTCTATTCTTGACTCTTCAGTTCTCCAGAGAATGTGGCTGACCAAAGATCTCTGAAACGTCAAAGCGTGACAGAAACAGATCAAATCTGTTACGCCGCAAATACTTTGTCGCAGCACCGTGAATTAACCGGCTGTGGACATGATCCCGTTACAGTCAGTTTTTTTGTTGTTTTTATGTCCGACCTCTGACTTCCCTTTCCATGACTCGCAGCTTCCTTCGTTTAATTTCACAATGATGCTTCATTTCGCAACAACAACTTCTCTGCAACGCACCAAAACACATCATGCAAGAGATCCATGGACCACTGATTAGATTCTGCGACGGAGCCCAATCTGTGCAGCACGGATAAGAAAAGTGAGGGGGATTAGAGGGGAAATGCTTTTTTTTTTTTTTTTTTTGCCATGGCCACTGAAGCTGAAGTGCGCTGCGATGTGGTGGGAAAGAAGTCTCCTTTGTTCTGCTGCTAGATAGGGTTTTTCGCCTGCCTCCCATTGTCTTGTTACCTTATTAATCTTCTGTGCCGACACCTGATAGCTGATATTGTGGCTCATTTGTCACCCGTGCTTACGTCTGGGACGGCAGAGTTTTGTTGGAATAGGATATTCTCCACCCCCGTGAACTCCCCCAAGGGTGTGGGTGCAGGGATAAGGGACACAGCGATTCAGCCAAAAGGGGGTGTGGGGGGTCAACATCTGGGTGGAGGAGTTCAGGAAAGGCCTCTTGGTTTCTAAGGCAGATCCTCCGGGCTGTCCTGAGGAAACAAAGGTCTTATCCAGTCCCAGAGAGCGCAGAATAGATTTAGAGCATGTTAATGAGTGACTGAGATAGTGAATGAGTCATTATATGGAAGGGAAGAGGGGCAGTACACCCATCCATCCATCCATCCATTTTCGTCACACCCTTGTCCCTTAGTGGGGTCAGGAGGGTTGGTGGTGCCTCTCCAGCTAACGTTCCAGGAGAGAGGCGGGGTCACCCTGGACAGGTCGCCAGTCTGTCGCAGGGCAACACAGAGACACACAGGACACACAACCATGCACACACACACACTCACACCTAGGGGCAATTTGGAAAGGCCAATTAACCTGACAGTCATGTTTTTGGACTGTGGGAGGAAACCGGAGTAGGCGCAGTACACCTAGCACATAAATAAAGTGTGGTGCATTTCTAGGAATGATAACATTTCGACTCTTGCCTTAAAGTTTGAAACAATAGTTGACCCTTTCCGGAGGAGACAGTGGGACTAAACCTCGGGGGAGTGAACACGTGTTGCAGTCTGCGAATGTGGCTCCGGTGGAAATCGCTTTGACTGGTGGGTGTGCCTGGAAAAAAAACGCAAACCTAAATTCAAGCCGGACAATTTTCAAACCGTCCAGCAGCTCATTGTATCGTCCTAGGAAACCAATCGTTTGAGTTGATTGGTTTCCAGGCAATGATTGCTTTTAAACCTAGTCCACCAATTCTCATTGGGGTTGAGTTTGGCTTAAAGTTATCCTGCTTTATCCTGGCTATGTTCATGTTTCAACTATTTAGGTTGAAGGAATTGGAGGTCATCCTATTTTTTTCCAGTCTGAAATCCACTTTATAAGATTCACCAACACCACTGGCAGTGAAATACGCTCAGTATGATGCTGCCACCACCATGACTAACAGTCACTCTATGGTATTAAAGACTTACCATAATTCCTCCTAGCAAATTTTTTTGCCTCATTGCCAAATAATAACATTTATCTTATCTGGACATTAAACTCTCTGGCTGTCATCTAATTATTGATATAGAACTCGCCTCACTTTAGACATCTTAACCAAACTGGTTTAGGAATGGACAAATCAGGGTCCTGGAGTCGCCAAGCCACTGGTTTCAATCATCCAACATGATTGGTCAAGCAAAGACCTTATTAAAGTCTCAGAAAAGTTTACATTAAAGTTGCAACTTTAGGGGACATATGAGAAAAAAAAAATCCAAAATAAATGTAACGCTGTGTGGTTGTCGTTTTTAAAATTCCTAGAAGTTTATTGTTGTTTTATTGTTGTACAATTACAGTCCGATGGGGAAAAAAGTGGGTCAAATGCACCACATACGACCAAAAATGTATTTGCCACAAAATTTAAATAAACTTTTAACAGAACCTGTAAATTCAATGCTGATGAAAGTTTTATAGACCAGAATAGAATATCGGACATATGAGCAATTGAGCAGAAAAGAAACATTTGTAGGCCGCATTGTGGCACAGTTGGCACTATTGTCTTGAAACAAGAAGGTCTGGGACTTAATATCTGTACAACATGGAGGTCTCTTTATCCTCCAGCCTGGGCACATACCATCCGTTCAGACTCTATCGAGTAAGAATCCTTGTGAAACAGTCACACCGGAAGAACGGAAACGAAATAAACAGGTGCAAAGGACTGAGGCTTAGAAAAGAAAAGGTTGGGGTTTGGTAAAGTTCAGATGTTGCAAAGCTAGCTTGGTTCTTGGCAGGGGGCCATCCAGGGGAGACAACGCAGCGCTGTCCGGCTCTGAACACACTCACCGGAGCGCTGGGCTGGTGAATCCATGGACGAGGCTGCGAGGGGTTAAGTCTTGACCTTTTTGTTTTGTTTTTTTTAAATCAAAGAGAACATGATTCAGTCGGAGAAGCAAATAAAATCACATGGCTAAAAAAAAGCAATGCTGTTAGAATAACAACAACAACAAAAACCTAATCAGGTCCTCGTTTCTTCATCCACCCAGTCCTTTGGTTCTTCCTACAACCTTAAACCCTTTCGTTAGATTTTCTCCCCCCACCGGTTCATGTTCCTCTGCGGCAGCACACACGCTGTGTCAGAGGAGAGACGAGGGGGCCTCGACGGCACACCGCAAACAATGTTTCAAAGAGCCAAACGTCACCTCAGGCTCTGTAATAAGGGAGGAATAACAACTGATTTTTGTTTCCCCTCCTTGCCCTGTCTTCCAGACTCGACCGCTCTCTTCACTTCATTATATTTTCATTCGTTTCAATCAGTGTTTCATTTCCTTTTCTCTGCTCTCGGCCCTCTTGGGGGTACGTGGAGGGTCAGAACTGAGGAAGAAGGAGAGTGAGGGAAGAAGCGCACCCCTCCAAGATCAAAGGCTCGGTTCTATTGTGAAAACTGCAATGGAGAACTGCTAAAATACCTCCTCCAAATGCCCCCAATGAGGTCAACTGGCAATAAAGCCGTAAGGTAAATGAAGTGATTTTAATAGATGTGAACTTTAACAAATCAGGTCATAAGTTCATTACACCTGATTTTAGGGCTGCATCAGCACGGTGGCTTACGCTTCCACTTGAAGGTTGTTTTTGGGGCGAAACCTGCTTTTTTTGTCACTTGGTGGCAGCAGAACAAACCTATGATAAAAAAAAATTTAAAAAAAAGCTGTTGCTACCACATTATTTCTGCCTTCCTGCAAGAAAAAAAAGCCTAAATGCAGTCGAATTTATCTGCTCTTAATCTTCAGCAACCACAAATGTCATGTCAGCGTTTATGTTTTTCTTTTTTTTTTTTTGTCAGATTTGGTTTTTCTGTGCTGAGCAGGTAGAGTTCTGCAGGTTTGTGGAGCAAACAGCTGCAGGTGGAAACAAAAACAACAAAAAAAAGTTGTTTTTTTTAAAGCAGTACACTGGTTAACCATAGCAGATGAGAATGGAAATGTTTCACCTTTTCTTCATATCAAACCTTCCATCTGATCCGCACAGGTACTGTTTGTGGAGCCAATACAAGACGGCCTTCAAGAATGAATTTATGAAGCAATGGATGCGAATGCCCAGCTGAAAAAAATATACTAATCCATTTTATAAACACGGTGCCTTGCTAAAGTATTCACACCATTCGAACATTTTGCCACAGTCACAAACTTTAATGAACTTTATCAAGGTTTCGTGTGACAGAGCAGTGCAAGACTGAAAAGTAGAAGGAAAATTATATGTAGTTTTTGAAAATCTCTTGAAAATAAAGTCTGAAAAAAATGTGGCATCCATTTCTATTCAGCCCCCAAATGCATTCCAGTGCAGCCAACTGAGTCTGCAGTGCTTCCCTGGCTATTTGTGAATTTATTCATAAAGCATATCTACAATATTTGAAGGAAAGTTCAGCTTGGATGTGATAGAGACTCCATAAAAGACCAGTAAAAGGTACTTTCACAAAGGATTTCTCATGGCGAAGTGCAGCCAAAATGTTTTTTTTCCCTTTTATTTCACGATTTGAAGCTACTGTCACTCACTCTATCACAGAAGAAAAAAAATCACTAAATTCTGTGACTGCAAAGTGACGAAAACGTTTTTAAAAAAAAATCCCAATGGCTATAAACGCCGCTGTGCAGATTACAGATTGAGTCACGTTACATAAATGGAAAAACCCAGCTGCTTGAGAGTAACAAAAACGGGCATCATTATAATATGAAGTATTTAGAGGACTGTGGTGGAAGACAGCTTTTTGCTGAGATTCACATCTGTTTCTTTTTTCGTTTTTTTTTTTTTATCACGCTGTGTCGCATACACCGTGTGGTGAAAGTGTAACCGCAATCTAGAGCAAAGCAGTGACATGACATACAATATCCTGCCTGTGCACAATCTGGATACGAAAACGGGGGCCTCCCCCTCAAATTCAAGACGCAAAGACAGATAAACCTTTAGTGTCGAGGCCTAGGAGCTGAAAAGTCCCCGCAGAGGAGAGAGCTGGAGGCTGCAGTTGTGCTCTTCGAGCTGCAACCACTGAACGACCCCCTACATCCACACAACGGGGAGAAAGCCAAACGTCCCTGCAATCTAAAAGGCTCCTCACCTTAGGGACACTCTTACGCGTTTGTCTTTTAGAGTTCCAAGTGCTCACGCGCGCTCGTAGTTATCGCCTTCTTACCCGCTTCCCTCCACCGGTGAGCTTCATCTGTGAGGATGGAGGGAGGAGAGAAGGAAGAAGACGAGCACTTTCATGGCTGAGTTGGGAGCTATTAGCCCCCCGTGCGCTTGGCCCTGTTCTTCCTCCTCGCAGTATTAATCTGCAGTGACAGCTTCACTGTTTACCAAATCCACCCCAGGATTCTGGGGGATGACCGACCGGCGCCACTCTGCTCCATTAACCCCTGACCTCCAGCGTTACGGCAACCAGAGCCAGGCCTAGGGCTCGGGGTGAGCTCGGTCTGAGCAACCGGTCGGACACCTGTCCAACGTCCGAGAAAGAAGAGCTCCTGTCACATGAAGCCGATCTGTCCACAGTGACGTGTCCCGGCTGAGCTTCACGTAGGACCAGACCGGAACTAATTTGTATTAGAAGAAATGGGTGTTAGAATTAAAAATGGAGGTGTAAGCTTTTGAGAGTTTATTTATTTTCTCCTAGGTAGTAGCTGTGTTTCCATTGACCATAAAATTGCCCAAATTGAAAGTACAAAACAAGTTTTTCTTGATGGAAACACTGATTTACGTCGAATAACCAGTGATAGGAACCAGTTGATTTATGGAAGCAGGCCGTTTTTTAAAAAAGAAGCTCAAGTTTTTTGTTAAAAAGGTATTTGCGCTTGAATGAGGTGATTTTTTTTTTCCTCAGCTGTAACGAAATTTGTGTATTTTGCCAAAATACACAGACACCGAGATGTTTTTTTTTCGCATCAGATGAGTGACTTGACCAACAAACGGACGCTGCTACTTGCGGGCAAGACGAAGAAGCAGACAGAAGGAGGACGACGGCGTCACCCACAGCGAGCGAGTTCATTGTTTGAAGAAGTAAACGTGGATTTTAACGGTGGAGTTAATATGCTGGTACGTGGAGCACATTAACTCCACGTGTCAGGACGATAATCAGTACAGCCTGGGTTGAATTTGTAAAAAAATATATATATATATCGAACCTGTGTTGTTCAGACTGTCACAAAGAAAGTCAGATACAGGTTGTGTGAGGACAAAAAAAATCAAAATCATATTTAGGTTACTTCAGGCTGCAGTGTGAACGTAGCCAAACACTGGTACTGTCAGTGCGGAAAATTGTTTTTCAAAAACCTATTCAAGCTGGATTTACTATCATCACACCGACTGCTAATTTACATTAAACTGTTGTGTTTTTTAAAAATTTCTTGAAGCAGTTAAAAATATTTGACGTAGTTCTCTTTTCCGTGAGGCTAAATTTACCTACAGCAACACTGGCTAGCTCGCACCATCTGCTGTGAGACAGATGTGATTTTAAGCGCAGATAACACACTGTTTATCTTGACCACATGTTCTTGTAAAGCACGCGGAGCTCTGAGTAAGCTGTTCTGGTTGATCTTATAATGTTTAGCTTGTGCTCATAAGCACTCTTGGCATTGGCCAAATTGAGCCTCTGAGCGACCGAGTAAGAGGTAACTGTGACAGCGTCACACCACAGCGCTGATGCTCTCTTATTGAGTCTGTTCTTGAGCACAAATGCCCCAAACAAGAAGTTTTTATTATTTTTTTTATTGCTTTGATCAAAATGAGTTCATACTGTTAAGTGAGAGTTGCAGCCATGAGCTGATTTCCATCTGCGGCCCTCGGTTGATGATGTAAAACAAGATTAAATCACAGGATTTGTCAAAGTGTAAAATCTACGTTTTAAAAACACAAGCAGCTATCATTAAGCAATATTTTATCACAGATTTAATTGGTCGTTTTACAGATTTAAGATTTAATTTGAACAGGGTCTCGCGAAAGTATTCGCTCACTCATCCGTGAACATTTCCTCAGTTTGTCCACAACAACCACAAACTTCGATGGGATTTTTACTGGATTTTCACATGAAACAACGCTAACCAATTTATAATTTTTAAATAAAGGAAAAACTATACATAATTTTCCCCCCTTTTTTATTCCTACCAATACTAATCAATACATTTGAATCTTGCCCTTTCGAGTCAACGCTTTGAGAATCCGCCTTTGTTGGAACGACAGAGGCAAGTCTTTCTGGGAATGTCACCACCAGCCGTCGATGTCCAGACTAGTCTTATGGGGTTTTTTTCAACAACAGCCAAAACTCGCACCAGGTGGACGAAAAGCGTAGGTGAGTCGCAAGTGCAAATGTTGCCGCAAACTGTCGATTGGCTTAATATCTGGAGTGACGACAGGAATTTGATTTTATCCAATTTTTTTTTAAAGTTGTCTAAATTTTTTTTTTTTCTATTGAGTATTTTGTTTTTCATCCAGTTTGAGTCAAACTCATCATGAGGTAATTCTGCACAGTGGCGCAGTTGGTAGACCTGTTGCCTTGCAGCCCCGGTCTTTCTGCATGGAGTTTACATGTTCTCCCTGTGCATGTGTGGGTTTTCTCCGGGTACTCCGGTTTCCTCCCACAGTCCAAAAACATGACTGTTAGGTTAATTGGCCTCTCCAAATTGCCCCTAGGTGTGTGTGTGTGCATGGTTGTGTGTCCTGTATGTCTCTGTGTTGCCCTGTGACAGACTGGCGACCTGTCCAGGGTGACCCCGCCTCTCGCCCAGAACGTTAGCTGGAGATAGGCACCAGCAACCCTCCCGACCCCACTAAGGGACAAGGGTGCAAGAAAATGGATGGATGGATGGACATCTGCAAAGTGTCGATATTTGGGTTGTTTTTGTGTCTAAAATTCATAAACGTATTTTTTTTTTCCTGAATTTTTTTGCTTTTAAATATTTCAAAAGGAAGTTGTGAAATCAATAACCCATCTAAATGGCCCCCCCTCCCTGATGCCCTGCTTTTATTAGATCTGGGCTTCTATTTACAGAACACCAAAAGTTGACATACATGGTTTAATCACACTGAGATGAAAACATGAGTTACATAATAAGCTGGGGATCCTAATCATCAAAGCTTACATCTCTTTCGCAGCCTGCAGCTTGGTTGTTTTTTTGTTGTTGTTTTTTTTCAAACAAATGTACAATGGCGTCATCAGCATAGGACTCAAGACGCCTGCAAAAACAAAATCTTACCAAGTATTTTTGGTCTAGTTTCTAGTCAAATATCTAAACAAACTTGAGATAAGACAAACTAACTTACAAGTAACGTTTTAGTAAGATATAGAAGCTCGTTTTAAGTCAAAAGTTCCTTAGTGTTGATGAAAAAGTACTTGTTCCATCGGCAGATTGCTTCACAAAAAATACTTGGTGAGATTTTGTGTTTTTTGCAGTGTACAAGTAAAAGACTTAAAAAAATGTTTTGTTGTACTAACTACAAAACAGAGGACCAAAAGTAGAACCTTGAGGTCCACCAGCTGTGCATTTACACATTGCAGACGTTTTGAGTAGAAATCTTTCACGGACGTGTTTGTTCGTCAACTCAACAGAACCAAAGGCTCGTCTTTCAGACCTAACATGGAGAGGTGTGCATGCTGATGCTGCAGATGTGTTGGTATTCACAATGTAAAACTCGAACAGTCACACTTCCCAGCAATGTGCTGTCATTGGTGCAAAGAAAAGTTAACATAAGCACTCACACACACACGCACACACACACCCCCACACACACACACATGCACACACACACACAGCAAAAACCATACCAAACACACCTAGTCTTCTAACCACAGTGAGTGACAGAACACCAGGTCTCTCCATCAGCAGCCTGCACATTCACTCCTCCTCCTCCTCTTTTGACCTCTGACCCTGACGACAACCGACTGTCATCACCATCACTCCTGGAAGATAAACACTCCATCCCGAGTGTTTGTTCTCGTGTTGATGTATGCTCATTTTATGTGTATCCGAGTGTGTCCGTTCCTCTTTAAACATTTGGGTTGTTGCGATTTTTTTTTTTTAAACTTGACCCTTTTCTTTACCTCTTTTTTTCTCTTTTTTACTCATTTAAGTTAATCGTCCTGCGCATACTTTGTTAATCAGCTCCAGCCCACCTGCAGCCAAAAACCACTTCGATTTTTCTGCTGAATGTTCATGGAAAAGTGAGCTTTCGGGCACAAAATGCTTGCCAAAGAGAGAAATATTTACCCTGCGTGACGCAAACACTTCCCTGGCACTGAAACACTCTCAGCTATATTTAGTCCTCACCACCAGACCGAAGTACTGCCCTCATCAAGATAGCATGAAAGGCAGAAAATGACTCTTCTTAAGCAGCAGCTTCCCCCCTCCACCACCGCCACACCACTCCTCTGCTGCCTCCAATTTAACTCTCTCAGCACATTTCCAGTTACAGCCTCTGACGCATCGCAACATTTCAAATTTCCCAAATTAACCGAGAATCCATGTTCTTGTCGTTTCCGCACGCTTAAACTCAGCTCGCTGGTACGTTTTCCTGATTCTTTGTGAGCCGTTTTCTACAGAGTACGCAACAAACAAATGTTTATTTGATTTTTACACAAATGAAACAAATGTGGAACGGTGGGGGGTGGAGGTTGGCCAAAAGAGGAAGAAAAGGGGGATTTTTGGTGGTGTTGGAGGGAATGGGGGGGATAAGGAGCAAGAGCCTGAAGCCAGTTTAAGGCTCCTCCTCTCCCAGGAGAACCGCTGAGCGACAGCCAGCTGGAAACCATTGACAGGAGTTTGTCGGGGGGTGAATGCGGAGACGGGCTTGATGGAGGGGATCACAGGGGCCTGCCTGTCTTCACGAATCTGCTGTTTGAAACCAAAGAAAGTGAAGAAAGCAAATTTAGGCCATAATATTTCCAAAAAACAAGGGTGGGCAGCGAAGAGGGGGTGATGCGAGAACTTTTTTTTTTTTTTTAAATCAATCCTTCTGCCACAAAAAGGCCCAAACGAGAGGAGGCTAATACTTTTTTTCTAAGTCCATTTGTGAAAAATCATATTTTCAGCCAGACATTTCTGCGCAGTCTGCTTTAAAACAAACATTATCTGCTCAAGTGTTTTTTTAATATTATGATCCTGCATTAAACGGCGTCGGCGCAACAAACAACATCTGCGTCTGTGTGTGGGATGGTGACAATGTGCTGATTTGAGTCATTTGGTTGACACAACGCCTAAATAAATCCTACTGGTCTGGAGTGCAAAGGATTGTTTTTAATCTAAATAAATGCCTGAGATAAGTGAAATAACTCTACCCTGAATTTGAATGCAGTTCTTTTAGTTGGTTAAAGAAAAAAAAAAAAACACCCCAAGATGAAATTGTTTTTATAAAATCCCCACATTTATTATTTATTCCCTTCTCAGCTCTTCTTTGCCATTTTGAACAATGTTTAGTCTTCAACATTTTATAATTTTGGAACATCCACTAGAAGGGATGTTTATCAATTTCTCTTTTTGTGAAATTTCTCTGCATCTTCCAGATCTTGTCGGATTCGCTGATGCTCGCTGTGACTGTCCTTTGAGATGCCGATCTGGGAACTGTGATGACCGTAGACGGAGGTTGAGTTTGGGTCCGTTGCACCATTTCTGGGGTTCGATCGTTAATCTACTGAAACTCCCCATGACGGTCCATTTTCAGCTCTCTGGTTGAGGCCAACACATTCTTATTTTAAAAACTTTTGCATTTTTAAGAGCTTATAATATCGTACGCCCCAACCAACCCACTGATTTTCCACATTTCACTCCGACTCTCTACAATTGTTTCTCATATGACCAGGTCACATGTTTCCAGTTGAAAGATTTCTTTTTTTGTTTTTTTTATGCTTCCCAAAACCATTTGACATATAGTTGGTGTGTGGGGATTGTTTTGGAGTCTAAGTGACCCAAAGATGCCACTGTGTGCTGCACTTCTCGAACATTTGAGACCTTTCCATGAACTTATTGCCCTAAATACAGTAAAAAGCATCATTTACAGCATAGCCATAAACACATTTCTGCCTTACTGACATGCCATGTTCTCTTGTTTTTCCCTTTTAGAAGACTAAGAGAGATGACACGGATATATGGTGGACTTCTAACTGAAAGCTAAAAACACATATATCTAAAAATATATATATATTGTGGTTTTGTTTTTCTGAATAATGAGGGGCATGAGAGGTGAGAGGAGAGAAATAAATATATTTCTTAATGCTCAATGTGTATGTCCAACTGAATAAGTGCACTCAAATAGAAAAAAAATGGAAATGTTCTACATTTATAATGCCAGATTTGTTCATGTTATGTGCTTTGGCCACATTACATTTATTGTATATATATATATATTGTATATATTGGGTTACGTTCTGCCCTTGTTGGCTGTAACAGTTTGTTTTAGGAATGTACCAGAAGTGTCAAGGAGCATATAGTTCAAATGCTGGGTTAACGAGTACGCAGGTAGAAAATTTTTAATTTTTTCACATCTTGCGAGATTTCTCATCTTGATTCGTGAAACCATTTCTTCCCAAATTGAAGTGGCAGAATGATTCAGTGCAAGACAACATGAATAAAGATCCCCCCCCAAACCAACAGTATAATGACAGGATTCTCACGCAGGAAACATGGCGCAAACATCCTCTAACTGCGCCACTTCAAACCAACACCACACTGTGACGTAGCCCACTGACTAACACACAGCTTCAGCTGGTTGTCTATGTGACTACCACATAACCAAGAAAACCTGGTGTAAAAATAATCGGCTCCGGCTTAAAATAATCTCCCTTTCCTTCCTCGACTGCTCCCTTTTGCACGCCGGGTGCCAAAAGCGACCGTGCCGGCCGTGACGAAACGCGTAATAAACCGAATCCCGGATGCAAAGCATCGTAGTCCCGTCTCTTTCTCGCTCTCCCTTTTAATCTCTCCTCTGGACTTTGGGAGCACATGTGGAAAGTCTGTTTTTATCAGTTTATCTGTGCTGGAGCCGTGCGCGACAGCTGGTTTCCATTTTCCATCGGTCGAAAACAGCAGAAGAAACATGGCTTCCCTGCTCCTCGATGACGGTTTTTTTTTTTGTCGAAGCAGGCCAGGCGTATATTGAGGTTTCCACCGCCGGAGTTTTCAAGCTCGTTTCGGATGTCAAAATTAATAACAAATACAAACCGAGACGAAACGTAAATCCGTCGGCCTTCCGCAAGAAACATCGGTTTTGTAAATGTTCGAGAGAAATTTAACCGTGACCCATTGAAAATGAGGAATGCCTGGGGGTCTGGAAGCAAACAGAGAACGATGAGAAGCATCAACATTTCAAGCGGTCTTTCACGTGAACGTTTCCATAAATGACCCATAAAATGAATCACGCTTAAAAAAAAAAAAAAAAGTTCAGTAAAAACATTCATAAACCTCTTTCTCTGGAGTTGGCTAACAGTCAAACACCTCATTCCTCCCTTTGTGAGATCGCATCAGCGGCCGAAGCCAAAAGGCAATCAAGTGGAATGCTGCGCTGTTTCCATCTAGGCCTTTTCTCGTCCCTAACCGATATGTAGTTTCTGATCTAATCCCACAGCGGAGCGCTCGCAGCTAGCAAATGATTACAAGAGCATGATCACAGTTTCTGGATTCCCCACAGTTGTCCTCCTGGGAGTCGTGGTCACCGCTTGTCATGTCCTAATTCTCGCTGGCGTTCTCTCACAGGGTTGATTGGAAAGTTTGCTGTCCATCGCAGATGTTTCTTAAGGAGGAAAACAAAGTAGTTTTTTTTTTTAAATATATATATATATTTTAGGCTCTATATAAAGTACGTAAATCACACCGTGGGTGCAAGAGGGCAGACACATGAGCGCTTGAAACTAGAAACCGCATCTGAGGTATCTGTTTGGAAAAAATACCCAACAGCGATGGCATCAAAGGGAGTACATGAGGAGGCCGGTGGTGCTGAGCTTGCCGTCGCGATCCGATCGTTTTAATCGCCGGTGCAAAAGTACACACCTCTTAAACTTTCCCACATTTTGACACGCTGCAACCTCGAACTGGAATGTGTTTTACTGGGATGCAAAGCTGTGAATTGTTGCGGGAGTGGAAAGGAACGATGGATGGGTTTCAAAATTCCTACAAAACAAAAATCAGAAAAGTGTGGCGCGCATCTGTGTCCGGCCCAGTTTGAGTCAGTCCTTTGTAGAAGCTGCTGAGGGTTTCTCAAACAAACATCCAAAGAGCAAATATGTTGCCTTTTTTATTATTATTATTTTTGGAGAAATTGCTCAAACTCGGTCAGATTTGATTAAACGTATCTGTGAACATTGATTTCCAACTCTTCCCGCAAATTCTAACTTTGATTTGGGATCATTGTAGCTCCGGCTGCTTTTCTTCCACAATTTCTCCGTATTAAGTGACCATCTTCCCATCAGCGGTGACCAACCTCTCTGTTCCTATTGAACAAAATCATTTGTAGCAAGATGCAGACACCACCAGTGTTTCAACACAGGAAAGTCTGCACTATATGCAGCACTTTGAATGTACACTGCAAAACATTTGAATGTGGTTTAACTTGAAAATGAAATTTTGTCAAATTTCATAATCAAGAGAAATAAAATAAACATTCACCTTAATAGCACACAAGAGTCAGATCAATGTAACACACATTCATCACAGTGCAACACAGGATACAAAACATGCCGCTAAGCACTCTGGGAAATATTTCCCTCTCCTGCTTTTCACTTCTTTAATTTTTTTTTAAGCGCTAACCTAAAGTCTCCAGTTTACCCAACACTTTGATGACAAAAGTAATAAAGAGTTAACACAGCTTTCACAAACTCACACATTTAGGGTCTAAATCTAAAACTCGCTACATGTATTTACCTTAAAGAGTAGAAAATACTCGACACAATTAAACGTTGTACAGCGTGGAGCCTTGCAGCTCCTCCGTTTCTGCCTTGGAAAATTTTCAGAGGCACCCCCCCACCCCCTCATCCGGAAAACTATGTATTCTTCTGTCAAACTTGAAAAGATCACATGCACTATCTATGTCATACATTGAAATTTGTGCTTTTATAAATAAGGAAATGGCTGTTTTACAGGTCAACCTCTTTGGTACGAGATTTGAGCAAGTGAGAAGTTATGTCAGAGGGGGGAGGCCCGAGCCGAAGCGCCTACTGTCGCATCATAAGTTTTGAGAATGTCATAGCATAAGCGGTGAGGTAAGAGCCGTCCTCCACGCAGCAGACGGTGACACGCGAACTCAGGTTTGCCTAAATTGGTCATGGAGAACCAGTCCCACCAGCGCCCTTGATGCTCTTCAGCTTCCTGTGGGATAAAAGGCGACACAAACTGTATGGGCCAAAGTGTCCTCCTTCGTTCGTTCACCCAGTGAAACGAAGACAACAGAAACAAAACAAAACACGAGCGAGTTGAAAAGTGTTTGCAACGTATAAGAAGGCAAAACTGGCAAATAAATGATCCGAGCTCCCATAAAAGGCAGATGTTGCTTTAAATCGCAAAAATGCTCTGTTATGACCGCTCGTCTCCAAGTGTTTGTGCTTCATAATTAAAACATTTACTGCAAACCGGCGTCATCCCATTCGTCGAGCGGCTCGAGAAAAATACGTCAACACTCAAGTGTTTATGAGTCTGTAGGTGATTCGCTTTAAAAAGGCAAAAAATAATAAAATAAAATAAGACATGAGCTGCAAGTTTTGATTTAAGTATTCCGATGAGGGGAAAGGAGGGGGGGGGGGGGGGGGGGGCTTCATACAAACAAACAAAAAAACTTTAAGACTTGGGTTTTCATCACCACAATCATTAAAATCATTAAATCCGCCCACAGAAAATTAAAAACAGTTTGGGTTTGAAGGAGGCTGACACATCACTGCCTTGTCGAGTTGACCAGCCAGTTCTGAGAAGCCGAGGAGCTTTTTTTTTTCTTTTTAACTCAAACGTTATCGTGGTTCACTGTTAATTACTGCTCATTATGTAACACAGATTCACAGACTCTGAACTCGGCCCATTGTCTGGAGCCCTTACGCGCCGACGCAGCGACGGCGCTTCCTTTGCCCGAGCGACGCGGCCTCCTCCAACAGCGTCTGTCCACGGACGCGCACAGTCCACCGGCTAGAACCTGAAGCGCAGCACGTATGGAGGAAACGGCTCCAGTTGGAGAAATCAGATCCATCTATGGGGAATATCCGAAAATAAACCCCTCTGTTCTCCCATATCAGGCCTTGTATAAATAAGATAGCACTGCAGGCACACTGCACCATGGGAATTAGCCAATCCAGTCCTGTAAACATCAGCCAATGACTTCTGGCAGGCTGGGCCAGCTCTCAGGAGGGGAGGTTCTGCGCTGGAATTCATAAATAAATCACTTTTTTTCTGGGAGGATTATGTGTCCACACTCCCCGGTCCTCCCAGCACCCTCCCCTTCCTTGAAAAAATAAACAGAGCAAAAGTAGAAATAGCGGCGCATAAGCATCACTACAGGAAATTATCCGGGCCCCTTGCTATAATTTGGGGACATTACTTTCGTGACAATTGCATTTTAGTAGAATAGAGCTTTTTTTTTTCTTTCCCCGGCCTTACGTTGCACCTCCCCCTCAACTCTCTGCCGAGGTCAAATGACCTTTGGCAGAGTCACTTGTTTTTCTAACCACCGGCTGCTTTGGACTTTTGTTCATGCCATTAACGGGGTTAAAGAGGAAGTAATCCACTTCCATTTAAATGTACTTTCCCAGGACATAATCACCTGCTCAGGAAAAAAGAAAAAAATAGAGGCCAAGACGCAGAGTTGGGGTCTGTCTATGAGTGAGACGTTTTTAATAGATCTGCGACGCGTGCTGCCTAAATGTAAAAGAAGAACTAATTAGTGAAAATAGAGTCTTGTTTAGTAAAATCTGGATTTGGAGATCAGAGTGTTGCAAGAGCTTGGAATCTGCTTCACAAAACAATCTGTGAGAACGGCTGTATTGCAATAGCGGCGGCATGCATCACTAAAACAAGTCGGTCGCATTTCTGGACCGGAATCAGGCCTCCTGTGTGTTGTAAGCAAAAAAATAACAAAAAAAAACATGTGTTTGCATGTGAATTATGTAGCAATAACTAAGAGAAAAGTTTTCTTAAGCTTGGGAAAAGTTCTGAATTTTGTTATTGTTGCTGTTGTAACAAAGTGGCAAAAAGGGCGGCTAAGGCCCTATTGTTAGAGATGATTAATTGCGTCTAATCGTGTTTCAGGTCAGGCTAATTACAGTGCAGGGTAAGTTTATCGCCTGGAAAAAGACCATTTTCCTACTGTCAAAAATGTAAACATGCAAAGTTTGCTAAACAACTCCTGAGACTTTAACTGGAATGGTGTGCTTTGGTTAGGTGAAACTAAAGTTTGGGGCTTTTCTGCTGCCAACGCTTCAGGTGGGTCAGGAATTTATTCATAAAAAAAAAAAGAAGATGAACATGTGGACAAGCACCTCATACCCTATTATTAAGTGTGGTGGTGGGATCTGTGATGCTGTGGGCTTGTTTTTCTTCTAACTGGGATCCATGACACTGGGATCCACCTGGAATCTACAAGATGGCAAAAATATCTTTATCTGGGTTTTCAACGGGATAATGACTCGAGACATATCAAATCAGTCACTAACTCAATCTTCTCCCATGGTTTTCTCAGTCACAAGATTCATATTTTTGCAGAGAATATGTGCGGTGAGCTGAAGAGAAGAGAGATATATCTTTACCAACGGTGCCAATAATCAGAGCGATTTTCAGTCTGAATCGTCAGCGGACAGCGCCTTGGTCTGAGGGTCCTCGTGTTTTCTGTTCGTGCGATCCCACAGTGTTCCATTTATCGTCTGCTTGTGTTTGTTTCGGTTGTTGTTTTATTGTTTTGCACCATTCCCTCGGCTCCTCGGGTCAGGATCCAACCCAGCCGCATTGCGATCTGCTGATTATTTCCACACGGCTTTCATGTAACTAATCACCTCCACCGCAGTTATGAGCCAGTTAGTTTCCTTTCTGCCCTCTCAGTTGCTTCCATCACCAAGCAGTCTGCTTGTCCTCTGTGCCTCACCTGCTTACTGTCGTCTTGCTCCAGATCCTGTCGTTCCTGTTCCACGTTCTTTGTGAGCGCAGCAAACGAATAATTGTTCCGTTGTCCTGCCAGGACTTGTGTCCAACTCAACAGTAACTGATGACAGAAGTCTAGCTAACCTCTTGATTATGACTCCTATTTCAGACAGGATACAGCCTCCAAGAACTACCGAAACCTCAAATGAATGAGAGGGTTGAACTGTGGTTGAATTGAAAACAATTAGCCTTTTTTTTTTTTTTTTTACACGACATTAGTTTCCGTCAAAGGGGTTATTTACAGTTAATTGTTATAGTTACTGAGACTTGAGAAGCATTTGCGTTACAGCATGATCGACAACCCGGTATGTCTGATTCTCGTAGCTCCCTGGTGAAAGTTAGGGAGGGGGGGTTCATCGGTTGAATGACAGAAACATTTCAAATGGAACCACTGTTAATTCTTGAATTGTCAAAACTTGCATGTTTTCACGTCGAAAATCAACAAGTCCACCTCTCGGATCTGTTGATTTCCGAGAGTGACTCACACGCGGTCACTCGTGTTACATCATAAAGGTGGATTAGTGAAAGGTGGAGCAGTGGGACATGAAACATATTTTCTAAACTAAAATAGGTGGTTATTCTTCTTTGAAACACCGTTGATAGATGGCGCTATCCCGGATTGCCAACTTTCGTTTGTTTATGGCGCACTGCCTTCATAAAAAAAAAAAAAACGGTTTCCATTGGCCACTGCGGGAAAGATTTTCACAACAAGAAGTCCTAATTTAATAACGAGCTCGTCGGTCCAAATAAAGATACGAGGACATCATGGAAACTGTAATAACTTTAGTCAATGAAAGAGGGTGTTTTCCCAATGGAGGAGGTTGCTGTTGTTGTTTTCAGCCTTTAGCTTTGCTGACTTCTTCTTATGTGGGCATGAATGGGTTAAAAGACACCTCGGAGGAGCACAGAAGCATCAAAGTATGGAGCACTGCACGCCTCCTCCTCATGTTCCGTACTGTCTGCAGCTAGGCTTTTTATTCATACAGTTTTAAAGGCCTAGAAAAACCTTGTGGGCGTGAAGGATGCCTGCAAAAAAGGAGACACAAACAGATCAAACCTCCAGCATCCGGTTTGGTACGGTTTGCACACAGGTGCTGCAAAGCCCACAGGACACCCAGAGCTCAGTTTTGGCACACATGTACGTCACAGATACAAGTCAGGAAATTAAGTAAACGTTAACATCTGCTGGCATGTTGCTAAGTGAGGAAGAAATAGGTTGTTTCAAACTCTGAAATAGCTCTCCTTTTTTTTTTTAGGGCCTGCACCAACTGCGTCTGGGGAAAGTAAGGGGGCTTCCTTTTTCCACATCAAGAAGATAAGAAAGGAAGTGACATAAGTTCCTGTTGCAGACTGAGCCGCAGCAGCATGAGACATGCATGAGGAATGCATGTTTTCTGCTCACAGAAGAAAACACAGTGACACAAAGCGGGCGAGAGCTAAAAGAGACGAACATCAAATGCTCAGCTTTTGTAATTTAACTCTCGCTCGATGCTCTTTCCTGTTGATTTTCTCTGAAACCATACAGTGCCTCAGTTATAACTTGATACCGACAGTCAAGATATTGTCCTGCAGTAACCTGTGCCAACGTTGACTGTGAAGGCAGACCATTCTGGAAAAAAACCGTGTTACCCAAGTTAAATCAGATCTGTCAACACATCGGCTGACTCATACCTGTAATAATATCCCAACGTGCTCCATTATCAACCATTCAGACAGCAATAGAGGAACTCTTAACGCTGACGTAAACCCTGAGAGCATGACTTGTGTTGAGAGAGTACACGGGAATGCAAATGTGAGCAACTTTACACGGGGTGGGAAGAGAAAAGGAATACACAAGTTTCTATGCTGCAGGGTGAGATGCGTCCCAGTACGCTTGACCATGGCCAGGGAGGACACGTTGAGCAACGCTGTTTGTAAACTGAACCCTGAACTTGCGACTGCAGGGTTCACGGCGTGAGTCACAGCCTGCCTGTGGTGTGGCCAAGGTTTAGCGGCTCGGTAAACATGGCAGCAGACTGCCAAAAAGGAGAAAGTGCCCTGGAAAGTACCTAAGACAATTCACTGCACAGATAGGCAAACGCACACTTTGGCCTCAATCGTTCGATAAGCGTCTCTGTCGCTCTGACTGAATATCTATAGAGGGAGGAAGAAAGCAGAGATTAAAATGTGCAGCAAGAGGATGCGTGTAGGCTGAGTGTATTTTTGTTTTGTGTGCCATAGACGTTAGGACTACTGGCAAACAAGAAACGCTGGAAAGGAAACAAGGTGATAAGAATCTGAATGCTAGCATTTGCTCAAGTGGTCGACTTTGTCAACAAAGTGACATTTAGCGCTGGGTCCTGAGGGTTTTTTTTTTTAGAGCGTATCTAACCGAGACGTGGTCTCACCTTGTTTCGTGGGCGACACAATAATGACTCATTTGAGATGTGGCACTTTCTCATAGTAGACGGTATGTGGAGGGTTAACATGCCACCCTCGTTCTAGATAGTGGACTCGCAGGGCCACATGAAGGCAGAGTTGACACACTGTCGCAGTCTGAAGTCCAGACTTTGAACCCACTCCTCTTTGGACTTGGCTGCAACTCAACCAGGCAACAGGCCGTTTGCTCAGGCTGATAAACAACTCCCGGGCACGGAAACAAGCTGACTGAGAACAAGCAGAGCCGAACGGTTGCACATCCTACATTTGGGATGTGCACACGTTGACTCTTTAAATCCCTTGACCGAGGGCTTTTGAGACTTTACCAAAACATTTCCGAACAAATATGGCCATCACCTCACTGCCGGCGTTTTAACAGCTCGCAGTTTCATAATCATCTTAGGGTTTGAGGACATTCTCAAGCGTCTCGGTGCACACAAGAGTCCTGTGATCTTGCTTCGCCACCGCACATTACATCAAAACATGAGCGCAGGAAGTGGGCAGAA
The DNA here is from genome assembly GCF_904066995.2 of Poecilia reticulata. Lineage (NCBI taxonomy): Eukaryota > Metazoa > Chordata > Actinopteri > Cyprinodontiformes > Poeciliidae > Poecilia > Poecilia reticulata. The sequence goes on from NC_088851.1 coordinate 8,574,252, forward strand.
AGGGGAGTTCTGCGCACAACTAAAATAGCTCGTCAAAAACAAAGATCTACGTCTCTGGCATTTTACGATTGCATGTGTTGTCCATTGTTCATCAGTCTGAGCTCATCGTATACAAAAGGGTTATATTCTTTAAAACAAAAACAGGTGTGGAGGCCTCTCCGTGAAAGGGAAGCAACTCTGCCTCCGAATCCAAGTCCAGCCTTATGCAACAGGCAAGGTAATTTACTCTAACCCACTTAGGAAAGAAAGAGATCAGTGTGGTGGCTGCAAAGTTCATTAGGCAGTGACTCTATTTCTTGGAAGTCTCGAGGGTGCTCTCTACGTCGGACACATGTTGGGCTGACGTGAAAAGTCCAACTTTGAGGAGGTCACCTCTTTTACAGCCATGAATCACCCAAAAATCAACAAGCCAAGTTGTTCCCACTAGAGCCCTTTTCCACCAAACTCTGCCCAGGGTCATATAAAGCATATGGCATGTCACAGTGCACAGTATAAGGGAGTAGAGACTAAGATATAGGCTATAAAAAATATTTCTCCCTAATACCTTAAAGGGACAGTTCAGAATGTCTGACTGTTATTGTAGTTCTCGTATCTCCTGCAAATAAATCTCCCATTTAGTATAAACCTATACTGCTGGTCAAGCTAACAGCTATAGCTGTCTGTGTGGATCCCTAAACCAAAATGGACTGCTACCATCAACTCCAGACTCACAAACATCACAGTGGTTTATGCAAATCATGCTATTTTATGACCATTTAAACTGTCATCACACTTGCTCTGTATGGTAATTACACAGAAGGTTGCAGAGACAGTGCGCCCACAAATGATCCTCCTGTGGGAAACACCTACTGAGATCAGAACTAATTTCTTTAGCTACATGTACAGGAGGGAATTGGCTTAAGGATCTGTGGTGCAAGAAAAGAAAGCAAGAATACAGCAGTTAACAGGAATTGTATTTTTACAGATCATCCCACCGTCTGTAGCACCAGCTACAGTCCTCAAGGACCGGTGTTCTACGAGTTTTAAAAGTGTCAGCTGATTAAAATGGTCCAACTTCCTCCCCAGCTTGTTTAACGTTTCTGCAGGGAAAGTTTTGTCATCTCCACCCACAAGCCAGGGTTTCCTAGGAGTCTCCCCAGACGTCTGCATCCAGACGAGATTTGTGTGACTGCGTCGCCTGTGCGCGGCGGTCAATAACAATACCAGCCAGAGGGTGGTGCCAAACACAGGGTAGATTTAAATGTTGGCGAGAAGAAGAATGAGGAGGAGGAGGAGAAGAAAAACAACCACAAAGCTTGTTTTAATGCGCCATAATGAGGACAAATCTCCCGTTTTCCCGATGATATTCTGATGAGAAGCTCAGTTTAGTTTAGCTTCATTTACTTCTTCTTCCCGTCTTCATAGCAAACTGCCCTCTCAGAGGCTGTAGGGAAAACTGTCTTTTTTGAATGAAGCAATATTATTTAGCTTAGCTGAAATTAGAATGAATAGGCTAGTCGGTACGAGAGGTACGTCAATCTCTTTATGTTTTCTTTTTTACTAAAGTGGCACTCTGACTAGAAATATTTTTTTGTCCAAGAGGACATAGCTTATAGGAAGTTCTTCCAAAAAAAGTTTTAAAATAAGCAGGTTTCTACAGCCTTAAACAACTCCAATCTAAAAAGTTTCACAGTGGTGCGCACGCAATTTCAGGGCAATTTTTAAACCTCCGTCATTGTAGTTGGCGGTCCACCGCCGCTGATCTGGCTGTGTGAAAAACATACTACATATAACATAAGTGTGAAAGCATAAATATAGTCGTTGAAGTGAAAACTAAATGGGCTTATATTGTCTTAAACTAATTCAAAAACATTGATACTTTATGAACAAGTAAACTGGCATGATCACAGCTGTATTGGACTATAGAAAGCAGCTGATTACATAGGAAATCGAGGCAGGAAACAGTGTGTTACATGTGATCTTCCTGTGTGAAACATGCTGAGATCATACCATGGAAAGTGTTTTGGGCCAGAGTAGTGGATAAAATAACGCTCACTTAAATCCCTTTAATATCAGACTAAAACCAGACATAGAAGGGAACTTGACATGTTACTTCCATATCAATATGCACTTGATAACAGTTTAAAAGGTTGATAAAATAGCATTCACCTGATTTTAAAGGGACTCAGCTTTGGACTCGTCCTCTCTCAAATTAACCATTTGCTAATCTGGGTTTATGCTAAATGAACATGTTATCCACAACTTCCAAGATATTAGCTTCACTTTGAAATTCCTGAACTACTCCTTTAACTAACTTCAGGAACACTCTGTAAATAATTCACCACAATTTTATTGTTGTTTTCAAGCTGATGTCAGTTTACGAGTGAAACTGCTATCGTTTCCTGCTGTCATAGAGGCCTTTGTTTAGTGTGTGTGTGTGTGTGTGTGTCCCTTTCTGGATCTTCAGACAGGGTGTGACTACAGTTTATGAATTTGACCTACAACTTTTGACATAACAGGACAGAAGATGATAAACAGATGTTTCACAGGATAAAACCAAACAGCAACAGCACAGTTCAAAGTACTTTACACCATAAAAACAAGACAATAGCCAATTATGAAACAAGTGATAAACATTACATTTGTCAAACGCCATAATCATCAAAATGATCGAACCAATAAACATCACATATATTGATCCGTGTTCCAGTTACTGTGAACCAAACGTAACTCTAAACAGGTGGGTTTTTAGCCCATGTACTAAGTTGTGTGTATTGGATCATTTGTTGACAATACAAATGGTACTAATTAACTTATTGCAAATTGCCAGAAGCCATGTAGCAGACACACCAAACCGGTGGAAGTGAGAACAAAAGTGAGCACCGTTGACTCCAGCTCAAGCACACCATACACACAAGAAACATGGTAGTGGCAGCATCATGCTGATTTTCTTCAGAAAGGATAGAAAGGCTGTGAGAGCTGATGGAAAAACCGATAAACTATTCTTCGCCCATCGTTACTCTTAAATGCGACGTTCGTACGCCACTTTGTAGGTAACTTGGCCAAACAGGAAGGAAAATCCTTGGCGTGTGTTTTTTTATTTTTTTTAAACAAACATATGCTAAATATAAACACACAAGGACTAAACATTGCGATATTTTTTTAAAATAGATTTTCAAACCTGCACAAAAGTAACACTTATGACGCCACATCTTGTGGTTGGAGTCGTTTCAGCAACGCCGTCACATTAGTCACAGTCCAAACCTAAATTTATCTGACAATCTGGCAAGACTTGAAAATTCATGTGCCGCTCTCCACATCATTATGACTGGGCTGTTTTTGCCAAAAAAGAGCTGTATCTCCAAGAACACATTAACGTCCGCGGTCGAGATGTGGCTAAACGCTGGGAAGTTCAGGGTTTTGCGAGGCGCTCTGTGTGTCAAAGGATCTGGTCCAGATCTGTGATTATTCTCTAATAAATTCTCTCTCTCATGTGTGATTTCGTTTTTATGCGCTCCCTAGGTGTGCTCAGGGGATTTACACGCTTCGAACAAACAGACTGGAGTGTCTGAGGGCTTGTGCTTTGCTTTGTCATTATTTACTGCCGATGTCCCAGGAGCGTCAGGAAGAGAGGAAGCTCCACCCAGCTGCCTGTTCTCCATTAACCTGGCTCAGACAGTCGAGTCGAGTCAAGGCCCGCCGCCGTTCGCTGCCTCCTTTTAACTTTTACCGTGTCAGCAAGCAGCGAGTACCCCCGGCCCCACCCACCAGCTTTGACACATCTGCATACACAGATCTTATTCTTTCCCCATTATCTCTCTGTTTGGGTTCCTCGCAAAATCAAGCCCTCCCTCCTCGCTGTGCTTCTTTTCATTCCTCCATCCTCGCTGCCTCCCACCTCCCCTTCCTCTCCTTCATCTCTTGGGCCCTCTCACTGACAGCTGGCTCTGATTATGGCTGTGAAAAATGGGGCATTCAAGCCAGCAATCGCCCCCCGCCCCGTCTCCCCTCTTATCCCCCCGCCCCTGAAACATTCCTACAGCATGACTCCGCACTTTCTCCCCACTGCTTTGAGGCCTGTCTTTGCTTCCCTCCCTTCTGCTTTCCCTGTCTTTCTTCAGCTGTCTTTGTTTCTGTCTTGTTGTTTTTGCAGTTTCGATGCTGTACCCTGCAGCAATTGCAAGCACAAGTCTGTTTGAGGGGCGGATTTCAGTCTCATGTTTAATTAGACCAGCTAAATATACAAGGTCTATGGGTAGAAAACAAAGGGAGGCAGATTGTGTTTAAATTAGACATAGATGGTTTCTATGTAGCATTCAGCAAAGAATTTCATACTTTTCCTGACTTTCTGAGATTCTCTGACCTTAATGACAAGTTGGAATAAAACATCCAAACATTCACATTGAATTTAGGGCAGAAATGTCTACGGAGGGAGGGAGGGAAGGAAGGAAGGAAGGAAGGAAGGAAGGAAGGAAGGAAGGAAGGAAGGAAGGAAGGAAGGAAGGAAGGAAGGAAGGAAGGAAGGAAGGAAGGAAGGAAGGAAGGAAGGAAGGAAGGAAGGAAGGAAGGAAGGAAGGAAGGAAGGAAGGAAGGAAGGAAGGAAGGAAGGAAGGAAGGAAGGAAGGAAGGAAGGAAGGAAGGAAGGAAGGAAGGAAGGAAGGAAGGAATACAAATCTTTTACAGAACTTATTCGGCCTGAAAATAGAAAATATATTTCAGTCCAACTCCATGTTTTTCATACTTTTCCATCTTTCCCAAACAGCAACCCTGGCTGTTAGAGAGAGAGACGGAGGTTTGGCGGAAACAGTCCACAGCTTCTTCGCAGATGGAGCCCGGTTCTAAAACATAACCAGCCCGCACAAGAACAAACACACTCCATCACTGCCTCATGCGCTGACGTTTATGGTACGTTACTTGACTGTATAATGATTACAGCATGTCAGGGTGCACACTGTTTTGGCAGATTTCTCCATACATGCTTATTTATTTGTCTTAACTGACACAGAGCGAAACCTCACTGTCACCAGAACCCGCAGTAAATGCTGACAGAGTTTTTGCTGCGTGATCTGGCTGCGCTGAAGCCGTTCAGACGGTAACAGCAGCTCCATCCACACGATCGACTGCCAAGCCTTCCACTCTCTTCTGCTCGGTATACTAGAAAATAAAGCCCTCGTCCGGAGCTCATAGCAGAGCGTTGACGTCACGTTAACATTTGGCTAGGAATAAATATCCCATGATGTAGAATAATCGAGGGATTAATGGGTGGGGTTTCACAATAGGACAATAAACCTGTTTTCTCCTGATGAATTATAGATTTCAAACCATTCCCCCACATCTGGACACTCCTTCGTCTAATTGTCAGAACACATGCTAACTATTATCAACGGCCGAAGGTGATTTGATTATATTGAGTGGCAGCTGTGCATACTTAGTCCTCGGAAGTGTTTTGGTGTTTAGCTAAGTTTGTCTTTGCCAAAACATTAGCTGGAAGTCAGGAAATAAATTCAGGTCACTCTCTTGTTGAGTGTTTTATTCCCAACGACTGCAGCATCACACATAAGCCTAAATTTGACCTAACAGTAATTTCTTCCTTTAAGTCTTGACTGGGTTGGTAAAGCTTTGAATCAGTATTGAAACCAGTGGCTAACACAAACAAATGCATCACTACAGTGGTACCAATAGAGAAACAAAAACAGCCTGATTATCTGGGGGCTCTTTTTAACTTAGCTAGCTATTAGCCTGCTAAGGCTAGTAGATAGGGTTTTCAGCTTTTTCTTAAAGTACTGAAACATTCTGTGTTACGTAATTGTGAAATGGACAGTGTGCTTCATTTTTAACTGCCAATAAAAGCTGTCTTACTGATAACAAGTATAAGGTTAAACCATAACTCAAAGATGAGTCTAGGGAATAGCAAATCCATCCATCACTGGTCACAATATTGTCTCATTTATGGCCAGTCGGACATTTTGAGTTTTGAATATTCTTGCAATTGCTTCACCTTTGATCCTTCAAATAGTAAAGTTGAGACATTAAAGGGTTTTATGTTTTAACCATGTTGCAGGTATGACTTCTAGAAAATAGCACGCCAGCATTGTCTCTCTATCAATCTGATGCTTTGGCATATGTAAGTTTTTTTTGAACTTGTAGTTTTTTTTTTTGACAAGCTTAAAAATAGAATATACATCATCAGTGACATAAATCACTGCAACATTTAAATAAGTGCTACTCAAATGCTACAGCAATGAGCTGATAATGCCATTACTTCATCTATGCAGACCTTCTGTCTACACTAACAAAGTTTCATTCACCTTCTTGGTGGTTCTAACAAAAATATTTTCTGGTTAATTCCGCTAATGATTTGAAAATTTGATAGACAGGGTCTGTATTTTAAGTACTGAGTGCTGGGAATCCTAATAGAAAACTGGAATCCTGAAGTCGATAACTTATACATATAGTTTGGTTACAATAGCTGGAAAAGCTGTTGATATTTGTTCACTACTCACCTTCATATTTGTCGTATAAGTCACTGTTAATAAATGTTAGGTGTACCCTTACATTTCTATTTTAGCAGTCATGTTGACGATGTCCGTGGCCCACCACCAGCTACTAGTGCAGTTCATCACTCGCCTGGTTAGTCTTAGATGTTGGCAGCGACAATTATTCCCAAATAAATATGCATTAGTATTCGCTTATTTGCATTAAAATGTGGTTACTGTGCCATAGTGAGAATGCATACCATATAGTCGCTAAAAGAGTGCCAGCAACAAACAGCACCACTTCCACGTTGTGAGTGATTTGAAAATGAAAGTGCAGAAGTTACAAATGCACCATCATGGACATTATTTTTCTGCCTTGCCTTTAAGGTCATCTGAGTAATGTTGTCTTTTTGTTCTTCTGTAATCAAAGCAAAATGAACTAAACTAATGCTGGACTCCTCCAGGAATTGGCTGCTATCATAAACGTTCAGATTGATTTTTGATTCCTCAGGCTGCGCCCACAGGTTTTAACACCTTTTTGTGGTTTTTAATCATTTGTTCTCACCCAGGAGGCTGCTGGTTTTGCTTTCACTCACGGCTGAGTGAGGTTGTTTAAGCAATAAAAAATAATAAAGTGAGAAAAACTGTTGCTGTAACAACATCTGTACTACCCCCTAGTCAGACCTTGTAGTTGTCTTGGAATTGGAAGATTGTGGATTTGACTCCAGCATCCACATGTTGACAGGATTCTACTTTTCCAACATTTAGTTGTGAAAATACAGAAACTCTGATTGGCCGGGATAAGTAGCAAAGCCCAACACGAATCTAGTCCAGTTGCCATTTTGCCATCCTCTATCTCTGACCTTCCAGGTAGCAGCATCTGCATAGGACTGAAAGAAGGCGAAGGCTTGAATTAATCCCACAAAAATCAAACGCATGGTTTTCTCGTTCGTTTCTCGTAACATATCCAAATCTGAAACGACTCATAAAAATAAACCAAAAGTCATTGTTTCCAAAAACACCTCCAGTCTTTTGTGGTGTTTTCTGTATCTTTATATAGCATCGCTCAAGAAGAATTAAACAGATGTCGATCTCAGGATAACATCTAAACGTCCTGATCGATACTTTTAAAGACGTGTGTTGAAAATCCATTCAGTACAAATAAATCGGACTTCGAAAGAGGTAGAACTCCTGCTTATGACAAAACTCTGATCGTTCCTCTCAGTCTAATAGGGAGTGGAGAAAGCTGTTACAGCATCATCTAAGCTCTCCAGAGGCCAACAGATGTTTTGTGTCATGTTGCATAAACAAGAAAGAACACTTTCATCCATCATGCCGTTGAACTGTGAGCCTTAAGGCCTCTTATCCAGCTTAAGGCGTCTTGTAGAAGCAAAGACACATCAAGGGCGCCAACCTCGATATTACCTCAGTGGACATAAATCAGGCCTGAATACCACGCTTTAAAAATATACCCGCTCAATGCCGTGCTGTCTCTCGGACACGAGAAAGTTTTTTTTTTAAAAGAAACGGTTCCGTCATCCTTGTTTCGAAGCTCTTCTTCGACCTCCGTTCGTGTCAAAGTATTCGACCCTCATTTATTAAAAACAAAATCGCATATGAGCGCAGGCTGATGTTAAACTCACATGAAAGCCATGCAGTGGAAGCCTTTGATTCACAGGCTTGTCGAGTAAGTCGAACTCATATCCTGTGTTTAAGGACTTTCTGAAAATGGGCTCTTGCTCGAGGCACTTCAGGCACCCACCGTAATCGAAATCAGATGAAAGTTGTCATTTCCAACACATCTTCCACAGAGAGAGTGATATTAGCTTAATTGGACACATTTCTTAGAAGCCAGACAGTGCCACACGGATGATATGTCACTGCTGACGTCACTCTGGGTTTGTTTTTCACATATGCAAAGATGGGAGAACTTGACACTTTTCATTGGTATTTTAATTGTTCACTTATCTCCTAAATGAGTCACACAGTGAGACGGTTGCCCACAGTGGAAGCTCCAGTACTGTACTAGCGTGATCCCACCCACATGCTAGCTCTGGTGTCTCCACTGCTGAGTAATTTATCTTTTCTTTTCACCTGCTGACTCTCCTCCAATTGTCTCTTTATTCGCAACAGTAGACTTTACCGTTCTAGATTTTAGAGCTGTGGACTGTGAGACCGTGTGAAAGTAAGACATCTCTTAAAAAAAAATGTAATGCTTGACTCCATGAAGCAGGAAAAAAAAAAAAACATGACTTTCCTTGAGCTGAAGAAATCCAGGACGTGATGACAAATAAAGGCATTGAAAAAGCTATTTCCATGAGGAAACACCAACAGTGGTAAACATTTTAAAAACTGGCCGACCCTCTGAAACTACTTCAAGAATGCATCAAAGACTCATCCGAGAAGTCACAGGCAAAACAAAACAAAGACTTTTCTCACTCTTCCTCCCCCACCAAAAATCTGGATGATCCTAGATATTTTTAGGGAAACTTTTGTGAGCCAGAGAAACAAAAGTGGAACCGTTTGGAAAATGTGTGTCCCTTTACATCTGGTGTAAAATCTACCAAAACAATTCAGGGAAAAAAAAAACCCCAGTAGGACACGGCGGTGGTTGTGTGATGGGACGGCGTCTGTTTGCTGCAGCGCTTTCACCGATGGAGCCACAAATTCGAAGATCCTGAAGAAGGAATGCCTTCAGTTTGTGGCCTAACACAATTCTGAAGTTTATAAAATCAGAATTTGAAAACTACATTTGGTATTTACTTGGCTTGCTTTTGCCTGCTTTTTTTTTTTTTTTTTACATTTGTTTGATGAACTGAAGCATCAAAGTGGGACAAATCTTGAAAAGACACCTTACATCAGCTGCTGTCTCCAATCAGACAGCAGCAAAACTGTGCCTGGATGGCTGATGACGCACTTGTACTTCTTTATAAGGATTCTAAAAGTTACAAATTAACATTATAACTCAAATTCGCAGAGTCAGAGAGCTCCACTGGAGTAAAACACCAAACTAAAAGCTTCAATGAACAGAAAGATAGATTGCCCGGGTGTACTTTGGCAGCAGTTTTGGCTTGCAGTACTGGCAACGATGATGGTCTGAATGTGGGAGCGGTCAGCCTGCGATTTTTTGGTAAATGTAAGTCGGTTGGGTTCAGGGGACTGTAAACTCTCATTTCTGGGAAAGCCATTGACTTTTACAAGCCTTTGCAGAACCTACAAGAGTAGCAGGCAAAAAAAAAAAAAAAAAAGGCAAACCCAAGAGTATTTAACGAGCACAAAAAGTGTTTCCATATTCATGTGTCGCACAGCAGCAAAGGGAATACTCCCCTGGGTCGACACAGTCATGTGGACTGCCACTGAGACTGATGTGACGTTAATAAAACTCGCTGGAAGCGGACACAGTGAGTGCATTGTGTTGTTTTAGAAAGCATGATAATAATATTAGACTGTTACCAAAATTTTGAAACCAAAAAATGTGTTTGGTTTTGGGAGCTTGGGGACACACAATGACTGGCAGCAAAGGAACAACAAATATCAATTTAACAAGAAACACAGAACTTAATTGTTCCTGAACCATCTGGTCCTGCATTAGAGATGGTTAAAATCTGTAGGAGACAGATTCAGGCATACCAGTGCTGTCATTTGGCTTCAATTAACACATGATCATTTAATTATGCCTATTTGTGCTCATGTCTGTTCAGAAAATAGCGATCTTCCTTAGCTCCAGCGTAAATGCTCGACTTGATCTGATGTTGAGTTGGAATCTGAAACCTGAGTCATCATCTGAGACCAGTATGCAAAAAAAAAAAAAAGGTAAAAAAAATCCTTTAATTGTTTACAACAAAGGAACTATTCTTTTGGGGATTCTGTGACAATAAATAAACTATCCTGAATAAAACAAGTCAAGAAGGGAGAAAATGGGATTTGTCTTGCTGAATTAATGAAATTATTGAAAAACGCACAATGCTGTTTGGTGTAAAATGTGTTTAAGTTGCCTAAAAGTGTCAGACTGACCGAGTCAAGATGGCAGCATTTAACATTTCCAGAGCAGAACCTGTTGATCCATACAGCTTTTTGGCCCTCAGACATCTGGACCCCTGTGTGTTATGGGGCTCCAGGATCCCTCCCCATTGTGCTGTTGAATGTAAATGGCCGGAGCCCAGGAGCTGCTCCGGATTGCATGTTAGGCACTGGCAAAGCCCACTTAAAACCCTGGCCAGGAAAGTCAACCAAATGGACTGATTCTTCCCATTCAGGCTGAAGGATTCTTCACAGCTGCACGTTGTTTTACAGCCAGGGGGAGAAGACGGTCTGAAAGAGGGAGAGGAGGAAGGGAGGCGGACAGAACTGGACAGGCCTCAAAGACTACGAGGCTTGTTTGCTTTGAAGACAAAAAGAAGCGGCTTCAGCTCGGCTTGGACGTAAAACTGCACTCCGGCTCATTAGGCGCTTAGACAAAACTCTTTAAGATTGTTTTTTTCTTTTCAAACTATTAGAACACCCTCTGTCAATTTAGAAAGATAGGGGGTGGGGGGAGGGACCATTTACAAAAGAGGTGCACCAAAATCAGCCTATTTTCAAATTGACTGTCCAGAGTGGCAGATGGATGGTGAGAAACTGACCATTTTCTACAAAGAAGGGTTCAACTAAGATTTTAATCGAGAAACATGCATCTGAATCCAGGTGGACTCGTGTGTAGCAACAAAATAAACCGTTTGAGTAATAAGAAAGAAGTGTTAAAGCAAGAATAGCAACCTACCTGGGATGTTTCCACATATCATACACTGTTCCAGGAAAGGACAAGCTCCTCCTACAAGGTTTACTATTATTAAAATGTTCATAATTCCTGGACTATTTCTCCCTCTGCTCTCTCAAGTCTTGCCAGATTCACCCATTTTCTCCTTGGGCTACGTTTGCAAACATATAATTTACTTACAGACTCTAACTCAGTGTCAACGTTGAAGCAATAATGTGTCCTCTGGTTCAGGCCACGCTGACAGTACTCACCTGGAAACCCCCTAGTTTGGTTCACGAGAGCGTTCTGCTGGTTCTACTCACCAGTCTAATCACCATATTTTTCAAAAGTAAAGGGTCAGCTCCTGAAAAGTCGTCGAATTTATGTGCTCCAAGCACGTCCACGGCCACAGGTGTATATAATCAGGCACGGCATCCCGGCTTCTTCTACAAACATTTGTGAAAGAACGGGTCGCTCTCAGGACGTCAGGAAATTCCAGTGTGATACCGTAACAAGATGCATCCTGTCCTGAAATGTCCTTGCTACTGAAATATTCCACAGTCGCCTCTTACCTGGTATTATGGCAAAGTGGGAGTAATTTGGGAAAAACAACAGGTCGGACAAAAAAAGTGGCAAAATCACAGAGCGGGGCGAGTGAACAGCGATCCGTATTGTTCCCAGAGGTTGCCAAGTTTCAGCAGTCAGCATCCACACACACCTCCAAACTTCATTTGACCTTGAGATTAGGTCAAGAACAGTGTGTAGCTTCATGGAATGGGTTTCCACAGCCAGACAGCTCCATCCAAGTCTTACATCAACGAGTGCAGTGCAAGGCTTTGGATGCAGTGATGTAAGTCAGACTCCGTAGCAGTGCTGTTCAATTGACAATTTGTCCCTCTTTGGTTGGCGATCCAATGGATGAATTTGGGTTTAGCAGTTGCCAGGGGAACAGCACAGCGTCAGGTAAGTTTGCTGCATTGTGGATTATAGAGCAGGACCGTTTTTCAGATGATGAGCTCATCCTCTTGGTTTCTCAGGAAAGAAAATCTCATACTGCAGCATGTCAAGACATTTTTGGAGTGTTTTATGTTTCCAACTATTTGAGAGAAGTTTGTCTGTTCCAAAATGATTCCAATCCAGCATACAAAGCCAGAACCATGAGGACATGAATGAGTCCCGATCTCAAACACAGAGACAAACTGTTTCATCCAACATCAGTGTCTAACCTTACAAAGTCGCTTCAGGAAAATAGTCAAAGATCCCCGTGAACACACAGCAGCTTTGCAAATAGTTGTTGTAGCTTTAACGGTTGGTTCAATGGCACATTAATATTTTTGGAAAATTATTAGTTCCTGTTTTTTTGTAGTTTTGGCAATACAGTCCAACTCAACACACTCTGAGATGTTCTGAGTGTTCTTTACTTACGCAGACAATTCAAGGTAAAAATCACAAAGTGATGTGTGAACTGTTACTTTAAAGCGGTGCTAGAGCCTCACAGCCTGTATGTTTTCTACCCAACTAAAATCTAAAGGAGTTAACGTTTATTCACTATTGTGTGTGGCGCATTTCTTTGGTGTGAGATGAACATTTTTGACTCGTGACACATCAGAGCGAAAATGTATCAATATAATGTTTATGTGAATAGCATGTTCACAAGTGCAGGGAGGAAAGAGCATATGTTGGCAGGAACAAGTAAGAACTGTCAGGAATCTAAGGACGGGTTGAATAGTTGGATTACAAGCACATTCCTGCACATAGTTTTATCAGTAAACTTCATGCTAGCCATTGTGCAACCCTCAATGCTTGTTCAATCGAGTCCAACTCTTTCCTTACACTTTGCAGCTATCGAAAAGTCAGATTCCCTCGCCTGTCTGATACATCAGCGACTTTCATCTGTGTGTCTTTACAGCTAAATAAAGATTTAGGTTTTGTCCTGTACTTCGCTGGGACTCGTGTTGCTCGACTCTTGTTCATTTCCTTGTTCTCCTTTTAACTGAGAGCGGAAATACTTCTGGAGCTTATGTCAGCCCATGGGAGTTGCAACAGGTCAGAGAGGAGTAAAGAGCAGATGTTACGAGATCTTCTCATCGCGGCCGGGTGATTGTAGATGCAGCACAAGACATGCACACTACCGACTTACGACTCACATGGCTCGTGAGACAGCAGTTATTAAAGCAAAGTTGCAGACTTGTTAAAAAGACATTTGTGTTGTTTCCTCATTCACATGCTCATGTAAGACAACCAAACAAAGAAAGTATTTCTACTAATCTAACAGCACAGGGCTTAGCTATATTAGCTTATTTGGACTGTAATCGGTGACTGGACGGTGAGGTCATTATCCAGGGCATGTCGGACACCGTTTATAATGTTTTCCCACACTTTATGGTCTGTTGTACTGACATTTGCTTGACTGAAATCAAGAAGCCGAGGTGTCAGGTCGCTGGCTCCAGACGAGTTGGTGCTCTTAGCTCTACAGACGTGACTGAACGGTCGCAGTTTATGCTTCTGGATCCGCTCTTTAATGGTTTGGAGTCGTTCTCTGATGTTGCAACTGGTTAGAAGGACTTATGTTTTTGTTCCGCTAAATGGGTTTGAGTCAGAACTTTCTTGTTTCTAACTGTGCCAAGCTTTGGCTACGACCAATAAGCTGATGCTATCGTAGCTCCGACTTCAGGCTGGGCAGGATGAAAGTTATAAGTTTTGCCAGGATGTGGAGAGACACGGATCGTTTTTCAAACGCCTGCCTGCATTGGTCTTATTTTTCCTTTTTATTTATACTTTTAAAGCATTTGGGTTTATGATAAAACCAGATCGGTACTTGGTAGCTGACATCCCATAATCTGCTGTAAAATACGACACATCCCAAGGTGACATGGTGCTTCTAATCTGCATTTGCCTTAAGTAGATTAATTCTCCACACAGAGCAGCCAATTATTTTAAAATAAATCCGTAAGTGTGGACAATCCTGCTGTAAAAGCTGTATTTAGGTTCTTCCTGCAGCTTCCTGTTGGTACCAATCAGAGCAGAGATCTGGTTTGTGAAATATTCACAAGCACCAATTGTTAAAAAGAGCGCTAATAAATGTAGTTGGTTATGTTGGGTCATCACTTATAGGGACGGCAAGATGAATACAAGTTTTATCCGGGAAACATTTACAACAGACAGAGGATACATATATTTATTTCATTAGCTAACCACCTTAGCTCCAATAGCTTAGCGCAATGAATAGTGGTATATCTGATGTCCTTTGTTTTGATTCTTACTCATGAAAGTAGGAATGAAACAAAAGGTACACCCATATTTAATGAGAATATTAAATCTAAAAAGATTTTTGTATCCATTTTTTCCATTGGTTTTTTTTTCCCCCCATTGGCAAGCGTAGCCTAATTTTGTGTATTTTAGCCCTTTCGATCCCCTAGGAACTATCAAATCGTGAAGTATATTCATGTAATAGATTGCAGATCTTTTTTCACATTCTGCTGGCGACGCAACAAGGCTTTAAAAAAGGTTCAGATTAAAATTACAGCAATAATAAAAGCAGATTTATGGGAATAAACAATCACACATCTGATCCCGGTCGACTGGGACGTGTTCTTTTCTCACAGATCTACGACGTTTAATGAGAACCAACCACTGATCAGTCCGCACATCATCAAAGGCCCATCGCCGAACGCTTGTTCGGTGGGAGCTCCAATCAAACACATAATGCAGCCTCTGTCATATTAACAGCATCTGGAAGCATATCAATAGCTGAAATGGAGGCACATCTAATAAATCTGAGGGTGTAAGGAGGTGAATATTCTTACGGGCGGCGGGGTTTCAGGCGTTCTTCAGACCCAGACACATGGACGGAGTAATTCTAGTCTAGAAGTGAGCACACGTCGCTGGTTGTGAGGTCCTGGAGGGCTGCAAAGTTGAGACAGATGGGTCAAGTTTTTTTTGGTGAGAGAATGCTTTCCGTGGTTTTAGTATTATACAAAGCCCATTGATTTTTTTCCATGCGCCGAGGGAGGGGCAGAGGAAGATCTGGTTACATCATCCACCACATAACCATGACACCTGGACCGCAGAGGGGTCTTGCCAGTTGCCCAGTAGAACAACACTAGGTGGACCCTACAAACTCCAGGTTGAGGTACTCCATGTTCTCTCGGCATGCGACATGATAATGCATGGTTTTCAATTAAAAAATAAAAAACAGAACCGTGGGGCGTTCATTTGTATTAAGCCTCTTCATTCCTATACCCCCACATAAATTCCACCGCAACTAATTTTGCCTTCAGATGTCACCCAGTCCCAAATTACGCATTCTGTGAAGGCTGTAGTGATTTTTCAGAAAACGTCAGTGTGACGTTTGCACACTTATAAAGAAATGCGCTGGATTTGAGTCCATGTCCCTTTACCAGTCAAGTCATACGAAAAGCTTCCGGTACAGCAATACACGGTTACAATCCGTCTCTGTATGTTATCTGTTCTCTACCACACGCGTGCGCACTTGCATGTCCGTAAAGAATAAGCATGTGTATGAAAGAAAGCCATGACACGACCCCCTTTTACAGCTTGCAACAAGGCATTTAAATGGATCAAGTGAACATATGGGAGAAAATGTTCTGGTTCACTGTGAAAAACACTGTGTGGTCAAACAACAATAAAACTAATCCCACTGTGAAAGATAATGGAGTTCCTTTAGCATGGACAGGAAAGCTGGTCAGAGCTGATGGGAAGATAACTGGAGCTAAATGCAGGGCAATGTACAAAAAAAAAAAAGACTGTCAGAGGCCGCAAAGGAGTTCGGACCGGACTGGGGCAGAGGTTCACCTTCCAGCTGGACAACAGCAGTAAACTGTCAGAGCTACGGTGCAATCAAAGTACACCACACGACTTTGGCTTTAACATAATACAAAAAAATCACCATGAAATACATTGAAGTTTGTGGTTTTAATGCTACAAACTCTGCAGAAGTTCAAATGCAAGGCCCCGTGAGATTGTGAGGCGTACGAGAAAGCTTCTGATGACGGTCTCCCTCTTATTGCTCGACGGTTCTGACCCCGGCTTGGTCCTGTGCGCTAACGAAAAACAAAGCTCTTCTTTTTTTTTTTTCCCATGAGGCCTCTGGATAGACTGGAAGATTGTTCCTCAGGAAGCGTGGGTCAGGAAGTCAGATGAGGAAGCTACTCTTTCGTTCTAAACGCTCCCCCCCTCCTCTTGAGAGTGGTGCGTCAGCAGAGAATTGGACATTAAATCTCCCTTAAACGCTGACCCCGCGCTCCCTTGTTTTGTTGCTATTTTTGCGTCCTCGTCTTCAACCAAAACATCATAACTCCTCTTGTTTTACTGCGAATTGGCACCAGAGAAGCCACAAACCGAGTCGCTGTTTATTTTGAACTCTGGCTGTGATCGCAATGCTGCGACATATCAATGGCTCGCATTGATGCTGCATCCCACCCAGTGTGAGAAGAAGGGCAGTGGAAGTGAGCGGATGGGCATGTTGGAGCGATTCATGGGAACAACATCGGCAAGACCATTTGGCGGTTCACCACTAACAATGCTGTGGCAACCCTTAAGGACGATTAATTGCTTCAAGCTCTCATTTTCCCCTCTTCCCTCAATTTCTCGCTCTCCCTCCCAAACTCTCCTCGGGCCGGGGCTAGTTTCATCCTGCACGATGACCACAGCGCTCCCTTATGATTGCTACAGGTCCAGAAGACATGAAAGGAGGCAACCACGGTGCCCTGGCTGTCAAAAATGATGCAAGCAACACATGGATTGGACTAAGTGAAGAGGGGGGGGAAAAAAAACAAAAAACCTACACATACACAAAAATCAGTGAAGATTTTCAGCGAACTCGGACTGATTCACAGTCAGGAAATCAAACTCTGCTCATATCTGGCTGTCCTAAACCGCTCATTGCTCAACATGCAGCTGGCCGATGAGTTGTTCTGTCGGTATTTTGAAAGCCAAGCTGGCATGTTGTTAAAAAATGGGAAGTTCAAAAAGTCTTGAGTAAGAGACAGCTTTCAATAGGAGCCGAATCGCCACAGGTTGTATTTCTGCAGTGGGTTATGCATACGGTTCTCCAAAACTTCTTTTTTTCTGTTTGTTTCTAAAGGAGGAGGAACTCACGGCTGGGCAAAACACTTTAGAATTGAAGTATCCAAAAAAAAAAAAAGGATGCTTGTTCATACTTTACAACGGTTTAACTGGAAAATTAAACCATTCCATTGCAGAAAGTGTTTTTGTTATAAATACATCTTTTTTAATTGTCCATCTTGAATTAGACAGTAGTAAACTTTCTACTATAAAAATCCGTTATGTCTGCAGTAGTAGTTGTGTTCGCAGTTTAATCAAGATATGCGTCCGTGTGTAAGTATTAATAAAACTTTCACTTCTTCACATTTTATCACACTACAACCGCAGATGTATTTAAATGTTTTATAATAGACAAATACAAAGAGGGGAATTATAACTTAAACTTTGACTAGGCCACTCTAACTTTAAATAATCTTGATCTTGATTCTTGTGTGGCCTCTGTCGGGTTTTCTTCCGTCCGCATTCTGCTGACCCCCTTCGCATAACATTCCCACAGCATGACAACGCCACCTCCATGTCCTGCCACAGGGATGGTGTTTTAATGGCGACTGTTAGTTCACCTTTTGCACACAGCTATTTATTTTGGTCTCATGTGACCAGAACATCTTTGTCACATGTCACAGATTTCCAAAAGTTGGAAATACCAAGAAAAAAAAACAAACAAAAAAAAAAACAATGGAGTCTGCTCTATTCATAATCCTAACAGTGTGTAAGCATAAAGTCCTGTAATGCAGGTTGACTCAAGTTATTTGCAAACTTGAACATGTTTCAAGTTGGAATAATAAGTAAATAAGGAAAAGCAAGTCTGGTTTCTTTTGTAGTCCAGAACAGTTTTGCTTGAACAGTCTATTTTCACTTGAATGTACTCTTGTGGTAATGCCCCCTGATGGCTCATCAGCTGAAAATGCCAGTAAGTATGCAATATTTTTTTTTCTTCACCTACCTTCAGATGGAAATTTTCTTGCTTCAGCTTCTAGCGCTTGTCAACAACCCTGTCGGTATCCCCACCCCCCACCAACCCCTCCCCATGTACACATAAAGTCCCTCCAGCAATAAGAACAGTTATTCCTCCTTTGAGACAGCTTTTTTATGAGCTAGCGGTCACATTAAGTGGGATGTGGTGTTGCAAAGATTAAAAATACCACTCTGCATATGTGAGCAATTGTAACACAGATAAGCTTGTGCTTTATATGAGGCTAGTAAGGTAGTGTGTCAGAGCAGAGGTTGATTACACAACATGCACATCTTTAGCTGACCCCTAATTCTACTCGATTCAACACACAGGGTTGTGTTTGGGTGAGACAATATGCATATCTAGTCCCTGAAGAATTTACAGGAGGTATAAGTGATCTGATCTTAAAGTATGCATGTGGCAACTATCTAGATCTTTAAATTATCTCGGGGGAGGGAATAAGAAAGAAATGGGGAAAATCTAAGTCTGGAGAGAGGAAAGGAAGAACTCTGCCCTCTGTTGGCTGCAATGAGGCACAACAGCCAACTGTTGCTTTAAGAGTCCCTGAATATGTTGTATTTAGCTTTCCTTTCATCTCCTGTTCAATTAGATGAAAATTTAACATCCCGTCATCCCACTTAAAGTTTATCAGTGACCTCGAACTCCAGCCTCGTCCTCCCTTCTGAGTAGGAGGAGAAGGAGGAGGAGGAGGAGGAAAGAGTGGAAGCAGAAAAGGCAGAAAACAAACCGTGCAGCAAAGGACGAGGAGTGACTGACTGCAGCTTCGACGGTGCCTGAAAAACAGGAGGATATCACTGACCTGAAGGCGCTCACGTGTTCTGAAATGAACTGAAGCGGCAGCATTTCAAGTTGATAAAAGTCAACATGAACTGACAGCTCATGATTCTTGTCTTTGCACTTTATCAGCTGACAGAAAATACAAAACTAAAAAAGCTTTCAAAAACACCTTAGAAGTTTGTTTCATCACGCCAATCTCTTGTCAAGCCAACCTGTTCTCGCTTTGGAGACGTTTCTCATGTCTGGAGGTAAAACTGAAAATATTTTGATTTGAAACAATGTGACAGACGAAACAAGACATCCTGCTCGTTGTTCAGAAGGGAATTTTTCATAAATAAAAAACTGACCGCATTGAGGAAGTGCATGTTTGTGAGCACTGTGAATTTACTGGAATTGCTGTTTGGCACTCTGAATCAGGGCTTGGGAAGCGACTGGGGAAAGGGGGTTCCTGAAGATGCTTTTTTTTTTTTTTTGCTAACAAAACATGCTAATACGCAGAATTAAATTCTGAAAAATCAGGTAGTGTGCACTACTTTTACACAGTTTTGTTACTTGTGGTTAGCTGGCTACTTATAGGAAGTAGGATTACATGTAACTACTGCTGTTTGTGTTCACAGTTTTTTTTCCTACATTTTTCCAGGAAACAGGTGCCTCCTCCTAAACTAGGAACAATTATCAAACAATGTCATGGTGCAACAGTTTAGAAACTTGGATAGATTTGACTACATTACATAACTAGTTTTATGTATCATTACTAATAATGTATGTTTTAGATCTATTCTAACAAACTGACATGTAAAGTAGTTCAGTTTATTAGCAAGCTTGACGTTAGCATTAGTGCTACTACTACTACTAAGCTGAATTCAAAGCTAAGTCCCTGGCCATCAGAGACTTTTTTAAACATAAGTCTTATGAAAGCTCTTTTGTTAGGATGAACCAACTTCATCTTAACAACATTATAACATTACAATAGACTGTTTTACCAAAACAATGCCATGGCTAATGTTGGAATTTCAACTTTTTTTCTAGGCCTCATCTACTTATTATGTTTAACTTCAATTATTGCTCAACAGAGAAACTTTCTAAGCCACATCTCATTATAAAATATCTATATAGATTGGCATATCCATTCACAATACAACCCACATAAAATTATCTGTCCTCTGTCAGATACTGAACTCTACAAATAAAGCTAACAGCTAACTGATTAACCATCCTGGGCTAAATGCAAAACAAAAACCTCATGTGAGATTTGTTTCAAAAGTAAAGCAGGCGGTGTTGTAAGACGTTAACCAGTAGTGAACATTACATTCATAAACTAATGTGCTTAAATATATTGGAAAGAATATGAAGAGCTAATATTTATTACTCACCAAACTTCTTTTGCATTCAGCATTAGCGCTGAGTGAAAAGCTGGATACAAACTTAAATCATTGTTCCAACACAATTAGGTTTTCCTTTCAGTGAGTTAATGTTAATAACATTAATATAGCATATATTTATCTCAACGTATCCTCTGACTCTTCTAAGGCAGATGCAGAGATGATGAATGAGGCTAGCACTTGACTGAATTAGCATCTTCAAATTAATTTTTACCAAAATAAAGTAACTGCTTTGACATTATTATACATTTAGTATACATTTACCAGCTAATATTTTTGACTAACATGCACATAATTGCAATGACCTTTTTTAATTTCCTTATAAAACTCCTTTAGAAAGTTCACCTTGCTAGCACACTTTAGAAGTAAAGCTGTCGCTAAACTAGCTAAACCTTGATATGGACGTAAATTCAAGTTTAATCACAAAAGATCCACACTTTTATTGATCTGAAGCATTAATTCATAAAACAGCTCGTGTAAAATGTTTTGAATACTCTTCAGTATTTCTTTTCATAGCTTACACCGGGGAGCATTAAAGAAAACAATATAACTTTTGAGGCTTCTTCAATGCTCTGTTGAGCCGCCTGAGATCTTTACGACTCTGCTGTGACGTTTCTAGCTGTGAACCTCACAACTACACGAGCCACACACTACTGTACGCTTAAACTCTGTTGTTCTGTTTCATGTCTGGCATGTAAGACCTGCGAAGCAATTCCACGCCGGCTACATATTTTTGTTGTTTGCACGGTGGGGGTGTGGGAAAGCCCGTGGGCCACGCTGCTGTAACTATTCCTTAGAGGGAGACAATCGATCTGATTCACTTTATCAATCAGTGATGAGGCCTGTGAACTGCAGACGTGATTTCCAGCGAGTCTGTCATCCCACCCTGTCGTCTGTGAAAACACTCCGGGGGGAGATTGCTCCACAGTTGCCTGGCTTGTAAAAAACTTTATT
Source organism: Poecilia reticulata (assembly GCF_904066995.2). Classification (NCBI taxonomy): domain Eukaryota; kingdom Metazoa; phylum Chordata; class Actinopteri; order Cyprinodontiformes; family Poeciliidae; genus Poecilia; species Poecilia reticulata. Next base: position 8,595,615 of record NC_088851.1, read on the forward strand.
TTTTAATTATTTTTTTTTTATGTTCAAACACGCCCTCGCCGATCGTTGACAGAGTCCAGGAAAAGCAACTGTTTGCATGAAGTTCTTCTGCAGTTCCACAAAGGCCTGACTCAGGCTTTGTACCTGCTCTCTCCTCTGTTCAAACTCCTTTCAGCAGAACACCTCCACTCCTGCAAGCAAAGAAACAAAGCTCTACACCCCCTGTGTGGCTCCTGTATAGGCAAAGGAGAGGAAGGGGAAAGGGAATGTTTTCCCTCTCTGTCCCCACCCCTCTCCCCTCCCCTCCCCGGGGCAGTACTGTGTAGTAATAAAGCCCCCTTCTACCCCCCCACGCCCCTCTCCATAAATCTTCTCCTCATGCCATCCTCCCCTTCCTCCTTCTCTCCCTCCTCCCCTCACAACCCTGCCTTTCTTTTCCACTCTTCTCCTTTCTGCCGCGACCCAACGCTGATGTAAACAAACGGCCGATAGCATGCTCTGTCATGGATTTCAGCAGGCGGGAGGAAGATGGGCCTCAATGGATTTGTATGGGTCCCACAGTCTGCAGCCGGCCCCTTTCCTGTGTCTCTGCATGTGTCACCCATGACAGAATGCGGTCTGAATCTGGTGAGGTCACTTGGGTGTCGTGTTATCACCTGCCTGGTGAAATGATATGCGCATATTCGATTCAAGGAGCGCACCTTTAGGCCTGCATGTAAGGTACACCGTTTCAATTTTGGTAAAATGAAAAAAAAAAAAAAAAAGAAAACAGAGTGGTAGAATGCACATAACTATGTGGTAGGGGAAAGAGTTAAAGCTCCTGCTCTCTAAATTCACCGGAAAGTCCCACAAAGTGACGGCAATTAGGAGTAAATTAATTACAGAGCAGTATGGTAGCTGAAACCCTCAGGATAATTTTGTAAGTTTCAGTAAACAACCTTCAACTATTCAAAACTATCCTAAAAAATGAAATACTGTCTGTCTGTCTGTCTGTCTGTCTGTCTGTCTGTCTGTCTGTCTGTCTATCTATCTATCTTATGGTGCGCATTATGACTCATTGCCCAGGGCAGCACAGACTTGGGGGCGTCACAGTCAAGATTTGAGAGGGAAAAACATCGAGTACCTTTACGTCAGCGTACCTAAGGTCAAGTTTGCAGCTGCTTATGGCCCCCTGCTGGTCTGGAGGAGCTCCAACCGAGCTTAAATTCAAAGAGTCTGCTTGTGCACACAAAGAAACCAAATAAATTCTTAATGGATAACGGAGGAGAAAAAAAAAAACGGGAATTTAAGCTACTTGTATCTGAGCCGAGAAAAATGTCCATGTTAACAAGCCGCAACCTTTTTTTGTTTTGTTTTGTGCTGTTGTTTGTGTGCACAACTTTAAGATCGGATTCCCTTCTCTGAAAAAAGGAGAAATTTGAAATTTGATTATATGAGCACATTATAATGTATTATAGGATACACTGTTGCAATGGTAACAGTGTATTTCTTCCTTTTTAACAAATTTGTTGAAATTGCAATTCAACTATCTTGTATCCTATTATCTCAGGAGAACTCTATAGTATTACTATAGGAAGCAAATAATTACAAAAATGTAAATATTTCTTTCTCTAAATCTACTGTTTGTTCACCAGTAGTAACTGCTAAAAAAAACACAAAAAAAAACTTGTGTTCGCAGAATATATCAACATGATCGAATACGGCCGGACAATATTGAACGCAGGTCAGGTAGGCTTAACTGGAGATGACCCTCCCAAGGAAACTCTGCTTTGGGCCTCGTAAAAGTTTGAGCCGCCTCTGGGGGTTGCCACTGATCTGAAAGCAACCGTGTCTAAGCCAAGCAAACTTCTGCCTCTATTGCTAAGAATTCAGAGCAACGTAGTGATGTCAAAGAAACTGACAAGCCAGTACACATTAGAAGAAAAAAAAAAAAGAAAAAAAAAGTCTGTCTGTAAAAGAAGAGGAACAAAAAAAAAAAAAAAGTTCAGAAAGTAACCGCCCAGCACTTCTGTAGCTCCTCCTTGCCAGGGCTTATAAAGCCAATGTCCGAGCTGAAGCGGGGCAGAGGGGGAGTCTGCAGGGTGTCAAATACACAGGAGCTGCGAATCAGAAACTCCGCAGACCTGCGTAACTTTTCTAACAAGCGGCGGCCGCTTTTTTTTTTTCTTTCCTAACTCGACTTGGTTGCTGGAAAGATGACCACAGCCGTGGTGTCGCCTTTCTTCGACTTTGAAATGATAAACAAGGTATTTTGAACACTTTCAAAAAAAAAAAAAAATCTTGAACTTAGTTTTGGTGAGTTGCTGTGAGCGCAGTGTGCAGGAATGGCGAGCCGCATGACCGCGGCCCTCTGCTGCCACAGCCGCCGCTGTGCGCGCAGCCTGGTTTGTTTTGCTGCGTTTTCTTCACTTAGACTAAAACAATACGGCCGTGCTTTTTGACTTAGTTCATCCCCGGCAGGGCATTTGTGTTTAATAATTATCTCCTAGCCAACTCCAAGCGTGTCGGTGCCGGTAGTTTGACATTAGTTTTAATGGTAAACTCGAGTGTTTTTTTTTCTTTTTTTCTTCTTTTTTTTTTTTTTTCATTTTCAGCATGTGCCACATCAGCTAACGCAACTGTTGCTTCAGTTCAGCCCCACAGGCCAAGACTGGCTTCGTTTAAAGAAAGGGGAGGTTTTACGCTACTTTTTAATACTCGCAGCTGCCACATGCTCGCTAATCATTAACAAGATTTACTGAGCTTTTAGCTTGGTCTTTGCTCCTGGAAGCTGTTGAAGGCTGCTGCCTCTCAGGGGCGCTTCCAGAAAGTTTATAAAGAGAGCAGTAAATCTTGGGGTGAGCACAACAACAACAACAACAAGAAAAACCGAACTGTTAAATCAGAATGTTTGGAGTTTAGATAAGCTTTCCTCCTCTGTACGGCTGGTTATCAGTGGTGGATGCTAAAAATGGCAAAGCCAACTTTCATTTGTAGTAATTCATGTACACCCATTCACACTTTACTCTCCCAATTTCGTACCTGTAAAGAAGCCGTTTTGTTACGGAGATAAATCCTTGTAAAATGCTCAAATCTTATTCGTAGTTGAATAGAATTCTTTTTTTAAGGTAGAAAAACTAGCTATTACTGCTTATTTCCATCCATTTTGATTCTGATCACTGTTTGGACGATTTGACTCTTATGTTACATGGTGCATTGGATTCACTGACCAAAAAATGAGTCCAAGGGACTAAATTCTAGTGAATCACAACTTAGCTGGGTACAAAAAAGAACCAAATTTGAAAAGGAGGCAACATCCCAAAACATTATATCGAAAAAACATTGTAAGTGTGTCTGGCTGAATGTGGTAAAGCCCCTGTGTTCCCCCCACCAATCCTCCCTTGGTGGCACCTCTGTTTAAGCTCAGTGAGTGATGTGATGTGTCTTAGATGTGTCGTAACACATTTTATTTCGCCTTTCTTCCCCCTCCATTGCTTCTGTTACTTTTCATTCTCATGTTAATCAGTCACCTGTGGTCGTTGGGTGGGTGTGTTGAGATGCAGACCCAAAGTTTCTCTTTGTAGTCCGGCAGGCAGGATGTTTTGCCTCTCTTTCGCTGTCTTTCAAATGACGCAGCCCACAGGCCTCTCATGTGCTGCTGTTGCTCCATTTACTAAACAGGCACACATTCCTAACCAGGGCAACTTGCCAAACCAGCTGCTGGTCTATAGGCCTGTATCCGCTTCTGTTGTCGGAGCCAAAAAGGAACAATCGTGCAGTTCGATAGGAGGTTTCTATTCAGTCTCACCCTCCGTACGCCGGTGACCGTAAATAAAGTCAGCTGGCTCCAAATGAGTAAACACAAACCAGATGTGTAATCTAACCTCTGGATTAATGCTGCTGTTGCGTGCGTACCTCGTTGCGCTTTGCACTGAACATACCGTCCCCATTGTAAAGCACGGTGGAGGCACTGATATGCTGAGGGGACTTTGGATGGAGCTACCGTATCCAACTGCAATCATCTTCACAATATCAATATCCTAACTACTGCATTTATGAAGGATTTGTTTGGGAGAAATATCTGGCTGACTGTTGAATGTCAGATGACATTGCATTGAAATCCTGCTTGCCAGGGCGGTATCTGACCACTTGGGTTGACTTTTAATTTGTTATTAATTTGTCATTAATCTTACTAATCCTACGGCTCAGGCAGTGCAGTGAAGACTTTTTTTGATGATGGAAAATAATGTTGCAATGTTGTGTTTTCCCTAATACCATGCAGCCCTACTTTTTAATATGAGATATCTTTGAAACCCTTGTCATGTCAGTCCTGAAGGCAATCCTAGACTATGCTCTCATACCACGTGTTTCTTTCTTTGCAGAACAATAAATTCAGCTACAACAACAACCTGGGGGGCCCTCACCCAGTGTCTGTCCCTTGCACTGGCACCAACGTGCCCCTCTCCAATGCCACCGGATCCCTGCTGGACAGGAAGGCGGTGGGATCCCCCGCAATGGCAAGCGTGTTCCATCGGCGTCACTCTGTCAGCAGCACCAAGTTCAGCCAGAACCAGTTTCTGAACAGCCTGAAGACGGTGGAGCACTCCTCGCTCATCTCAGGGGCTGGCAACGCCAGCAGCAGCAACAAGGAGACCCGCCTGCGAGACCGCTCCTTCTCCGAGACGGGTGAGCGGCTCCTCAACAAGTGCCTGGGGCCCTCCAGCCCGACGTGCGGTGGCGGCGGCGGCAGCAGCCCGGTGAACTCCAGCCGTTACAAGACGGAGCTGTGCAGGCCCTTCGAGGAGAACGGCACCTGCAAGTACGGCGACAAGTGTCAGTTCGCCCACGGGGTGCACGAACTGCGCAGCCTTAGCCGTCACCCCAAATACAAAACCGAGCTGTGCCGCACCTTCCACACCATCGGCTTCTGCCCCTACGGGCCACGTTGCCACTTCATCCACAATGCCGAGGAGCGTCGCGGACCTCCGCAGCAGTCCTCCCCTTTAAACTCTTCCAACAAGATGGAGAGGCCCCGGCTGCAGCACAGCTACAGCTTCGCCGGCTTCTCCAGCTCCGGGGGACTTAGGGACAGCCCAACCTCGGTCACCCCGCCGCCCATGTTCTTCCCAGACGAGGTTCCAAACTGGCCCAGCAGCAACCCTTTCACCTACTCCAGCCAGGAGCTGGCCAACCTGTTTGGGCCGAGCCTAAGCACCGGTACGGCAGGCGTGGAGCCAAACAGCGCCGCGCCGCCCTCTCCGACTGGCACGCCTTACTTCTTCAGACCCATGTTGGAGTCCCCTCCGCTGTTTGAGCACCCCTCAAGCCCCCCAGACTCTCTGTCAGACCAGGAAGGCTACCAGAGCAGCTCCGGCTCCGAGTCGCCCTCGCTGGACAACAGCCGCCGCCTTCCCATCTTCAGCCGCCTTTCCATCTCCGACGAGTAACGGCACGCGTCTAAAGATCGGTGACACAAAGAGAGCATGGCACTCCCCTCTACCTCTTCCCCTCTGTTCCCCTGAGCTTCCCCTGTCCTCCCTTACTCCAGATCCTTGTTGTTTTTAAGGATGTAATAATAAAATTAAGGGAACTAAATTATATTTTCACCCCAGCTGATCTGCACATAAAGTTTTAGAAATGATGCCATGTGTCATAGTGCCAAACTAGGAGTGGAAACTGAACAATGAAAATCACAAGAACAACAATTGACTGTTTTTTTTTCTCCAGGTGCCACTTGTTTATTTTTCTCTTTCCCTCTTTTTTTTTTCTTTATTTCATTCGTGAATGTGTAGCAGTACAAGTGGCCTTGGAAAGGGGGAGTGCATTGCACTAACCCAACCTTCCCTTCCCTCCCGTATTCCTGCGCTGTGTCCCTGATGACGTCACTTCCCCCCTGAGCTAGCTAGAAGGTGCTCACTAATGTAATTGTAGCTCTGCAGCAGACGTTTCTTACAGACTGATACGAGACAAAAACAAAGTAACAGACCCTGAAAAGATATGAATAGTTTTTTTTTTGTAAAGAAAGATTTAATAAAAAATAAAGTGCCTGGGGCGGCTTCTGCATGCGTTTAGGGTGAATGGACTACTGTTTTTCGCTTCTTTACCTGCTCCCACGCCGCTGTCGGTGCTCCTCGAGTCCCGACTTCTGTTTCTGATCTGGGTGAGTCTGCAGGAAGGACTTTTGAACTGGAAGTTGGTTAAATACTCCCCTCGCCCTTTCATCTGAGTTTCCCCTCCTGTTGCTGGTCACTGGCTTATATATTTTATTTGTCACTATCTGGGGAAGGAAGTCTTTATCGAACTGATCATTAAACCTGTATGACTTTGCTCCCGCTCCCCCACCTCGCCGTTCCTCTCCGGTCTGGGGGATTTCCAGCATTCCCATGGTGCAGTTCAGATCGGACCTCCAAGCTGTTTTACTTTATCCCCCCTCCGCCCTCCTTTTGTCCCTCTTTACAACCTGCTCCACTGAGCATTCTGTACTCATTACACCCCTTTTGCTTTCATTATTTGATAATTATTTTTTATTAATGTTATTATTACGGTTATTATTTGAAAAAAAGAAAAAAAACTTTCCAGACAGAAGGTTTGCGTGTCACTGCTTATTTAACTTATCAGAACATATTTATTGGTGATCATATGCATTTTTTTGTTAATTTTGTTTTTTGTATTTATCTGGATAATGAACAATAGAATATATTTTCTTTTATGTTAAATTATGATCTTCCATATTAATCTAAAGATTGTGAAGATGTTTTTTGTCAGTTTTTTCCTTTTTTTTCACAGTTTAATATATTGTACTTCAATGACTTTTTGTTCTGCAACTACACTTTGTCAGAAATGAAACTAATTTAAAGCAGAAAAAATGCAAAAAAGAAGTTTGCGTTTTTGATTATTTATTATACTTTTTTCTTCTTTTCTTTTCTTTTTTTTTCCTCTTCTTTACTCCTCTCATTGGACTGCAATTCCATCTGAACAAGATTTGCTTGTGTTCATTCCAGATGTTTTCCCTGCACAACTTGCAACAATCTGACAGTAGCAGTTGCCAGCTGTTATTACATAAATTGAGCTTTTTTGAGATCAAATTCTTGGAAAAAAGCCTGTCCCAACTGGAGGACTGGTTTAAAATGGTTTTCCTCCCAGTTTGTTATTACAAGCAATAGCTGTGACCAAATGAGTTGAGGAAAGTGTTTTTTTTTTCTTTATAATTTGATCGGATGCTTGACGCACTTGCTCGGCCCCCTTCTTGACCAGTGGAAGTGCCTCTTTGAATACATTCCAGGTAGCTAAAGGCTTCTCAGCCTTTTTATATTTGATAAAAAAATAAATAAAAACAGAGTACAAGTCGCTTGTTCTGTGTTGCCTTCAAGTGTGAAAGGATTATGACACAAAGAAAGTGAAACTGTTGAATGTATTTTTTTCTTTTTTTTTTTTTAGTTCAGCCATGTGTTTTCACTACAGTAATTTCTGTGAGTTTATATCAAAACCTATTTTCCCTCTTTTTTTTGTAAGTATTGATTGCAGTTAAGTCAATAAACCCCATATTTTTTGGAAAACTTAACATGTGTCTCGAGTTCTATCTTTGGGTTGTTAATTTGGTACTTTTTATGAACGTTATGTGATGAAGCAACACACAGTAGTGTATATTCATAAATTCAAAAGTGGAATAACGGGCGGATTTCCTTTTAGTATTAAATCTGATGCTGCGTTTTTCCTTGAACACACCAATCCTGTGGTGAAACATGCTTTTATTTTGGCGGGGAGAAGGAATGTGGGCATGAGGTATTGGATGCTGCATTATAAGCTTAAATCTTTCAGTCCTTCAAAGTTAAATTTTTTGCAGATGCGTCTTTTTGCTGCACGTTTTTGGTATTTCACTAGCAGCTTTGCATATCTGAACGAGAGACTGCATTCATTCAGAACAAATCAACCTCAGTCAGACTGGAAGGAGAACACCTGCACAGATTCTCCTTTAAATATAACTTACAAACAATGGACAAACTCTGGCACTTTGTCCATAGGCCTCAAAGACATGATTTGCTCTACGCCGCTTTATGGACAGTAATCATACAGGGAATGTGGAGGGGGGTAAAAGAAGAGGCAAAAGACTCGAGGTTAAACCCAAGACGCCGTTAGTATCAGGTTTTCATTTTGATTATTTTCTTTCCCATTCAGCAATTATGCAGATTTGTGTTTGCCTTATGATGAAAAGTCATTGAAAGGTGTGGCTGTAATGAGGCAAAATGAGAAAAAGGTCAAAGCGTGTGGCAGAGAACCCTGGAGTGACTCAAAAGAACCAGACGCTGCTTTGCATACCTGCACTTCAGATACAGACCTCTGTAATGCACTTTCAATTGTGTCAGTTAGCCAAAGCCTCGGCAAACACAACAAACTCGACTCTTGCTTTGCATAAAGGTTCACAGTGTGTCCACAATTGTTGAGAGGAGAAACCGAATACCAATGGAAAAGTAGATTCGCCTCCCAGAACCAAAGGGAGTTTCAGTGTGGTGAGAGTTGATTGGTCAGCTGCTCAGGCTGCAGTCAGGGCTATTGACCCGGGGATAATCAAAGTCTGATTGAGCAGGTTTGGTCACACAAAGAATCAGCACTCCTAGTTTCAGCTGAACTATTGATCAGAGCATGCCGTAACCATAAAGTTTCCAGGAATGAAAAGTTACGCACTCAGGCAACGACCAGATTGTGGATACTAAGTCACAAGCTGATCAATAAAGCGTTTTGCACGATAAAACAGCTGCGTTTTGTGCTCGTTAGCCGTCGTTTGTGACGCAGTTCATCTGATGTATTTCTAAAGAAAGATAAATGCATAAAGCTTTCTCTGTTTTTCATACTTTAGCTTCTCCTCCGTAGACTCAGCTCAACATCTGTGCTACTTCTGCTTTTCCTCTCCCCTCTCTCTCTCTCTCTCTGGACTCTTCCGTCTGTCTGTGTTTATACTCTCAGATTGCAAAAAAAAAAAAAAAAATGGAACCTGAACAGGAACTACTTTTCTTGGCACAATGGTAAGTGCTGACCCTTGACCCCTGAAGATCTCCTTGTCGCTTTATTTCAGGGAATCTCAGACCCTCTAGATTTGTGTCTTCTTTACCTTTAGCTTTACTGCCACTCCCAACCCCAAACAAGCTACAGTGTTCGCAAAAGTATTTACACCCCTTTTAACGTCGCCTGTCAGAGGCTGCTAAAGACTTGAAACTATGGTAGAGGTTCACCCCGGGCCTAAACAAAGAATAATAAAAGTTTTTTTTTTAAGGTTTTATTGGCTCTAGTGGCCTTTATTTGATAATTAATTGGCAGGAAAGTGGGAAATGAGAGAAGGGGAAGACATGCGGCAAAGGTCGCCAGGTCGGGAATTGAACCTGTGACGGCCACGTCGAGGACTAAGGCCTCCATATGTGGGTTGTGCTTAACCCCTGCGCCACCACAGCACACCCAATAACAAAAGTATTTAAAAAATGTTTTAAATCCATGCTGGAAAGGCACAGTCAAAGTACAGACCTAAATCCAAAACAACAAGGGGTACGAATACATTTGCAAGGCATTGTACCAGCCCAAAGCGGTCTCTTTAGGTGAATTTCTTTAGATTGTGTTGAAACTTTTGAGAGTTTATACGAACTGTTATGTCGATGATTACCTGCTTTACATTAAAAGCAACAGAAACACTTACAAAAAAACCCCCTGTAAATTACCCAGTGTTTCCAAATCCAGTCCTTTATGATCTGTCCATGTTTGAGATGTGAACCATTCATCTAAATCAGGTGTGTTAAACCAGGGAACGCTCTACAACACGTGTGTCAAACTCAAGGCCCATGGGAAAATCCGGCCCGCCACAGCTTTCTATGTGGCCCTCTAGATTCTAGACTAAACACTGTCTTCAATATTATGTAATCAATCAATTCAATGCAGTTTTAATTAGTTTACTGCCAGATTATGACAATCGGTCCCTCCAGCTTCTTGAGAATTATCAAGGAAATTCACTCAAAATCAGCAAATTGCGCTAAAAATTGGGAGTTAATTGCAGATTTTTCTCAAAGTTGTCAAAAACTTACTTGCACTAAACAGCTGCCTCAGCTTTAATTGATGTGAGATTATAGTCCATGATCTATACATCGAGTAATAAAAAGTCATATTTATCTACATAAATAAGCACAAATATTTCCAAAATAACTCCACAAGCACTTTGACATTTATTGGGGAAAAAAAAGATAAAAAGTATCAAAATCCTGGAGGGACTGAAAACCAGTTTGTGAAACAGGTTTTATCAATACGTTCTGGCACAACCGGCCCTTTAAGAGCATTCATGATGTTGATTCGGCCCAAAACGAAAATGAGTTTGACACCCAGGCTCTACAACATGAAGGACTGACTTTGGCTGCCAGTGAAGTAAAACCGATAAGCTTCTCTGGGTGTTTGTTCTGGTTATTATTTACATTAAATGAAGTTTTTTTAATATAACTTCGGTGGGGCTGAAGTGCAAAGGGGGGGGCCGGGGGGGGGGAGAAGATGGTTCCGTCCTCAAAACCTTTATCATGTTGTGTCTTCATTGCGTCAAAGGCAAAGCAAAAAAAGAAAAAAAGAAACAAGAAAATTAATAGTAAAGGTCTCTCAAGCTAAACGCAGGTGACTAGAGCTCACACAAGCCTTTTTTTAGAAGAACTTAAAATGTGCAGTTTGAAGCACATGAAAGAGGGCTGCTTCCTGTGCGTGCGGTCTGTGCACAGAGGCACCTTGATATAAAGTACCAGGAAGTGGCTTTTTGTGCCGGCGAAGGTGCCGGATGGAGGGGGTCGTCTATTCTTTGAGATGTGGCAAAAAAGAAATAAGAAAAAAAAAAAAAAAAACTTCCATTACTTTAAAACAACAACAGGTTAGTTTCCAAAATGAAGACAAAGCAGTGACACATATGGCACTTGTGGTTCATTTACTTACCACCTGTGCAGTGGGGAAAAAGTGATTGTATTGCTCTGCTCTCGGGGGCCCAATCGTCACTAACCTTTAACCTGTGAGGTTGAGCAAGCGAATGCCGCAGCATGTACGCCGTGTGCAACTGTGCTATCAAAAGAAGGACTACCTCCTTGTTTGAGAAAGAGTTGAGCAAATAATGCCGATGTGCTGACTGTCCCTTATCTGTTGGCTCTAACATCCGAGAGACCGGCACATTTCTGCAGACTGACGCTCGTGGATGCCCGTGCACGGTCGAGGGCCCGTGCACCAGGAGCTGCAGCAGGTGTAGTGGAAGAGATGATTAATCGCCAAACAAGGGCTGAGGTCAACACTGAGTGCGCAGGTTAGGTTACAGGCTTTTGTCTGTAGAAAACAGAGACACAATTAACCTCATTCAGACACAAATACCAGAGTTCAGGGACCTGCAGTAGAAGCATCCGCCCAAGCAAACATGGCATACTTCATGTGGGGGCAGAAATGTTCTGCTAGACGGAAACAAGCGGAGAGCGAGTTGTGTGATAAAAACACTTTGCACAAGAAAACACTGATTTCCACTCAGATTCAACCTTTTCATGACAGAAAACTAAATGACAAAGAAAACAAACAAGGGTCTAAAGTGAGGTGATGATATATTCCAATAACAGAGTATATTCGTACCACCTGGCACTGGGTGCTAGCTATTTGGTATTTCATTGATTTTTATCAGGTGTCACAAAATGATTCATTTCACCAGATTAAAAAAAAAAAGTCCACTATTGCACACCTGCTTTGACAATGAAGAAACTTAAAGTAAATAACGCACAAAAATTGCCTTTCCGCCCCATGTGATAGAGTAGCATGTGATTACATCTCCCGCGAAGCCAGGCTGCTAACTGGAGTTAACAAACTGGTTTGACCGAATCACCTGAGGCTGCGGTTCTTCCTCCGAGTCTGCAGTGTTCCTGGTAACCCCACGGTCTTTCTATGAGAATTCACTCCGTGTCAGTTCGTCCACGAAGGCTCACGATTTCTGATTCGGAACAAAGATTCAGGTCAGTCGGGAAAAGAACGACTCTATTTCAGGCGACCATTAAGTGTTGGTGGCTTCTGAGGGATGACACAGTAATTCACCAGTCACTGCACTAAAACAACATTAAGGCTGGGTGGATTATAAGCTACACACGCACTATATGGACATGTTGTCAAAGATGTTCGTGGATGTTTTATGTTTAAACCTCTGTTGACAGACACTTCAACATTCACAGCAAGACAATAAACAGTGTAGCAACAGTGTTACTATGGTGAAATTACAGGTAAACAGGAAGGAACAATAAAAACAAATGTATTATTGTATTTGTCGTTTATGATGGTCACTTTTATCAGTTACCTTACTGACAATAAAACGTAGTACTATCAGTAAAGTGATGGCTCATAGGAAACCAGTAACTTGTTAGCTTAGAAATGACTTAGCTTAGCTGAATGGCAGGTGAGAAACAGAAAAAAAACTCCTCTTCCTTTGCCAAAGGTTACACTAATACGAATACCTGCACTTCTAAAGCCCCAACGGTCAAAGTGGTGTCAAACCGACTGAAGCAGTAAGAAATGAGGCCACAATTTGACATAGTTCCAGGCTTTCTAAATTATAGCAAACAATGCTAACTATGCACATTTCAGAGCCTTTTCACAAACCCATTGACCTTACCGCTGTAGGACATCCTCATAAACCTGACTCTGTTGATAAAAAGGTCCATTTATGCTCGTCTTTGGTTTAAATAGACCAAAGACTGTCAGCCTCCCCGTCTGTGGCTACTCAGACTTTACCCTCCTCTGTCTTTCGACCGAGGGCCCCACAAGGGAAGGGGGTTTCTAGAGTTAGCACATTGTTTTGCAAAATAATACAATTCTTAGCTTAATTATGGGAATGTGTTATATAATTTGTGTTAACAAGGGGGCTTCACATCTCACCTCTAATCTCTTCCTGACAATTATAAGCCTGTGTCATAAGTGTTTCTCTGTTTAGGAAGTTTACACTCCGAATACAAAGCAGTGCAGATTACCCACAGAGAAAGTGGAAAATCCAATACTTAAATCTGCTCTGTGATTTTTGATCACTTTTCCTCAAGCAAAATATGCAATTAAGCACACAATCCACAACCACTGTTTTGCTTTTGATTTTTTTTTTTTCTTCTATCCCGTGGTGTTTAGGATCTTTATCTCCGTAAACAATCAGAGGAATTTTCACCCTCACACTTCCAACATGTTTCATAAAATATCCGATAGTCATGCTCCAGCAGTCACTGCCAGGCTTTTTTATCGCACTAATCACTGTAATCTTAGTGTATGTTTGCGGCCTTCGGCAAATGACAGGCTTTTATCTTTCTAGGTCTATGTGTTACAGTGAGACTGGTTGTAGATCAGCAAAGACAAGAGTCATAAACAGTCCCTGATCCTGTGGGTTCGGCTCTCTGCGCTCCACATTGCTATTATAAAGGCCACTGAGGCTATAACACACTGCGCAGCGGGTAATGACCATTGGCCTGGGTCCAGTGTACCATGTGCTTCTCTTCCTCTGGGCTAAGTGGCAACCCTTGACCTGTGAAAGAAAGAAACAGACAATACGTATGTGTTGAGGTGAGGAGGCTTCAGAGCAGAGCTGCGGTGACGGTTGTCTGACAGGTTATGGAAACACGCCCTTCCACTCCTTAGTGTGACAGAAAAACAAACACAGAAGTAGAAAACTGGCTCCGAGCCTCGCGCTAATGGACGAGCGATGACTTTCTTTGAAACAACACGCTCTGCGCTCCGTGAGGAAACCCGAGCTGAGCCTGTGGGAGACGCCGTCCCGAACCCGAAACTGTTGTGCTTTGGGTTTTTCTGGTCCGTCGGTGCCGAGTGAATCACTGCCCCGCTTCCCAAGAGTACTTAATGACTTAGCTCTTCCTGTCTCATGACTTACAACATCACCCGGAGAGCGGCCTTGCGCTAGCAAAACAACACCTGCTCTGTATTTTTTTGACCTAATGCTCCAGATCCACTAAAAAGCTCCAGATTATCACAAATGTTTATATGACAACATTGTTTTCATAAAAAAAAAAAAACAAGATAAAAAAGAAACCCAACTTGGAAGGATCTGTAAACAGAGAGCTCCAACACGCTTCTTCTGCGAGAGACTGTAAACAATCATTGGTTCTCTACCTTCCCTTCACGTGACCCGTCGCCGATCCTGACGCCCAGTGCTCTGAAACATCTGGATGTGTCCATGCCTGAACGAATAAACCAGCGAGAATTTATCACGTTCGTTCACAGGGTTAGACTGTGCTGCTGGTGAAGCCTTTGCTCGTATGAAACGAGAGCAACGTGGAGGGAAATTAAAAGCTCATCTGCCGGTTTGCATTAACGTATTTGGCAAAGAATACAACAACTGAGGAAAACGTTGAGTTATAGTGCCTCACGATTGCAGCTTCAGGTGTTTTGGGGTATGCCTCTCCCAGAATTGCTCAAGCTCCCTCAGATGGGCTGTCGACATCAGCCTTCAAGCAATTGTCACAGACTCTCAGTTGAAATCAGGTTTTGGACCATTAAGAAAACAAAAAACAAATAAGCATTCACCTAAACAGTCCATTGTTACTCTAGTTGTATTGTTTAGGGCCTTTGTCCAAATGGAAGGTGAAGCACTAACAGGTTTTGTTCCAGGATTACTCTTGAGGACTGAAGCCGCAGATCCCTACATTTGGGACATCAGAGTAGAGGGAGGGTGTTGAATGCAAAAGTATGCCACATGTTTTAAGATTCTTCGTAAAAAATAATGTGAGACCCGTGTATAATTTTTTCTTCCTGCACAATTATGATGGCACATCACTTAAAATCCACGTGAAACACATTAAAGCTTGTGGTTGTTACCTGAAAAGATTTCTGCAAACGTACAACAACAAAAAAAAGGGGGGGGGGCGGGGTATGAATACTTTTGCAAAGCGCTGTGTTTTTCCATGACAGAGCTACACTGAAACCCTGCGCTATGCTCAAACCCTGCCTCGTGAATGAGGTTAGCTTCAAGTCGGCGAAGCGTGCTACAGCTAAAAACAGCACGTTTCCTTACACATGACTCTCAGTTTTGTTTTGCAGCATCTGTTTCCTCTGGTGGCGGCGGCACTGGAAAACAATCTCGTTCTCACTTCTTAGATGCAGTTTTTGGTTTCTCACCACTCCTGTGCCGATTTCTATGACCTCACACAAACACACACACACACACGCACACACACACACACACACGCGCGCACACACGCACGCAGACACACACTTGTCTAGAAATAAACAGACTCCTACACACCCATCTCTCCTACAGATATGCAGTAGACGACAGGCCCACAAAGTTGACTAACCACTCTCTTAGTCACTCAGGCCTAATAAAAGTAGAAGCAGACAACAGATGATGAGTGATAATTTTACAGGAAGTCCTTGCTCTGTCTTGCATCGAAGCCAAGTCTTCACTTTGCACAAATGGCCGTCTCTTATCTACAATCTAATACCCCAAACAGCCACATTATGTTATTCGGTAAAATTTTAAAATTACGAAACAGAGAGGAGATAAAGGGCACGGAAGTAGAAATATTGGCACAATGAAGGCAAGAAAGAGGAGATTGACAGAGATTATGACTGAACCTGAGTCAGTGCTGACACCGGTGTAACCACTGCTGAATGATTTTTTTTTTTTTTTTTTTTGCTTGAATTGTAAACAAGACCCAGATATCTGTCCTTGGGGAAGTTAGGGAATAGTTAAAAGTGAACTCTGTATCTCTCCGTTTCAGCATGTGCGTGTATTTCACAATGATCTGCTGGCTGAGGCTCACAGAGACGGAGATAAGACTCGACTGTGAGAAACCGCAGCTCTCACACCCACTCAACAGGAAAAGAGCACACGCCGCCGGCACAAACACGCACGTACATCCCTCCCCTCCCCAGGGTGGTGGGGGGGGCTCATGCGGACGTTAAGGTCACGTTTAAAAACCGACACCCTTCCCTGGCAGAGCACGGCGGGGCTTCTCTGGGTCGTTTGGAAGTGTCCGACTTACTGCTTACATTTCCTCAGGCAAGTCTTCCATCGAGATAAGGCCCTACCTGAAACCTGTCTAGCTCGCTCCCGCCCGGGGCCTCACCTGATAACCTGTCGCAACACGCGCTCACACAGGTAGGAGAGGAAAGGAGGATTAAAGTGTTACCCTACCTCGAGGTTCGGAGTGATGGTGGTGTCAGGATATACAGCAACAATGTCAGAGTACGCCCACAGCCCGCTGTTTTTGCCTGGCTCTTTTTGTAAACTTTACTGAAGGCTGCGGAATCGACCTAAATCAGTGTTATTATTATTATTATTATTCCAAAAAGGGGTTCAAATCCTGAGATGCGATGGGTGGAAAAGATTTTAAACTTCAATATAGTTTAGTGGGATTACACGCAACAGACCAACACAAAGTAGTGCATAAATGTGAAGACAAAGGGAACTAATGTATTATTTTCTAATTTTTTTTTTTTTACAAATGAAAACCCTACATAAACAAAACTATCGCCATGATGAAGCATATTGGCGTTGGCATCAGAGTTGATTCAGTGATGAATGGTGGGTGATGATGATTCGCGGTTTTCCAGTTCCTTTACGAAGAAAATGATGCACTTGTATCCAAACCCTGACACCCCTAAAGTCAAGTCTAGTTAGGAAGCAAACAGAGAGGGGTCAGAGTTGAGGTGGACGTTCAGGACTCGCACCAATAGCTACAGAAGAAGGAGGCTCTACGAACATTTGGCTCAGATTGTGCCACACTTTTCACTTTTATTACTGGAAATAGTTTGAGAGCCAAGCATCATTCATATTCAACTCTTTGCGTTGGTCTACGCCGTAAAATTCCCCCCCAAAAAAACAGAAGAAATAAAAAACGCATTAAGGTTTCTTTCAAAGATGGAAAAAAAAGTTCAAGGGGTTTGAAAACTTTTGAAAGGTGCTTTATTTCATGTGAGTATTGAAAGATGGGATGTTAAAAATGCTGACTGAAAAGTTGAAATAGTGAGGATTAAAAAAAAAAAAGGAGTGAAAAAAAGCCCGTCTTTGTTTTAGGTCCGATCACATGGTTCTGCTGCTATCGTCTTACTTACGGCTGCGTGCCTGTTTGCTAATGTTACCTAACGGTGGATGATCAGCTGAAATCACTGTGGAAGACCACCGGCTTTTTGACTCTTACACAAAATGAGGACTGTTTCTGGTTCCCATAGATTATTTTTCACCTTTCCAGATTAAGGTACGATAATAGAAAAAAACTTATCTCACACCTAAAGACATGAAACTGTTTTTACTGAAGGTCTGATTCTTATTTTAATTTCTGCAATTCATTTTTTTTTTTATTTTGTCATGATGAACATTATAATCTCAAACTGTTGTTTTTGGAGGATTGCTATGTACCAACTTGGTTTCTGACAGATCAGGCTTCTTCTCTTATTGTCCCCTCAAAAATCTAAAGACGTTGAAGAGACGCTCAGGTATTTTGCAAGTTGCAAAAGTGTTTCACTTCCTCCATGGGTTTGTCCCACACTATTTCTGAGATTCTTGGACAGTCATGCATGCACTGCTTTTATTTTTTTTGAGCCGTCCTGCTATTTTGGGGGTTTGTGGGCGAAATGGCAAACATCTGTCAATATTTATTTATTTTTTGTTTCTGTGCGTTGTTGTGTGGTGTGTTGTTGTGTGGTGAACCGTTGTTGTGTGGTGAATCATTCTACTAATGAGTTTCTTCATGTCTTGCAGGATTCTCGTCCTCTGAAAATAATTTTTTATCTCTGATACCTTGGGCTTTAGTCTCATGAATTAAATGGTCAATATATGACTTGAGTGATTTTTGAATTTGTGTGCATCCTCAAAATTTCACATACATTCACCCCCACTAATGTTTGAATAATTGTCTCACCATGACCTCATGTTCTGTGTTGCCTTCAACAAGCCTTGGGCATAATTCTGCCTGTAAGTCTGACAACTCTCAATAACAGAACTTGTGAAGCTCATTGATCGGTTTGCTGCCATGGAAATTCGTAATAAGCATCTTCAGGAAGCATAATATGAGTCTATAACACGAGTCTTCCGAAGCTTTTTCTTAATTTGTGTTTGGGACAATTACGCTGTTGAATCACCTGGTACTGTCTAAAGTTCAACAATATGACTCAAAGTGTGCTTGTATTTTACACATGAAAGGGAATTTGTTATGTTCAGCAGCAACCCAGTAAACACAGACACCCAAACATGTAACCTGAGTTAGTCCAGGATCTTGTTGCTGGCGACACAAAGAGGGAAGTTTCTAGACAAAAAAACTCCACCCCCCAACAACTTAAAAAAGAAATTGACACAGTACAAAAGAACAAGTTTGTACCATTCAACAGCACCAATGTTGGCAATAACTAACAATGGATCTTTAAGGGCATGTTTAACCTCATGCTGCAGCATCTCAATCAGAGCCTTGACTCTAACTAGGAGCCTTCAAAATTATCTCGTTTTCTACGTAGGGCTATGTTGGTTAAAACACTGTTGGTGTTAATGTTCACTAGGTTACAAAAAAAAAATCCACTTTAAATTTGTTCTCTGAAAAAGTCCTAAAATATTTTAGAATCAAGTTTATTAATGGGCCAAGAAGTACCAGTAAGAGCAGGGAGTGTAGTCTTGCATATGCCTTTAAAAAAAAAATAAAAAAAAGTGCTAAGCCACTTACACAACAGCTTTATGTGTGGAAACAATAAATCTGTTCCCTGAGGGGAACTCGTGTGGGTTTTCCACTCTGAGACTCAGGCATCATTGTTATCAGACACACAGACTAACAGAGGAGAAGGGAAAAACAATGTGTGAGAGACGCTTGAGGCCCGAAAGGAAGGGAGAAGCACAATGAGAGGCAAAAGAAGCCCTCGATAAATCACAGCGGTAACTGTTTCCCCACCTGTGTCCATGCACTGTCTTCCCAGAAAGTTAGCTTCCCTGCCCTGGAAAATGAACAGGACCTTAACGCTCAGACATGGAGTCGGAAATGAAAAAAAAAAAAAAAAAAGTTGGGATGTTAAAACCACCGGGAACGGGAGGAACAAGACCACCTCTTCAGGATAGAAATGATTATTTCTTCATATGATGACTCTGCACAGCTGGGTTTGCACGGCTCATGGCTTGCAGCACATCGTCTTTTGCACACGTAGAAAAAAAATAAACACAGATTCGAAGGACATTTCAGTTCACAGTCTTCATAAGGTCAACTAACCTCAACAAAATCAAAAGAAATCCTGAGGTCATCCATAAATCCCCGCGATATTACCATTAATACACCATCAGTCAGGTTTATAGGCTTGTTTAAGAAAAAAAAAAAAAGGTCGTCAGAGGTGGAGGCTGACACAGTTCGGGTGTGTGTATGTGCAACTCAGCCGTATGTAAACACACCCCTGTGTATGAGCATGTGTGCCGCGGGGGGAGGGTTGTTTACTTGGGCAGCCTCTCAGAGAGCGTCTCCTGGCCGGCTCCCACTTCCTGCCCTCGCGCCTGCAGCAGCGGTCTGTCTAGTCGCCCGCCTCGGACTGACAGCGAGACCACATGCTAGAAGACTTATTGGCCTACTTTAGGAGATGACCGGGCCTGCTCTGGGTGGGGCTGGGACTGTTTAGATAGGAGATGGGGTGACGGGGTTGAGGAG
Organism: Poecilia reticulata; assembly: GCF_904066995.2. NCBI lineage: Eukaryota > Metazoa > Chordata > Actinopteri > Cyprinodontiformes > Poeciliidae > Poecilia > Poecilia reticulata. The sequence continues at coordinate 8,615,210 of NC_088851.1, forward strand.
GCAGGGGTCTTTGAGGTGTCTGATATTTTTTAATAAAGCTCTCGGCGAGCTTCCCTGCTTCCCTCTGAGTGCTTACAGCTGCGAGGTCGCAGAAGCAGGAGGAGGAGGGGAGGCGGAACAGAGGGACCCAAGGGCGCAACCGCGCACTTTCCGAGGCGGACGCAGAAAACGTCGCCCAGAAATACATTTTCCGCCATCGTTTTGACACCCCTATCGCAAGTAGTGCACAGAGAGCGCACCTTCACAGAGTCACATCTGGAGCTTTCTCAGAGAGCTCAGCAGAGCAGAAAGGCTAATCAAAGCCTTGAGTTATGTAATGGAACGCTTCCAGGTTCCCCCCAGACCGTGATGTTGTTCTTGATCGCCCAGGATGTGCTTGATAAGTTCTCCCAGGCTTACGTCTGTAGCCGTAGAAGCTCGCTAACATAGTTTCTGGATAACGCTGCAGTTCCAGGGCCATACATGGTCTCACTACAGTGAGACGTTTTGGCCCCCCGACAGGCGTACAAAAACCAGGGTTTGGCAATGGCTGCTTCTAAAAAGGCCCACTTAGGCTGATTGGTCCACGTTGTTGCGCTGCGGCTAAAGTTTCCACTGTCCGACAACAGCGGAAAAAAAATCACAGGAGAATTACGAACGTTTAGTACGACGCGTAATTAAACACGGTGCTCAAAGTGCAAGCAATTGTAATGTAATTGTGAGCATTCCACTTTATGACAAACACATGTCTGCTAGTGTGTTGTTGTTGTGCTTAACACTCGCAAAAAAAAAAAAAAAAGTCCTGGCTGGTTGTGTGTGGGAAGTGGAAAGAAGGGCCTGCACTGTGGAACTTCTTCATGGTAAGATGTGGGTTGATGAATGACAGAATAAAAAAATAATAATCTACATGCCTGCCTCACAAAAGTGTTACTACCCGCTAGCATTTTGAATATTTTCTACCAGGAAAATCACTAGATAAATGTTTTTAGTGAGATTTTATGTCATAAACCACATAATTGTGCTTAGAAACGTGGATACTGCACACCCTCTCCACAGTGAAACATGGTGGTGGCACCATGATGGTGAGCATTTTCATCCTACTACGCTAACGTCACAAAAATCAAATCGATATGTGTGAGCTGCTCTAAAACATAGAAGCAGTCGCAAGTAATCGCGTCGACCTTACAATCAGAAAAGTATGCACGTTTTAGATTCTACTTATGGTATTGTTTTGCACCCGACAAAAGTAAAAGTGCTGGGAAAATGTTTTGTTTTTCTTTCTTTTACCCCCAGAAAACAAAAAGAAACAACAAGTCAGAGTATGCCTGATTCTGCTTCGGGAACTTCCCAGACATGATCACCAGGAAACCTAATCCATACTCTGTAACAGCAGGCATGGAAAATAAAATAAATAAATCAGTGGTAAAATGCTGCCATGTCTCTTTTGTGTCTGATCAGTGGAGCTGCAAAGGCCCCACATTCTTTGCCCGCCCCACGAGGGGAGGCCATCTCATGCGGCTTGTCAGCAGCGCGTGTTAAGCTGCAATAGTTGCGCCGTAGCTTCCCAAAATTGATTTGATTCTGGGCTGTGTTTGTCTTGGCCGCCGCCTGCCGCTGTGGTTGTGGTCTAAGAGTGGAAAGGCAGAGGGCAGGAGGGGAAGGAGGAGGAGACGTTAGGGGGAGTCGGTGGGGAGGGGGGGAGAAGCAGGAGATGTTGGTGTTCTGAGAATTATGTAAGACTTCAAACAGGTCCAGTCTGGCACGGTGGTGTTGATGTGAGAGTTGTGGGCCCCTTGGGTCAGGCGGCCCCTCACACAGCCTCCCATATGGTCCACATTTCTCCCCTCATTGCCGCTGCTTTTCCTCTAATTGCCAGGTAATGTATCGCCGCTCCCCTCCCCGCCGCTGTTATTCTTCTCCGTTTATTAATGGGATTCACAGCGGCGGCGTGCTGCTGCTCACGGTGATGGAGGAGGTTGAGGCTCCGGGTCTGGCATCTTGCCGGGGAAGAGGCCCCAGCGCCGACACTTTATACACCGGCAGGTTTTACCAAGGTGTTCATTTCAGGAGCTTCTTCTCTCCTTCATCTGTTTCTTTTTTTTTTCCGTTCCCCCTTCATCCGAGAACGTTAAATCAAAGCTGGCACTGACATGGGAAACCTTTGGATCGTCTCGGTGTTGCGTCCTGTTCCCGTCAGACAGTTGTCCCAAACAGATGGAGACGTGCAGGGGCCTTGCAGATAAACTCGTAGCCCTTGAATTTTTTCACATATTGTCACTTTACAACTGCAAATTTCAGTGTAAAGTGAAGTTTGTTGGGATTGGGATATTTCTTCTGATTTTTGCCTTTTAGTGAGGCTTAAATTTTTCCACATCATTAGACCAATTTTAAAAGATATCGTTGGGCCACGAGACTCTGAATCCCAAAATGTACTGCATTTCCACGACTTTTTTTTTTTTGCTGTTTGTTTTGCAAAATACCTTGAGATGACATGTTGTGAAATCAAATTCCTTTTTTCTATTTTCAAAGTTTAGTTACATCTTACTAGCCTAGTGAAAGAGTTTGTGTTTTGACTGAAGTTTGAAGCATTTCTTGAATGAATTCTTCTATTTTGGAGAGACGTGGTCTGTGTATTCATGTTACATTATTTGCTCACGCCGTCGTCTGTTGTTCTGTAATGCCGCACCTTACCAGAAATGTTTTCATAAAATAAATAACAATTGACTTTGACTGACCTGACAATCAGGGACTTGGTTGTTTTGATCAAAGTGACTGCTAACAACTGCCTCCAGCACTAGTTAGTAATTATTCATAGCCATTTGTTGCCTATTGTTGCAAAAATCGCCCATAACCTAGGTTAATACAGAATGCAATTTTCAAATTGTTGTTTCATTTACAATGAGGAACAAAGCTATCAAAACTAACTTGGCCCTTTGTGAAGAAGTAATCACCCTCTTAACTTAATAACTCTTAGCAGCAACAAGCATTTGCAATAACTGGTCTAATCAGTCTTTTACAACCTGTGGAGGTATTTCTGGTCCTCCCGTCTTTGCAGAACTGTATTAATGCAGCCAGATTGGAGCACATCCCAGTACGAGCAGCTGTCTTAAGCAACAACTCCATTGGCCAATGTCCAGACTTTGCATAGGCCACATCAAAACGTTCCTCTTCTTTTTTTTATTCTCTAAGTCATTAATAGGTAGCTACTGTGCTCTGCTGTTCTATTTACATTATATCTGGGGCTTACAGGTCAACCAGGCATCAGGTTTTTCCTATTTTGTAACATGAAACCACAACTTTCAATGTATTTCTCTGGGATTTTAGGTGATAAATCAACACAGTCCATCCCGAAACACTGTTGTTGACACTTGTAGCTCCGGCTTTGATGGTGAGTTTAGGTGCATCGTCCTAAACACACAAATCCTGTTTTAACACGGATTCCTGTCTGATGTTTTCTACGTTTTCACCAAGAACTGGAATGAATTTCACTCCTTTCTCCCATCAACTCTGGTCAGTGTCCCTGTCCCAGCTGAAGAAACGCCCCCCCCCCCACAGCATGATGCTGCTGCCACTATGCTATTGAGCATTTCAGCATTCAGACCAAAAAGTTACAATTTTATCATTTCCAAGCAGAGAACTTTGTCCCACTTGCTTCATGTATCTATTACATTACTTGAGGGAAACTTCAAACAGGACTACTTTGGGGGAAAAAAATGAAGGGGCTTTAACACGATTGTCCAGGTTGGGGGTCGGGGGGAAACAAACTGTTTATTCAACCAGAAAAACAAAAGTGCGATGTGTGAAAGTGGCTTATGGCTACTTCTCATCAGATCCCAGTGGGTCAGCAGCAGCAGCAGCAGCTCTGTGGAAACAATGACTCAAAGCTTGGCCCTCACCTCTTCACAGCTCCTGATGAGGGGTTGGAAATGGTGATTATTTTATTTCCACGTATAACAGATCCATTGTTACTACTAACAAACACGCAAAACTTGCGAGAGAACAAAATCACACGCCTGTGAAATAAAACCTCTCAACTGCAGCAAAAACGGCAGCCATGTTTCCATAAAAAAAAGAAGGGACATAAAGATGTGTTACCACAGCCAGACCCCTGGGAGACTGCTGGCCCATCATGAGCCTCTTATTAGACGACTCTTGTCAGGGAACTTGTGGTTTAATCTTATAAAACTCTAAACACCCACTCCCTGTGTGCTCCTCCACCACAAGCTTTTTAGTTACTGCTCTGCCTTTTAGTGCTCCGGCTTTGTAAATGGACTCCTACTCTTTAGACTCTCTGAGACGTGGAACCTCTTCCAACTTGAAATGTCGTGGAAAAGCACAGGTTGAGGAGGTGTTCTTAGAATGACATTGCTTCTTTTTCTTTTTTCTTTTTCCCACACTGTTCAGCTGTTGTTGTCGAAAGCTCCAGTTTTCATCAGCGCAGCCTTTGCTCAAACCTCGTTGCAGAGGCACCGGCCCTGCACAGGCTGCCCCCCCAAAGACACAGCGGCTTTCTGAAGACACGCAAAATCCACCAAACTCTCATCTGTCTGAAAAATGTTTTGTTTATGCTCAGTTACAGTTACAGTCTGAACTTTTTAAAAAAAATTATTTTTAGCCAGACAATTTGACTTTCGACTAGAAAAGAGGAACTAATCATTGCCGAGCTGCGTGCTTGTACTATTTTTCTTTTTTTTTTTTTTGCTTAACCTAGGGAAACAGGAAACAGCAGTGATAAAGGAAGTCAGTGAATAACAACAACAGCAGCTATAGCTGTGGTGAGAGCAGCAAAATGAGGGTTTAACTCTATGCTATCCCGTGGGATTCGGATCCTCAAGAAGCATTAAGCAAACAGGAAGTGACATTTAGCATCAAAGAAAGTAAAGAACAATTAAGGAGCAGAAGTGGAAAGTTGCCTTGACTTGACCTCCGATCGTTTGCTATAAAGCCTCTGTCGGGTTTCTGTACCGGGCGGCCTTGAGCGCGTTAAAGCTGCTCGGTTTCGAAAACATCTGTTTAGGTTTAGACGTAAAATGAGTGATCTAGCCTGAAAGATGCGACGCAGAAGAAAATGTTTGTTACATTAAAAAAAAAAAAAAGCTTTTAAGGCTTACAGTGGCATCTATCCGCCTGTGATTTATCAGTTTACTGCGTTGGACTCGCCTCAGAGGTCGGAATCCACATCTGGAAATGAAGTCGCACCCGAGCCGAGTGGATTTTAGTCGCAAGTCGGAAAATAAGTGGGATTTGCTAGACGTTGCGGTGCTAGCTATTAGCTGAAAGCTACGAGTTTCTCTCCGTTTTTACGTCTTCAGACATTAAAGGAAAGTGATCACCAATAAAAGGTTGTGCAGCATCTGTGTCATCGGTTAAGTGCAATGCAAACCACAATTGGTGTACTAATGTAACATGTTCTTTGTGTCAGCCATATTGTACTCTCAATATGGAGGGGCTCAGTGACCTCCAATTGACATAGGCATAATTTTATTTTGTTTTCAGGGGATTCTTGTTGACGTAACTTGAAACACCATAAAATCGTGCATCATAACCCTTCTAGGAGTGGAGAAAACTTTGGATTTTTGCAACAGTTGGTTATGTGCACCATTACATTAAAGACGGTAAATACCTCTGCTTATCTGGCTCTTGTACTTGTTTGAAAATCATCCCACTGGACTCATGATAAGCCAGTTAGATCAGCAAACGAGATGGACTGATAAAGGCAGCATATTTATGAGCGGTGACCTGGAAGTTGTTCTGCTGAGACAAACTTAGACAAACTCACTGTAGCTCTTGCAAAAATCTGCTACTAAATCTAAATCTGCTAATATAGCATTGCAACCAATGGATATGAATGTTTTCATTTAGTTGTTTTAGCTGCTGACAGCCAATATGTTGGTCTTCTATCACTAGCATGGTGCGAATGTGTGTTTGAATGGACGACTGTTGTGTGAAATGCTGTGGAGTCCTCTGACCTGACAAAGCCCTGGACAAACGCATTTTGATCAAGATCTAGTCTGAATAGAAGTGCAAGACCCACATGAAAAGATATAAACCAAAAACAGTGGAAAGGAGCTTATCACCTTGTTTTAAACCTTTTGGAACCATATTGGATTTTGATGTTTTATTTTTTAATTTACAAAAAACAGAAGCCTTCCTTTTTATTCTTTAAGTCAGAACCTGTAAACCGGATCTCTTGTCATTTTGTTGGAGCAAATCCAAGCCACTTCGTACCGCAGCAGTAAACCTGTCAGTATTAACTCAGGCAGGACTTAAATGTAAATTTCGAAAACCGTTATCAAAGTTATCGCCGCAACAATCAGCAAATCCTGCCTGTTTTCCGACTCGCAACTGAAACCAGATTTACTCGAGCGTGATGTCACTCCTGGATCTGAGCTCCAGCTTCCGAGACAAAACACGGCATTACCCCGCCGGCCCGTACGTAAATAAACATCAGGGGCAAATTAAAGCTAAACGCCAAAGAACTAAATCGCCAAATTTCCTCTTCAGCAAAAGACAAACACACTTAATCCCGAATTAAAACGCAAACAAACAACCTAATCCCAACCTACACCTCCCCAGACCCGCGTTTGCTCTCCGGTCCGGCGTTTCGGTGTGAAACTGCGTCTGAGCAGCTGTCCCGGTTTGCTGAGACCTCTCAGTCTCCAGGCCAAGTTCCATGTCCGCTCTGATTATGGCGTCAGAACAATGGGAGCAATTGTGACGCAGCGAGTGTGGAGTTACTGCAGTTTTCATCTCATCCCTCTCGCACGGCACACACTGCAACGGACCTAAAGCCCTGAGAGAACCACATGAAGGTACAAACGTATGGCGAGCATGAAATATCGTTGACTGGGTCCTTAGTGTTCAGGCAGCCTGCCAAGACTTGCAGCAGGCAGTTGAGATCCATCGGAGTAAGAAACGCTCACACACACACACACACACACATGTGCAGCCAGCGCCTCTAACACATGCACTCTGGCTGCAGAAGGCCTCAGGCCCACAGGGGGAGAACAATCTGACATGCCACACAGTGAGGCTCTCTGGAATTAGACACTTTATCACACCACAGCCTTCTCCCTTTCCATTTCTCACTCCTTGCACACACACCCCCGACAAACACACAAAGGTGTAATCACTCGCAAACACACTGCCAAACTAAAAACTGCTATTATCCTTCATTAGGCGCACACACACACACACACACAGAGAGAAACATGTTTCACAGGCACATTCCCGATGAATAAACCCAGTCACAGTCACACGCTGGATGCCTGCACATGGAGTTATAGTCATGAAAACAGACTTGTTATGATTTGTCCCTCCGGGACAGGTAGAGCTTCTGTAATCCATAACCTTTGACCCAAACCACCCCGAGGGGTCAGGGGAATTACCATGAGTCAGGAGACCCAGAGGTGAGCACAGGAGTCCTTCCTTTCTCGTTGTCTGTCACTGCATCCTGGAAAAGTCCCACTTCTCTGCATGTGAACCTGAATCCACAAACACTGACGCAGCCAAGTGTTGAAACTGTAGAGAAAGATGAGACTAAAGAGGCGGCGGATTAAGACCATTTGTTTCATTCAAAGTGAACAATCTCATGAGATAAGCAGTTAACATATCTTACCTGAAATAGTTAACTCACTTATTGTCTTCATTTGAGACCTGATTGGTTCCACAGGCTGCAACTTGGAGAAGATGAAACAGACTCAGCATATTGGACGATGATACTTAGTTATTGCTATTTGCTTCACTGTTGTTTGGGAAAAGGAGGTTGGAGGCGGTGTGCCACAAATAATCTTCCTGTGTGAAACGCGTACCGACAACGGAACATGTGAAGTGTTTCCTCTCAGAGGCATTAAGAGCTAAATATTCTGTCATTTTAAGTGAACTCTATGTTATGGATCACATTAAGATGATTCAGTTTCACAGTGTAAGTGCTGTGAAACAATAAGCTTTAGCTCCAACGTCATGTTCTGTCTGTGGCAGGAAGAAACGCGTCGGTGGCCTGGAGTCCAAATCTCATCCTGGAGTCTCTCAGCAAAGATTTTCCATCATCCCTTCATCCCGTAATTCAAAAAAAACAAGCATGTTAGGTTAAAAAAAACACAACTTAATTAACTTTAGTAGTGAGTCAATGGTTTGACCAGTGCGTCTCTGTGACCAACGGGCAATCTTCTCACCCAGCCTCTCGCCCGTCTCTACGTCACTTTTTATTGTAAAGCAATCTTTCACAAAATTTACAAAGTCTCAAAAAAAACCTCCAAAATAAAACAAAAGGAAACCAGACAAGAGAAAGAAATTTCATCTTGTTGTACATTGTTTGAAACACAGACCGGCATGTGTACATTTCTCCAGTGCTTTTCCATTCTTTAGAAGTCTTTCAATATTTTTTTTATCTTGTTCTCTGTATAAATTTGTCTTCTCTCTCTCTCCCTCTCTCTGGTCTGAAGCTGCATGAAAGGAAGCGACTGGGGCGGAGGAGCTTGAACCTGCCTGTGGGGTGTTCTCTACAACAACATCTCAGATCAGTGTCTCCTTTTTTGCTCTTCTGATCTGCGCAGCTTCCATCAAAGACACCGGAGCTCCCTGGCTGCTGCTGCGGCGGCGGCGGCGGGGATGGGCCCAGCCCTGCCTGCGCGCGCGCACACACACACACACACACGCACACACACGCACACACACACACACACACACACACACACACACACACACACACATGCACACACGCATGCACACACACATGCACACATACCCGCAGCTATTTCTCTTGCCCTCCACAGGTAGTGGGGTTACTAACAGGCTGCTACAGGCCGGCATCTGGGATCCTGGCTTGTGTGCGATCTTGTCCGTGTCATTGTGTGTTTGCTGAAAGCTAAACAGACTTGCTAGAAAGGGCAGGCATGTCGCCGCACGCCGCCAGGATCTGCTGCGCTCACCTCGGCGCAATACGCTGTAAGATAATCTTTATATAACACTTTCTGAAAGGGTAGACGGATGTTACACGGAGGAAGAATGCGCTGCGATTTGTGGGATGAAAGGCAGACATGACGGAGAATAAATACATGCAGAATTTATGAGCAAATCTACAAAAATGTAAGTAGTTTTTTTGTAAAAAAAAAAAAAAAAAAAAAGATAAACATTTCCACTACTTTGGATTTTGCAATCCCCTTGCAAAATCCCTTAGGTCCGCACTGTCAACAAAGCTTTCTATAAATGAAAAGCACAAGTCCATGGAGGTCAAAGGGCAACAGGGTTACATACGAAGGAAAAAAAAAAAACTCTCCTCATTCCAAAAGCATTACACCTAAACCTTCAGCTCCGAGGGTAAAACACATTCTGTTAATGTGATCAGGGAAAATTCCCAACAAAGTCTAAAATCAGGCAGTGCAAAGATTTATTTATGTTTTGATAGAGATGACATGTGGACGGAGTAAGTTTTACGTCTTAAAATCCTGCCTTTAAAGAGGAGTTAAATAAATCGAGGGAGTCACAAAGTAGATGATTTACTTTGGGGAAATTTGGACATAGCAACAGCGAGTCTCCGGATTGGACTCCTCTTATCAGTGGTAGTTATTTCAGATATTGCTCACAACTACAACCAGGTGACTCATTTGTGTCAGAGAGGGTAAGCAGTTAAATCAAAACAACTTCTTCACCGTCTGAGCTGAAAAAGTTCATCATCAGTCACGGTTTTTCGTGTTTTTGCAGAATCCCGGCGGCGCGTTCCTCCAACTCGTCTCCCTGTGGCAGGTTTTCTGACTGTTAACTCAACTGCATTGAAAGAGGATCTTTTTACTTCGGGAGCATCAGCTGACAAATTGATTCTGCTTGACCTCCGGGGCTCAGCGAGTATCTGTAGACGGGCTCTTATCGACCATATCGTAGATTCAAGATAAAACGGATAAATAGATGTTTGAGCATCTTTATTGTCATAACAAATGTAACAGTGTAAGAGGGTATTTTACAAATACGCGGTGCACCGATCTGACTCTTTTTTGGGCCGATTTCCAGTCGCCAACTTTGCCAAAACCTGCTGATGTCGACATTAAAATACTTTATTTTTGCTTCACTTAAAATTGAAATAACATGGGTTTTTTTTCTTTCTGAAACAATTAAAATCTACAACTACAATCATTTTCAATTATGAATTGGTAATAATTTATTTATTCTAATTTATTGAGTTGGTCCTGCAGGTTATTGAACCATATAAACCCAACTGAAAAAAAAAAATCTCCACATATCTTCTCTACTCCTTTACAAGAGCAATTATACCTCGTTAACTTTTTAAAAATGTCTTTTTAATTATTGTTTTATTAGCTCAAGACATGGCGCTCTGCCGCAACTGGTTCAAATCTCATTTGGCAGGACGAGGCCACTTTATTTGCTAGTTATTAATCTGAGCGAATGAGGGAGGTTCCTCCAGGCTCCGTTATGCTGCACATTGTTTTTCTGTGTTGCCTCACATCCACTGCAGTTGCTGAGTCAGTGTGTCCAAACTGTCATCATTTCCTCCACCCTAGTGGAGAAAATACAGAAGTCATTGTCTTTGATTCTGGAAATGGCAAGATTATGAAATCAGCTCCCTCTGACAACGACGCTAAAGCCAATGCAAAAAATAAACACGAAAAGGAAAAACTAGGTGTGAATATTCACCTCATTGCCTGCTACCATCTTAAACATATTTACTCCAGTTGCCCCACGGAGGTCAAGATTGCTTTACGATGTCGCTTTTATCGTGTTTTATTTGATTTTTATTTGTTTTTATAGCATTTTAAAGTTTTTCTTTTCACGTCACGCCTACGTTTTCAACCCACTTCTTGTTTTTTAATGCAATTTCACAATCTATGTTCCTTTATTTTCTTGTAAAGCGCTCTAAATAACCTCGGATGTAAATAAACTTACCTTTCTGCGCCGTGTGTTCCACTGTTCATAAAAGTATTGTAACTATGCATGAGCCTTGAAGAGTCTGTCTGTCATAAAAGGTTATTAATTATTGATGTCAGCATAACAGGATGTCACAATATGTGTATCTAAGAGAGCAGCCTGTGTTACACAGCTCTGCAGTTAAACAGGATTTTATTCAAACGAACAAAGGGGAAACGACTGCAGAGCTGTGATTTTATGCTCTCTTTAGTGCTTTTAAGATCTTCTCTCCACGCAACAAGTAAGCGTCACCTTTAAGAGGACAAAATGAAGGTTGCAGGTTTTTTGTGAGAACCAAAATTGCTTGCTAATGAGCTCGTCAAGAGTCACAAACTGTAGACACCCCTGGCACAATCCCTGAAAAACAACCTCACCACCGTGAAGTCGGTTAAATCTTTTCTCAGCAGTACTTGTCTGTCTGACGGCGATTGCGCAAGGCAGCCTTACATCAGACACCCTGTGACTGCTTCGATAAGAGTTGATGGACGTGATTGCACTTCACGCCTCGGGACCTTCTCATTGTGGCAGGGCTATATACTCAGGCAGGATCAGACATGCTAAGGCTAAGGGGGGAAAAGAACACAAGGATTGTCTCTATTGCCCGTTATACACATAAAACAGGATTTGTAGAAACATGCAGTAGATCCGTCTAAACGAAAAGGGCCAGAAAACCAGGTAATCTAACTCGGAGCGAGACTAAATAAGTTCAGGGCTAAGTTCAAGTGCATATCAGCACAGTGATTAACCTATAAACCGCTGCTTTACGATGAGGTAACATTAATTTACAGACACTCAGCATCATCATGCACGTTGGGCATGTCTGTGTTATTCTCTCCCATGACAAGAAATCTCTGCGACAATCAGCGATACAGTCTGGTTACAGATAAGTACAGCTGTTGCCAAATTGAGTGTGGAGCTCTTACTGTATTTCACAATTCAGAAATTAGTGCTTATAACGCCTGCAGTGCTTTCTTTTTCATTCTGTGATGTATAATAGAAACAACAGGATTCTGAGGAAAGAACTGACGAAGAGGAAAAGGTCAAGACTTTTGACATAGGAAGTAGAAAGGCTTTTTTTTTTTTTTTTTTACCCCAACCACATTGTAGAGACAAGATAAAACTGATTAGTGCACATTTGAGAATCTGCATTGCCACAGAAACCTGTAACGACATCTGAGAGCATTGTTCATGATTCACAATGTATTCACTGGAGAATCCTGCAATTTATTAGACAGAGGTGTCTCTGCAAATGAACCCATCTAAAAACATGTAGCTTTTTATCTTTACTCATTTACTAGACGGACTACTACAGCTTGGTAACATTTTCTTCTCTCTTTTTTTTTATTTTTTTTATTTTTTTGTAGTTTTTTCTTTTTTCACAGCATAATACGTGGCACAAACTGGATCAAATCTGATTTGACCACTTTGTGGCATTAATCATGAGTCTGCTTAATATGTCCTCTGCAGGTAGTTCCATGTAGTTCCTGAAATGACTTCATCATTTTCAAATGCTTGAGTTTTGTTTATATTCATAAAAATAAAAATAAAACATATTAATATAACCCACCATCCATTCACATTTACTGTCTGTGGTGTTTCTTTTGTTTTGACTCATTTAGTTGATCATTTGAACTGATTCATGCTGCTCATGGTCTCCCTGCCTGACTCTAAATCTTAAAGTTATGAGCTTAATGTGATTATTGTCCTGTGTCGTTTATAGTAATAACACCAAATGAAGCAACTGTAAACATATTCACTGGTAACACATCTGTTAGCCAGGGAAGCTAACCTGCTTTTTCCTGCTGATGTTCGGACTCGCTCCTTCGTCCCTTCCTACTTACTCAATGACACGACAGATTGCTTAAAACCCGCGAATATTCTCAAAGATTTCATGTCTGTTTCACATGGATTTGTGGAGCATCTAGAAGTGAAAACCAGAATCAACACGGAGAGCGGCAGGACGCTGCTCCAGACTGAAGGCATGTGACAGGTGCTGATCATGTCCTGTGCGTTAACACATTTCCTACAATCGATTCATGTGTTTCTATCTGATCTGTGGTGAAAATAATAATAACTTAGACTAATACAAATGTTTTGGTTTTCCCATTTCTGATTGGACAAGGACTTCTGAGAAATGAATCAGGGAAAAAAACTCATAAATCATGAGAAAATATCATTACACGGCTAGGAAAAGTTAAACAGAACAAGACTATTCTTCTACGTCCTAAGGGAAAAATCTGATGCATCTGTCCAGTCCACTTCAAGACTACAAAGAAATTAGTAAGTGTTGGGATTTTCCCACCATTATTTGTGCAACTGCGTTGACGATGGACACTTCCTGTGTTTTTCCAGGTCTTCTTGCTGTTCAGCCAATTGCGACACATCAGCTGATCAGGTGTATCGATACAGCTAACCGTCTCTGCAAGGTAAGCAATTTGGTCGAGAAATAGCAACAAACTTAGCAACTAAGTTGTGGAAGTCTTCATATTAAATATCTATCATTAAATACAGCTCTAAAATTTGAGTTATTTGAAAATCTCCATTCAGTTTTCTACAGACTGATAGTCTGCGACAGGTGAGCAAAAATACCGCCGATAATGTTTTCAGTAAAAACCTCTCGTCGAAATCCGAACCGTCCCTTTAAAGCCTAAAACCAGATAAATAACCATTTTGGTTTTCTCTCACCGAAACACTGCGATTCTGTCATAATGCTGAAAGGAACATGACAGGTACATTAGTTGGTCTTTGTTTAAGTTTTTTTTTGTTTTTTTTTTTCACCTCTAAGATGTCTCGTTTCAAATGACGGAGATTCAGCCTTTGACAAAGCTGCGGAAACATGCCAGCACACCGCTTGTATTTTCAGATTATACAAGAATCAATCAACAGGTGAAGGCAACAAGGTCTAGGGAGAGGAGGAGGAGCCTTTGAGGGGTTTCTCCTAGAAAAACGTGTTTCAGCAGAGAGATTTTATGAGCTTGTCACATTTGACCTGATTGCTATACAAAACAGTTTCCACGCCCAAAGGCTCCCATTCTGCCAGGTGTGTGTGTTTTCTTGCTGGCAACTTGTGCTGTGCACCCATCTCTAATCTCTAAGTGTTTTTTTTTTCTTTTTCTTTTTTTTTTTTTGCGGGATCTAAGAGACCTGAGGAGGGATAGAGACCAACAGGACACACCTTCTTCCATGTTTCCACTTCCCATTCCAGTTTCTTACCGTAAATGTGTGGTTAACCAGGAAAGAGGCTACTGGTGCAGGCAGAGCAAATCCTGAGGGAAGCAGATTTCTTTGAGAAATCCTGTTTTTTTTTGTGTTTTTTTTGGTGAGATCAGAGGTTACCGGGGATTTGTCAGGGGCAAGCCTGCGACTGGCCTAAGGACCAGGTGATTATTGTGGCGGAGTTTATGCACTTTTGGTTTTGGCTAGGGAGCACATGTTGCCTCTCTGAGCTACAAACAAGCTCATATATCAAGGCCAAAAGTTAGCTATAGCTTCTGAGACCGGAGAGAAGGAGATAGGCGATGGGAAAGAAAGCTGGAGAGCCGAAAACAAAGTCCATGAATGAAAGAAACAGATAGGCAGAGGAAAGGAAAGAGCAGAGCAAATGACAGAAACAGCATGAGAGAGCAGAGAGATGGAGGGGGTGACAGGAGGGGGGCAAAGAAGAAGAGGAGGAGGGAGTGACTGAGCATTGCTTTTCAAGAGCAGAGAGAGAACAAAGGCTCTTTTGTGTGGAGTGCTGAGAGAGTGAAGTGGAGCCAAGGCTTAGGGAGTGTTTAACAGTGTACACCGACTGCATTCCTGCAATGTGATTACAAGACGCGTTTAATTTATACTCAGGAAATGCACTTAACTCTTTGCTTTCCTTGTTTTCCATTACACTCGACCTGTATTTGTTCCCGTTCTCGTTGTGTTAGCGTAGCGTTTTAACGCGTTCAGGGTAAACCCAGTCAGAGTAAACTTTAAACTTCCGCACTGTATAACTCACTTTTTTTTTCTTTTTTTTTTTAACAAAAGGGTCAGTTCCACCCGATGTTCAGGCTAACTTATATATATTAAAATGCAGAGAGCTTTACAGCGGAAAAATTCTATTTTACATAAAATCATGTGTCTGTTTGACTTTAACAGTTGACAATCGTTTTTACTTTCCTGTAGGAAGACATTTCAAAATAAAGTTCTTGGAAAAGCTAATAAGCTCTTAAAATTTTACCTCTCTTGAGATCTTAAACCAGTTGGGGCCAAAATCAAAGTGGACAATTATCTTCTTAGTCAAATGTCAAAGTTGTTTATGTTTATTTACACAGGAAGTGAAGATAGAAGGTATGTGTACCATCAATGATCTTCCTACATGAAACACAAGCTTCGAATGGAACATCAAAAATTTTTTATTGCTATTTTACTTTTTGCTTTTAGCTACTTTATTTTTAGGCAGATGATCAAGGGGACTTTATTAATGGCTTTACTAGATAGATTTTGTCAACAACACAACAGAGACTGGAATCGATCGACAAAAGTTCAGTCAAGTGTGTTACAATACTCAAACATCAAGGCTGCATGTGGACCTTAAAAAAGAATTCAATAAATAAAAAAAGGCTACCTAAATGTAAAACAACTGTAAATAAGTCATGCAAAAATAAAACTAAGAGCTGTTTAGCAACAAAACAAACAGCCGGGAACAAAGCGGTTCTTGGTTTGCGAGCTCGACTGAAGGAGTAGGAAATACCCAGAAGAAGGACAGGAGTCATCGTGGCGGATGGAGCTGGCCAGTCACTGCAACTATCTGCTGAACTGTCCAAACATTTTACACACACACACACACACACACACACGCACACACACACACGCACACACACACACACACACACGCACACACACACACACACACACACACACACACACACACACACACACACACACACACACACACACACCTACACACGTGTGCACGTGTTTCACATAGGAAGATGTTTGGTGATGCATCGCCTTCAATCTGCCTCCACTTACATATGTCACTGTCAAACGTTAGCGACTGAGCGAAATCAGATCAAATTGTTAAAACTTTAACAGAGTCCACACCTCCAGCAAACAATCGCTTGGCAATAGCCTAGGGTCCAGATCCTATGAGTGAAGCAAAGCGTATAACGACGGACTGGTTTCAAAACAGATTGACGTCTCTGTTGGTCTTTTTTCACTTTTAAAATGTTGATCATTGTGACCTCAATTAAATCTCTCCATTTACTCGACTGGAGGGTATAACTTCTGAATCCATAGCTAACTTAAAAGCGCCTGATCGACACTATGGATACTCCTTCTATCTACTGTAACGATCTGGATGGATGGAGCGGAGAATTACGTGGGAAATCTGAACGCTCTAGCGGCCGGAGTCGAGCCTGGTGGACGCCAACCTCTGGCCTCGTTGCTGAGAAAAGTCCCGACCCGTGTCTGGAAGCAATCATGGTGGCTGGATGTTATCTGGAGGAAACATCTGATCTCAGCTCATCGCCTCCCCTCCCCCTGTCTCTCCACTCCGTCCAACCAGGACCAGACAATAGTACAACCTAAGTGTGTCCACCTTATGAGACGAGCCACTAGCCGCTTCTCTTAAAGCACACTTCCTCTTGCGTTTCTTTGTTTGTTTTTTTTTGCTATCCCAACTCTCGTACCACTCCCACACGTCCGCCGCCGACTGTATTCATGCACTACATTGTAAGATGAAACTCGTGCTCTGGGGGTTTGCACTTCTTCCTCCCTTTTCTCCCTTTGCTTTAAATCCTGCTCAGTGCTAACTGATTTCTGAGGGGACTTGTGGGGGGGGGGGGGGGGGTGTTCTACCTTTTTTTCTTTTTCTTCTCTTAACATCTTTGCTCAAACCCTCTTTTCCAGTAATGAGCCTGAGCATTGTCCAACTCACTCTTAAGCTTCCATGAACCGCCATGAAAAAAGAAATAAGGGTAAAGAAAAACCAGGGGTGGGCTGAGAAATAGAAAGCATGAAGAAGAGGAGAAAAGATTTTGAAAACTTTTTTTTTTTTTTTTTTTAAAGACAGGACAGTCCAACTCCCACCCACCACAAGATTAGCTTCCCCTCAGGAGAACAGTATAAAGATTTAATTAGCTGACCATTTCTTCATGGCTCGCCATTCAATTGGCTTTTTTCCCCCCTTTATCTGTATTTCAATATGCCTGCTCTGCTTTTTCCAGACCACCTAAAAACTTAAACCTCCCTATTTTTTTTTCCAGTGTGCACTTTCCTTTTTCTTTAATCTGTGCAGGTCTATGGTGACTGGACGGGCGAGGGGGTGTAGTAGCCTAATGTCCATCAAGAATAAAGTAAGGTGTTCAGTTTAGCAGCCAATCAAGAAGGATTACACTTTCTAAGGAGGCATGTGACGTTTTTTTTTTTTTTTTTTTTTTTTAATGTCATCTCTATCCTAAAGCAGCAAACCTTCGTCTGGTCAAAATAACTTTAGCCCATTATGGGCTGGACACGAGACCTTTGGGGCGGCTCTGCGGTTTAACACGGAGACACTGATTGGGGGAATTTATTTAATTCTCTCGTTGTGGCTCAGGCTCACTCAAACGCATCCCACAAATGCTTAATGGAAGCTTTGGCTTCTTTGTCACCTCAAGCATTCACTGTGGAGATTTTTTTTTTTTTTTATGCAAAGGGAACAGTATTCTGTCAGAGGAAGGCTGTAGCCCTGAAGGTTTGTGCCGTGACTGGAGCTATCTTGGTGGGTGGTGCTTGTCAAAGAACGATCCCCCGACAAAACCAAGTTTCTGCGGTTTAAAAAAAACTAAAAAAAAACTAAAAAACACTAATGAAAAGCTTTGGACGCTCCGAAAAGGACATCAAAATCTTCATGAACTGGTTTTGGGTAATGCAGCTGACCGCCGACTGGCTACCTGAGCAGGTTGTTAAGTGGGTAATATAAACCAGTCCGGACCAACTTCAACTATGCTGTGCATGGAGTACAGTTTAAATCTATTAAGAAATCTTTATTGCATGTGTAGTAAAAAAAATATGCTAAAGATGCTCAGGGTTGGGAAGACCGCCATTTCCGAGCCGAAACCAAAAAGTCCTGTTAAGGTTTATGGATGAGGAGGGGGGGAGGGAGGAGGAGTGTTTTGGAGGAGACAGCTCAGCGTGCCTGAGGGCCCGCTTTGTCAATTGAGCTGAGGCAGAGGAAGGGAGAGCGAAGAGCAAAGCAGTGGGGGATAAAAGATGGCGAGAAAGGAGGCATGGTGAAAGTTAGTCCGAAGAAACTTTTTTTTTTTTTTCACTTTGCATCAAAGCAAAGGCTGGCAATAGAAATAAAAGAGGCAATCTGCATTTCCATGGGCTGCTCCTGACCTTCCTTCCACCCCCCCACCACCTCAAGCCTCCTCATCCTACCTTCATTATCCTCCTGTACCTTAGCCAACCACCAGCCACCTCCCTTCCCACCCACACCTTTCTCTTGCGCTCACACAGCAGAAACACTGGAAATTGCTCCTCGCTTTATGGAAACCAACTGCAACCCTGTCCTGACCTGCATCTTGCTCAACTTTGACTCCCTTCCAAACTCTTAATAGGGTTTTTCCAGCAAAGCAGTTCCAGTTCTTACCCAGAGCTGGCGATGGTTAAGCCAGTTCTGCACCGGTTTCTTTAGAAAACATCTTGGATTTCCACAAGCAGGGAGCCAAAGTCTTTGATCATCCATACATTGGGGATTTTAATTGGGCCTCAGAGTTGTGTTATGTACATGGCAATACTTCTCCTAGGATGAAGGCCAGTTATTATACATGTAACATTTTATAATCTGATCAATGCAAGCTGTGCTGGAAAACAGAAGACACAGAAAGGTAGGAAGCAGAGTTGTTCTACCTGACCTTATGAGTGATTGGTTAAGATTTAACAACAAAGAAAAAGCATCTAGAATTTGCTGCACTTTAGTCGAATTATAAAACAAACAGCGAAAAGACAAAGGGATGAGAAGCTAATGCGATTTCCTTTTTTACTGCTTTTGTAAAAATTTATACATATAACAACAAAAGTAACATGTGAGTTTGAAATGTGAGGCTCACGCCACATTGTGATTGGTTGCTGGGTTTTCGTGGCCCCGCCTCCAGCTCCCGATGAACACGGTTCTTTTTTCTAAGAGTTGGTACGAAGATGGCGCCGGAGTTGGTGTTTGCTGCGATAAAAACACAAAGAACTTTCTGATGAAATAATGCCAAAGACTTTTTTATAATTATGTTGATATTTGTTACCGTTCAAGGTTTAAGTCAACTGAATGCACTGCCTCTGAGAGGAAATATATTTGGGCCTACAATATCTGCCACATAAAAAAAAAATAAAAAAAACGTACTACGCACAAACACGTAACCGCTGTTGTTTAGACACTGAACCTCCCACACCAGATCTCTCTAAAGGATTCGGTCTTTCATTGTCTGAAAGTAAAGACGCGTTGGTGTATGAAGAAAGGTCAAACCACAAATGGAGAGCATCTCTGAGACACGGGTGGCCATGGCCGAAATAAGGTTTCCATGCCCACATCTAGAGAGACAAACTTCCTCTGGAAGACTTAGGACAAAAAAAAACATAACCGTGATGCATCTGTCACCACGCAGTGTGGTCTGCTGGTGTGATGTGGTTGGGTGGAAAAAAACACACACTAGGTGACAAATGGCAGAAGAGAAAGTCTGACAGATAAAACACTGCTAAACACCTCCATGCAGAGAGATGTGTTCTCTTTCATAAGAATCCTAAAGTGATGCTAAAATGTGAGATATAGATATAAATATGGTTAGAAATGTATCCTCTGTGTTCCAAAAGACCGAAACGATATAAACCTTTTGCCAAAAACGAGGCCTCAGTATCTCATGCCTTATGCCAAACTAGCGTTATTTTCAACTTACAAACCAGATTGTTTTTTTGTTTTTTTGTCTCTGTTCTGCAACATAATTCCACCACTGTTCCTTGTTTCACGATGATGTTTTTGATGGCTTTCAGGAATGGACTGGCTTCCTAACTATTCCTGTGAAAACCAGCCGGAGAGAATTTCTGAACTGCAGGACAGCTTAGAAAATCCAAGTAAAAATCCCTTTTCGGCTCTCTTTTGGTTTCACTATTACATCCCCAGACTTCTTGCGTCCTCCGTGCAGAATGAAGGAAGCACATCAAAACACACTCACGTTAACCTTTCTGTTTAGACAACAGCAGGATTGGGAAGATATGGATGCGCTTGTCCAGATTTCACGCTCTCCTGCTCAAACAATAGAGGTTCTGACCTTCAAGTTTCTGAGCCACGACAAATGAGTCTCTCGAAAAAAAAAAAAAAAAAAAAAAACCGAAGCCCCCTGCTGTGCGCAAGTCATCTTTTGTCTTTGTCTTTCTTCGCATTTCTGAATTTTAGCTCCCCCCTCCACCCACCCCTCTTCGTCTCTGTGAGTTCAAATGTTTCATGCCAGAACGCGATGGTTGGCATCGCTTCACGGCAGCGGCAGTTTTGGTTTGGCGAAGAAAGCACGCCTGTCTGTTATAGTAATTATCAGTTGGTGGGAAGAAAAAAAAAAAAATTGCTCAGCTAAATTGTTCTTCTCGTATGTAATCATAAACACCTGCTTTGCGGTGGGTTCAACCTGATTGCTGGGCTAAAGGCAGAGCGGAAAAACAACATCAGCTGTACCAACTCAGAAAACGGGGAACAACTAAGCAGGAAGTCTCTGAGAAACTAGAATCAAGAATAAAGTTTTTTTTTTGGAAAAAAAACTAAACTAAACAAAACAGTTCAGGCTATCCCCTGCATTGATAGAATGAGGGATTTACGACGGTGACAATGTCTGAGTCAACCTGGAAGTAACCTCAGTGACAGTGCTCGCACTCGGAATAGACGCAGCTTAATAAATAGCACTCAGCAATCTGGGTGTGCCACATTTCTCCTTGGCTTTGCTCCCATTGGCTGAGGTGTACGATCCCTCGCATCGTACGAAACCTTAGAATGGGCAGGAAGTCAAAAGACGGATTTACTGTTCGCTATAAGACAAGGCCGAGCTTGTTGTCTTATTCGTTTGTAGCTCGCTGCTCTATGTAAACCACATTCTCTTTTGCTTCCAAGGAGAGTGAATGCCATAAAAGAACACTTTGTTTTACTGTGCTGACTTTGGTCTTTGAGTGGACACGTACAGTGCAGAGAAAGCCACCCTGACACCCAGGAAATTCATCTTTTATGGCAATGGCGTCATCTCAGACCGAAAACAGGACTAAAAATACATCCTTTAAATCTTACAGCATTTCACGAGGTTGGGACACAGAGTGGGAGATATTTGAGCATTCCTGCTTGCACAGGAAGTGTTGATGATGCCAAGCACTCTAATGTGGTTCCCAGCATCTTTGGAAGTAAAAATAGGCCCATGACATCATTCTTAACAGAAGACTTGAACCGATACATATTTGGCTTCATTGACAGTCAAGTCAAACGTGAAGTTTTGAATACTTTACATGTTTACTTTTGTTATTGTAGGACAGAAAAGCTTTTTTTTTTTTTTTTTTTTTCTGTCATCACTTCCAAACAACTAGTTAGCATGTACGTAGCATTTGCTGATTTTGTTTACTGCTTTTTCCAGGGCTGCCATTAATAAATATGGTCAGTGGTGCAACTTACACAGCTGGTTCACTGTAAGAACTGAGACCTAAATAACAGCATCAGATCAAAACATGAGCAAAAAGGAAAAGAAACCACACATTAACTTTAGACATGCAGATATTTAATGCTATAAAAGTGCAGCTTTTTCAGCAGATGTCACAAAGTCGTGTTAAATAAATGGTTTTTCCAACACGTAAAACCAACATTTTGTTTGGAATCACTTTTTTTTTTTTTTTCGTTTGGTTTTTACTGCTTGGTTCTAATAAATCATAGCTGACCAAATCATTTGAACTGAAACTACTCCCACATGCTTTCACTTTATTCTAGTTTTGGCCCTGTTCTATTTCTCAGTTTCATACAGAAACCTTTCCAGCGGCAGGCAAAAAATAAATTAAAAAAATAGAGGACGACGTGTCCACGCAGCTTATAGACCGCGACAGCAGACGGTCCTTTGAAAAAAAAAAATGTTTTAAGTTATCAGGAAACAGACCTGGAATCAGAAATTTTGATCATTTTTAGATTTTTGAGATCTAACGTTTGTACCAGCTCAAGGAAAACCACACCAACTAAGGCGGAGAAAGAGAAAGCAGACAAACAATCGTGCTTAAGACACGAAGAGTTTCACCCTCAGGCAAAAAAATAATATATATAAATCAGTCCTGCACAGCTGGGAGCAGTTTGAGAGAAATGTGGGCTGTGATCAACACAGGTTTGGGTTTAATAATTCAAATTGGAGGGATTTACATGAGTGGAAGGACAAGTGTACCTCCTTGCCTGGCTTTCCCCCCATCCTTGTTTAACTAGGCCTCTATTACCAGGACCGTCCTCCCTCCAGAACCCCCACCTCATCCCCCACCCTGCCTACCCTGTGACCCGTTCCCTGCATCACTCACGGGTCATCAGCAAGAAGAAAGAAGGATTTAACGGCCAACTTGGCCCGGGGAGGGCCCTCAGAGGTGGGGGCCTTGCACGTCTCAGCGAATCCAAACCTTCGGCTGACTACCCCCCCTCTCCCACTTTCCCCCCACTTCGGTTCCCTCCCACTGTGCTTTTCTTTTCCCACTAAGGAACGGAGAGAAAACATCGGCCCTCACTTCTTGGGTTGATTATTAGGGCTGGAGAGCACGTCTGTCAAGAGTTCAATGATGAGGAACAGAGAGACACCCGCTCCCACAACGCACCATCTTGTAGAGGCATGGCGAACGACCTCTGTAGGGAAAATAGCTTCAAGGCGTTTTCATGCTTATTCGCTTTCTTGCTGAGAAATGGAAAAAAAAAAAGAAAATAAAAGAAAATCCTACCATGAATGAGCCTGTAAGGTAGGCATGTACAGAAACTAGAGTCAATAGCTTGTTAGCTTAGCATTAGACCTGGGGAAAAAGGAAACGGGAGGCCCGACTCTCAGTCAGAACCTTGCTCAGGATTCCCACACACATTGTCAGGGAAAGTATGGAATGTAATTAATCCAGTTTTACATAAGTACGGAAAATAAAATCGACTATGAAAAAAAATATATGCAATTCTGAACTTTATTCCCTGTGCCAGTCTCTAAAAGTGGCATCCATGCTCTCCTTAGAGTCCCGTTTCCCCAGGTACCATATTTAACCCTTTCATGCATAGTGGTCACTACGGTGGACAGCTATTTAAAAGCTTTTTTTTGTGCTTCTTGTGGATTTTTATGTTATAAATGCACACAGTCCACTGAAGTGGACACTAATGCATCATAAACTACACTATCAACTACTGGCCATCAACTGCAAACGCGAGAAATTATTTTATGGCCGACAGACAAAAAAGCGCGCCATCTGACCCGGTCCCTCCTTCTCCTGTAGACGACTCTAGCAGGTAAAAAAAAGAGAAAATATGGTGACATTAGATAACTCTTAAAGAGCAGTACTACTGATATATTTTTTCAAATAACAACTTTGTATTTATAGAAAATTACAATTGATCACCTAAAAAAATAAATAAATTTAAAAAATTTAACACATTTTTTTCCTACCTTTTTTCATGCCTTAAGAAAAAAAAAATCCTGACACAAAGGATCATAATTCATGCATGAGAGGGTTAAAGCAGTGTTATGCATATAGTGGCATTTCATAGCACAATTGCATTACTATGGTACCTCCAGCTGTACATCTTAAAAGGAATATGACTTTGAAATTGGGATTCTGTCTCTTTCAAAACTGCTGCTCTTTCTGACACTCCGCCTTCAACAAGTCAGCACAACATCACTCCCTTATCAACCTTTTGACAACATTTTTACCAGAGTTTCACTGAGAAGCAGCTCGCATAATGAGCTCTGCGGATGCACAGTACCACCAGGTGTGTTGCTAATTGAGCATGCTAGCCTGAAGGGGCTGAGAAAGGGGGGGGAGGGGCTGCTCTGTGAAGCTTGAAGCTTGGAAAATGCAGCTCTAAGGAGGAGCTGTGTCTTGAAGGAGGAGCTAGGTCCACCCAGGCGTTTCGCACGGCTGAATGGTTGCCATGGGAGATAAGAGGATTTCTCAAACAAGATTGAAAGAATGAAGGCAACACTTTAGGTACGGTTTTTGATGAGGGAACAGCATAATAACGTTTACGTTTACTTTAAATAACACTGCCCATTTAGTGCCGGACAACTGCTGAGACATCATCCTTAAATTTAAATTCACGTAATACCATTTTTCTCTCGCAATAAAAAAAGGAAACTGTCAAGAGTCTTGAAGCTTCATAGCGTGCCGAAAGTGATCACCCAAATTGGCTCTACTGTCTGTCGACTGCACGGCCTGTGTGACACCATGGTGGTGGAAAGGTAACAACAGTTTTACATGGTGTTGTGTTTACACCACAGACCGTAGTGCCATATAATCCTGCTCATGCTTCCCTCACCAGGAATGTGAATAATGAGTCACACAGTTTCTTCCTGCAAGTCAGCGGGGGGGACTTAGCAGGCCCTGCTAGGTAAAATAAGAATTTGGGGAGTGAAATTATGTTTTGTTATCTAAGAAAAGGGACTAAGAGATTAAGGGATCAGGCAGGAAATCACAAAAGCAATCCCATCTTTTTTTTTTTTTTTCTTCCAAAAGCGCCTCATATCAGCCATTGTGATGGGAAGCCTTAGGAGGCTTTTTGTTCCTTCCAGGAGTCCTCAACTCACTGCTTCACTTCTGAAGCTGCGTCGGCCAAGTGGGGAAAGCAGGAGGGTTGGGGAGAGGGGGAGGGGGGGGGATGGGGGGCGACGGTGGTGCGATTTTGCCTCTGGGTGGGGTGGAACGAAGCGAGGGACTTGTAGGATTCTTCTGGTTTGATCAATAACCCTATTAAAGACTAATGAATTTGGTGGAGGCAGACTCAATTTGATTGTGAGGCTTTATTTGAACATGGCAGGAAGCAGCAGCAGCAGAAATACATCAAAGGGAGGCTTTGTGAAGAGAGGACCAGATTAGGGCCTCTGACGCAAGGATGGACCCAGCCAAGGGGAGGCGATGAATACACACACACACACACACACACACACACACACACACACACACACACACACACACACACACACACAGAGAGAGAGAGAGAGAGAGAGAGAGAGAGAGAGAGAGAGAGAGAGAGAGAGAGAGAGAGAGAGAGAAAGAGCCTCAGCACACAGGCCAACACACTGCAAAGGCATTCAATCTAATTCCACATTTTCCATTCACTTTCATTGGATGTCTACACGCACTGCTACCCAGAGGCACATGTGTGCACTAACCCAGTTGCACAAAAGCACACGAATGCTCAACGAGATGCATATTTACTGTGAGGGGACCAGCAGATGGTGGAGCAGTGTTAATCAGTGCATAAATCTCAGTTAAAAGAAGGACGGCATAAACAACCTAAATCGTGCATGACAAGTTATAAATAACCAGGCATTTTTTAAATTATTATTATTATTTTTAATAGCACTGGAATGATTTTAATTGTCTTCTCATGTCCTGCTGGAACATGTTCAGATAGCATGTCACGACGGCTTTTTTTTTTCCCAGAAAGTGCAATGAGTACAACATTTGTTGTCTAATAGATTATGTTAAAATGCTGAGATTTTGCTTGTCAAAGTGACGTTTGTGCTGCAGAGTGCTACCCAGTAGCTGTGGTTATGTTAAGACTTTTAATTTGGAAGTAAGAAATAAATGCATTTAACAACTTTCCAGAGACTCTTCTTCTTCCAGAATGTAAAAAAAATGACAAATCTAAAAACTTTTTTCTGGTGTTATTTAAAACTTTATGCGACTGAAGGACTTACCGTTCTCACTTTTCTCAACAGGAGGCACTCGGAGTCGACTCAGTCCTTGTGCAGTTGTGCATCCCAGCTGTTCGCCATCACTGCTCCATTTGCACAAGTATGTTTAGAGATTTATCGATAACACTGTCTTATTGTGCAGAAATTTACTTTTCATTTTGTATTTAAATGTTTTTTATATTAAGTGTATTGTATGTCCAATAATTTCCCAATTCTAGACTCAAACCTTTGCGAAAAGCAGAACTTCAAAGCATGTGTGGTTGACCCCTTTACAGACAAGTGGGGATATAAACATTTTTTTTGTGTAAAATAAGTCAAAAATATGTCTAATATACTGTAAATAGACATGTTTTCATTTAATGATTTAGATTGTTTTTGAAGTTTAAATATAATAAAAAAAATATGATTTTACAGTTAATTATTGTAGGTTTCTAAGCAGGGTGTAAAGTTTAAAACCAAACAGAATTGAAAAAGCAAAGGTCATCTGTAACTCTAATTACATTTAGCTGCTGTGTTTTTACTTACTCTTTGTCTCTCTCCCACAACGTTAATCTTTTTCCTACTGTGTCCATTACAACTATACGTGCAGTACTTCAATAACGGGAATAAGGCGATGAAGTCATTCAGCAAGATCTTGTAACTTCTTTCTTTTACTCAGGAGATAAAGAAAGGTAGTTCTGCAGTTTGTGGCGTTGTGACAACAGAGTAGAAGGGATTGATTTACAAAGACTGGCTGTTGGGTTTTCCAAAAACACTCAAAAGAGACTTGAAAAATCTTTTGCTTCTTTTAAAAACTGTCTCTGGCAACAGTGGGGTGCTCTGCAGAAAATGAATAATATATAATAACAAAACAATTGCCAGTTGCCGTTGTTGGGGGTCCAGCCATGGGAGGAGCAAAAAGGACTAAACTACAGAGAACAAAAGAAACAGGTAAAAACTTTGAATGCTGTGTATTAATCTATTTCCAAGCACAGTTTCCATGGAATGTCAGGTCAGGTTGGATTGAGAGCAACTGTGACCATCAGTTTTCAAATCCGGCCAAAGATTCTCCATTGGATTGAAGTCTGGACTATTGGTAAGTCATTCAAAAAGTGGCGAAGCATTAAACGGTGAATGGCCTGTACTTTTACAGCGCTCTAGTCCAGAGGATGCCAAAATGTTTCATACAACCATCACCACATTTCGTTATGTGTTTAGGACGCATGTACAATGCCATGTTTTCATGTTTTGCATTTGTTTAAAAAAAAAAATTAAAAAAACAACAACTTTGTTTCCATCCAACCAGAATGTACCTTTTTATGTGTGGCGTGTCTTATAAAAGATTTGCCATAAACGACAATCACATCCTGCTTTTTCTTTTGACATTCTTCTATAAAGGTCAGAAAGTTGCCCTTTCAGCAGATTCTCCAACCCCAACTGTGGATTTTCTACGCACAATTATTTACAAGACTGAGTCGGTCTGTCGCATAAAACTTCCCTCAAGTTACATCGAAGTGTTTTGTTATAAAGTGACAAAATGCGAAAAGGCTCAAGTAAATTCTTTTACAAGACCCATTAACCTCCTCTGAGTCACTTGTTCTATATTTGAAGGCCTGCTCTCTCCCACACACTGCTTTGATTACTGTGACCAATGTGAATGAAATGGCAACAGGCAGATGATTATACATAAATATAACCTTTGTTACAAGTCTTAGGGTATGAATACTATCCCAAGGTAGTTTGTTTAGCTAAATCAGAAACCATTCACACACGCACACACACACACACACACACACCCCACATCCCCATCCTGCCCACTCCCCCCGCCCCCTGCTTTAACGATGCCCTGCTTCCTAATAAACTTTTGTGGTGTTTGGAATCCATTAGGAGCAATATCCCACTTCTCAAAACATCCTGGCTCATTCTGGGGGGAGCAGAGCCGAGGTTGACGAGAAGCCCTGAGAGGGGAGGGCCTCAAATTTCCATTTCTATTGAAGGCAGATGAAGGAGATTTGAGCAAGGCTGTGGAGTCTCATATGACGGGAGAGAAAGAATGCCATGAGAGTTGATCTCAGAGGTGTCAGAAGAGAGACACACACCGAAGGGAAGACGCCATGTTTCACGGCTTTTGAGTAAAACCTACGATGCTCTGCTCTCCGACTGGCTCGTTGCAAAAAGACAGAAATCTGGTCTACGTCATCACCTCCTCGTGAAAAGCCGCTTTGGCCTCAAGAACCAGAGATCAAACCACCCGGCCAAATGGAACAATGGAACGTTCCTCAAATAAAACAAATGAAGCGTGTAGGTGCTGAATCCATCCCTCAGATGGCGATCATAAATCTGTTTGGAGGCAGAAAGCTGAAACTTTTGTTGTGTTTCTTGGTAAGTGGCTAAATTCCTTCCTCAGAACAAACATAAAACGCAACTGTAGCTCGGCAGATGCTTGCGAAGGACCCAAAAGCAACCGGCTGAAAGAGCTTTTGCTTTCCCATTCTTCTTTTACCATCCGACATTCGCCCTTGAAACGCACCCAGGTGTTGTGAGGTCCTTCTTCAAGCCGCTCCGTACGCTCAGAAGCGTTCCCACCATATCGCTCTGATGGGTGCTTTCCTGCACCAAAACAAACCTTTAATCCAATACAGATATCAGGCACTCGAGTGTCGCAACAATTGTCCCCTCTGTGTGAAAGTAAGCCGCTATCATAAAACACAAGAGCTGCGAGACAAATGTGTGGCAGAGCGCCAGAAGTGGGAGGCACGGGAGTGTCGGGCCTGAGATTACAGACAAAGCAGGAGTAAACAGCGCCTTCAGATAAAAAAAAAAAAAACATTCGGGCGTACGTTTAACAATAGTTCTTTCCTGGCAGGGGAGCAACAACAAAGGGCCTTCCTGTATGCGCACCCCCCTGCATGCGCCCTGACTTCCCCAGGACGCCGAGACATGCGGCTCACCGCAAATACATCAACACTGACCCTGCGTGCTACTGACCCTTGACCTCTTTGTGGCTTTCCAGCACTAAAACACTCACTTACTTCAGCAGGTTACATAACAGGGTTCTGTGTTCGATATGGATTCAGTTCATTGTGAAATCTTACTCATAAAAGTAACTCCGGAGGAGGTGTTAATCCTGACGGATGACATGCTTACTCAGTTACTCAGCACTGGGTGAAGGCAGAGGAGCTGGAATCTTTTCACAGATTATCTGCCTCATATTGTCTAGACGTAGTTGGACATAGTTTTATTTTAATTTATATGTAAAGATCTGACACCCCTAAATAAAATCCCATGACCTGGTAAATGAGAGGTGCAATTAAATCTCTGCATAAGTACAACTGTTCCTTAAAGGCTTTAGAGCAGGGGTGCTCAATACGTCGATCGCGGAAAGGTTTAGAGTCGATCTCGGCAGGTGACAAACTGAACGCCGCCAGGACGCTGAGGCCACCACTTCCTCTTCTGATAGGCTTATCAAAAATATTCACTAAGATAATAAACGTTTGTAGCTTCATTAAAAAAAGAATAATTATAAAAAGTCAAAGAAACATGTTAAAATTAATAATCTCAGTAATTATTGTTTCAACAAGGTGTTGCGCAATTCTGTGCGTTTCGGTTCCATTAACAAAAAAAGAGAAAAAAAAAGCGACTCAAAGACCGACTGACGAGCAGAGCAGGAGTTTAAATTAGCTACTCAACCACCGCTGTGTTCATGAGAGGCTTATTAATAATCGAGAAATAAATATCAAGTCTGGAAACCTGATATCGTAACGGACTGAATGTTGTGGTTTTAATGTAATCTTTGCTCGGCTTGAGGGGTGCAGGCGGTTGCCACGGCAACGGGTGTGCTTAAACAACAAAGAGACCGAGAGTAAAAAGGTAGGAGATGTTTTCAGTTGATAGTCTGTTCGGGTTGTTTTACCTTGGTTTACCTTTGTGGCTCATTACACCTACTGTAGTTTCTAAACTGTCAATAAACGACAAAATCGGACTAATTACCTCGTTCGTTCGTGACTATACGTCACAACAAACATCAAATAGGACAAATATATTTCATTAAGTTTTAACAAATTCCACCGCGATAATTATGTGAAATTAAATTCATTATTATCCCGACTTCAGAAGATTTGCTGTTACCTTTATTGGGCTCTTTGGTTCCTCCTATCAATCTGTAGTTTCTCATATTTCAGTCATCAAACCAAATTTCAGGTCTACCATGACTGACTGATACCTGCTGGCGTCAGGTTTGCAACCAGCTTCTGACTGAGAAACCAGTAACCTGCTCCCAGTGTCAGAATCTCACTGAGGAAGAAACTGGATTAGGTTTTCTGTCACTTTATTATTTCTGCTATAACTGATGTATATTCGCATATAAAATAAGTCAATGGAGTTTAATTTGCAATTGTTATGTCTTTGTGTCATGAGGTAGATCCCAGGCGGCTGGTGAGAGAAAAAGTAGATCTTGCTCTCAAAAAGTTTGGGCACCCCTGCTTTAGAGGTTGTTGGGTTTTTTTTTAGAAAATAAGTGCACTGTTCAGTTGATCATCTGAAAATGGAAATTGTATGACCCAACTACAAACTTACAAAGGTTTGTAGTTGGGTAAAGAGAGCAGTAGTCTCCTAATCAAGGCACAAAATGCTGTGTGAGGCAGAAAAGTCTATTTATAACTGAACCTCAATATGGTTGATTTGTTGGTAGCATAAATCGAATTCATCAGGAACTTCACTTGTGACCCGCATCTCAATGCGGTTGGGTGAAATTTGAATATGTCTTTCAAGAATATGAGTGGTAAACAATATAACAGGCTACAAAATCATAAAAACAAAAGCAGCGCGAGAGGATCCAACTGTGTTCGAGCAAACTTAGCTTGTAGCAGCGTGAAAAGCAAGCAGCCCTCCCCTCACAGCTCTAAATTAACACAAGTTGTGCTCGTTCCCCACTCTGGTTTATTGAATCCTGCTTGACTCAGCTCCCTTCAAAGCATCGCAAAGATCCCGAGAGGCACACAGCTATCTAAAGAAGGAGATGCAGATCAGACCGGTTAACAAATTCATCATGTTTGTCTTGTTTTTCTTATAAGTCCTGGCAACACACTTTCAGCTGTAGTAAAAGAGCACATTTGTGCATGGCACGTCTCGGCAGACCCTCGAAAGCCGCTTTCCTTCTAAATCATGACCATAAATGACGCCTGCGCTCGGGCTGCTTTTATGATTCGCACTGAGGACGGGGGTGGTGGGGGAGCAGAGAGAGGGTGGAGGGCGGGTGGGTGGGTTCTGGGGATCATAAAAAGAAAAGAGAAAAGGAGAACACAGGACTTGTGGGTAATTGTGGCTCAGAGTGGTGGGAGAGGGAGCGTATGGGAAAGACTCTGAGGCCAGATGTGTGAGGAATGTTCTGGCTGCTGCAGCACACAGAGGGCGGATGGATGGGTGGATGGATGGATAGATGGGATGGGGCGGTTTGGAGGATGGCAGTGGTGCTGGAGGTGTGTGTGGGGGGGGGAGAGAACCAGTCGAATTACACAGCCTGCAGATTGTTAAAGAGCTGTCAGGCCTCCAGCGTTCTACTGTGTGTTTCACATCATCTCCAGAGCGGCTACAGCCCGTCCTCTCAGTGGAAAGAAAGCAAGTTTCTTTGTTGCTCAAGGTTCTCACGCTTTTCCCACAGTAAAAGTTCAATCCGATCACTTCCAAGCTTTTCCAAGGTAAGTTTTCAAACTTTTCCAGCGCTGCACCGAGGAGATTAAAATGGCACAAATGAACTGAAGAAAGACCGTTTCAATTCACTGTGATGTGATGTCGTTTACTACTGTTATTGTAGGGACAAGATAGGCTAAAATAATAGAATTTTGTGTTTTGAAATGTCTCTCTCACACACACCTTATACACCTGACTGGTCTAAGAACAAAACAGAATGCACTGGATTAATCTACAAAAAAAAAAAATCTCCCAATTTCAATAATGTTGTTTTAAACCAGTAGCCATTAGGAATAACAAATGCTCATTTGGTTCAAACAATCCAAACAAAAAGGTATATGATCTTCTTATTCAAATTAAAAGAAATCATCCAAAGACGAAGCAAAATCTCTAAAGAATGTTCTCGCTAGGTTTTCTGGTACTTAGCAAGCAGAAATAATCATGCTAGTTGTCTCTACACAAGAAGTAATGGACGCGTTCATGCTACCATCAGGAGAAATGATTGAGAAAAGTTCAATTTGGCCCATTTTGGTGACAAATATCAGGGTTTCTACACAACCTGGAAAATCTGGACAAGAGTGAAATTTTACCTACATGTTTTTCTAAGGTGTCGATTGGTATGGAGACAAAATATATGGAGAAATATTTGAATTTCTAAACTTTAGTCCATTTACTTTTTTCTAAGCAATCCGTCCATCTAATCACTCACTAATCTATATATCAATCCCCCCATGTTTGTCTGTCCATCCATCTGTTGCTCCATCCATCCATAAATCCTTAACTTCAATCATCAAGTTTCCCATTCATCCATCCATCTTTAAAGCCCAAACACTGGACAGTTTTCTTGCATTAATTAATAGAAAAACGCCCCATTAATTTATTACAAATTGGCTGAGAAAAGGAGCGAACACTCTGGAAATTAGAGTTTGGAAAAGTCTGGACTTTTGACATGAGAAATGTGCAGAAACCCTGGTGTTTGCACCAAACCACCGACCACAGGACCGAACTTTAAAGCTAATCCATCGTGATCATTCCACAACCTCAAAAACCTGGGCATGTGCTCACAGAGCCTACCCACAATCCACCTGGTGAGCTCAACCTGCGTCACGGGTAGATAGCAAAGTAAAAAAGAAGCGAGTGGGGAAGTGTGGAGGGGGGGGAACTGAAAGAAAGAAAAAAAAAACACCCTCCATCTGCTTCCCATCATCTTCATCCATCTCCCCCACCCCTGTCAACCAGACTCTTTCTCCCTCTCTGTTTCATGCTTTGCCTCGCCAACTCATCCAGCCTTCCACCACCACAACCACTGGAGCTGCGGCGTGGATAAATAGTCCCCCAACAGCTGGGTCTGACTTTTGACCAGGACCACCCCTCCAGACAGGACCAACAACACTGCCTTTTCTTTCCCACCACAACCACCGCCACCACCTCCTCTCTGAGTGTGTATCCTGTGTTTCAAAGACGAAGCCGAGACAAGTCAGAGTCTTTGTTTATGTTATGATTTATTTGAGCTCGTACATTACGGCTCTGTTCGTTCAGATTCATTACTCGGGCATTTCATAAATGGCCCTCTGACTTGCTCCGACTGACCTCGGCGAAGGTTTGTTTACAATTCCAGACTTGCAAAAAAAAAAAAAACGGGATTTGAGGTATGATCGTTCGACAAAAACCTATTTTCCCGTGTTTCCTTTCAAATGTTTCAGGACTATACACAAATACACCCGAGCCGTACGCGGCTCCAATAAATTCTTGATTGCGCCTTTAAGTCGAGAGCGTGCTGTTTGTTCAGCTGCTCGAGGGCCTCGGAGAGAAACCCGGGGAGGCCGCGGAGAATTCATACCTTCTATTCATCACAGAGGAAGGGGAGGAGGGAGGAGTTTTAGGACGAAGAAAGAGCGAGGAAATGAAAAGACAAGAGCCTGTTTTTTTCCGCCCCCCCACTCCTTCTCTGCTGAGTAAGGAAAGAGGTAAGCTCAGCTTTCTGACAGCTGGGCCGAGAAACCTCTGCTCAAATGATCAACGACTCATGCCTCATTTATGCAACCATTAAGGCACAAATTGTTTCAGATTTGCGGCAATCAATAATGTCAGTTCCAGACTGAAAAGACAGAGGCTCTGTTTATCTACGAAGGGATTTTCATTGCGATGCACCGGATTTTTGTTTCCAAAGATATACACAGGAATGGACTACAGACGTGTTGAGTCGATATAAAACGGAACGTTGGCTTACAGGAAATGGCATCACGGAACCATTATCAATGGGAACATTTGCATCACGTTTTTGTACAACTTTTTAGGACCTTGAAGAAAGTTTACTTTTAGATAAGATGTTCTAAAGCTTTCGTACTTATGAGCAAATCTCTATTATTAGACTACTTACAAATCAGAAGCAAAATAGACAGCAAAAACACATCATGTGCCCTTGAATACCAACTTCTGCTTGACTCCGTTCACAAGTTGACTTATTCCCTTCTTAGCGTCCCGTCTTTCTTGAAACTTCATTGAGCTTCAGAGAGGCGAGCCTGTGCCTGGTGGATCAGCTGATTCCAGCTGATGGGATTCAGGTCTGAAGAAAGAGCAGGCCACTTTATTCGAGGTACCACTGTGTCCAGCGACCGGGACCTCAGTGAGCTGCAGCATCGTCGTTCATGTTGATGAAATTAGGCCTGACAGGAATGAAGACATTATTCAGGCAGCATTGGCTTCTCACTGTGCCATTCACAAAATGTAGAGCAGTTTTGTCAACACTGTATCACCACCAACACCAAAAGCTTGTTTAAAGACAACAGCAGTTGATACACAGGGCTCTCCTTGATGTCTCCAACATCGCCGGCGGCCATCTTTTCTACTCAATGTGAACTGACTTTCATCAGAACCAACCAGTCCTTCATCCGGCATAAATGCTCCCTTGTGGTGTGGTCAGGGGCCCTAGAACAAGCTGAGGTAAATAGTTCCCAATGGCCAGGCGGAAGACCTTTCTTAAATGAGTTGAGTGGCATTCATCATCCGGTTCCACAAGAGAACTGTTCACAGCGTGGGATGTGTTCTATGCCTCTTCCAGTCTCTGTATCTTCGTTGCAGCCTACAGATGACGCTCTGTGACCCTATGACCTCAGCGGCCACTTCCACCTGAGGAGATCCTGTTTGAAGCCCTGCAGACACAAAGTACTGTTGATCAGACTTTAGGTGTTGTCTCGTTCCCACGATGTCCAAATGAAAGCTGAACGTCTCCAACTATAAGTAAGTAGTCTATTTCTAAAAACAAAAACAAAACGTTAGATGTCAGCTAATACGCAGTTCAAACAAGATCTGTTACAGCTGAAGAGAGGCAGAAAGTGTAGATGATCAACAATGTTGCGTTACATAAAATGCAGTTTGTGTCGTCAGAGAAACCTTGTTGTGGTGTTATTATGGTTTGGGCCTGCTTCGCTGCTTCTAAGTAGAGGTTATCTTTTTGCCACAGAGGAACAGATAAAATCTGAACAATGCTAATGTGACATCTCAGCTGACGTCATGTTTGTAAATCAAAGGTTAGGAGAAGAGCATAACCACAAGTACAGAATGACTAAACTGTCTCGCAACTATATTTAACCTGACATGACATTTCTACAAAGATGCTGAATTTAGAACAAAGCAGCCGATGGAAACAGATGAGCAAAGTAGATTAAATACTTTGAAAGAATAAATGTCAAAATTTCTCAATTCAACATTTATTGGAAAAAGAAAGAAATTAACAATTCTCCAGAAGGTATGGTGGGAAATTTGGTACTGGACAAAGTTATTGAACCGGCGGTCACTCTTGTACTTTTAGGCCTTAAAAAAGGGGTGGGCAATCCTGGTCCTCGAGGGCCAGTGTCCTGCAAGTCTTAGATGTCTCCCTGGTAGAACACACCTGGATCCAATAGCTGAATCAGCTCCTCGGTGCAGTCAGGTTCTCCAAAGTCCTGCTAACGACCTTATTATTTGACTCAGGTGTGTTGAAGTAGAGACACATCTAAAAGTTGCAGGAGATCGGCCCTCCAGGCCTGGAGTTGCCCAACCCTGCCTTTAAAACTATGTATCCAGTCCAAACAACGCGTTTAAAAAAATTATATCCTAAAGAAATGGGAAACAAAATCAGCAAAGGCATGTCAAGATTCCTGAGATGTGTGTCTGTCTCTTCTGTTTCCATAGCGCCGCCGGTCAGAAGTTGTGCGTAAAAGCAGAAAGTGAAGGTGACGTACCAAATTAAGAACCTTTTTGTCCAATTAGACAACATTTATTGGAAACTGAAGGAGTCAGGGTGCGGTTGGGGACTGAAGTGCCCAGGTGGAGATTTGGGTAAATAGGTAACACATTGGGATGAGGTAACAATGTCACAACATGATATGAACACCAGATTTTAATCCTGACCATGACTGACTTTCTTTTTTGTCTTTTACCTCAGAAGAAATGGATCTTGTAAAGTCTGTGTCCACAAAATTCCTTCATAACTTTTTGAAGTTACAATTTTCCATGGAGTTTGCAGTGACTCTGTGTAAGATGCAAAGTGTAGCTGCTGTTTTATGTCTGCTTGTACAAGTAAAACAAAACATAAAAGCTCATTGGACCTAGATAATACATGATGCTGGATTCACAAGAACAAGATTTAGCATTTTATAGCATTTTAATATTATTGCGACACAAAACAAACTTGTATTCTTGAATCAGTGGATCAGCCACAGCATCACTGAACTTTGTGGATCACTTTCCATCCAGCTTAATAACCGTTCGGGGTCAACAATACTGAAGTGTTTGAAAATGTACTTTGACACACAAGGAGAGAAACACTGAGAAATGATTAGAGGAAGAATAAAGAATCATACAATAGTAAAATGTAATTGTCTTGCAGAGATCTGGAGAAGTAACAGTCTGAGAAGAGACCTTAAGCCACGTTCACACTGCTGATCTTATGGCTCATCAGATTTTTTGTTTGTTTGTTTGTTTTTTTTGCTGAGACAGTTGGGTTTTTTTTTTGTTTTGTTTTGCATTGTTGTTCACATTTCAATTTTAATGCAGCTGTCATCAGACTCCAATGTGAACAGCCTGCAGCTCTGAAGTAACCCGAAGAAGACCTGACATCACCACGCTGCGTTTTCCTCATGAGTGGCGCACGTCAACTGCAGCCTAACAATTTTGAAATTGGAGTGAATAAATTGTCAACAACATTATCTGCTTAATGACCACTTCGTCGATTATTGGATGTTACTTTGGGTCTCGCCGCTTCCTGCCTGCTTGGGCGCCAAATAGCTAATCTGTCACACTTCCATTCAGACCCAGGTTGTTTCAGTTTGGGAAGGCATATGAAAAATAACCCGAGTCTGAACTGTGCTGTTCATTATGGACCACTAAATGTGCAAAGTGAACCTAGCTATAAAGGGAGCAGGACGGGATTTGCTGGAATCCGAGGCAATAGATTAATGAGGTGACAATTACAGGCCTGAGGAACAGGTGAGGGTAATTATCTGAATGCGCTGCAACTGTGGCGAAAAATATGCAAAGACATGGAGGTGTAGTGGCTAAAATGATACAGAATGAATTGAGAAAGAGTGGAAAGTGATTACTGAAAGCAGCAAATTAACCAAACGATAATCCACTCAAAATACAATTGGCGGAACAACAAAATGCAAAATCAAAGCCCAAGGATCCACTTTAATATCAAGAAACCAAAATCATAGTTAAAATTAAAACAGCAAGTGGACAGTTCTCCCTGAGACGGGCTTCGCTGCCATCACGCTTCCCCATGGCGTTGAGAAATAAAACAAAAATCAAATGGTTAAATCAAACTCCACACACGTAGGATGATTAAGCCCTGCTGCTGCTGCTGCTGCTGTGGAACACGTTCAACCTGAACAGACTGGATTTGTCCTCTCCCCGTGATTCAACGCTAGGCTCATCTCCATTCTGCTCCCACTTCCTCTGTCACGATCATCCTTGCTTCACCCTGCTGTTACTCACTCTAGTTGCAACAGTGCTGCTTCACAAGTGTCTCATCAGCACTTCTCACTTCCTCAAAGCCCCTTTTAGTGGACTGAAAAACACTGCAGGCTGATTAAGTTCAGATCAGGAAGAAGCTGCTGTGGTCAACGAATAATACCCACCATGTGAACCGCGCTGCGTCTGGAACGGCTAATAAACCGCCCGCGCTGATTCAGCAAACATGCTAACTGAGTTCTTAACCATTTGACCGTGTTTGGAGTCGAACGTGTTTCCAGAGTCCCTGCTACAGCTGGCACGAGGTTAAGAAACTGGGACGGGCAAAAGAAGAAAAAAGGGCGGGAAAGGAAAACACTCGGAGAGGTAGTTTTGAGAGCCCCAATGGTTTATTACCCTCGATTTTCAGGGGCTGAAATTTCAGCCTCGCTTTGAGGAGAAACTCGAACCGCTGGTCCAGCTGTCCACAGCTTGCCAGGATTGAGAAAACCTCCACCGCACACGTTCTCCCAAACCTAGTCTCTTCTTTCTTTCTTTTCGCCCCCTCCTCCCTTGCGTCTCCCGGCCAGGTAATCAATAGGAAACCCAAACACGCTGTGGCTGCCAGAGGAATCGAGACGAGCTGTTGTGACATGAAGGTCCCACAAACAAATCTGTCACTCGGGCGAACGACCGTGTTCTCACTTGTATGTTTTATGTTCTCTGTCCCGCTCTAGCTATGCAAAAAAAATTATAACATGACCATATTGGAAGCAATTGGAAATGTATCAGCTCTTTAGTGCTATTTTTTTTAATCAAGCTTTTATCATTGACTATTATTTTGAAGGAAGAAAGGAAGAAGTTCTTGGGCTGAACTTTCGCTTTGAGACAAAGAGCTTATTGTTGGGCTGAATGCAAACAGCCAGTTTTATTAGCAAAACCTTAAATGGTCTGTGTGGCAGGGACAAAGCAACAGGAAACACGTAAATGATTTGTAAGTACTGTGAAAATATCGGGAGTGGCTAACAATCAGTGCTGACGACGCTAACGGCAGACTCTAATCTGAACTATCCTGCTGCGCCAAGCTAGTGGTGTATGTTAGCAATCATCTTATTGAATAAATTGTATCTAGATTATTATATCTAGCTAACTTGTGCGCTGTGTCATCTCATGAGCTGCGTACATTGTTACACCCCTCTTGTTTAGTGGAATTCATCAAATAGTGAAGCTCTTTTTTACATCACTATTAGAGGATTTTTAGTTATTTTTTTATGGTTTTAGAAAGTTCACATTTATATGAGGTTCTAACTCAAAAGGTTGAGTGAAATGTGTTTTCTCTAACAGGTGATTGTCATGGTTAGATGGAGAAACTCTGCTTTGTTCTCCTCGGTGCAGCGGAAGGCCACTCTGACCTCACAGTGACTCATTATCCAGGCCTCGGTCACACACAGGGAATTAGTGACCTTGGGCACTGGACAATGAGGAGTTGTCTAAACTGCTTGTCTTATCAGTCTCTGGGAAATGTATCAACTGATCTTTTCTAGCCAGACTCTCCCACAGCCTTGCCTCGGCTTAGGTACAAGGAGCGGTGATGATGTCATCGTGGCGTCGAGGACTCCAGCTTTGATCTGGGATTATAACTTTGCCGAATGTCTTCAGTAAATCAAACCGGTTGCTCTGCTGGTTTTAGTTTATTTGTCATGCAGCAGTTTCCTCTCTTAAATTAGCATGAATCTGAATCATTCATTTGCTCATTGTTTCAAGTCACAGTAAAGGGGCAGTTCAGAGTTTTTGCATTGAGATTCTCTTTCAAGTTCATAATGAGTTTTTGTCTTACCTACAACTAGTTAATCTTTTGATATATTAAGAAATAAAAGAATATTTTACTCGGTACCAGACACAAAAGCTAACAGCTTGCATGCCGGTCCATGATTATACCAGGTTTCTTAAAAATACTCCAATGTCACAAATTTCATTATGATCATTATGTTACTTTTTCTTTGGATGGTTATTTACAGAATTTGATGTAATGGATGTAGGAGGTGGTGTATTCCCAATGATCTTCCTGTAGAAAACACATAGAGAGAAAACAGGAAGTAATTCAAATCAGTAAAAGTGACTGATATAAAAAGCAAAAAACAAATAATAATAATAGTTCTAATAAAATGTAGTTATATTTATTTGTACAATCTTCTGAAAGGAAGCAACTCTGACTTGTAACAATTTGCATGTTTTGTTCTTAGCATGTTTCCCACAGGAAGACAATTAGTGGTGCACCGCCTCCAACCAGGTGTTTCTGTTTAAATAACAGTGAATAAACTGATCACCTCTAGCATGTTAAATACATCTGAATATGGGTGCAGATGAGGCTTTTTCAGACTGAAAGTACATTTTAGAAATAACATTTAATTAAACATACTTTCGTTCAACATTTCTGTGTGAAAAATGTTTTTTATTGGTATGACGTAATGCTAAATAACTGATGTGTTTTCATGAGCTTGAAGCAGAAAATTATCATTAATAAAAGCTTGAAAACATCAGTCAATGTGTAATTAATCTTTATAATGTGTTCCACTTAATAAACTGAATTAAATAAATTAACTTTTTAATAATATTTTGATCTGTTAAATAAATCAAGTGCATGTTCCAAAATTGCTCTGAATAAATTTCTAGGCTGATTTTGAGTTTTAAGACAGGAAGGAAAGGTTTACTTGGACTTGCTGTTTGCTTTTGCCTCTAAAATTCGGACATTACTCCAAATAAAGAAGAAACATGGAGTCTGGAGACTTATCTACTGCAGGTAAGTTATTTACCGCTCTCAGTATTTCAGCAGAACCTCACTATAAATATTTTGTCCATTTAAGAGCAGCACAGCAGCTACAGTAGGCCATTCATCTTCAGGAGACATCGTTCCTTTTTTATTACTCGTGCAGGTTAACCTAAATAGAAGAACAAGACAGCTGCCAGATTTAAGGCAGTTGTGCAACATTGAGGATGTAAAGGAAACGGTTGCTGTCAAGTGTTTATATCATCTGGCTGTTGCGACAGACATGTCCTTTTTTGTTTTTTGGCGGATTTATGAAATATATGACTTCAAAACAACTTCTGCTCTTGCTCAACTGTGAAAAAAATACAGAGTAAGGCTACTGGTTTGCTAAAATTATGTTAATCTTACAAAATAACACAAAGAAGTTAAAAATGCATTGAAGAAACTGTCATCTGTTCAATCCAAAAGAACCAAATGTAGATTTTTATTTGTTTGCTTGTTGCCAATTAAGTTTTAAAAATCGAATGTTTTCGGCAACCCTCTGTAGAGCCTCCTTTTGCTTCCACTCTACATGCTCTGTGGGTATGTTTCTATCGGCTTTCTGCATCCAGAGGCTGATATTTTTGTACTTTTTCACAGCATTGCTTAAATTGTAGCAGATTTTCAATTATATTTATGTCTAAATACTTTAACATGAACTATTTCCTTGTATCTTGGGCACCTCTGTTCAAGAATTTTGCGGCTTTTTCTCAAAGATTGCCCCATATTTCCATCAATCGTCCCATCAGCTATGACCAGCTTCCCCCGTCCCTGCTGAAGAAGAGCATCTGTACACCATACTGCCACCATGTTTCAACACGGGAATGGTTTGTTCACATCAGTAAATTATGCACAAGTAGACTTTGCTCACTATTAAGGTAATTTTTGAGGACAATTGGTCGCACTGGATTATATTTTACCAAAGGGAAAGGATGTATACAAAATTTATTTGAAAAAAAAAATGCATTACTGTTTTTTTTCCCCATTTCTTACTTATGTGCCACGTAAGTAAGCCTGGGTGTGACACATAAAGACATACATCAAAGCTTGTGGTCCACATGATAAAATGTAGAACACTGTATGAAACAGTAAAATACACAACAAAACACTCAACATGCGTTTTGTCGTGCTGCTTCGTCGGTGCGTCCAGGACGTAGTTGTTGATCGAGGCGTCGGATTCGAACAACAACAACAACAACAAACGCACAACATGGACGGAGGAAGCGTGGACTGTAGAGGAGGAAGAAGGCTCGTTGGCTAGCAGATGTTTCAGCTTTTGGGTTTTTGGCTAGAAAAGAGCAATTAAGAGCTCCCCTTAATGAGGCTGGCAGCCACCCTATAAACTGTCTGGTTCAGTGAAAGAGTTGCTCATTAAGCGAAACGTTCCCCCACCCCGCCCCTCTGTTTGGCGCTGCCCTCGCTTGTACAGGAAGTAATGGGTCAGACTTTAGAAAAATTGTATGCCATCTTCAGACAAAGTTACTTTGTCTGAACGAGCTGGCTTCGCTCACACCAACTCGTCTGCGCGCGCGCGCGTCCCCCGATTTGCGTCCACGTACGCCGACATGTTTGTTGTACGCCGACATGTTTGTTGCGCGCCTGGCTCGAGCCGAGTGTGGGGAAGTGATGCACATTTTCCATGAGGCAGCTAACTATGCACCTCCAGCACTGAAGGCCACAACAGTCAACAGAACATTACAGATGAGAATGCCGAGATTAAAATACCAAGCAACCCAAATAGGGGCCAGATCCCGTTTTCCCACCCTCAGTTTCTGTTCGCCATAAACTTCTAATTTAGCTAATAAAGAGCAAGCACCAGAAAAAGAACCCCGGAGAGCTGGCTCACAGCTGCTTGTAACAGAGCCGTACACAGGCGCTGATTTGTTTGTCACCCTCGCGTTTCCAAATCAGGACTCCGCTGACCGATGGAAATCATACTCACTTGTGAACCGTACAGCCAGAAATGTGAGTTGTTTCATGCCTCACTTTATTGAATATTTAATAGGTGCAGTCCTCTAGAGTTTGCGATCACCACAATTGAATCTTTTGGCTTCGGTTACACAATAAATATCAAGTTTTGTGGCTGTGCGATTTTGGCTTGATTCGCTGCACATTTCCAGAAACCGAGAAGGACGCTGAATCAAACGGGTCCAGTTCTTCAAAAGAGTTTTTTATTTATGGTGCTTTCTTGCACATTTTGACATTTTCTTCTGTTAGAACCACAAACTTCAGTGCATCTTGGATTTTACGTGACACATTAGCACAAAGTAGTACATGAAGGAAGGAAGACGGACGTATATTTAAAAAAAAAAAATTCAAATAAAATTTCAAAAAGTCAAGAATATACATTTGTACTAGGCCCCCTTTATGCGGATGCTCCTAAATAAATACGACTCTCCACCCCAGGCTTAAAACTTTTACATCTTTTAGCAGTTTTTTTGATCCTGCCACCAAAAAGTCTCACAATGGCGAAGTCAGCGGGATCTGCAGCGTGTTTCTCCACACATAAAGTTAAACATGTGGACCAAAAAGTTCAGTTTTGGTCTCATCTGAATATAACATGTCCTTCCTTTGTAGTATCCCCAACAAGGCTTGTGGTGAACTATGAAGGTGAACTTCACATGGAGGTCTTCTTCTTCTCACTATTCCATGAAGACAAGAAAGTGGAGTGTGGGACATGTGGTTTTCCTGTCAGCATGTATTTCCACCTGAGTTGCGGATCTCTGCAGCTCCTCCAGAGTTAGCGTGTGAATCTTGGCAGCTCTTTGAATAAACCTCTTTCTGCCACGGTTCTCAATTTAGGTGAGTACGAATGTTTTTGTCACGATCCTGGGGATTGTTTTATTTTTTTTATCCTTTATTTGTGGTTTATTTATATTCAAAAAGTCTTGCCGTATACAGTTTAGCATTTTTACTTATAAGGGTTTGCCGTATACATTCATCTCTTTATGTTTAGGTTCTTGTGTTCTGTTGTTGGATTGTATTAAGGGGGAACCAAAGTAAAGACATGAAATGCATGCAACGCAGTTCAGATATTTATTTTTGAAACACTTCACAGCTGCTGCTCTACTTTGAGCTGGCCCGTTGCATAAAATGCCAATAAAAGAGATTAAAGTTAATGTGACAAAACACAAAAACATTCCAAAGGGTGCAAGTAAAGCATTTTCAGCTGTTTTTTTTTCCTTTTTTTTCAGGTTTTATGTGGTCAGGTGACCACACAAAACTAAACCAAACCAAACCACAGGATTAACTGATTACCTGAAAAAATAAACACCAAATCAACCCTTCCCCCTAGAACAACAAGGGATACCGCTCTCACTGAGCATATCTGGTGGGGCCTTGTCCCCGGACCCCCGTCTGGCAGGAGGAGGACTTGGCACAAGGCGCCCCATTGAGTCCTGACCAAAACTAGGTCATTTGCAAAGCTCCCGCTGGACACGCGCGGCGGAAAGAAAATAAACGCGGAGATGAAGAGAGCTCGACGGGAGGCGGCCGAGCTTCCTGCGAGGGCCACAGAGGGATGCTGGGAGCGAGGTCAAGATAATGCGGAGCTGTGATAATGCACTGGCGTTTTCGTGAGCTCGAGGTTGCCTTCCATGTCACCTCCGATTCTTCCTTTCATTGTTCCAGGCTTTACCATGTGATGCGTTCGTCCAAGTTTTCTCCTGCTGAGTTCAATGATATTTACCCCCCCCCCCTTCCCCGACCCCCACCGCCATATTTAAAATCATGCAAGAATCCCAAATCGCTTTCATAAATCACCCTCTTACCGAGGCAGACATTGCAAAACAGGCCCTGGTTGACGTCTGACGGCTAATCGTAACTTACAGAAATTATCAAGCAAAGCCATACAGCCCACGACTTGACCTATTGTTCACGTCTCTCTCTGAAGCCTGCAAACACCCGCTCAGCAGCACACATGTTGTTGTCATCACCACCAGGACGGGCCTTCTCGAAATATCTGGTAGAAACCCCAGGCACGCAGGAAGAGAGAAAGAAAAAAAAACAAAAAAACGCAGAGATGAGAGGCGGGAAATCAGGTGACTGGAGTTTTAATTGTTTTCCCCCCCTTATAGTGTTACAGCAGAAACACACTCGCTGGAGCCAAACACAACCGCTCCGGAAAAAAAATATAAAAAATGCACACGCTTACATCTGAAAGGAACCATGTCCACCCGCTCCCTCCAGCCTCCTTCTC
This sequence comes from Poecilia reticulata, assembly GCF_904066995.2. NCBI lineage: Eukaryota > Metazoa > Chordata > Actinopteri > Cyprinodontiformes > Poeciliidae > Poecilia > Poecilia reticulata. Next base: position 8,659,584 of record NC_088851.1, read on the forward strand.
CCTCCCTTGGTGAAAATCCTGAAATTCTCCGTCAACAGTCCGTGGAGTTATGGAATCGATCCCTACCCCCACATCCTCCCTTCTCCGCGCAGCTTCAAGCGTATGCCTGCCAGATGTCCAAAAACAGAGAAAGGGGAATATGAAAGCTGAAGCCGAAGACTGCCAGAGGTGTCTTTTATGAAAGGAGTTAATGTCCTAATCATATAACTTAACAGATGCCATCAGTTTGTCGAGAACCAGTGCCTCCCCTTTCCGCATCAGGGGAGGCATCTTCGGGTTTGTTTTTTGGAAAAAAAAACAAAAAAAAAACAAAACAATGATTTTATTTCTTCCATTCAAATAAACTATCCTACTATTAAATTACATTAACATTCGTAAAAAAGAAGTAACTTCTAAGTTTAAAAAAAAAAAATACCCATTGTTCGGTGAAAATGCCTAAACTCCTTTGTTGAGGTATTGTGCGTTTCTGTAAACCGCATACATGTGAGGGGGAAACTCGAGCCCGTGATTTGACTTGAGTTATACCATGTAGCACACATTGTATACAGACCGAGCTAGATGGATATCTACCCCTAAGCCCCTGGAGTATTTCAGTGAATAGATGAGGAGGAGGGTAGACAGTACCTGACATTTACTCAGTACTGCAGGAAAGACAGGCCATTGTCTTTGCTGAAATGAGAGACTCAGCCACAGAAGGGCGACTGGGGGAGAAAGAGGGCGGTGTAAGACAACCTGATATCAATCTAATGAAATAATACAAGCGCTCTGAAGTGGATATCTGGGATAACTTTTTTTTTTTTTACCCCATTGTCAAACCCGTTCTTCACCTGGGGAAGGACGAACTCAACCACACAAACTTGCTTTCACTGTCTCTAAAGGAAATACCTGGCGAACCACAGAAGTCAGAAGTTCACATAACGCTCATCACGGGCAAGAGAGGGGTTTTCAATCCTGGGATGTCTAAATTCTCAAGAGATAACCCCTCCACTAGTACTAAATTTGCACTCGGGTCCCAGATTAAGGAATTTACTACACACACAAAGTCAATATATAAATAAAGTAATTTATGTGATTTATTGATATGTGTGTTGAAGTTAGGGGTCATTCCTACTTTTACCCTTTCCAAGCCAGTTTTTTTTTTTGTTTTTTGTGATTTCTATGATCTTGCATCCAAGTTTCAACAAAGTAGATGATGTTTTCATGAAGTTAAAGTCAGTGGGGTGCTGTGGTGGTGCAGGAGCAAAGCACAACCCCTTACTGACATGAGGCCTTAGTCCTCATGGCGGTGGTCGCAGGCTCGATTCCCAGCCTGGCGACATTTGCCTCATGTCTTCTCCCTCTCTCATGACCCTCTTTCCTGTCAAGCTACTTTCAAATAAAGGCCACTAGAGCCAACAAAACCTTAAAAGAAAAAAAGTTAAAGTCAGTGATGGTAGCTGCTTTTAGGCACGGCGGTGGCAGCTTCATGCTAAGGGCCTGCGGTTCTGGTGCACGGCACCGAGTGGATGGAATAATGAACGTTTAGTCTTCAACCTCACATCAAAACGCCACATGAAAACATTCTGACACAGCTGGGTGATCCAACAACTCCGAGATCCCAAACACACATCAAAACGGTTCATTAAAGTGGAAACAATCGGGCTAGCACTAAGCGTTCGGCATGACCTCGACCTTTAGTTGCGCTGAAAAGGCTGCGTCTGAACCCAGAAACCGACTCGTTTAAATGAACGCCGCCAATTCCACTCAGAAATGTGGTCAAATATGTAGAGAGCGAAGTATGCCACAACCTTGTAATTGGCTGCTGTGGTTTCTAAGTAAATCAACAATAGTGCTGAGTTTTTGAAACCCGTTGAAGTTGCTTGCTGCCTGAAGAACGGCTCTCGAGGCAGCGCTAGGTTTTTGTCATGTGACATTTGTGCAGAGTAAGAGTGTCGGCGAACTTCTGACGGGCTCCGTCAACAAAAACCTCCGCGGAGGCCACTACAAAGACGTGTGACTAAGACGACACTTGTGAACCTTCTGGGCTGGAAAATGTTTCTGCCATGTGGCTTCTGTTCTGGTTGTCTCTTGACTAATGGAGAGAAGAAGGAGAAGGAGAAGAAGAAGAGAAACACCCATGAAATGACAAACGGCACATATGGCAGGCAGAGGCAAACAAACAAGGTAAAGTCCAAGACAGTGGAGAGCTTTTCTGCGTCTGTTGTGTCGGGCTTCCACAGAAACAGCAAAAACGGCTCAGCATCCAGACAAAAAGAGGAAGGGAAAGAAGAACTGGTGAAAGGAAGTGAGACTGAGGCCAAAGAAACATCTGCTCCAGATCCTTTTTAGTGCACGCCGTCCACTTCTCGCAGAGTGATTTGTTTGTCCGTGAGTCAGTCGCAGAAGCCAAATGCAGAGAGAGAGAGAGAGAGAGAGAGAGAGAGAGAGAGAGAGAGAGAGAGAGAGAGAGAGACGTTAAGGGATGTGTGCGCACAGAGGGAGAAGTTAATAAGTCAATAGGACACGGCTCCATATCTTATTGGGCCTTGTTTGAGCGGCGAATCCCGGAGAATAATAAACAGGACAGACACAAATCAGTGTTATCTTTTCACTCAGTGGGGTGAATGGAGCGGGTAACAGAGCCAAAAAGAACAAAAAAATAAATAAAAAAAAGAACAGAGGGACAAAAAGAGAAAGAAAGGGCGGGTTTGGGAAGGGGAGTCGGGGGGGTAAAGGAGAATGAAAAGCCCCCTTCTGACTCGCATTGACCCACATACATTCGCCCAGCTTTTCTGAGGCTCGCTCTGTCTTGGCAACCAGTAGCCTCTGTGAAAGAATCCCAGCGTTCAGCCAAAGGCAAAGCCCATGTGAGAGAGGAGGGGAGGGGAGGATGGCAGAGGGAGAAAACGACAGAAAAGGAGAAGTGGATGGGTGGACTCTAGACTCCTCCTTTTTTTTTCCCCCTTCTCCCTCCTCCTCGCCAGCCCTGTTGCTCCTGACGACCGGCTCTCAATGGATTCCTACATATTCAGGAGGCTGAGCGCGCATCGGCTTAAGTAAAAAAACATGTGGGGATCCTCCGTTATAAATAATCTTCGTCAAAAGCGCTAAACTACCACCAGCTAGGACACATAATGGAGTTAAAAGCCGTACTGCTGTGCTATTAAACAGACACGAAATCCAGTCGGTCCTTTGTCAAATGGCCGTTTTATTGTTTTCTCGGGAACGACCGCTTACACCCGGTGTTTTTAATTGCGACGCGAAGAAATGAAGCGACTGATGAATGGCAGAAGAGCTGCACTCGAGACGGGAGTTTTAGGAGTTTCCGCAGCTGAAGTCTGTTTTTGCTGCGATCCGATGCAAAGTTAAAACAGAGACAGACGTATCCGTTCATTTTCAATCGACTCTGCTGGAGGAAGGCATTCCCACAGCATGATGCCGCCAACACCGTGTTTCATCACATCGGCTGTGTTAAAAGATTTGTGTGGTGTTACTATTCACCCACACAGTGTTTGGCACAGCAATGGTCTATAAACAAAAACCCACTCTGGTTTCACAATGACATTCTTTAATCACAGAACAGCTTCAATCATTTATAAAGTAATTGTCTTCTGAGGGAGATTAGTATTTATTTACATTCAGCGTAGTGTTGGTCTATTATATAAGATCTCAATAAAAACATTTGTGTTTTGCGACATGTAATAAAAGGGCATTTTAACTGGTTTTCTCCTTTAGCTTTATCTGCTCACTCACCTTGCTTTGATCGGAAGAGCCACGCGAGACAAAGGCAAATTATTTTGGCGCACCGTCTTTTTTCGGTGCAGAGCAGCAGCTGCGATCAGTGAGCAAACTGAAAAGAGACTTGTCCAAGCTTTTAATAGGGGGGGGGGTCTGATTTGGGTGTCCAGACTTGTAGCCTAATGATGGATGAATGCAGAGCCTTCTAAGCATTAGTGACATAATCAGAGAGCTGTAGGTCAGCGAGTGACAGTTGGGTGCCTGTAGCCGGAATGGGAGAAAGAGGCCTTTCAGCCCCAACGTTCACAGACACCGGTCCAAGTTCATTAGCAGTCAGACTGGCTACAAGGCCCGCTGCAGGCTTCTCCCGGTGACACATGGCGCACACATACAGATGTATCAGCGAGCGCCGAAACGCCGAGCGACCCCTAACAGGCAGCGTTTTCTTCCTTAAAGTGAATCTGATTCTGTCCGCGACGACCCAACGCCGGGATTTCACGAAAAAAAACCCCGCTCGCCTTTTAAGCAGCTCTGGCAGCAGGTTTTATCTGTAAACAATAAAAGGTTTGGGCTTAAACTTTTTTTTTCTTTCTCTCTCTCTCTCTCTCTCTCTCTCTCTCTCTCTCTCTCTCTCTCTCTCTCTCACTGGTTTTGGCGTTTTTTCACCAGCAATCATCTATAGACTCTCCCTTCTTTTCCTGCCATTAAGCGATGATGAGGCCAAACCCGCAGCTCAGCCAAAAAGAACCTGATAGTCGTGGAACCGACGCAGATTCCCCCTCCACGCCGTCCCACCGCCCCTCTCCGAGCCCCCCCACCTTGGAATGCATTTCTGCTGCGCTGCACTTTTCACCATCTAGCAGGGAATGGACGCAACAGGAAAAAAAAGAAGGAACAAAAAAAAAGAAAAGAAAATCCCCACCTGCACCCACCCACTCAGGCACAAAAAACACACCCCCACACCACCACTTACTTTTAGAGCAATTGCCCCGAAGACCCTGTGAGGCCTGCGCAAACACACTGACAGGCGTGGAAAGCAGCTAAATATGTCCTGTTGAACTTCAAAACAGTAGTTACATGTAGAGCTGGTTTAAAAAAAAAAGAATCGTTTATCAACTTTAAAGTGTAATTAATTAATTACTTTACATACTATGCTTGCGCATTTGTTAGCAAACCATTTGTTAGTTTTGCTCCAATTTATATTGGAAAACATTTATTTAGTTGAAAAAAAATTTTAATATATCACAGGCAGCTTTATTGTGCTATCTAGGTGCAATCTGTGTGGCAAAGTTGTTGATTGCCTTTCAAATCAATTTAACTACACCACTTAATACTTTTTCATGTTTCATAAATTTGATGTGACACAGAGTTTAATGTCTTTCAGCCACAGGTCTCTAAACTGCATAAAATCCATATTTATATCCCTAAGAAACACACAACCAGGAGGATGATATGCTGGTGTCATTAAGCAACCATAACAACCAGTAGATAGCGACTACAGTCCAGTGAGTTGATTTGGATATTATGCCAAGAAAAAGCCTTTTGCGTCCTACAATAACAAACGTAAATGTGTGGAGTTTGCGAAGCGATGCAGGGATTTTAAACGAGGCAATAATTTAAACAATTGGCCAAAAGAAAACAGAAATGGTTCCGTAGATGTAAAAGTAAAAGTTTTCTATTCTTCTCTCGGGGTGTCAGTAACTACTCGGTCAGTTTTCCTTCAGATCATGCAATATTTATTTTCGCAACAAGAATAAACCAACCAATGAAAAAAAAATTACACCAACGTTAAAGAAAGAAAAAAGAAAAAGAAAGAAACAGACTGAACTTTGCTGTTTTATTAACTTGATCCTAACCAATCCTATTAAATGTAATGACCCCCACAGTCATAAAAACCAAAGAGCCAGACTGCTTCTTCTTTCATTCTTGACCCATTCCATTTGTATTTTCACAGAAATGGAAGATCTGTGCGCAAATCCAATCCTTGTTTATTTCAAATATCAGGGCTTAATGAGCAGCGTGTTTCCCTTTAACAAGCTCACGCACGCACGCACACGTAAAAAAATAAAAAAGAAAAAAAAAGGAAAAGAAAGAAAAACCCACAAAGAACCACCAAAACACACACACACGCACGCACACGCACGCACACACACACACACACACACCGCTTCTCATAAATGACCACAACTGAACGGAGACAAATTCCACCACAGATGCGCCTCTTAGCCTCCCTGACCGCAGAAGCTATGGTGGAGAAAACAAGACCCCCAGCTCCCACCACGTACATCACATCCTCTGTGGTGCACCTTACGCCCCCGCCCTGCCTCTGTTTAAGTCGTCCTTCCTACCCACCGAACTCTTATTTCTTCCATTGCGCCCCCTGAAACATGCCTACTTGAGTGGGCTACAAGTGTGTACAGTAAGACGTGGTTTACAGTGTAGGTGTTTGAGCCGTGCAGTCGTTCTGTACTTGAACAAACGAGGGCATGAACAGGACATTTATGCTAACGGTGAAGCCCCCCTCAGCTCCGGTGGGAATTATTACACTGCCCCCTGGTGGCAAAAAAAGAAACACAGGCAGCCTACCTTCCTTCCTCATTTCTTCAATCTGCCATTCCGTAAAAAATAAACTTCATTTATGTCATTGTACTTTTAAAACATGCTCCAATAGACTCCCTCACACACAGGTTTGTAGAAGGGGAGCTACGACACGAATGTTTTCCACGCCCTGCCTTGTTTTGCTGTTCGTATGAGCTGACCTTAAGCAGATTTGAACCAGATTGCTTCATAAAGGCATCAACTGGGTTATGACCTGGTTGTTGAACTAATGAATTAGATGCAAAGAAAACAGACACCTGAGAAGTTTCCCCACACCCTGTTCCTTGCCATTGTGCTGTGGGTGTGTGTGAGCTGCATTGATTTTAGTGTTCGGATGTAAATGCAGGTAGAATGTTTTCATGACACTAACTTGTCTGTAGAAGAAGTATTGCTAATATTGTGTTGCTTGGTTGTGAATGAACTTGAATGAATCTTCTCAGTTCGTAAAATCAGACTACTATCTTACTTTGTGGGTCCTTCTGTGCAACACGTGATCTTTTATTTGTCATGTTACCCTAATTTAAATATGAGGACCTTATGAGTTTGCCGTATTTTACTAGAGAGTACACAGTGCCTTACAAGAGACTCAGAAACAATAACCTATCTTGCCAACACGAAGTAGGCTTAAGGATCTCTAAAAGCAACACATCATGTCCTGAACTAAATTCAAAAACAGAAAAATAAATAAATAAACAAATAAAAATTGGCAAGGACTAGTCTGGAAAGGGTCATAATGCAGTTTCTAAGGCTCTGGGACTCCAGCTAACCACAGTGGGAGTCATTATCCATAAAGGGCGAAAACATGACGCAGTGGTGTGGTGATCCTTCCCAGGAGTAGCTGATCTATCAAAAATGTCCATTGACTCATCACAGAGGTTACAAAAAAATCAAATAAAACGCACAAATCAAGCCGTAAGTGAAGAAGGAGTTCAAACAGCTAGAAGCCAAAAACATGTAATAAAACAGAGGGCAAGTTTAATTAAGTCACTAAATAAATGTCAGTTTTTGTCATGAGAGTTTTAGCAGCAGCTGCAGGTGTAGAGCCAGCTTTCGCCACGCAGCAGCTGTAAGCCTTTTGGGGTATTCCTTGACCAGCTTTGCACATTTAGAAATATATTTTTACACTTTCTTTTTGTTTTGTTTTTTTGCATTAGCTCAAGCTTAGATGTATTTAGGTCTGGACTCTGATAGGCTCACCTCAACAGATGAGTGTGTTTTGCTTTGCTAGCCGCAACGCTGTGCGTTGGAGGTCGTTTTCCTACCGGATGGCTAAATATTTCCACCAATGCCACAGAATTTTACTCTTGAGACTCAGCATAACGGAGCCTAAATCATCAGCAGAAAAACTCAGACGACTCTGCAATGTGTATCAGAGAAGAGAGAGCTGGGGGACTGCTTTGTGGCATGTTGTGGGAACAGTCGTCCTATCTTGAAATGTGAGCAAGACAAATCAGATTATAGATTCATGAGAAATAGCATTAAGTAAAGTGCTGTATAAATACAGAGTCAGTGACCAACAAAGACTAAGCAACTTGATTTAAAAAAAAAAAAAAAAAGGTCAGTGGCTCTGTTCTGGGGCTGCACAGTGGCGCAGTTGGTAGACATGTTGCCTTGCAGCAAGAAGGTTCTGGGTTCGATTTCCGGCCCGGCGTCTTTCTGCATGGAGTTTACATGTTCTCCCTGTGCATGCGTGGGTTTTCTCCGGGTACTCCGGTTTCCTCCCACAGTCCAAAAACATGACTGTCAGGTTAATTGGCCTCTCCAAATTGTCCCTAAGTGTGAGTGTATGTGTGCATGGTTGTGTGTCCTGTATGTCACACATACAGGACACACAACCTGTATGTTGTGTGTCCTGTATGTGTGACATACAGGTCGCCAGTCTCGCCCTGCGACAGACTGGCGACCTGTCCAGGGTGAACCCCGCCTCTTGCCCGGAACATTAGCTGGAGATGTGCACCAGCAACCCTCCCGACCCCAGTAAGGGACAAGGGTGTCAAGAAAATGAATGGATGGATGGGTTCTGTTCTGGAGAACCACTGGAGATAACGATGCACAGAAGGATTCTTCATAAAAGTCAAGAAAATATGAACCACCTTGAGTATCTTCTTCCTGACACTGTCGTACAAAAACAGAGTGTCTTCAGTCGGAGTCTTCCTGTAGACTGCTACAGGAGATCTTTCCTGCCCACAGCCATCGGCGTCTACAACAACATCTTGGAAAAATCTTGCGTGACATGAGCTGCAGCAACATTTAATTTCCCTTTTAGGATCAAGAAAGTATTTATGAGTCTGAACTCAATTTGAAATGCAAAGTATTCATACATTTTTATGTATGAATACTTTGCAAGGGACAAGGGTGAAAGAAAATGGATGGATGGATGGATCATACATTTTTAAATTAAAGTTTGCAGATTCAGGTCTATCTGTGCTCTTGTGGATCTCCTGTGGGCTCATCCCTTTGGGGCCTTTCCCTCAGGGCTGCAGTTCAGTGGGTTATGAGCTCAGGCTGCCAAAGCAGAATAGAGGGTTTTATTGAATTTATCACACGTTCTGACCTGCCTGCCTGTCAGCCAGCTTTTGTGAGCAAACTGCAGAGTGAGCATAAGTCTTCTAAAACCGCTATTAAGCCACATTAGGTGCACGCTGTATCGTATGTGGTAATGGGTATAGGAGGAAGGGCTGCTTTCGCACATTACAAAAGGGCTTCCTTAAAATTGCATACAGAAAGGACTATTTTCTGACAGAAATTATGATTTATGTTTCGCAATTCTCCTTTTCCTGTGTGTTGGATGATTTCTGCTGATTTGACTCAAAGGATGATGGACAAATCTTGAGAATTGCACATTTTTGCATGAGAGAGAAGGCAGTGACTCGCTGACTGCAGCTTGATACGTGCCACCAAGGAAGCTAAACTCAGCTTGTTCTCCACTGGCAGCTGATATGTGTTCATCACAATCATGCTGCTATGTGCACCGATCCAAAACTCAATGTCCTGGTGTCTAATGGAAAAAAAAAAAAAAGTCTGACTTTGATCCTAGTGTCTTTATGTTTCATCTTTGTTGCACAACTTGCTGAACTGAAGGTTAACTCAGTGAGAAAGGAAAATTGCTAAACTGTGGTTCATTTTTCTGTTTCTGTCGTTTCTCTCACCGTCAGCGCAACAAATGTCAGCAATGTGAATAACAGCCTGTCTCATCTCAAGAGTTTTCTACACAAATAATCTCTTGACTAACCGTCTAGCGCTTAATATGATTAAGAACACACACTCACCAAGTTAATATTTCCCGAGAAAAGGCTTACAGAACCAGAAATCTCAGGAGTTGGATAAAAAAGGCAACAAAAAAACTGTCACTTTTTAGAGATGTGTTTATTTGTAGAAAGAAAAAAAACCACAGAAAACCTTTATTTTACATAATTTCACAAACTATTGTTTAATTCAATCTGAGTATACATGCAGCTTTCCTGTGAAGTTTCAGGAGTTTGTTAGAGAGCATTATTGAACCAAAAGCATCACGGAGACCAAGTGACACAGCAAAGAGGTCAGAAATTTAAAACAGGGTGACGTTACAAGTCAAAATTCAGAAAAGTCAAAAAACTGCTGGCTGTCCCTAACAAGAGCAGATCATTAATCAGGGAAGCGGCCTATCTAAAGCTCGAAAATCTGTGGACCTGTCAGCTTGGTGTTTACTCCATAAATCTGGTCTTTATAAAAGAAGGCCTTTTTGAACAAAGCCTTTTTAAAGTCTTGTCAGATGAAACCAAAATTGGACACTCTGACTAGGAAACTCTGTGACATGATTCAGACAAATTGTGGTAAAAGTCTTTCAGCCTGAGGCATGAAAAATTTTGGGATTCAAAATGTGTTTCTATACATATGAAATGAAATACTGTGAAGTTTGAGGTTAAAACTGATAAGTGTGAAAAGGTCTCAGAAGTACGAATGTTTGCAAGGCACTTGAGTACATATTCAAATCCCCCCTGCTCTCTCGCAATAAGAGATCTTAATCTGAGCTAATGCGGCTATCTGATCAGAATCTTTGCATTTTATCAGCAGAGATGAGCTCGACAAGCCAAGTCATCAGGTCTGTGCAGATATCGAGGCTTGAGGCATTTTTTGCTCAGTCAACTAAAGCAGCTAAGTCAGATCTGCGACAGGTGTGGCTTCGACACCCAAACAGTCGGGTTGGTCATGTCCTCTAACCTCTCCTTCATTCCCTTTTCCCCTTATCAGCCCAAACAAGCACTTTGCCTATTATCTGCGCCTTTAACGGCCCTTGGCATCTTGCATCTGCTCCGACAAGCTCAATAAACTCTATCAAGGGCTTTCAATATCAAAGGCTGCCGTTGGTCTGAATAAACAGCACGTCAAAGACTTTGGCCCTCAATGAGTAACGGTGAATAGAAGCTAAAGTACTTCAAATATTCAAAGTACATTTAACTTCCTTATAACCTCGACTGCTTTGTGTTTGAATCCCTGGACGGCTGGTGTGAAACAAAGCCATCCTTCACCTGAAGGAAGCATATGTGAAAAGGTTGTGTTGCCTGAATTCCAGGGTAAAGCGATCCCTTCAAGCATTTATTGACTTCATGCACAAGTGTGCAAATGGGAATTTTTTTTTTTTTGGTTTTTAGCTGATATTGAGACTTTGGAATTGACTTACAGAGGCTCTCAACTGTCCCCAATGACAAGGCCACACACCCGGAGCATACCACACACTAAACATGGAGACCGCAGCAGGCACGGTGGTTCCCAGGTTAAGAGCGGTCCAGATGGGTTGGGGCGGCGGGGTAAGAGGGGTGGATGCTCAGATGGACTGCATTCTTGAGAAAATGTAAACCTGCCAGGACCTTTTTTTTTTCCAGAATTGGGTGGTCCGCCGGAGTAATGCGGTGCAGGCGAGGACGCATAAAGGCGCCAACTGTCGGCGTGCCGCAACCAGGAGGGACATCAAAGGACGGCGGGGGGGAGTCCTGTTGAAAGTGACCCACACAGTCCAGCCTGGCTCAGTCTGTCGCCCGCAGTACGTCCCTGCTGCCGAGATCACAGCCACGCGGTCACAGATCGGCTTCACATCGCCCCAGAGGAGCCGCACATTCCAGGGATCCCATTTTCTCTGCTGGGAGAAGATCTAAACACCTGCTGGCCCGGAGCAGCAAACGTCGCTCTTTAACCATGAGAACATTTACATCTTTGTCTAATAGAGTTGATTTATTCCCATAATCACTGGAGCGGAGGCCAAAATATTTGATGTCTGTTGATGGATTTTATGACTGCACTCAAAATGTACTGTTTGTCTCTGGTTTCTGTGTGTTGTTTTTATGACAGGGATGTTGTCACGTCTTGTGCGTGTTCTTATAATGTAAAGAACTTTGTTGTTGTTTAAATGTGCAATGCAAATAAACTTTATTGATTAATGTAACCCGCCTGCATTAAGAAGACTGTATTTAGTTAAGTCTCTAATTGACACATGCTTTACTTTGCAAATTTTCAAAACTTACCAAAGATTCTCAGTGACTAGACGACTCCAACACTTGAAATTTGTATTGGTCAGTATTGGCATTGGTCAGTCCTAAAGACAATGAAGTCTTGCAACTTTTACAGATTAAAACAACTGGTTAGTAGTTCCCAGTAGCTTCCCAGTAGTTTGGGAACAGTTCCCAAACTGTTCGGATGTCTTCTAACCCTTTCTGTTGTCTGAGTTTACTGGGGTTTCTGTTCTACAGGGATGAGAATGAAAACAAAAACAGCAACTTCAGCCAATCTGTTATACTATGTCAATTTGTAAATTCTGTTTTTATGTCTTCTGGGTTTTGCAACAAAAATATACTTTGTTTTTTCTTACACACAGTGGACCTCTGCTTCACAGTTCAATGTTTGCAGATTTCTTTTTTTTTTTTGTGAAACTTTGCTCCAAATTATTTGCTGTGTTTCTCATAGCTGTACTGCATTGCTCACCACCTGGTTTCAATTTTACTGTCGGCCCTCCTGATATTTACAGTTGTTAGTCAGATCTTTCCATCAAATGTAATTCTTCTCCTGTTGCTCCTGAGTTTTTCCCCCCACTATTTCCACCTAAAATCTCCTTTTCCCTGCCTCATTTTAATGCTTTTATTTGTAAGCTTGACTAATAAAGACTTTATTCGTTTGTGACCGGTGCCTCCATAAATGATGACACCGGCTGTATATTTCGAGTCATCTTTACAGCAATAACGTGCAGCATTATATTTATCTCCATCCATCTTCCAATTAACTTCGCAACTTTTTTCACCCACAAAGGAAAATATTTAACACATCATGATAATGCCGCCACCGTGTCTGAGTTTGGGGATGATGCGTTCAGGGCGACGCGTAGCGTTTTGCATGTTTTGTTCACCACAAATATTCTCCCACATCCTCCTGATTCCTTCAAAGAAATGTTGCTATAAATGACTAAAGGATTAACTTTACCCAAGCAGATGCTATTTACTGATTCAATTTTGTGGTATATTTATGAATTTTAGATGACACAGTAAAAGGGCATGAGAACAAATGCATGCCACATTTCAGATTTTGGTTTGCCACACACTACATTGTTTCAAAGTGTGGAAACATTCATGTATGAGAACTTTTACTTCCATACACACACACAGTGGTGTTTTCATTGCTTGTGGGGACTTCACGTTGACTTCCATTAATTTCTACAGCCTAACCCTTACCATAATCCTAACCCTAACCATCACATATCTAACCCTTATCTTAACCTTTATCCTAAACCAAACCAAACCATCATAAACCCAACCACTAACCCAAAAACATAAATTTCTCTCATGAGGACCAAGAAAATGTCCCCACATGGAGTGATGGTCCCCATAACCCCACATTTAAGACAGAAATAGGTTTCCAGAAGGATGTGAAAACCTGGTACACACATACACACACACACAGTGATCTCCAGGGTTCAGTGTAGTGGAATAGAGTGGAACACCAGATACCTCAAGACCACGACGGCCTCAAATTCATTCATGAGACAAGAGGGACTTTCCCATAATCCCTCACATCATTTAGTTAATGAATGACTGCAAACACTGTTGTAAGAGCTTTTCATTTAACTTCAGAATTACAGAGATTAGTCATCAGTTTAACTGATACTTTAGCTGACCTGCAAAATAATAAGAATGACTCAAGTAAACAGGCCAGGCAGAGGTGGTAATTTACCGCCTCGAACTTCACTGGAAGTTTGTTATTTTCCACATGAATCCTCCTGGATTTTCTTTGTTTTCCGACCCAAAACTGTGAAACACACACACACACCCCCACACGCACACACACCCCCACACGCACGCACACGCCCACACACGCACACACACACGCACACGCACACACACACACACACACACACGCAAAAAGAAAAACCAGTCTTCCTGACAATCGGCCCTGTCGCTTTGTCCCTCTAGTTTTCTAGTTTTCACAGTCATTGTCTAGGCCTGGTAATCTTGGCTTCATCTGAACCTGACCAAGATTTTTTTATTTTTTTTCCAGTTAAAATGAAAGAATGAGGTCAGTGATGAATTCACAGAATGAGACAGAACCGCTTACTCATCCAGCCCTCGGACAGCCATTCACAGAACTCCGCGGTTGTTTGCATGTGAAAAGGCGCCAAACCTGCATTTCCAGTTTACACAACCTATCTTTTTTTTTTTTTTTTTTTTAAACCCTGACAAATCAGCGTGTGTGTACGTGCCTGCCTGTTTCTATGATTGACAAGTTAGGACAGCCAAAGCAAACATTAAAGGATCCCTCCGAGTGCTAATGAAAGGTTGGAGGGTGTGCGTTAGAATGTTTACAGATGAAATCAATCACTAACTTGAAGCGCGATGACTCACGGAGGACCAGAGCAGCCAAGGAGAAACAAAAGCAGAGCCCTCAGGTAGCGTTCCCACTGTTACGTCACAATAGGTGGGGGTTTGCTGCGCAGTCTGGCCGCAGGCTCTCTGCCAACTGGTGAGCTGTTCGGTGGGAGGGGCCGGTAAAAATGATGGATGCGGATTAAAGACTATTAGGAGCTGGCATCCGTTTAGGGGGAAAAACAAAACAAGACATCAAAAGGTCAGATCAGCCTCGGTTTGCCGTGAGCTCAGAGATTAAGTGTCGGTTCAGAGTTATCCTCTGCATTATCGCAAGTCGGTAAAATAAACAATAGGTAATAGGGTCAAGGAAGAGCTTATTTTTTTGTGGTTTATGCTCCGGGTCTTAAATGATTTACTGGTCATGGGAACAGAGAGGAGCCTCCTTAACTTTTATTGAGTTTATGTGCACAGACAGGTGCTCTGTTTTTAGAAAAACACAAAACTTTTTGCTAACTCATGTAAAATTAAAAATTTAAGTGCCTAATGTGGAAGCTTAGTCACTACCAAAGATAGGGTTAAAAAAAAAAAAGCGTTAAGCCGTAATCTGGATGACTAAACAAATAACCACTAGTGATAAATTAATTATTTTCCATTTTGTCGTAACTCAGTTTAGTTCACTAATGTGCACCAGTTTATAACAAACGTCATCTAACTCCACAGGACAAATAGTCGACTCAGTCAGATCTTACTGACACATTCAAAGTCAATTAAATCTGTCATTTTTAATTCAACACGACTAAATTTCAGATTAAAAAATAAACAAAAACAACCTTTTGACATCTTCAATTGACAAGAACTTAAATGATAAATGACATTTCACATTCAATTCAAAACAATTATACTTTCCTTATTTTATTCCCTGAAAGATTTTTAGTGAAGTTTGAACATGTCATTTATTCAAAATGGCGAATCGTGTGAAATATTGTGGCTCCTTCTTGTATTTCTCTCAACCAACAAACTGTGTCTGAATTTTGACTCATTGTTTGGTTAAAACAACCCATATTCTCTCCCAAAATAATAATAATAATTAAAAAAACAACTTTTTGGACAATAGAACTCCTACATTAAGCTGATCACTACAGCTAAGAAAATAATACAGTGGAAAATCTCGTCTATTCACGAATGTGTGTTTTTTTGGAGCATTTATAAAATAGTAAATGCAGCTTTGGAAGCTAAAATATCTGGGCACAAGATTGCTTAAAATGTTATTGACGGACATTTTTGTAAAGCAGCAATCTGGAAGCAGCATTTATTTTCTGAACATCTAAAAGTGGAAGTAAGGAAAATTGTAGATGTTAGTTTCTGTGGTTGAGCCAAGACGGTTTTCACTCTGTATTAATATATAAGATATATTTGATGGTGGAACAATTGAAATTGGTCCTTTTTCATGTGATTTCTAATCCCTGCATATAACAGAGATCCACAGTCGCACTGAATCACAACTACAAGAAACCTAAAACAAATGTATACCTTCTTTAAAAAATACTATGGAAACACCACGACTTGGTGGTCAGGACTGTTATCTTACAGTACGGAAAAGTCTTGGATTAAAATCCAGCGTAGAACTCGTTGTTCTCTCCGTGCACGATCGGGTTTTCTCAGGTTACTCATGTTTCCAAAAAATATGCATGCAATGTTGCAAAGACTTTTTTTTTCTTTCCATTATCCTCAGAGAGTGTGTTGGCATGTCTGCTAGTTGTGTGTGTCTGTGCATTGACCCTGACGGACTGGCAACCTTTTAGCGGTTACGCCCTTTTGACCAATAATCGCTGGACATTGATAACTTTAGCATAAACATGATATGGAAAATGGATGGATCGATGGCGACCTGGAGTTCTTATATATAAGGTCCGTATATTTATATGTAAACACCTACAGAACCTATTAGCTTTTTCCAGAAAAGAGCTCTAACGTATCTTATTACATTTGATCTATTTGAACAAGGTTGTTTCGCAGCACCCATCAAACATCTGATCTGAGTGAGCATGTGATATTCTCCACAGCTAAATGGTACCCACCTCAGAGACAGCCAAGCTATGACCCGGGCCATTTGTCATAATTATACCCAGCGCTGGAAACTTCACCTGTCACACTGGAAATGGCTCCAGTTGAGGAACTTCTTTCTTTTTTTTTTTCTTTTTGCAGCAGCAGTCACCTGCGAGCAATCACTCATCCACCTTCTCCTGTTCTTTGAAACCCACACTCTCTCACACACGCTTTTAAGCGTGCGGTGCCCACATCCTCGTGCACAGAGGGGCCATTCTACCGCCAGATGCTGCCTGGCCGCGCACATTTCTGCAGCCGGGGTCTATTTTCATAATGACAAGCAAGATTTGTAGAGAGACGGGGTGGAGGTGAGGGGGGAGGGGAGGTGTTGTGGAGTGTAGACATGATGTAAAATAACTTAACTGCTTCATAAAATGCAACGAGGGAGGCGGGAGGCGAGCGGGAGGAAGGAGAAGCTCCCGTGAGGGAAAGAGGCCGAGCTCGCGGACCGCAGTCGGACAACACAAACCGCACTCAGCCCCTCGTGCCAAAATCAACATGAGGAGGCCCGAGCAGATGCTGTTTTTGTTGCTGCCAAATTATGCCTCTTTTTTTTGGTACTCGACCCTTTTTTTTTTTTTTTTTTTGCAGGCGAATAAACATGTCTCTCTCAGAGAGCATTTCGCCCCTCTCTTGTTTTTAACCGTTTACTTCACGGTTGCTGGCAGATGAAGTGGTTCTAACCTTATTTGATGTCATTTGCAAAGAACAGAGAAAAACACGTTATCTGAAACCCTAGACCGACTTGCATAAGTGTTTTTTTTTTGTTTGTTTGTTTTTTTTTACCCTTGAACTTTGTTTCACATTTAAGCCACAGACAGTAATGAATTTTATTAGGGTTTTTTTTTTTGATGTAACAGACAAACACAAAAGCGGGCCACAAGTGGAAATAAAATTAAATATTGTTTTGAAACATTTTTGGCAACTAAATATTATGAAAACTGTGTCATGTCTCTTGATTCAATGTTTGAACCATCTGTAGAAGATTTACACATGTAGAGTCTGAGACAAATGCCCTTTTCATAATGGAGGGAGATTTGAACACTGGATTTAAGTCTGGACTTTGGGTTATTTTAACACAGTCTCTAGTCGTGGGTCCAAAGCATTACGTTGTGGTTCTGGTGTGTTTGGGGTCTTTATGTCATCTGCAGATGTGAACTCTGGAGGATCATAAAGGAATTTCATTAAATTAATCAGGACAGGAGCCGAACAAGAATGGGATTTGAAGGAGAGGAAGCGAAATGAAGTAAATGAAAACCTAAAACTCCACTCAGGAGTGAAATAAATTTTTTTTTAAAAATTAGGAAAACAAAAGAAAGAAAGAAAGTTAGGTGAATGGGAACAGCTGTGGAAGGGAACAAACTGAAAGGATATGAATAATAAGGGGCCGAAGTAAAACTCGAGGGTATTACAGAACGATAATCACAAAGATAATCACAAAGAACAGAACATAATGGGCTAAGAAACTAAATACAAATGAATGAACCTGTATGGAAATACCTTACTATCAATAATAGGATGCAGAATATGGCAAGACCTAAAGAATATATTGAACAAGAAAACGATCAAAGCAAAACCCAAACAGCCTTGGATGGTAACACTTTAGTCCTGTTGGAAGGAGAACATAGACCTCAGTCTAACGTCCTTTTAAAACCTTTAACAGGTTTTATTTTAGGATTGACTTCTATAACGGAAATGTAATTGGACAAGTCGATGCGAAGTTTCTGGAAGGGGGGGAAAGTTGCCACACATTGTGTTTTGCATGTAAGGCAGAAAGTCCAGTTTTGGCCTGATTCAACCAGAGCGCATTCTTTCAGAATCGTGTTCAGTAAGTGATTTGTGGTCAACTTCAAACCAAACTTTTTATGACATTCATCCAAAAAAAACACAACAACAAAAAATAAACGACCTTCTCATTGCCACTTGTTCAGTGGGTCCAGATTTTGTAGAGTCAGTGACTAATAGAAGATTCTTGGCGGTTCCTTCAAAGTTACAGTGAATTTAGCACTTTGTGTTGGCCTTTCACGTGAAATCCCAAGTAAATCTATTAAAGTCTTGTGTTCTACTTTGTCAAAATGTGGAAATGTTTATGGAGTAAATTTGTGTTTGCAAGGTGTTTTTATTTGTCAAATTCAAGATGCTAGGGTGAAAGTTATAGTTTGCACATGTTTTACGCGATTAAATAAACCTCCTGTCAAGTTAAAGTGTTCACAGGAGTGGCTGTGATGACCATTAAACCTGACAGCTCTGTCCTGGCTTCGGGCCCGTGACAGTGTATAAGCTTCCTCATCACATCCTCATTAGATCAAGAGGAGGAATAACAGAAGTGAGACGCCCACAGGTGGCGTTCAGCAGAGTCGGGGGGGGGGGGCGCCGACCGACCCGCAGCTTGGAAACACTGGCTGTCAGCCCACGAATCAAAGCAGGTCTAAAAATAGTCGCTGACTGTGCCCCTCCGCTTTCCAGTAAGACCGAAGAGGGGGATGGATGCGGGTGGCGGTGGAGGAGGCCCAGGTTGAGACCCCCGCAGCATGCTTCTGAGCCAGGCAGGAAATCACACCGTTTGCCTTTGCTCTGAGTCGGGCTCTGCTCTGAAAAGCGCCAATGATCCAAAACGGCACCAGCACGTTTCATAATCAGACGTCATACTGCAGCACACCTGTACAAACAGCAGCTGTACTGTAAACTCCTGCAGAGCTGCTCCCAGGCACACACCGGGGGGAAAAACAGGCCATGAATGTAACTTATAGTGTATCCACTGGTTGAGCTGGTGCTCTTACACACACAAGAGTTAATTACTGATATAAAGTCTGCAACAACAACAACAAAAAAACTATATATTTATTGAGTTGCTAAAGAAAAGCTGCAGGATCATGAGATAATTATGGAGGCAGGACTTGAAAATAACAATTCTGTCACAAAAAGCATCAGTTCTCTTTCCATCATATTTTCTTTTTTACTTTTTTAATTCAGAATTGTGCTCAGATTCTCTTCTTTTTGTTGAGAATTTGACCACAGAATTTGTTACGATTTGGGTAGCAAATAGTTACACTTACTCAGTTAAAGTTTGTAATAATGTTTGCGTAAATTAATTATTTTCATTTTGATCTTTCAAACACCAACATTTACATATAACTTTCTGTTTTATTCCGACTGATGAGGTCATTTTTAAATTTCAGTAGCCTTTTTACCAAATACTTTTTTTACTCCTCCGTGAGTAATTCCTTCAACGGCTACTTTTTTACTTTCACCTGAAGTAGCGCGACTCTTACCTGAGTACAACTTCAGAGCACCTCTTATAGATACGCCTTAGTTATAAAAAGCACAATTCAAGATCAGACAACAGATTTCCGTGTTTTTATGATCAAATAAACTGCAGCTTAAGCCTTGAACTTTGACGTAAAAGGCAACCGGAGCTGTCAGCTACGCTCAATAAAAAGAGTTAAATATTTTCTTTTAAAATCTCTGCAAATACGTATAGTCTCATGACACAGTAATATTTAGCCAGAGGTTCGATACCGTGAGCATAAAACTTAAGTTTACACCTGTAGCAAACGTAAACTAACTTCTCGGCTTAAGGAAAAGTCCCTCGTCTTTCTTTGAAGTTGTAGAGACACAGCAGTGCTGCTAATGTTTTTATTCGCATTTAGTCACTTTAGCTTTATGTTTAGCTCCAACCATCTTCCCATCAAACATCCCCACACCACCAAGCTGCCACCACCGTGCTTCACAGAGAGCATGGTGATAGTCAGGATCCAGGGGTCTTTGGCCTTTTAAGATGATCTGCACAAATTGATTCCTTTGTGTTAAGTTTTTTGTTTCTTAGCTCTTTCCAGTGTTTTGCTCAGGTTGTTTCTCCAGCTGTTGTCACGGCACACATTCCCCCCTCTTTAAGCTCCCAGCAGCTCAAAGATAATTTAGTTTCATTACGTCTTCATCAGATTCTTCAGATTTGCTATTCTCATTGCTTGTTATCTTCCATACTGACCCTGTTCCTTCTGGTTTCCCAGTTTCTTCCTTTGTAATTTTTTTATTCAATAAATATTCAGCTACTACATGGGAGTGCAGTTCACTGCTCTGCATTTGGGTCCAGTTCAACCACAACCCTCGACAGTGATGAGTTTAGCTAGTTTTCCACTTATAACATTTTGCACACTAGCAGTTCGATTTTGCTCTTCCCTCGTCAGAGTTTCTTCTGCCACATTTTGCCCCAGCATTAATTGTGGCAAACTGCAATTCAACTTGTTGAAGCCTTGTTTTCCTGACAGCCTCCTCCTTGTCACTTAGCAATAGAGACTGGAACTGGAGTGCAGGAACAATTGTAGAGTAGTCTACAAAGCCTGCCTTCTGAATTACCATTGGCATTCTGGTACCTTTTTCCAATTTGCCAGATTCTGAAGGCCACAACTTACAGCTATGAAAGCAGATTAACCCACCTGAGCTCTGGATCTCTCTCAAGAGCTGCCACCGGCTTTTTGGCTAGTCAGTTCAGGTGCACGGCAATGTCTACAACAGGACAATAACCTTCACATTTTTTGGATGTTGGTGTTCCGTGAGATGCTTAAAGTTTGAGTTTTATTTGCCTTACTCTGCTGTAAACATTTCAGTACGTTTTTCTCTGACCTGCCTGATGTGTTCTCTGTTCTTTGAGATTCTATTTGCTCACTAATGTTCTCTAACAAACCTCTCAGGCCTTCGCCTAACTGGCTGGGTGACTTCTGAAGCAAAACATTTTGAAATCTTTATATAATTTTTGCTTTCATTTCATATATGCTACACATTTCCCCCCACCCCCCAGTAATTACATTGAGGTATATAGTGGGAATATAACAAAGGTTGCAAGGAACGTCATGGCAAAAGTTGAAAGCATATTTTATACACCTGGTTGAAAAAAAAAAAAGTTCCCAGTCTTGCCAAAGTTATACCAACATGGAGGCAACAGTACGAGCAAACAGCAACCCAAACGCAGCACCGTGAGTTCTGCCAAAGTGACAACTAGACTGAATGAGCAACCTGGAGTCGGCCACAACCGCCACCGCCAGCTGCCGAGAACCTCCTCGTGGAAAACACAAACACTTCCCCCACAGTCGGAAAACCTGACAGCGGATCACGACCAAAGGGCTTATGCAACCACTGGGTCAGTAGCCCAGCTCTGGGGCACGAGTAAAACAAAACTGTTAGATTCTTATCTTTGCTTGTTTGAATGATAAAATATTCTCTGTGTGCAGATGGTCACGTGGGCACACACTTTCAGTTGTAATCAGAAACATCAGACAGGTGCTATGTGAGCGATGCAGGTAAATACAGTTAAGCCATAACTTTGGCATTCGTGTTTGTTTACACCTTAGGCTAAACTGGTTCCAATGCCTCAGCAGGGCGTTCATCATACAAAACAAAAAAAGGAAAAACGAAGAGAGAGAGAGAAAAAAAAGGAAATGAGCGGTAGGGGAGCGTTTTTGTGGCCTCTGTGTTGGTCAAATGAATGTCTAAGATGAAATAATTTCATGGAAAAAAAACCGATCAAATGCAGTTTAAAGTGAACAAAGTAAACCCTCTCCAGCTGGACTCCGTCGAAACCAAAGTACGGTGACGGCAGAATTTGCTTAAGTGAAAGGATTCCCACTTCAAAGAGGAGGATGAGGACCGGCCCTGGACTCCAGTGCAGCGTGGGGTCCGTTTGAAGTACGGTGGACCATGTTGAGACACAACACAGATCCGGGCCCTTGGCTCTGTTGGACTTAGAGAAGCTGGAATTGGTTATGTTGGACAAATAAGACACTCGGATCCGTCCCCAAAAGTCGAGCTTTGAAATGCCCTAAATGGATAAATGGCCGCTCTTAAGATTATGCTGGGTTGACACAAGCACACACAGTAAGAAAAATATACCCGAGAATTTCAAATGAAATAAGGGATGAATGCCGAATACGCCCCCATATGTAGTTGATACTGCTGCATCCAGCTCATTAAGGCCACATGAGAAGCAGCGGCTGCTTTAATTTCGGTAACAGCTCCGATTTTCCACATTCTCCGCGGCTTTTCGCTGTCTACCTGGGGAGGAGAGTTACAATCGAGTCTGTGTGGCTGGATCATAACCAGGACGCAAAAGAAAAACAAGAAATAAGAGCAAGAGGCAAAGTAAAAATGAGTGATCATCGGACGATTGAAGCTTTAAGACCATAACCCTAAAGACTGATTACCAACTACAGCTTTGCCCTGTTGGAAGACCAAAAGATGACCTCACAAGCAAGATGGACGCCTGCTACGTCTAGCCTGTCATAATTCGATGATCGTGTTCAAGCATAAGATCCGTTGAGGAGAAAAAGCTCCCAGGTCATACAGGAACCTCCTCCACTGTGGTAGTTCAGGAGGAAGGACTGTTTCAAACTAAATAAATCAATCCAACCAACTGAGTTTCCTTAGATGGAGAACATTTTATCACCTAAGCTATCAAAAAGACTGTGACAGCATCGCTTTTTTGGAAGTCATCATGAGTGTCAAGATTTTTTGTTTTTTCCTCTTTGATAAAACATTCATGCCTCATTTTGGACTTTCTCTACAAAGTCCAAAGATTTGTGGTGTGCTCATTAAGCTAACCTCTCAGATTCCCTCCCTGCATGCCAGATTCAGAACAGGCCTTGACTTGGTGTTGAGGATCAGATGAAGTTTTCGTGAGATCTCACAACTTGGAATTTTTATTTTTGTAACTATCAGGTTATTTTAAGAAAATTTACAGCGTCCAATCTTGGCAGCAAGGGTACGATGCAAGAGGCCTTGCATCTACATCTCCACAATCATGCCAGGTCCAAAGGCAAGAAAGCCTTTTGGAGCCACATCTGGGGAACATCTAGACATTGTAAATTTTCTCCATTCTTCCTTTATGAGCAGCTCAGCTCATAAAGGAATTTGCTCCTATGAGCAAATTCTCAATATGACTGAAATCTGGGCTTTGACTTGGCCACTCCAGAACGTCTACCTTTCTGTAGTTTTTTTCTTGCTTTATGCCTTGCCGGAAAATAAATCTGCCCCCAAGATGCAATTTCCTTGCAGGGCTGAGTTAGATTATCCCTCAGCGTAGGAACCTATATTTTTTCAGCAGTAGTTTTCGCTTTGCTTTCCTTCTATACAGTTTCCACCAGAGAAGAACCAGGGGCCACAGGTGGTGTTTGTACAATCTCTTCCTTCTAAGCCCCTGAAGCTTTTAGCTCCAGATCTGTCCTGGGAGTCTTGGTGGTCTCCTTCACTCAGTTTATGAGTGCGGCCAGCTCTGAGCAGATCCAGCCAAGTCCCATCCTCCTTCCATTTCTTAATGATGGATTTAACTGAACTCCCTGAAATGCTCAGCGAGTTGGAAGTCTTTTCCAGGCATCGTATGACTTTTTATGATCTTTTCTCAGAGTTTCTTAAAGTGTTTTTTTTTTCTTGATGTTGCAATTTTATACACGCATAAACTGCAGTCATAAAATGGCAAAAGGACTGAATTTATACATCGCTTTTCCAGTCAGACTGACCAATCAAAGCGCTTTGCACCACAGCTGCATTCACCGTCCAGTTTTTGAGTTTAACTTTTCCCTACTTGTGACGATGCCGGCATGTTAGAGGGAGTAAATATTTATGCAAACACTTCTTATATGATGTAGATGAACTGAGAATTTTTGCAACTATCGTTGCAAAAATTCTTGGCAAAAATGTCAAATTATTTCAATTATGATTTCATGTAGGCTACAGAGCAGAGCAGAAGGTTGTGGGTTTGAATCCCAGCCTGGGGTCTTTCTGTATGGAGTTTGCGACCATGGCAACCGCAACCTGTTGGTACCTAGTAACCAGCCTATGGCCCAATGACGGTTGGAGTCTGGCACCGCCTTCCGCCCCCTTTTGCAAGGGTACCAAACTCTTGCATTCATGTACTACATGTTGCAAAAATACATTTTTACATGAGTTTAATTCATTTAAAAATTAAATATTCCAGTGAACAAAAGCTGTTTTTGGTGATTTTTTTTTTTTCTTTCAATTTTTAATTTGCAGATGAAAGAAAAGTTCCCGGGTGTCTGAACTCATGTGACACTTTTACAAGATGGAAAGAAAAAAATAAAAATGAACACCTGCTAAGTAAATTTGCATCTCTTTTACAAATAATTGCTCTAAGGTCGACATTTAGAGCTTTGAATTAATTACCTGAGAGGTTTGGAGATCAAATCACTTTTCTTTTGTCTCTACATTCTGTGGGGGGTTTTTTTTGGAGATACATTTCAAGTACAAAAGACTGGAAGCAATCTTCTTAATTAACTTTCAGTATAAATCTTGACATGACAAACGATGCCAGAAGTATGATTTGCCTTTCAGGTAGTGATAAATATTCTAAAAATGACTCTCTTTGCATTTAGAAAAAGAACAAATGTGGGCGGGATTTTAGGTATACAGATGAGCACATTTGAATATTATCTGATATACTGAAATACGGGATGTTATAAATGAATTATTTCTAGTGTAAACAGGGAATTTGAATATGAAAATCAGTGTGCACTAGACCGGGCAGGGCAATGAAACATTTCTCCTTCTTGGCAACGTCTTCCTTTGACCTTAGACCTACATCCTGCTCGCATGTTGCTAGGTTACCAAAAGGATTTTTACGCCTGAGCTTAAAAGTGACGTGTTGCACAAATCAGTATGTTAGTTAGTAGCTATCCATAAGGCCTCTTCGTAATACATTCTCTTCCACCTGTCTGAATCTGAGTTTGATTGCTGTGTAAATGCAAAAAAAATTCAAAGTGCAGAGAGTGAGTGATAATTACTAAAAACCTGAAGTTAACTTTTCAGATTTGTGCCCCGGTGCAAGCGGCAGTGATAGCTGTTTCTCGTCAGTCACAATTCAAAGTACCGCTTGTGTAATAAAGCTCATGTAAAGCAGCGTGGGAAAGCGTCGTTCCCTCTTGTTATGCAAAAAGCCTCTCAGCAGATAAACCGTGACCGTTGACTAAACGGCAGGTTTGTACAGATGGCCACAGGTTCAAACTGTCAGAATCAAATGTGCACAAACCGCTGCCTGTTGTGGCTTTGCTTAGGAGCCCTGCCAGATACGGAGACTTCATTTTACTAACTGGCAGGCAGGCAGAGAAACGAGAAGGAGGACTGGAGCCAAATATGGGAATGTTGTCATTCAGGATCTGTCATCTTGGATCTCAATAAACCCATCTCCAGGATTCAGAGCGCAAATCATCACAAGCTGCTTTTTCTTTTCTTTTTTTTTAAAGACCTTGAGGAATGGACTTTGAAGAAAAGACTGGTTCTTTTTTAAGACGGCAAACAAACCACAAAAAATACAAGTACACAGACACAGGCTGCAGATTTGTCAACATTTCTAAGGTCATCTATCATAATTTGAAATGACGTTCAACCCAAATATAGGCAGGATGAAGGCAGAATCCAGCGAAAAGTGTAGTTTCATTCAACTGAAGTACTGTAAGTTTTGTTTTGTTTAATTCTTACACAGGGCAGCCATATTGGATTTTGAGGTTCTGGTTTGTGAGAAACATCTAACATCCCACTTTGAAGTCCAACTTTAGATGGAAGCCTTCTGTTATTTTTCCTTAACGTTCAAACTATGAAATTGTCAACTTTTAAGCCACATCCTGCACCTGATTCTGCAGAGTGAGAAGGCAAGAACGTGTTTTACTTTCAACTCGTTTTGAGCCTCTGCTTTAGTACGGTCACTAAAGAGAGGACAGTGGTTCAAACGGACAACAAATTCTTTCAAAAACACATAAATTGTGGAAGTAAAAAAAAAATTTAAAAATTTACATGCGACGACATTTACGTATTGATACCAAATTGAAATGTTACACAAAGGATTTCTAATGCAAAAATTTAAGTTTATTGACAGGCATGTAGGTAACCTATCACTTTTATTGGACTGAAGTAATATTCGGATTTGCTGAGAGGACTGTTTTGGGTTTTTAATTGTGTAACTACTTGTATTTGTTGCATAGCATTTTGCAGTATCTTGGCCAGGATTCCCCTGAAAAAGAGGTTTTTAGTCTGAATGGGACTTTCTTGGTTAAAATACAATTAAATTGTGTTGTTTATTTTTTCTTGGCTGTGAGCAACAATCTATAAAATAAATACTTAGAATATATGACCATGTGCGTAAAAATAAATAAATAAATTACAGTACACGTGGGTTACACTGTTTGAATTGAATTATTGAAGGGGAAAAAAAAAATTTCTGATGATTTTCCTGTTTGCTGTAGTCTGGAGCAAAGTGGTTTAGAACACTGAGCATTTTAAACGTGAAGTATTCAAGTGAGCTTTCCCTTTTCTTTGCCTCTAAGTTCACGAATGGTAAACAAATTAGCGAGCAATGTAGCGATGCCGGGAAGGATTCCCTTTCTTAACACCCCGTTTTATTCATCTGAGCTGCTTCTGTGTAGTTATTTAGCATTTCCAGAACTACGTGAGCACATATAGTCAAGAGGTGGAAGAGAGTGAGTGATCCTTCGAGCCAAGCTAATTCCCCGTCACCAGCCGGTTCATCGCAGAGCACCCCGGCTGCCAGGAGTGCCGGCACGAGAGGAAAAAGCGACTGAAAAAAAGCTCCAAGTTTTCCAGAGGGATGGAAGCGAAGCGCTCGAAGTTGGTCCAAAGCTGTGAAGACGTGAATGCAGTTCGGCTCAGGGAAGGCCTGATGTGTTTTCTCGTTCACGTGTCAAACAAGCGCAGAGGCTTTCTTTGCTGGAATTGATTCTCTTCAAATGCAGATGTTTAGGCCTTGCCTTGATTCGATGGAACGATTCATTTTCTTGGCTCACCCTGCTCAACCCCAGCTATCCCCACCCGACCCCACATGCTTACAGTCATTCAGCACCGTGACCCTGCTGCTGCTGTTCTCTCTGCTGCTCTGTATTGTTGGTCAGGCATTCAGTTTAAATCTCATCATCGTCCAACAAATATTCAAGTGTTCTCGGCTGCCTGCTTCATGCTAGGAGACAGAAAATTATTTTTAAGAGTTTCTTTTTTTGGGAGGGGGTTGTTTTTGATGTGGACAAGTATCATTTTAGATGACTGTGACGGTCCGACCAGTAAAACAAAAGGACAAAGGCATATATAAAAATATATTTTCTATTTATTTTTTAAATAGAAAACACTAACACTCTAACTCTAACACTGAGGAAAAGATGGAGGATCCTCCACAATGACGTACAGAAGAAAATAAAAGCTTTGATATGACTGGTGGATGGATGCTGAAGCAGCAGGACTGTGTCTTGGGTTCAGCCTGGAGCTGAACTGCCTCATCACCGTGTGTTAATGTTCATCCCATGGATAACCGGATGGATTATTTACAGCTGCGTGCCCACACCCAGCATGTACATCTTCCAGGAAGAGAGACTGCTGTGTTTTTGTTTTTGACCAGCTCCATGGCAACGTCTTTGAAGCTGAATATAGTATCAGCCTATATCTGCCCACTCGAACAACAAAGAAGCGAGTCTGCTGCGAAAGCTCCGATCTGATGCTGTGACGAACATCTGGGTCGGAGCCCGAAAGACGAAGAAGTTTTTCCAGAAAACTGCGAAACAGCTGAAACCCTGCAGTTCCTTTAAATAAACCGGTTTAGCGTTGCCTTTGATTCATAATAACAGGAACATTGGTCAACATATTTGATGATTTTGTTCATGGAATTTGACAAAATGCATCGTTTCATATTTAGTTTCAGGCTTAAACATGGAGTAACATGCTGTGAACTGCCTTGTTGCTGAAATGTGCTTTACAAACAAACTTGACTTTAAGCACTAAACTGAAATTATCGAAGGCTACCAATAACCACCGGAACAGCTGGTTACCATGGAGACACAACACAAGATAGTGGACAAACATTACTGACCTGAACTACTCCCTTCCTGAGTGACGTTGGAGCTCAGTTATTTAGTCACCTCTAAACACTGAAACCCTCTGGACCAGTTTAGCTTCTTTGTAAGCTTTAGATGCAAAATGGAAGTTTATTCTGGTAAAACAGTAAAAGACCAATGGTCACAGCTGCTTTTAGATGTGCCAGTTTTAAACAAGTAGGAAGTGACAGCTTTCACTAACAGTTGTTTTTTTAAATATATATTTTTATTTTTGGTTTCCATCATGTACACGTTTTACAGAGAATTTTCCTCCTCGAATGTTTCAAATTTGAAACAAGGCATAGATATATTGACTCACAGGGAAGTTCAAAGCAATATTGCTGAGGAAATAATGTAAATTACTCTCACTCCCGTGTCTTTAACCGATTAGTTGCTCCAACACCCCCAAGTCTCAATTTGTGGCAAAAGCAAGCTGGGGGGAAAAAAGCTTTAAAAGTCCAAGATCTTCAGCTACCCAGCTTTTTTTGTTTATTTTCAAAAGTTGTTTGAAAACTGCATGTAGTGACATGGTGATTCCTCTGAGGATGAACTGAGCAAACAGCCTGCTTCTGTACAAGTCATTTCTGCAAAAGCGCAACACTAGAAAACCCAAGAAAAGCATTAAGACTTTCCACGTGCGCTCTGGTTGTCTAAACACCTGTCACCTCACTAAGTAAGCTTTTAGAGTCGAGACTGTTTAAAACATTAGTACAACAAGACTTGGGCTTTTGTCATTTGATGTTGCATCACAAATTTTGTTTTTGATGTATCTGCATTAACAATTAAAGAATACATCTTCAGATTCCGAATGAGAAAATCACTAGGAAGGACACCATTTTTAGTTAGAAAAATATGTTTTTCACTAATACTGACCTCAAAATCCAAGATGGCAGCCATGCATTTAAAGCACATTGGTAGCTATCTTCATAAATAGCTTATTTGCATTTCTGAAAGTTTGTGTCTCAGTAGATCACCGCAGACGTGAATAAAGGCACTACAGCTGTTTGTGCAGTTTTAGGACAGATTACAGATGGTGAGAGAACAACTTCATGCATAAAGACCCAAGGCTGGAATTTTAACCTCCTAATGTCATCCCACAGCATCTCAGTTGCATTTAAGTCCAGACTTTGACTAGGCCACTGCAATGTACTTTTGTTTATTTTTGTGAGTCATGCAAAGGTTGTCTTGAGGGCAGAATGCTTGGATCCACCAATTGTTGCAAATCATCCAGTTGCTCAAGAAGGAAAGCAGAACACTGGTTCTTCATAGTACTGCCACTATGTGTCACTATATTTTACATTAGATCTGAAGAGATGCACCCTGAAAAAAAACAGTCTACTCTGGTCAGAATTAATTGTGATTAAAAAACAGTCTGCATGGTGAGAAAATACTTTTACACATCCGTGAAAAGGAACCCAGTGAGGGCATTTCTTCCATCATCTATTATCCTTAATCCGTGCAGACTTCCTGTTACACAAACTTCAAACTTGACACACGACACAACGAAGTCAATCATGAAGACGCTTGCCAAAACTTAAACACAAGACGCATTTGGGTGTGAGCTCGCAAACAGCTCAACGCGGTGACAAAAACAGGCCTTCGGATGTGCCCGAGGGAGGACGCTGGTAATCTGCAGCGCAGAGATTACAGGTCTTCAGTTTCCATATTTGGTATGAGAGGCCCTGATTGGAGGAAAGGTGATGAAGCCATATGCAGAAGGTGTGAAACGAGGCCGGGCCACCATGGCTCTGGGCCATTAGTGCAGCAGAGCGTGCAACGTGGACACACCCTCACATGGGAGCCTTTGTTTTGGCTGCAGGGCCCCGAGGCCGGCGGGAAACCCGCAGTTAATCGAACACTTTGACAGGCAATGTTCTTGGAACCCGAGAGGCGTGGCCACAAAAAGAGAAGGAGATGGAAACTTTTTAGTTTCGTCTGAGGCCTCTTTATAGGCAAATGAGATTTGTTTAAGCATACTTTTAATTGTGCCTGAACACTTCTGGACTGGTGTCAGAAATGGATGACCTGGCAAAAGCAAAAAAAAAAAAAGAACAACTCTGATCATGTTGACTGCAACGAAGGTCTTTTTGACACCCACACCTTAAGATGGGTGCAAAGTTATATTTGAAGGAAATCTGTGCTCTGTTGCTTTGGAGGCCCAGTCATGAGATAAGCCTGCTTGACGAAGCGATTGCTAAGTGCAGACTGGTGACTCAACCTGTGACTTTAAGCTGAATCGCAAAGGCAGGATTGTCTCGTTTTTGTTGGTGAAAAAGAGCCATCTTCAGGTTCAAATGTGTACTGCAACAGAAGAGCAGACTTATTTATATAGTGAATGGAAAGGACTACAGGCTCTATATTTCCTTTGAAATAATTGCAAAAAACTACATATAACATAACAAACATGTCTGTTCAAAATCCTGGATGAGGAGAGCTCCGTTGGAGGGGGGTGGGGGGGCGAGGTGCTTTAGGGCTGCAGACTGCAATTCACTATTCCAGCCACATGGAGACGCCATAACGCAGAGTGAAAGTTTGTGTGGATAACAAAACTCAAGAACATCAGAACAGTGAAATGCTAAACCATAAAAAATAATAATAATAAAAAAAACGTCAGAGAAGGAGACAGAGGCTTTATTGCAGTTGATAAAATTCACCATATATGTTTGTTTGTCTATTAGATGGCTCCCCGCTCAGGGCGCCCTTCCGTCCTGGGGTGATGCTCTAACAACTAAACTGGAAAGTTCTGCCTGTTTTCTATTTGTTACCTGCGTATTGAGTCAATGGGAATTCGGCCCCATTTTAGGTTAAAAAGCCCCTCTAGGTTCTGAGTGACGGGGTAAATCAAGACTATTTTTAATATAAAAAGTAGGACCTTTTTCTGATTCCATGTATGAAAAGTGACTAGTTATTGATTGATGAAAGCTACAGAAATGGCTGTATGACAAACAAAAGAAACATCAATAATTTAACCAACACAGTTCAAAAATCTTCAGTATTTAGTATTACAATATATCATTTGCACGAACCCGTTTTCATGAAAAACTGTAGGTGAAAAACTTTTTACATTAAAAAAAGACACAAAGACCAGCAAGTTGTTTATTTTTAATTCATCAGGGTTAATAACAATAATTAATCAGGAAATAATATAAAAAGGCATTCTAGACATATTTCACAGTTCTCACACCCACGCACATTAAAAACCAAATACTTCTTTTTTTTTTAAACATTTGTTCCTCAGAGATTGATAAATCATTCATTAGCGATATACAGTACAGATTTCTCAAGAATCCTGCTCCTTTTTTCTTTTTCTTTTTTTTTATAAAAATAATGCTTAGATCATTCAGCAGCAGCTTGAAACTGGAGTTTGGTGGAGCTGCTTTTAGACATGCACATTCAAAGACAGAGAGAGAGAGAGAGAAATAAATAAAAACAACACCAGACACCCAGCTTACTGTTAACATATTATTCATGCACTTACTCAGAGACAAGCATCTCTGCGTGACTCAAAGTTCCTTCACACACATATTGCAGAGAATACATTTCGGTTAGCAAGTTAAGATATTTACTGCATATGAATTATGCAGAGACGTTTCCTTAGAAAAGGGTAATAATCGCATCTACAGTATTGCTCTTAAGCCTAATGAAAAATGCATACGACGCTGAAGAGTGCAAAACTAACATTCCCGTTTCCTGGATGTTTAGCAGGCCGCTCACCACTGGGTGGCAGCACTTCATCTGAGATGCAGAGCAGCTCTCTCACGAGAGCCGCGCGCAGGGAAAGCTCCACATTTAACGCATCAACAACACAGGAGAAGGTCATAGTGTCCACTTAGTCAAGCAGAACTGTGGAAATATTAAAAAGGGTATTGTTTATTATTATTATTATTTATTGAGTTTATCTAGAGTCTGCTATGACATTTTGAGTCTATATTCGGTATAGTTATGTTCCTTTCGTTCCCAGGAACATGTTTAGTAAAGAGTCATTTGACGGAGGCTGTCAGCTTGAGATCCCATACAGGATTTATATAATTCAAGCCAATAAAAACACAAAGCCCTCTCTACTTAATCTTATTGATATGTCTTTTATAACTACTGATGTTACTCCTGAATGTTTCTCAGGGCTGTTTTTGTTTTTAAATTCTCTAGAAATATGCTTACGGTATCCACAGAGCCTTCCAAAAGCACTTTTTTTCCCCTTTTTTTTTATGTCGACTACACACCAAACATGTTTTACCTGGATTTTATGTGACGGACAAACACAAAGGAGCACATGGCATGAGTTTGCAAGTCAAAATATGAAAATTGTTACTTGTAATCTGTCTTTACCGTCATTGTGAAGTGGCATGTGGTTTGTAGAAACAAACATCTAAGGCCTTCACAGAAACCGCTGTATTTATATTGAGATTCGATTACACACACGTAACTTCTGAAGGCAACAAGTTGCACTTTTTCTGGTGTCAGTGTTGAATACATATTCCTCCTAGCACACATTTATGTAACTATTTTAATTGTAAAACAGGTTGAACGCAATGTGTTAATTCCACTGCACAGTTATGACTACTTTGTGTTAGTTTACCGCATGAGCCCCCATCAAAATACACTGAATTTTGTAATCGCAAAAAGGCCAACGCTTTTGCAAGGCTCTGTGAATTGTTTTTGTTTTTTTTTACAGTAATTAGTATTACATAAGACTTTTAAGTCTTTGCCATACTGAAGATGGCATCAA
This sequence comes from Poecilia reticulata, assembly GCF_904066995.2. Classification (NCBI taxonomy): domain Eukaryota; kingdom Metazoa; phylum Chordata; class Actinopteri; order Cyprinodontiformes; family Poeciliidae; genus Poecilia; species Poecilia reticulata. Next base: position 8,692,433 of record NC_088851.1, read on the forward strand.
ACCACACAAACTGGTAATTGCAGACAGAGACACACAACGTAACTCTTTAAAAAAAAATTGCAAAAGGCTTTTATGTCGATGGCCATGACTCACAGTCGTCAGACTTTAGCAACTAGGTAATACACATATATGTCCAATTACACACACACACACACAAAACACAGTAGGAAAGCAGCCATGCAAAGCCATGACCTGCTTACTTACAGTTTAGTGGTTCAACATGTGGCTCAAGGACACTTTGACATGCTAGGAGAAGACAACCGCAGACCCTCGCTGACAACCAGCATCTTCTGTCATTCTGTTCGCACATGCAGCAGAGTGATTCATCAGACATACATTATGGTTGATGATTGAATAAACAGGCTGAAAGAAGATCTTTCCATGCATTTTTTTGCTTAGTTTTTTTTTTTTCAGTGTGATCCTTGAGACCAAAGCGAAAATAAATAAATAATGGCGAAACCCTGCTTCTGGGGGAGGATACATTCTTAAAGGTCCATTGCTGCAGAATGTGATGAAAATGCTGCCAAATGAACATCAGCCAAAGTGTTTCTGGGTGTAACCTTCAAAAGCCTCTATCAAAGAAATAAAAATTGGCCTGGTGCGACTTTTAATTCACACAAATGGGTGCGATGCGGCGGCCACAGTGTTTCACGGGGGACAGTTTTTGCTATCGCACCACGGCAACGTTCACATTAAGAGTGACGGTGGCAGAAAGACGACAAGTTTGGAGATATATCCAACAAAAGAAAAGCAAACATTATTAACAGTGTTAATTTAATTGCTCCTTTGCCAACTCGCACCCTCGGTTCACACACACATACACACACACATACACACGCGCACACACATGTTACCTACATTAGTAATTTTCTACAGTCATTTCATACCCATAACCATATCATTTCATACATCCATATGAATAATACCAAGACTAAATCATGTTACCTTTTTAGTAGTCAAGTGTTTTTGTGTATTACTGTAGACAAATGGTCAGAAAAATGTACCAAGACACTACAAACAAACGGTCCTGTACTAAGTGGCTCTGGGTCAAATGATGCTGCTTGTGTGAGAAAGAAGGGTACGAATTGGCGAAATTGCAAACAGCTCTGAAGACAGGTGTAACACAAACACAGAGTTTTAGGTCATTATACACTAAACTTGAAACCAGATATTTACGTCAACTGTATAAGCAAGACAGTTTTTTTTTCTTATTCTCTGATATTACGTCATATTTGCCTTTTCCTGTTTTCAGTTGGTGCCAATAAGATTATTTTTATCAGCACCAGAATAATGAAAGAGAGATTTTTTATTTACTTCTATAACTTTCTTTAAATTTAGAGTTCCAAGATTACATTTAGTGAGTCCAGATAATGAGAATGATCTCATGGCTTTGGGATCTTCAAACTCAAATTGAGGAACATCTGTGAACCTGTGGATATTTCTTTTTCAAATAACTGATCAATTATTATTGTGGTCTGATTAGTCTGATTTAATATCTCACAGTGAGAGGAAAGCGGTATTTGTCTTCTTATACAGTGCAGGTTAATATCTAGTTTTATTTGTACCTATTATGAACTTTAGCACCTTATAAGAATAAACAACAGCCTTCACCTGACAACTTACCTCCATATTTAAGACCCAGGTGACTGGTAGGTTTTCTTTAAAGATGCATGTTTTGTAAAGAGTTTTTCATGTATAATCAATGACTTGGCTGTTGGAGTGGGATATGCATGTGTGTGTGTGTGTGTGTGCACCGTTTTGACGGAGGGAAGTAGAGGCCGGCTCTTTTGTATGCTTCAAGAAAAAAGGTTTGGGAACACCCACAGCAGCACTTCTATTGCTGTTTAATTGCACATGCGACCCTAATATAAATTACTTATTACAACGGAACTGCGACAAAATTCCTCATATCTTTATAGTTTTTTCTACATTGAGGAAAACCGCTTTGCATTTTAACTCGAAAGATCATCCTAAATGTTACACATTCCTTTGAATGTAAAGAAAGGCCGGCATTTGGGTCTCTAGATGATATTTCGTGGCTGTGCTGCTTTCATTTAACATTCCTATGAGGCAAGAGAACTGTTCTTACATAGATTGGTGCATACTTAAATAACACAAATACTGTATTTGTTCTTTTTTTCCAAGAAGTCTTTTAACAGAACAATAACACTAATCTCTGCAAAAGTGCTTTTTTTATCCTATATTCTGAGCTCCAAGAAGGAGTTTTAAAGTTTAATCCAGATCATTGAAGATCCTAGTATTAGAGTCAGCCCCATGTAAATGTAATGTGAAATGCAGTAATAACAGTAGCATTATGAGTCCCTGTTTAGCTAACGACAGTGAGTATTTGGGATTTGAAGCCTCAGTTAGACATTTGTTTTCTGGCTTCCTCAGCACTAACTAACCGATTCTTGATGGCTGTCTCTCAATCCCATGCGCTAAAGGGTGAGGATTGCATATGGAAAAGTGCCAGTGGCGGGTCAAGGAAGTATGACAGAGTCCCCTGCAAATTGACTCAATCAACTTTAAGGTAGCCGTTTGAATTAAAGCCACTCCCCCTCCTTTGTTCTCGCTGCCTGCTGCCTTCCAAAGTTTCTCCAGCGCCTCCTCCAGCATCATGCCGATGGTTTGACCAGCCGTCCTCGGGCCCTTCATGAAAGCGTAGCCGCAGCGTTTTGCGGATAACAAAGCGCTCCACGATGAAGGAGGCGCAGAACCACGGCACGGCGTACTCGGCTGTGATCAAGCCCATGAAGTTGTAGCGGAACTCGGCGTAGTCCCAGGGACAGGCGTTGAACTGCCGCAGCAGCAGCCCCGTCCCAAACTCCCACAGGTAGGTCCAGAGGGTGTAGATAATGCAGCGCAGCAGCACAGGGCAGCGGCCGCGCAACGTCAAGTACATCTGCTCCACAATGAGGATGCAGGTGCCGTAGATGAAGAGGGCCCACACACTGGTCACACCGGGGAACTTCCAGTTGCAGTTGACCACAAACTCCCAGGCGGCGGTGAACATCACTTCACAGAAGTAGCCGTGGATGGCGTAGAGGTACCAGCGGGAGAGGGCCGTGAGAGGAACAGGGTCCCCTGAGGTTTCTAAGGTTACCATGGTTCCTCTTGTGGGTTTCACACAGATTTCCTATTTGTATGTACAGAATTCAGATCTGAAAAGAGAACAAAGAAAGACTTCAGAAATTATCATTTGGAAAACCTGCTACACCTTATTCAACTCCAGGTATGAAAGGAAACAAAATTTGTACGTGGTTGATTTATTTTTCATTGCCGTAACAATGTTTTGTGGTACTGAATCTCATACTGCTGAGCAGTCTGTTTATTGTCCCTTAAATTGTGCCACATTTGTAAAGAAAATTCTTTTGTGGGTTGAGCAGCAGAGTTGAGTATGTGGATTGCTCTCGTAAATGACCAAAAACCAAACAGAGCGATAGTGTGGGGCGGCATTTCGTCACTGTCAACATCGGAAGCAATCTTCACAGAAAGAGGAATCAAGATAAGATCCTACAACCAGTGGGGATCCCATATTTACCCTCTTTGGGACCAAAATCTAACCTCCATAAAGTTAATTCCCAACAGAGAGAGCTTTTACAGACACTACCTATTTCCTCCCTGCAGTCCTGACCTCAACCTCATTGAACAGTGGCGTGAACAGTTGCAAAGTGACCAATGCAACTACATGCGACAAGTGCTGGTTGCAGTCTAGTATGCCATCTCACACCAATATGATCTGGTGATCAGAATGAGGAGAAGGTGGCAGGATGTTGTGGCTGTGTACGACACACTCCTGAGGCCACTGTTTATTCAATTAATGTTTTTTTTGTTTTAATTGCTTCGTCAAGCTTCAATCCCATAGGCCAACTGATGACACTCAACAAGAATAAGTAGCAGATTAAACTACTTGGTATTAGCAGAGATGTTCTGAAAGGTTTTCCTTTGCCACAGCCCACATACTCAACTCTGGTGCTCAACCCACAAATGCATTTTCCTTACAAATGTGGCACCATTTAAAGAGAAATTGAAAAAAGCTTCACAATGGCAGGAGATTTACTGAAAGAGGTATTGCTACAAAAGAAAAAAAATCGATAAAACACAAGTTGCCAAGTTGTTTTCTCAGTCTCAGAGATGGATTATTAATACAAGACATCTAGCAAACAATGTGTGAACAGCAATGTGCCAACACAGAAATAGCAGTGGGGAGTCAATACAAAACTTTCCATCACGTACGGAGACGAGGAGAGCGGCAGAAGATGTAACAAAATCTCCAAAGCTCGCTGTTAGAGAACCACAGTCAAGAGTGGCGTCTCAGGTCACCGAGTTTCCATAGCAACCACAACATGCTGTTGCGATATAACCAAATAGTTCGGGGTGATGCCAGAAAAAAAAGGGGAAAAAAAGCCTTAACAGATAGAAACACAAAAGGAAATTCTACAAGGAGTTGAACTGGAAGGGTGTGACGAGGATTCAGCAACAATATATGTAAGACACAGGATGAGTCAAGGAAAAGCATCTCATGCTCAGTGCAAAGGATAGTGGGAGATTGGTAATGCAAGGGTGTATGGCTTCATGACCTCTTTGAAATAAAATGTAAAAACATCTACATTTCATCTGAATATAAGTGTAAATTATGAATCTCATTGGGTATTTCTGCAGCTTAATAATCAAAACACAGACCAAATTCAAGCCAACACAGACATGGCCGCCACAAAACAAATCAACATTCTCCCATGACTATCACAGTAACAGGATCTGCCTCCTACAGAAAGCCTGTCTGGGTGAGATGTGGAAAATAAAACATTACATTAAATGTGTCAGACGCTGCATTCTGGTTTGTTCGCTTTGCTCCCTGCAAGACTGTTCTGTTATGCCTCCTGTTTAGTTTGTATCAAAGTTGTTGGTCCGGATAGTCTAGCTTGTTGTCTTTGGATTTCACCCAAAGCTTCTCCATCTGAATGCCATTTATTTAGTAATAAAACCTTTCAGTTTCATCGAACCAGCCTCAGAGGGAATCCAGAATTAAGTCTTCGACTCTGTTTTGTGACTAAAATGTACAATTCACCAGGCAGCAATTTCTGAGAATACTTGTGACAGGCACTGCAACTGCTTGTAGAGATTTTACCCCAAAAATTACAATAATTATTCCTCATTATAAAACACTGACATGCAGTACATCCCATCTTAAGCAATGATTACAGCCTAACTGTCCAAACAGAGTCTGCTGCCTGCAGAATTAAACGGGATTTGCTGCCATCTCCAGCAACAGCCATCTGGCCAAATCAAAAGTGAAATCTTCAGGATTAGAAATTTAATTGCGTGGGGTGCTAAGCCACTTTTAAATTAAGCCAAGGCAGTGAAACACTGCAGGCATCAGGAGATTTAATTAAAGACTGGAGGCTGATGAAGCACTTAAAGTGTACCGACCTTCCCTCAGCTGATGCTATTTACACAGTGAGGGGGTTTCTTATGTAACGTATAGCTTTGTCATCTGACTGCCTACATCAACACTCTGCGTCTCCAACTCGTGCTGCTTGACAAACATTTCATGCTGACATATCAGGTATCAGAAATCCCACGAAGGGACGGGCCCGTTCACGGTTCTGCTCCACACACACCGCGGCTTAAATTAGAGGAACACAGAATGCAAACAGCACAATGACGAATTCAAAGGCCATTTACTCAACAAGGCCACACAGTTTATATCCTTTACCATACAATGTCTCCAGAGAAAGCTGTCATAGCAACAACGATTATACAATAGATCACAAACGCTTGGTGAAATAGAGTCTTAGTATGAGGTTACAAGTACAAACGCATGTTTGAAGAACAAAAGGTCTTTTTTTGTCTCTTTTTGTCTTCAAAGCCTGGCTGTGACCCAGAGAGAGTCCGTGGGGATTAGCACATTTACTCCAAACAAGGAACAAGGGTTTCATGTGATTAACTGGGCCACAGCGATGGACCAACTGACCTCCATAAACCTCCTTATTCCATCTTTTCTCTGGCTTCCTGGGAAAAACACCTCGTCTATGAAAGTCAGATTGGGTCAACTTTTCAAGTGCTGAGAAGAAAGGTTCAGCCTGTAACAAAAAGAGAAACACGCTGAATTGAATCCTCCTTCGCTTCTATAAGTCAAGTCAGATTGTTAAATTGTGTCAAAGCCACAAGGAATTCATGTCATTATGATTCTGTGACATTCAATTTTTTATGTTTTAGTCACCAAACTACTTCTGCTGACTGTCTGGTATTTCAGTCATTCAAATGCCACAATATTCGGCATATTCAGAATCTGTCAGCTATCACCGACATTATTTACACCTCTTACACTTTTCAAATATCTTACTTTTTTATTAAAATAAATTCCAGCCTATTGTGACAGGGACGGTGCCCCATAGTCTCATGGAAGAGTCAAAAAGGCACATGAGCTTACCAGGTCACTCTTTGTTTTTAGGCTTCTGAATATCTGCATGCTATCAAACCAGAAGCAGCTGTTTTAGTTAGTATTAAAAGGCAAATTCACGCTCTTCATACTTTTTCAGAACACCACAGTTAAGGAATTAAAACTACTTTTACAAAATATTATTGTTTACAGTGTATATCAATGTAAGTATTTTAGCTAATGTTAAAATAGCAAGTGCTGCTAGCCTGCTAACATTTGCTAACCTGCTGGAATTAACATTAACTACTACACATTAGCTAATGTTAGCATATCACCCAAAAACAAGTAGCAGGTCATATAACTATCATTAATAGCATCTTACAGGTTAATGTTAGGATGTTAGCTCTTAGAATAACAGTTGTATTCTTTACTGTTAGCTAACATACTACCATATTTGCTAGTGTTTTCAATATATGTATCTTAAGTTAGAACCATGATGAATAGCCAGGAAGAATAGGTTTTATGCTAATTTTACTATGCTAGCATTTTAGCTAACGGTGGCACAGAAGATGCTATTAGCAAAGCAACTTATACTTGCTAAAGTCAAGTAGGAAAGATTAAAAAAAGAAATAAGCACTGAATTTAAAACTGGAAAAGTTTTTTCTTAAAAAAAAGAAAAAGCCTTTCCACTCATTTTAACTGTAGCCTACATCACAATTATTGACTTTTCACTTCACACCTAAGCTCTCCCACTTAAGATGTAAATGCCCTACTGTTTAACATTGTCAGCTGATTTATGCTCTCAGATTTTATTTTATGGTCTCTCATGCCAGGCTGCTGATTCTTCAATCTAACACACCTTTCAAGAGCTCAGCTCTGCTATGACTTCAGTTCTTCAACAGTTTTCAGTTTCAGTTTCTGCGTCTGCTATGCAATACGGCTCTGTTGAACGGGATTGTTCTCAATTTCAGCCTCTTTGTTCTCCATGACATTCATTTGTGGTTCAGTTCAACTTTTTCAGCAGAAGTTGAAATGAAAAATCAGATTACCAATTTAGCTTACAGTATCCAGGCAGCATTTATGATGGAAAGGCTTTTTTTTCTATCTAGTTCAGGTTTTCATCATAAAACTGTCAAATCTGCCATTATAAGCAGACAATAGTTTAAATACACCAGCATATTCTAACTTCCACAAATTCCCAAAAACTCATTAATATATGCAGGAATTTCTATGCAGATCAAAGCAGTGTGTTAGCCACATTGTTCTCTTGTCATCACTGACAACCACTTTCTCACAGAAACGATGTTCGCTATTTCTCCCAACACCTCCCCCTTTCTCTCTGCACCTAAAATGCACATTACATTCGTCACCCACACACATGAAAATCTGCTAATGAGAAGGATTATCTAAAACTGTAATGAGGCTGTCCAACGCTACACCTCCTGCCAAACACACCATACATGCGAACGTCCAGGCGAAGGCGAGGCAGCGATGTAGCACTGAGAAAAAAGGAAATAATTTCTGTGTTCTTCCTGCGATCTTCATTTTTGAAAACTTAGTGGTACTTCTGATAATTTTATGGCATTGAGAAACCAGAGAGAGTCATAAACTAAAATGGTCCAAACAATTTCTTTTCTATACTCACAGAGATTCTTGTGGTGATGATTCTTTACTATCCGGTTAGGCTTATGAAAGGTTTTCCACCTGTGTGTGCCAGTGTGTGTGTTTGTGTCCAAAGGTAAGGTGAGGCAGGGTGAGTTGTTTTGTCTAGCACCACTCAAACAAAAGATCATTCAAACAGCCAAACCCAACGGTGAACTGGGACTCCTCTAGCCTCTTCTCAAATCATCGTATCATCATACGTAACCACTAATCCCTCTTGGTGGCTCATTTAATCCTGTAAGTCACACCAGTCGGTCTGGTGAGATCATGGTCAATGTGAGCTTCTTGAGCATGAAGTGGGTCCGTGCAGCCGAAGGGGCCGGGTCTACAATGCAGCGCATTCACCTGAGTAATATGCATTAGATGTGTCACATTAAATTTAGCTGAGATTTGTTATAATTATTGCGCATATTAGCACAGTTGCATCCAATGCAACTGAGTCTCCACTGTGAAGTGAATTTGTTGGCAAAAGCTACAAACATGCAAACATCTTAGCAAAGCTAATATTATAGGTTGTTCCTTCACATTAAACACAAAAGAGAACTTTTAAGGACAGCAGTCTCAAAGATTTAACTCCTTCAAATATGTTTCACATGTGGTGCAGCAGCCATTTTGCTGTTGACCTGCTATTGGTCACCCAATAGGTTCTGGTAGAGTTCTCGCGGAGACTTGTCGTAAGCAAACCCTCCAGTTCACTAATAATCTTGTTTCTGGATTCTGTGATCATGTTTTTCGAATCAGACCAGAGTTTAAGTCAGGCGATTAGGTTTACCAGTCTAGTCTCTTCCAAGGACTCCTTCTGACACCATGCCTTGGTGAACCACGTTTGAGATCATTGTCCAGTTTAAACGGCCAATCGTTTCGTTACACTTTGAGAAAAGCCAGCATAGTTTGTCTGTCTGATAAAATATTTGTGGGCTAAAAAAGGGCACTGTACACTGCTCCATAAAAACTGAATAAGCCTGTAGGATGATGTCAAACCATAATACTGCTGGCATCAGGCTGGCTGGATGTTTGATTAGCTTAATTTACCTCTGCATGTCGTGGCAGAATCATGCTAAAGATTTGGATCGGTGCTATTGTTACTGGTGGAAATAATGACGATGGAAGAGTTCACCTAAGGGAGAAGAGGGATTCACATGCGACCCCAATTGCAAAAAGGTCAAATGTAAACACAGCTAAGCGTTTAAATGAATAAATATCAGATATCTGAATGAAAGTGCCGAAGGATCCGCAAGCTACATAGCGAACCCTTCCCATGAGGTGAGGGATCATGAATTGATCAAACAGCAGCATGAACTAATGAGAGCAGCACAGATCAGTGACACACATTAGCTTATAAAGCTGCTGGCTTTCTGGCTATGAGACATTTTGAATGTAATCTGTGCGGCTGGATGAACCACAGAAAGACAGCAAATCTACAAAACTCTTCAATTTCCACTCTGTACAGGTAGAAGCTGCCAAAACAAAGTACAAACCAGTCTTGACGTTTATTTTCTCATTAAGCCATCAACTACTTTCTGTCTCTTCAGACATGCACGTCGAAACATGTTGGGTATCTCTGAAGAGGCAAAGTAACTGAGTGTGTAGTAATAAAATAGATGTAAAGACTTTGTCATATAGAGACACGATGAGTTTTACTGAATAAAATACAAACCATATGTCTACTAAATCTACCATATTTGATTTGTGTAACGTTACGAGTTTAGTCAAAACATTGCTTTTTGATAAAAATAGAATAAATTGTGATTAACTGCAAAGCCCCTAATTAATTAGATACACTTTTATTGTGTCAAACCGCTAATTCAGATGCATCATTAAAAGATCAAATCTAATTCAAGATGCCATTCATATTTTTTCCACTGGAGTTCATACAAAGCCACGTCAGAAAACACGCTACATGAAATCCCTTGATACTTGCCAGTTTGTTGCACTTTGTTTTTTTTAGCAGCTGCATATAGTTGTGTCACAAATTTCAAACCCCAGAAAGTTGTTTTTATTTAGAGAAAAAGCAAGTGACATACCGGTTCCCAACATTTTTGATTACTCCCACTTGCAGCAGTCAGAAAGCGACTGAAATATTGATAGTAACATATTTAAAGGCATCTAGTTAGACTCAAATTGGGACTTCTTTGATAATTACACAAAGATAACATAACAAGATCACCTTATTTATGCTTCTTTGTTGACCTGTTGCCTCATAATCACACAACTAACTTCCCAGATGGTATTTTGCTGTTTTTGATGTAGCTGCTGTATCATACCCTCCCTCCCCATCACAGAGGCGCTTAGCTATCGACCAACATGGCTCCTGCCCACTCCAACTGCAGTGGCCCCATTCTGGCATCACCCTTTACTGAAACCTGCCACAAAATATCTCAGTTTGAGGTCGGGATCACCAGCGGAGTCAGAAAAGCAGCACGAAACAAACTGAACTGAAAAAGTGTAAATCAACCGCGCAGGTCTTGTTTAAGGAACTGATTGTGTGCTTTTAAGAGAAACAACATGATTATTTGCGAAGGGAACAGATGACAGGTTTCTGAGACATTCAGGGAGGAAGAAAACACACGGACTGATATACGGAGTAAGCGAAAGGTGGAGAATAAAGACGTCTTTATAGTGCTGACAGCTATGAGGTCCGACAGCGAACACACCGAGGAATCCACAACGCAGTGCGCAGTCGGGTTATCTTCCGCGCCGGTGTGTTTCCGAGTGTGTGTGGCACGGCTCCCAGGTCTACTCCGACTTTTGCAAGGTCACTTTGGGAGGCATCGGAGAGGAACCAGCAGCATCCGATATGCGGGTGAACAACGGCGAACCGGGGTGACCTCAGAGACAACTCATCTCCAGTGACAGAAACTGCATCAGCAAGAACTGCGCTCCTGCATTTAAAGGGCTAGTTTGGGATTTTTCAAGTGGGGCTCTGTTAAAAAGCTTATAATAATTTAGTATTGTATCACTCTGCGTCTTCAATTAGCAAAATTAGCATAAATTCTGTTTGGTCCAGGAGAAGTCAAATTATCTGCCTTCCACAGTCTTTCAGAAAACCCAAAAACGACACAGGACTTTTTAAATTTGCGATTTTAAAACTATTAGTACGTTTAGAATCGAAATTGAGACAGCAGACAGCGATCTGATATTGAGTCTTCTGTGTGAAACACTAATAGATCATGCAACACTCAAAGCGTTTTCTGGTCAGAGTCAATGCCCGATATAAAACTAAAGCGGTGCTAAAAGCAAAACTACTGTAGAGGTTTATGTCTACTGATTTTTTTCAGGGCAGTCCCTTTATCTGTGATAAGTCAAAAACACTTCAATGTTCTGTAGTCAGAACGTGTTTCACACAGGATGATCTCTGGTGGCACACCGCTTCCTTTCATTTCCTGCGTTTGTCGCAGGTTAAGATATGATCTAAATAAAACATCTAGGCAGGACCTAATTTCAAAAATCCCGAATTATCTGTATAACATCATAAAGTTACAGTCTTTCACAGTTTAAATGCTATTTTAGTTGCTGAATGTTCTCACCAGAAACAAGTAATAAAAAATAAATAAATAAATAAAAAAAAGTGGTTATTTAAATTTTAAATTTCATTATTTCATATTCAAACAAATTAAGTAAAGGAAGCATGAACTAGAGTAAAATTTAGAATAAATACAAAAAAAGCAAAACATTTTCAAATTAAAGCTTTACAAAAACGAATTTGATCTATTTTAAGAGGGCCTTCACGTCTGAAATATACATGCTCTCTTTATCCACGATGAGCAACAGGCCGAGTCGGGGAGGGAGAGTAATGAATCCAGAGACGGGTTTGAGAGGAAAAAAGATGGACAGGAGCAGAGGGTGGAGGAAAGGTGGAATGGGAGAACCCCATGAGGCGGCACAAAATAAAGCAACCCTGATCGATTGCAAAGACAGGTCGATTAGCTCCGAAACAGCAAGCTGGCCTTCACCCCCCCAGGGCAGAACTACACCTCTCCTCTCATTCAGACTCGTGCAAAAGCACCTAAAACTCCTGCTGCTATGATATGCCGCTTCTGGTGTCACGTTTAAGAGGCAGCGAGTTCAACGCTCCATCATCCGAGCTTTAACTTTACAATCTTGGCTGCAAAGAAGCATGAGAAAAGAAGAGAAAGTGAATATTAACGTCGTTCGGTTATACAATGTGAGTTTTCTATGAAAATCACAAGACACTAACCAAGAACGGCCACTGTAATTATTACTTACATGCAGATAATAGGAAAATTATCATCATTACATTTTTCTTGATAACAAAACCTTTTTCCTGTTATTTTAAGGAAACTACGTAAAAATATCTAGATTTATCAGAGAAATATTGTATAGCATCCAGATGATGACATCTAAATTTTCTTATGTTTTATATACAAATTTCCCTTGATAAATAAAGGTTAGAACTGTGTACACACTCCAATTAAAGCAGTTTAATGTATTATTGTATTTATGATCTAAGGATGGGGAGAAGAAGTAACATTATAGAGATGGAGCGAGGATATGAGAAAATGAAGTAGCAAACTAGGAAAGAGAAGTTAAGGTGTGACACTAGGAAATAAGAAAAAAAAACGGACAGAACATTTAAACAATGCAATAGGGAATAAAGTCTTGAAATACGAATATTTTCCACTGGTTCATCTTCTCTCTCCTTTTAAAAGACAGGAATCCCACACCCTGCAAACAACACGCGAAACGTCCCTTTAAAAGCAGTCTTCCAGTTAAGTGTGTGGAACATCTCGTTCCCCGCGTCCCTCCCTCTGGTTTACAGTTTCAGAAAGCAGCTCAGTTTAACCACAACATTAGACCTCAGGTTATATATGCAGCACTTGTTTTTTTCCGTCGGTCCGCTCCGGCATGCCGCGGCGTGTCGGGTGAGGCCGTGCGATCATGTGAGTCCGAGCCGCCCCGTAAAAGTATTCAGTCTGCAGAAAAGTCAACTTTATCCTAAACTCAAGTCTTCTGCAGCCTTAGTTTTTTGTTTTTTTTTAAGGATCGTCACATCTATTCTTCTATTAATTCTAACCAGCTTCATTGTTGCTGCTGAAGAAAGAGATCCCCACAGCATTATGCTGCTATCACCATGCCTCACCTCAGGGGTGGTGCGAGGTCTTAAGATTTCCAGACCAAAAAAAGTTTAACTTTTGCCCCGTTCTGAAACAGAGCACCTCTTTCTCGTGGTTCCTTGTGGCATTCTCCGCCTGAGCTGAGGATTTTTGCAGCCCCCCCAAGAGTTGGCAGTTTCTCTGACTCCTCGCCAAGGCCGCCATTTCTTTGTAAGGCTTGCAAACACGTAGTCTCTGAACTGCGTCTAATCCTTCCAAACATCAACGACGCGACGCTTTTTCAGACAGATGCACAGCTTCATTCGTAACACAAAGCCTCGATTTGCATGTTTGAGCTCTATAATTAGCGAGGTCTCTCAATAATGCTCTCAGGTGAGGCTGGAAAGGCGCCAGGAAGCGCTGACACTAAAAGCTGCGGCGCAGCACGGTCGACGCAGGCCCGTGCAACTTTATCAAAGGCATCCTCTCCATAACCGCAAGGTGAAAGCTTTAGCGAGTGACGCAGAGCGGCGGAGGAGGAAGGATTTATGTAAACAGGGAGGTGGGTTTCGGATCCAAAAAGCTTTTATTGATTGGCAAGAAATAGAACCTGAAGTCATGCGTGGAGACAAGGAAGCTTCTTGCGCTAAACGTGACGAGTTAAAAAAATAAGCTTTCCCAAACAAGTCAATTATATAACAGAAGGTTAAGCTTTCTAACTCTTTAATTAAAGTGATAAATAAAGCCGTCTAGGCAACATGTCAGTATCCAAGGGTGATCGGACAGGCTGAACCCTCAACTGGAAGCAATGTCTCTGCTTTGGGCTCCAACAACAACGCAATAAAACAAAACAGATTGGTGTGTAACTCAGAAAGTATTAGCAAAATATTTGATTCATCAAGGTTTATATAGCAATTTATGTCACCTAGGGACATATGATTATAAAGATTTGGGATAAGTATGACATAAGATCAAAAAAATGTTTTAAAAACTTTCCCACATGGCCATCTTTTATTGCATCTGCATAATCTCGCACTGCAAATTTCAGAAAAAAATTCCATCTGTAATTAAAGTACATTTATTCAGTGGGTGGACAGGATCTCATATAAAACAATCATTTTTCTAATTACATTAGAAAGTAATTATTGGACCCATAATTACGTTCAATAAACTCATAAAATAAGTTAAATGAGGCTCTTTTTTTTTCATTTTTATGCTGATCAGAGTTTCTAAGAACTTTTAAAATGTAACTCACAACTTTTCTTTTTTCCTACAGTATAAATATGAAGCAACACAGCGGCTACATTTCTGAGGCACTCTACAAAATGGGAAAGAGAAGCCATTAAATTAAGGCAGGAAGTAACTTACCAAAACTTGCCCGTTTTTCCCCAGAATGCACATGTAATAATTAAAAAGTTCAAAATAGCTAGAATGACAAACAAGGAACATGGGCTTATCTTCTAGAGGTTATTTAAGAATGACATCAGATTTCCTACAGAAAATGTTTGTCAAAAATCTGTATCTTCATTCAAAAGGTCTGGTAACATTTGCGGCTCCAAAGACAAAATGGCTCTTTAGAGTGTAAAGGTTGCAAACCTTTGCCTCCGAACAAGAACAGCCCTGAGGGGGAGAGTCTGTTGACAGGCAACTAATAGTTGCACACTCTGCAAATTATGCTACTGCTACAAACAAAACACCTGAGACTTGGTGGGGATTTCACCTTTCAGCAGGACAGAAACCTTTAACATGGAACCAGAGTGACAGTGGAGCTGTCTAGATAAAAGCAGATTCAATGGTCCAGTCAAAGTCCAAACCTAAATCCAGTAGAGAATCTTTGGGAAGATTCATGTAATCTGACTGATCTTCAGCCATTTTCCAAATTAAAATAAGCAAACATTTAAAGTTCTGGATGGCCAAAGTATGTAAAAATACCCCCCGCCCCTAAAAAAAAAGGGCTTGTGTAAAAATGTTGTTGCTGAAGTACTGATTAAAGACGTGTCTGCATTTATGCATTACTTTGTTGGTCTTTCGTAACGCCACACTAAATACATGAAGTTTCTAACTGTAATGTGACGAAATGTGAAAAAGTCTGAGAGGTACAAACACTTTGAAGGTCCATTACCGTCCTGAAGTTCCAGATCCTGAGAAGCTGAAGCTCTGACATTTGTGGGCCGAGCTACGCATTAAAACTTAGAGCTCCTAAGGAAGAATCTGGAGTTTTATAGACATTGTCACCATGGAAGTGGTGAAATGGAAATGGATGCGCCTAATGGACGGGGATTCAACTGGCTATCAGACGTAGAAGCTTTGTAATCAATCGTTGGTCGTGCATAATTGATGTTGGTTTTATGGCAGAAGATCTGTGGAGAACAACAGAGGTACAGAAATGTCCTGTCCGAGTCAACCCAATGAACTACTGAGGCTACTGAGGCTTTTGTTCAAATCAATAAACTGGAATAACGTGTTGAGTATTTTATTTATAGAGAAAGGGACAACTAACGTTTAGAAGGTGAGACGAAGGCCAAACTCTCCGAGTGACGTCAGAAGTATCCGTTTGCCTTCATGCCGCAAACTCCCAGACTTTTTGAAAAAGCATATTTGCGAAACCCAACCAGCAGACATAGTTTATTCGTAGCATTCCATCAATTCCAAACACATAAGCTCAGTGTGTAAAAACAGGGTCAGTTCTGGCATGAGGTGACCTCCTTTAAAGCTAGGGGTGAGGGAGGATAAAATAGATTTTCTTTTTTTTTTTATGGATTTGCAAACATTGGGAGTCATTGAGAACCAGGGATTCTTTGGATATATTCCCATCCGAAAGGATTTCCATTGCAGCAGTGATTCCCACACACTGTAAAGTGGTGGGATCGCCAGCAGGTGAGATAACCCTGACACGATGTTGCACAGGGAAAGCTGTTGACCCAGAATCGGATGTTACTGTACTGAGCAATTCGCTGATGTGTGGCGGTTAGCGTGAGGTGTGCTCCGAGGGAGAGCAGTAAAAGAAAGTCACACAGCTGTAAATGTTAAATGGCCTGTACTTCTATAGCGCTTTATCAAGTCCAGAGGACTCCAAAGTGTGTCACACCACATTCACCCATTCACCCACACATTCTCAATGCAGCACAGAAAAGGCAGATCATAAATAAAGATGTAATTTTAAAAACAGGTCATTATTTACTTTTGAATGAGGTCACTAGCTTTTTTAGTTTATAATCTGTTTGGTGGTATTGCTAAGCGATATATATATAGCAAATTTGTTGTTATGGCAGTATAACTGTATACAATACAAAGAGCTGCTGCCTGTATTGCAATAAGTTTGACCTAAATATTTAGGTACTTGCACCCAAATTCTTGTAATATCATTGTTATACTTGATATTTAATCCATTAACTAAAAAAATTTTTGAAACTTTGCAGAAAAGAAGGCGGAGTATGTGTGAAATGGCTGCACTCAGGATATAAGATGCACATCCCTGAGGAATCTAATACATGCAGGTCACCTCAAATGGAATCACTGGTGTTAACTTTTGTCATAAGTGCTTCGCTTTTGGGGTGATCCTGCTTGTAAGTTTGTCATCAACAAGAAGAAACTGCAAACAAACACTGGAGATCTTAAAATTGCTTATTTATCACCAGTGATGTCATTCTCTACTCACAACATTCACAAACATTATTAGCATATCAGGTTTTACGCGCTAATGCTAAGAGCAAAGCTATTTTTTTTTCGTTCATCACTGTAGCATTTTTGCTAGCTTGGAAAACTCACGCAGCTTTGCCTAAATGAAATTTTCCGCATATATTCTACTGCGCCACTGTACTTGGCTGCTTTGTGAACTTTCAATTTGAATAATGTTCAACGTCTGCTGTGAAGTTTTGGTTATTTACTGTTTGTTTTAAGAAAGCCGAAACTGCCAAATAATTCAGGTCGGATGTTTCAGAATTTCATCTAGAGATGTAGCTACAAATGCAGTCCAGGGTTTATGTAAAGAGTGGAAAAAGTTCTTTACTGTAATGCCAAATTGAAGTCTGTAGACAGTCAAAAAAAAAAAAATATATATATATATATTTTACAGTACTTACAATAATGCCGCCCTCGATGCCCTTCCTGGGCCCGCGCCACATTGCCAATTTCATTAACCACCACTATGTCGATATTATATACCTTTTGGCCACCGTAAGGTGACTTACCGTAACACCTATGAGTTGTGAAACATCAACACGTGAATACAGAGTGGTAACAGACCCGCTGCATCACTACGGGAATATTAATCTTGCGTCCACACACACAGCTCACTGTTACTCCCTTGTAGCAGTGTTATAATACGGGGTCATTTTGGGATTCCTCGCTGTGGAGGCTGTAGCGTGGGTTATAAATAGGCTATGGACTACAGAAGCGACAGCGGGGATTATCTCACCCCCAAATGATAATGAACTGCAGGGTTTATGTGGCATGAATCGATTAGGGCTTTTTTTTTTTGTTTTTTTTTAAGCTTCTGCAAAAGGACTTCCACAGATGGAGCTACACTGCGGACGTGGAGTCCAGACGTCCATCCGCTCTGCAAATGTACGGCTTTTCTTAACGCTGGACGCCCGCCGATCCTGACCTGTCCCGGGAAACTGGAAGGTGCAGGGCCCGTCGGAGGTGCCGGGGGCCGTGGAGGAGGAGGGGGGGGGACGGGTGCACTCCGCTGCAGCATCAAGCACACTGATGATGAGCAGTGCGGCACCCTCTCCGCACACAATTAAACATACATGTAGCTGTGCAGCTCATGCACCGTTAACATATCTGGGATACACTTTGCAACTCTTTGGTGTCGCATTTAAAAAAAAAAGGTGACTTGCGATCCACAAAGACGGTTTTAGTCAGAGCGGTTTCCAAATAAACTTACGATAATCCGGATTTTAACAGGTGCAGCGGCGCGACTGCGCAGAAAACACGCGCAATATTGTTGTTGAATATGAAAGGAAAGAGAGAGCGGGGGGGGGGGGGCGCTTTAAACATTCAATTGAATAAACGGTTAAAAAAAACAATAGCGCAGCACTATTAAGTTGGGAGTAATCTGGTGACATTTCATTGTGAAAGGGAAATAAAAACCCAAAAGATTCCCCCCAACAGGAACACATGTTGTTGCCCTGAATGTCACTCCGCTTGAGTACAAACATGTTGACTGCATTTCCCCCCTCTCTTTCTCTCTCTCTCTCTCTCTCTCTCTCTCTCTCTTTCTACGATCAGCACAGCGAAATATATATATATATTTTTTTTTTTTTTACCTTCAGAAGGACCTCTGCGGTGTCTGCCCAGGCGCACACCCCGGCAGATCCGACACATTCCTCGGTGAGGTCGGTCGGGAAGAGTCGGTGTCGGTCCGCGCCTCTGCTAGCCTGTCGCCCGGCTTCTCCTGCGCGGTGTCTCCGCTCTGTCCTGTGGAAATCCACACATTTTTTTTTTTTTTTTTACTTCACTGCAGCGGCGGCGGCGGCGCCAGCGGCACATGCTCAGATGGACTCACGCAGCTCCTGCATCTTTGCGCTTAACCGTTTCTTGTCCGCAGCTCTGCGCCCGCTTGACAGCCAGGCTGCATGTTGGTGCACGAAGGGCACGGACAGCAGTTAGCGTATTTCCCCGTAGCGCCACTTTGTTTTTGTTTTGTTTTGTTTGTTGTAGCACTGATTACAAGTGCATTTTAATAGATTTTTTTTTTAAAGTTTGTTATGAATTTCTGTAGTTGTTTTAATATTTATTTATTTATTTGCTTTGTGCTTACAGTTCCCCTAAGTCTTTAATAATAGATGTCCAATTTAAAAAAGAAAAATAAGAAAAGTTTAGAAACGCTACGGTCATCATGAAGGTTATAGCTTCCATAACAAAAGGTGACTTATGTAAATTTGTTCAGAAGCTGGTTCTTAATAGGACACTATTAATGGAAAATTGAGTGGTAGGAAAAAGTGTGAAGAAAAAAAACAACAACCCAAAAGCAATGGATGACTGTAGCCTTCAACAGATTGTCAAGCAAAGCACAATAAAGAGACTGGAGGAGATTCACGAGGCTGGACCACAGCTGGAATCAGAACGACATTAGAAGTGTCCAGGATACGGACTGAAGCGTCCACATTCCTTAGTGTTTTTAGCCAATCCTGAAGAAGAGTCTCAGCTTGACCACCGTCGCTCGGTGGTCTAAAGTCATTTTTAAATGGTGAAAGTAACTCCCAGAGTCTGGAGGTAGAGCGGAGAGGCACACAGTCCAAGTCGCTTGAGTTCTAGTGGGAAGTTTCCACAGTTAATGATAATCTGGTGAGTCAGGTCATCTGAGGGTGCTGGCTCTCTGTGTTTCATCAAGTTCAAGGTCAGAGCAGTCAGGTCTGGATTAAAAGTCCTTTTTTATATATTAATGTTTGATAAGAGAAACTGAATTTGTGTCTATCTACCTGTATGCAGTCTCTTCGGTTGTGCTCTCTCTCTCTTCCTGCAGGCAGCTGCAGCTCATTCGACCTCCTTAGGGAAGCTGATGTATGGAAACCAGCTCTCTCAGACGGATGCCGGATCGTTCTCTAGGTACTCAGGCCTCAGTCGCTTCATGTTCAGCTTTTATGGTTTCCAGTATTGACTTTCTGATGAGTGAGCTCTGGTTTGTCGCGTCTTGATCTGATATGGTGCTCATTTATCTGGAACCATCTCATGTTGCATGGGTGACCTGGTCCTAACTTACCTGTTTGTCTGCTGCCGGTATGACCGTCCCACCCTCCAATGAATCCTCTGACATATAACCTGCTGAGAGAGTGAGAGAGAAAGAGCGACAGAAAGAGAGAGAGAGAGAGGCAGAGAGAGAGAGAAAGAGAGAGAGAGAGAGAGAGACATTATGAACCACACAGCTAGTTTTGAACCCAGTTCCTGTCAGTCTCAACCTGTGGTGTGTTCATCCAGACGACTCTTAAGATTAACTTATTGAACTGGATTCTTCATCTCAGTTAACTCTCTATATGTCTCTTACAGTCACCTTTCCTGGAGACCAGATCCAAGGCTATGCATATCCTTTGTACCTGTTAAATTCCTCCCTGTTTGCTTGTCGAATTTTTTCTACCTGTAAGTCACGATCATCAAAATGAACATATGAATCACATCTCGGTGTAGTGACCTTATTATATAAATTTCACTCTTTGAATTGCTAAGTTACACTTTGAAATCCTGGATGTGGTGCCGGTCAGCTAGGTCTCCAATCAGCGTTGTTCCGAAACCTCTTTGCTGAACGCATCACCTTAAGTCTTAGCCTTTTGAGAAAACAATCTGTAGACCTTCACTACCTCTACTTTAACATTGTTAAAAAGTAACTACACAAATATGTAAAAAGTACCTTAAGATTCTTTCAGTGATCATTTATAATGCTTGTACTTGGACAATACTAACATTACTTTCTTCTAATATGCTTTTCTTTTGTGACTTGATTAAATCTACAATTTTAGACAGAATTTTAGGATTCTGTCTAAAATTGTTCCACTAAAAACGTACTTTGACATACTTCCTCTGCATGTATTGTTATTAATTAAAAAAATATATTCAAATATTTAGTCTTCAGCTGTTTCTTGTAAAAGTTGACCGAGCACTGCAAGAAGGAACCGTCTCATTAGCCACTCTTGTTTGCTCTTTTTATACAGGATCATGATACTTGATTTGTCTTTTTTCTTTCACCTGGCAACTATAACCGCTTAAAATAAATCACCAAACTTACTTTCCTGTGATGCGATGTGCTTTTCTTAAGGCGGACTTCTTTATCCGATTCACTGGATCTGTACCAACCTGAAGCTCCATCATCTTCTTGTTAAATTGCAGGCCGGTGATTCATCGCTTCGATCCGCCCATCTGCTCCATCACTGCTCCTCTTTAGTAGCTTTGCTTTCTTCTGTTTGGATCAAAATGATGGGTTACGTTTGGACTGTCTGGATGTAAAAAAACAAAAAAAAAAATTTAAATATTCTCTCACAGTTTAAGCACAAATATTAAGTTTTGCTCCTTTGCCACTGAACTGTTTTACTTTAATTATTTATTCATTTTTTCCCCTGCCCCATTAAGATCAGAGTGATTGCGGAAGGGCAGCCGTCCAGTCTGAAGACGATCATCCAGATACACGTCTTACAGTTTAGCTTGTTACTCTGGTCTTTCTATCATCACATTAATAAATTAGTAGGCCTCCATTCTCATTAAAAGCCATACGGGTCAAAGCCGTAAGACGTTTCTAATATATTTAGAGATGAGTAGGAGCTGTTTAAGCTTTGTGTTTGTCTCTTAGTTCATTCACTTTTTCTTTCTCTACCCCAGGAATACTTTTTTTTTTTTTTTTTTTAGATGCTACCCACTGCTGGCTCTTAAGCGCAGTTTGCTACCACTAACGACAGATGTGGTGAAATCTAGAAAAAGGGGCCAAATTTAATTGGCTGAAAAGAAAAAAAAAACAAAAAACACAGGTCCAACGTACCCTTTTCATTTCCTTTAAAGGGACACAACTACGTAAAAAAATAAAAGTTTTCTGAGCTTTACGTTATGTTATAATGGTATTTCCACATCATATCTACATAACTGGAGTGTTGCCTTGTTCTTTTCATGCATAAGACGTACTTTAATCTTCCGTGGGAACCATTCAGCTGTGCAAAACGCTTGAGTGGACCTAGCCCCACCTTCAAGGATGAAGCTCCTCCTTGGAGCTGCAGTTTTCAAGCTTCTCACAGAGCATCCCTCCTCTGCTGGGACTCCCTGCGCTCTGCTCCTTCAGACTAGCCAGCAGCAGTTAGCAAACACCTGGTGGAACTGGGCATCCGCTGAGCTCTATATGAGAATCGCTGCTCAGAACAATGCTGGTAAAAAACGCTGTTAAAGGTTGTAATGACTTCCTGAAGGCGGAGTTCCAGAAAGAGCAAGTCTTTAAAGAGACAGAGGCCCAATTTCAAGGCGTTAAGTTCCATCCATCCATCCATTTTCTATACACGCTTGTCCCTTAATGGGGTGCTGGTAGGCGTTAAGTTACAAAGCCACATTTCTTTTAAGTATTTGATATATGCAGGATTTTTACAACTAACGTCAACATAGTTACTTGATTGTGCTATGAAATGACAAAAACACATAACACTGTCCCTTTAAATTAAAAAAAATCTATATATTTTACCTCTACATAAACCATCAATTCAAACTCAACAGTAATCCCAATCTCAATAGATGCATTTAAAAAATGTAGATCTACGATTTGTGGTCAAATTCAAGCATTTATGGTGGGACAACTAAAGACCCTGACGTAGTGATTTCTGCAGAACACAGCCACCTGCCCCACATTACCCAACCTGATCAAATAAACATCCTGTCCACTTATGACAACATAATATAATGCAGGATGTGACTGGAATATTGACAGTCCTGCACTTATGGAAAAAATATACTCGGCAGTGATATAGTCTACAGTTAGTCAAACTAAGAGCTTTCTGGAAATCGTTACGCTGGCCATCGGAATCGATCCGGTCATGCATACGAGTGGACTGGAACGGATCGTGTCTCCACGGTGAGCACCAGTCATCTCCTGCAGCTGCCGTAAATATTGAGCTCCTCCGGCACACAAACGTCATCGGACCAGGGGTCAGATCGGATTCAAAAACTCAGCCAAGAAGCGAGTCGATAAGAGATGCGCGTCTCTCATCGCAAAGTTCACTTTCTTGGAAATCTCCAAAGGGCCGCAAGCGCACGGGAGCCATCGCAGACAGAGCCGCCTGAGATGACTCAACGGAGAAAAATTCAGGAGGTGTTACAGAGGAGAAGTTATCTGTTGGAGGAGGAAAAAGCAACCAGCACAGGAGAAGTTAGAGCCAACTATGACCCAACGAGTGAGAAAGCGTCCAAACTGAAGATGAATCCAAATGTTACAGACAAGGGCTGCAGCTATTCCTAATAAGAAAAAGATCCAATTATTTAAGTAGTCAAAAGAAAACACATATAAAAAAAAAATTACACAGCTTCTCTGACAATAAGTATTTGTTAGAAATTCACACTTGCGAATTAATTCTGTATTCTTATGGGTTTACTGTGATCATTTGGTTAGAGACTACCTACTGTTGAGACATTAAATTTGAAGCCATCATACTTGCACTGCCTTTCCAAAGTTCTTGCACACCTTACTCTTTTGTCACAGCCACAACCTTTAATGTATTTTATTTGACTAACACAAAGCATTTCATAATTGTAAAGTGGGTGGAATATAAGATACTTTAAGTACTTCTGACCAATAGTGTCTTGAAATTGCGACATACATTTGTTTATTCATTTAGTTTGAATAAGGTCATTTGTGGGTTGGAAAGACTCCAAATTTTAGTTTTTATTTTTAAAAAAGTGCATTTTTAACATGTTTGGGCTGTTTCATGCAATTAAGTATCAAAAGAATCTGCTTTATTATTTATGAGAAATATTTCATTTAAATGTAGTCCCGTTACCTTTATGTTCAACATGCAAATGCTTGTAATGTCCATTGCTGATATGCATTTGTGCACAATATTTAGTACAAATATTTATTTTTGTATGTGGTTTCACAGCCGATGCATCTTTTTCATTTGGCTCAGCGATCAGGTCAAACTACCCGGCAACGGTTGTGTTTACTTACTCTCTCTCTGCATAATAGCAAAGTTCTCTAGAACTTTATCTCCAGCCCTCGTGATGTTAATTTACCTCTCAGCCATTCACAGAACAGCTGAATTCACACTACACACAGGTTGGACTCTAGTCATTCAACACGGCGGCTGGTTACACTGCATTCCTGACAGAGTAAATGAGATAAACACAAATAAATGCCACAATTTAAGGATTTTTATTTATAAAAAAATATTTGAAAACCATGTGTCCTATTCATATTCACATGCCCTACTTGGATGTTTGTGATTGAAAAATGTGGAAAAACAAGTCCAAGGATGTGCCAGGCACTGCATAAGCACTAAGCTGTGGGGTCGGAGGGCGGAGTCTAAAGATGCAGCCCTGGTGTCGTCTGCAGCTTTAAAAAAAATTCAAAAAATCTTTTATGTTAAAAACTTTAGTGACGCCGGGCCTCTCGAAAAAAGATTGAGACACAAATTAATTATTCTTCTTTAAGCAAAAAATGTTAGGTGCAACAAAGTATGTATCTTGACTTTTTTTTTTGCTGTCATTTTAATTTCAAAGTAAGCAGAACTACACAAATACAGAGATTTATGTAGAAGCAAGCATTTAATAAATGTGGCACAAAAAGCCTCTTTTTTGTTAACTCTTTTGTTTGAGTATATCCCCCAAAAAATAAAATTAAATAAAAAATGTAGAAAGTAGAAAACTTTTAGGACTCCGAAATTTCAGGTCAGAATCGAACCCCCGGCTTTCTGATTGCAAAAGAACCACACTTCCACAGGCCTCCATGTTTAGAGTTTTCCCTCCGAGATGTACTGTACATACTTGGTTTCTTTGCGTGTTTAGTTTATTGTTAAACAGGTGAAAATGTCAAGCTCTTCACAATGTTGCCGCTGCCCGTCGATACTTTGGACAGCGCTCTCAACAGTTCTTAGGTTCAACAAACTACAAGGATTCAAATAAACTACAGTCAGAGCGTCGCTTGAAGATACTTATTCACAATCTGGTCGTTTCAGATGATTGGTTGGTTGATTTGTAAACGTGCGTTATGGCCGGATGGTGAAATTACATCTTTCCTTCTATTTTTGTTGTTGTTTCTTTTATGGAAAAAGCCAACTTTGCTCGCGACGTTTTCAACAAATGTACAAAAATAAACACACCGACAAGTGGTTGGACAATGAAAGCAGACTGCATTCCTGCTTTTTAGTTCATTTCAGATGTTTGCTTACAAAACAAAGAACGGCTCAAGCCTTAAATCCGCTCCAATACTGACAACATATAAAGCCATTAGGAATGAAGAGTTGCTGTAAATTTGCATATACCCTGCTTGCATACCCGGTGTGGAGTAGAGGAAAAAAGAACAAAAATTAACACACACACACACACACCGACAGCAGCCCGGAGCGGCAACGGTCGGTGTGTGTTTCAACGCCTCAGCTTTGTGGACGGACACCGAAACAAGGAGAGGGGAAAGGAAAAAAAATAATAATAAAAAAATCGATTGTTTTTAATTGGATTACGAAGCAAAGAGATGCTGCCAATTGCTGAAAAAGGTAGAAAAAACATCAAGTCCTTCTCAGTAAGTAAACCCTCCTCTGGCTGCAGAGCGGCTCTGGCTTGAGCGACACAGAAGACGAGTTGAACTCACGTCGCTGAAACAAAGAGAAAAGTGTGTCTCTTTTCCGACTTGATCTTGTTAAAAAAAAAAAAAAACATTAAAGAAAAGAAAAAAAAACAAACAAAAGATGCGAGTGGCTTATGTTAACGTTCCTTCTCCACAGGGGCTCCTCAAGCACTTCTCATGAAACTTTACAAGTCTCCATCGTTTGATCGACAAACAAACCGAGTTATAGTTGGTAAAAAAATAAAATAAAATACAAACAAACGAACAAAAAAAAATAAAATAAAAACCCCAATAACAATAATTACAAAGACAGTAATAACAAGTAATGTAAGTAATAAACACAGTCCTGTACAGTCAGGCTCATCTTCAGATGGAGACCTCTGCCGAAGCGGTCGCCTGGTCTCCAGCAGCAAAGAGACACAAACTGACTGAAAGAAAAGTGACCGATGCCGTCGTCTCCTCTCAGCTGCCCACACTTATGGTCTGCTAGGAAAGCCTTCTCCGTTTCCTTTCTCCCCCTGCTGGAGAAACGAGAAAAGACAAGAAGAAGAAAAAAAAAGATGCTTTTAAATATCTTTTTAAATATATTAAGTTTAAAACGTTTTTAAACTTTCAAAGCTTTTTTTTTTTTTTTTAATTTGTTGAATTGTAGACGCAAATATTTCCACTACCCAGGATTCACAGGTGAACGCCATGATTGTGTCACGTGTGAATTACTGTGTGATGAGATAAACTACAAAATGATTAGAAACGAGCTTTATTTGGGAGAAATAAATACCGTTTCTCACAGGAAAAACAGGATTAAATCCTTGGATATTTCACTCATTTTTGATGGCCTTGTCCCACTGAATCATTTTATTCAGAATACTAAAAATGGGTCATTTGTAGATTAGTGACATTAGTTTTAATGCTTTTTGGGTTGTTTATTTAATTCTTCAATACTGTCAATTAAAAATAATGTGGTTTAATGTTCAAATTTTATTACGTCAGCACATGAATTTTGGCCTTAGTGAGCAAATGTTTAGCAAATAAACTGAACCAGAAGTATTATAGATATATATTTGAGCTAATTCAGACGATTATGGCTCACAGCTGCTTGGTGGAGCTCATTTATCACAAATGACTGCGCTAATGTGCGCCGCAATTTTTCCTTCCACTTAACTTAACATAAATAAGTTTGCATACAGCACTCTGGACAGCCTGTTGTCAAGTCTGTTGTATTCCCAGTGATTATGTAGAACATAATGTGGCAATTCTTATGAAATATCGTTTTGTTGGCTTTATGCACAAACCATGAACAAAAACTTGGTGTAAAGAACATAGGTAGTTTCTGTTCTAACCTTTTAAAGACTAAAAAGCGTCGGGTTTTTTTTGCCTGCAAATGTGTTCAATCTTCAGCTTGGTTTTCGCCTCTCAAGTCAACATTTGCAACACCACCAACAAGCAGACAACCTACTGAATAAATCACCCCTGGTGATCAAAGCGGTGCAGCAGCAGCAGATGTCAAAGTCTCACCTCACTGCTGTTTGCAGTAGAGATTGTTCCCACGGAGAGTTCAGTCCAGTTCGTGGATCTCGTCCTGCAGGGACACCGAGGGCCGTCCCGCGTCGCTAACACGTTTGGCCATAATGTCCCACTGTGGAGTAAGGGCTTTGGACTTGGTGCCTGCAAATGGAGCGGAGCGGGAGAGTTGATGCAGCAGATATCAAACACACACACATACACACACACATTGATTCAATCTGCCAGTTCTGCAGGGGGAGAAAATAGAGCCAACCTTCATCTTCCCCCTGCTGGCATCAAAAGCAACTAATTTCATGTGATCACAGTAGTAATGAAAAAGAAAAGAAAATTACCGAACATTATCAATAATTAGTGTTTCTGATTTGACTATATTATGGATCTCTCTCTCACTTTAATTTGTAAAATGGATGCAGAGGACGTTTATCAGCGAAGCCATGTTTAAGGATCACAAATCTTTAAAGGAAAAAAGGCTTCCTAGATCTTCTTTATGAGAAATTTCAGTTTTCTCTCAGATTTTCATATTTTTCAGCCAAAATTCACAGAGTGGAACGAAGGGATGAATGACAGACGTTAGGACTGATATTTAATTTAACTTTCCCATCAACTGTCTGGTAAAAATAAAAAAATCCTCTTAAAAAGAAACTATTTTTTAACATTGCAATAAACAATGTTTTTTAAAAATAAAGAAATAAAGAAAACTCAATCTGAGCTAATTTCACAGACTAGTTGATAATGCACGGTTGAGTATTTATGTTAAAAATAAATCACCAGTTTAATTTTGTGTTCACTAAATGTGTTCATTTATCTGGACGCTACAAATAAGAATCTATTGTTTGTTTAGCTCCATCAGGTTTATTGAGCCCGATCTCAGCACATCTAATGTTTTTTTTCTTTCCGTTTCCTCGCCGATGCAACATTTACCACTGCCTCTTTTAACTGCAACACATTTAGAGGAAGTTTAAACAATTATAGACATGACCCAGAAGCAGCAGAAAACGTGCTTCATGAACAACCTGCCGTTAGCCCCCTGCTAATCTCACCACGACGACCTCGACATGTTGGCTTCGACCAGACTGCAGCTCCATTAACTACTGATTTAAATAAATGGACCCGGCGTGGTTCTGAAGAGGGCTCGGAGACCAGTTGAATCGTCTCCCTCTGGAAACACTCGACGAGCATTTCCTCGCCTCGTTACCATGACAACACACGCTACGGAATTCTACAGCTGAAGCAGCGCGGCTGATCGGATCTCCGGCTCTGCCTCCTCTCTCTCTCTCTGGCGTTCCCCCGATCTGTCGGTGTCACGTTAACCCGACTCCCCGCGTCACACGGGATTCAGCAGCTCCTCGCAGAATCTTCATGTTTAAGTCAGGTGGTGTTGGAAAAGTATTTGTTTTGCGGGTGCACTTAATTCGGCTTTTTATGTGCTGCATAAACACGACAGATCGGGATTTTGAAGTGGATGAAAGATTTTATTTTATTTTTTAAAACCTTGTGCAAGGGCTGTACAGTAGCGCAGTTGGTAGAGCTGTTGCCGTGCAGCAAGAAGGTTCTGGGTTCGATTCCCGGCCCCGGTCTTTCTGCATGGAGTTTGCATGTTCTCCCTGTGCATGTGTGGGTTTTCTCCAGGTACTCCGGTTTCCTCCCACAGTCCAAAAACATGACTGTCAGGTTAATTGGCCTCTCCAAATTGTCCCTAGGTGTGAGTGTGTGTGCATGGTTGTGTGTCTCTGTGTTGCCCTGCGACAGACTGGTGACCTGTCCAGGGTGACCTCGCCTCTCGCCCGGAACGTTAGCTGGAGATGGGCACCAGCAACCCTCCCGACCCCACTGAGGGACAAGGGTGTAAAGAAAATGGATGGATGGATGGAACCTTGTGCAAAAAAACAAAACAAAACAAAAAAACAACCTCAGAAGTGTGGTGCAGGTTTGAAACAATTGATCAATCGCTAACTGGAGAACGCAGTCTCAAAAAAAAAAAAAAAAGGAACAAAATATCTAATGTGTGTTGATCTCCGAGCTAAACTCAAACTTTAAGCAGAGAGAGCGATTTAAATGAGAGAACGGAGGTCGTTACAGTTAGGCAAGGGTGTCGTTCTGCTTGTAGTTTAGGCTAAAAGGAAGAATGTCCTGAATCGGAGAAACCCACCATCCAGGCCGTTGTGCTGCTCGTAGCTGCGCTTGCCCAGGATGGTGGGCGAGCCGTTGTTGAGGATGGGAGAGGACTTTATGGGCGTCAAGCTGCCTGTTGAGATGGATCCGCCACGGGGCGGCGGGTTGGGCTTGGACGGACGGGGATGTGCTTCTGCACACAGTGAGCAGGAAAAACGGGTCAGGCAGGCAGAGAAGACATGAGAGGCTTTACTTTCAAACGGATAAACATCTTAAAAGAAAAAATAACAAAAACATTAAATACTGAATTTGTCTCTGGATTTGAGAAAGTTTGAACAAAAACAACTCATGCACAATAGATGCATTCAAAAGAGAAACAGGAATAAACAGCGGGAGGAACAAAGGTAGCAGGACGCAAAGAGCAAAGAAAGAAAGACAATAGGGCACAAGTAACGGAGTGACGAAGGAAGAGTGCGATCAAGGAAGGATGCAAGGAAGAATGGAAGGAAACAAGAAGTAAAGATGGGAAAAAGGAAGGATATGGGAAAGAAAAGAAGAAAGGAAGGGCAGAAGAAAGGAAGGACAATCCAAATGGTTAAAGGGCACAAGTAAGGGAGTGAAGAAGGAAGGAAAGAGGTGACAAAGGAAAGACAATAAAAAAAGGCACAAGAACAACAGGGTAAAGGAAGTTAGCAGAGAGGGAAGGATAAGAGGAAGCAAGGGCTCAATAAAGAAAGAGGAAGAAGGAAAAGGACAAAAATGGAAAGATGAGGTAGGGAGGAAGAAAAGATTGAAATAACATCCCAGACATTCTTCTTTTAAGAACAAAACCTTCTCATGCACAACAGATAAGCTGAAACATGACAAACTTGACAGCAGGCCTCTTACCCAAGTACCGAACCACAGACTCCAGAGGTTTCCGCTCCACCGGTTTGAGCTGCGAAGGCTTTTTTGGCCGATCTGTTAACCTCAGAGCACCTGAAGTCAGTCAGCAAAACGACACTCATCAATAACCAAACAAACAAAAACGTTTGGATGTGACCAAAGTTTGGCTGCTGGGAACACAAAGCCTCCTACACTCGGCTTTGATGGCTGCTGTGTTGACAGGGAGGTAGGGGTGCCGGGCCAGGTATCGCGGTCGGATGATGTCCTCGCAGAGGCGGCGCGCCAGCCGCGTGGCGCCGGTGGTCTGCAGGAAAAACGCCTGCCGGGTCTTGACAGCAAACTTGGGGCTGCTGCTGTGGCGCAGAGGAAGGCCGTGAGGACTCTGGAACGGCAAACATCGGGTCGGTCAGAGGATAAGGCAGGACTCGCGTCTCGCGTGATTTCACCCTGAAAACGAATGACTATAAAGTGCCAACGTGGCTTTGAGGTAAATTTGTTTCACCTGGACTCGGATGGGTTACTTAACTGCTGCGAGTAGAGGGCCCCCGTTGCGTCGCTATTATTTTTGAAAACACACAGACGGGATCGGAGAATTCAACAAACCCTGATAGTTTCTGTTGTATTTTTGGCCGCTGCAGCTACGGGCAAAACTCACTAAAACACCAACTCCCTCGAAATAAAAGCCAAAAAGGTTGAATCAGGGCTGGCAACTTCTTTCTAGCAGCAGTGCATGCTCTACTGAAGGCGCAGGCGTACATGTGACGGCCACCTGTAGCGAAGAGCAACATCGGGAACACGAATAAGGACGGAGTCGGTCCACTTTCCCCCCCCACACACTGTAAAATTCAAGAAGTTCAAGTAAAATTAAAACAGTTTCCGCTACGTTTTCTGGCATTTAGCAAATAGAAATTATAACTAACCTAAAATCAAGAAAAGTTTAGTCTGATTTAACTTCAGACAGCGAGGAAAAACAAAAAAACATCAGAGATGAAAATGTCTGCTTTCAACTGGTAAATAACACGAGTTTTTTTTATTTTGAATATAAAGTTTGAGTTCTTTAAAAAAAAATATGACAGCAAAATGCTTTAAACCACCTTGTAAAGTCACTCAATGCTCTGTTGAACCGCAGCGTTAATTTGTTACTGGTGAAGCCTGAATAGCTGTAAATGTGGATCTCTTTATGGACTTCATTCACTCCGTAACGACACTTTTTGACTTCGTAAATTCGGTCGAATGGACAAAGCGGAATTGGGAGAACGAAAACAGATAAAGGAGAGTTTGGGGAAAGGAGGGGGGAAAAAAAACTAAACGGAATTTGGAAAATAACCAGCCATTGTTTGAGATGGACAAGTCAGGAGGATTTCCTCTGATTAACGGTCCAGGAACGCAGCAGTTACCATGGTGTTGCGGTTGGGCCCCGGCCTCTCTCCGTCCAGCCTTGTGGGCATCTTCAGGCCGCCGTACTTCTTCCAGTAGGTCCAGCATGAAGCACACAGGCGACACTGCATGTTGGGAGGTCCCCACGAGTACCACTGGTAGGAGCTGCTGGCTACACACACACACACACACACACAGACAGAGACAACATCAGCATGACAGAGCACAGACTTTCACTTTCTTTGTCAGCTGATAGGAGAAGTCATGATCCCCTCCATCATAATCATCTAATGTGATTCACAGAGAAGAGAGGGAGTCTGTGTTAATCACCTACATTATAATAGCAGACTTACTATAGCAGCTTTCACAGGCTCTGCCCAGGCCCGGGGTCTGCCCTGAGCCCGGCGGTCCCGGGACATTAGAGCCCGCTGCTCCGTTTAGAAGCGCCGGCTTTACGCTGTTGCTCAGCTGGTTGGGGTTTGGCTTGTTGCTGGAAGTTCAGGCGAACAGAGACGGAGTCAGACACGAGAACAACAGACCGTCTTAAAACATGAACGCAGCCACAGTCTAGTGGGGGGGGGATGAAATGACCAAAATCTGACAAATATTAAAGTTTAATTACCGGAAGGGAAGATACGACTTCCTTTAAGGCTTTCCCTTACAAAACCACAAGGTTTTCACACACACACAGTTTGCTGGAAGGCTTGTCGTTTTGTTTTTTTCTGGTTCACATCAGTTGCAGCACTTCTTTCCTAGACTTTGTTTTATTTGTCTTAATTCACATCATTTAACAGTTACCTTAATAAGATAAAATAAAATAAAAAAAAAAACATGATGGATCACTCCACACTTTGTTTTACTCCCTTTTAGTTCTTCAAACTCCCTACAGACTCAAACTGACTCTTAGCGATGAGACCAAACGAGTCCATCTTTGAAAGCACGGAGATCAAACTGCAACATTACGCGTAGAGCGACTCTGAAAGCGGATACTTCCTCTCTGTGCGTTAACCTCTGATGACAGTAACTTCTCTTTCTGGAAGCTTCTCAGGCAGACTCTATCCTCTAAAATGTAGGAAGCAGATGAGGTTCAGACACAAACTAAAATGTATGTGATGGACCAACACAATATATTTGGCCTGTTGTAAGGATGTTTTCTACAGGGCGGTTACAGAGTTCAGTGGTCCAGAGCTTAAGGTTTTCATACAATATTGTGCATCCGTAGTTTTCAGTTCTGCCATATTCTTACATTTAAAATTGTGAATCGGTCAGAGTTATGATAGATGTTTGAAACTCGGCATATTTTATAACCTAATCTTCCCTTAAACTTCTTTATAACTTTATCTCTGACTTATGTTCAGTGTTTATTGGTCTTCCATCACAGTGTTTTCTCTGAGCTGGATTTATACTGAGGTTACACATACACACACACGCACACACACAAGAGCGCTTCATTTACCAATCAGGTGACTTCTTATTTTATTTAGGGGCGACACAGGAAAGGGAGTCAAATACAAGAGCATGCTACAACGTTTGTTTATCACCAAAAAAGAAAAAAAATGTTGTGGCTGCAACTCCAGTTTTTTTTTTTTTTTTTTTTTTTTTTTTTTAGCTTAGCAACCCGTGTTGCTTTCTTGCTTTGAACCGAAACGTGCAAAAGTCTTAGCATCTAAAGAGAAAGCACTCACTAGTTGGGGATGTAGACCTGCTTGAGTTTGCTCTCTGCCTCGGCTGCTTTTAATCGCTTCTGGAGCAGGAACAGGCGAGGAGGAGAGAAGAAGAGAGAGGAGGAACGACAGGATTAGATCTATTCAGCTCCTCGGCTTCCTGCAACCAAACATCAACGGTACCAAGCTTAAAAGTGAGGACAACGTACCTGCTGGACGTATCTGTCTGTAGTCTTCCACATGTAGTAATACTCAATTATACTCGTCAGCGACTTCCATGGCAGCTGAGAGAGAAGAGGAGGATGAAGGACATGTTCATGTGAACTAGCTGATTTTTAAATAAAACCCAATTTGGCACAGAGGAGTTGTTGAAAAACATTTTCCCTCCGGCAGGAAAACCTGAAGATTTATTCTCTGGTTCAGCTGGAGCCGATTCCAGATCTCAAAAGTTTAAAACAAAGATGTAGTAAGTTGCAGCCCCACCCATGCTGCTGTTTAAAAAAAAGAAAAAAGAAAAAAAGAAAAAGGCTCAAGTGGAAACAAGAATGAGTAGCACTGAGAGACGCTGGCCACCAGGTGGCGGAGTAGCGCTCACGGTGACGATTAGAAACGGCTTGTTCTTCTCGGGCTGAAGGCGAATCAGAAAATGAGGAGCTGCACAGCGTCTTCCTCCAGGCTTCTCAAGCTCGTTTTCAGGCGGATCTGTGTGATCACCACACACAGGATGAACAGGCTGCTTTCCAGAAAAAATATTTATACAGTCCAGTTCATAAATAATCAATTAAACATTAAATAAATCTGCAAAGATCCCCTGTAAGGGCAGCAGTTAGAAACACACTACATATCTGACAGACAGGTTGTGTCCTGCAGTTTAGCTTTGTTTCGATCATACAACAGATTTATTCAATGAACGTTGGGGATGAATCAGCTATTTAAATAATTGATTTAGAAATCAATTAATTAACTCAAAAAAACAAAAAAAAAAGGCCACTTGCTGAAAGAACAACATACCGGGGGAAGTAATCGAGTCAAAACGATACAAAGAATTTTTTGCTAGCACAAATTACACTCATTTAACCTAAAAAATGCTTTTATTAAGTCAAGCAGGAACAGCCAAGAAAGGTAGGAAGTATTTTTTTAGCTACAGATGCAACTTTTGCAACAAATAATCAATGTGCCACAATTGCATTTTAGGCAACAAACATCTTTTTTTTCTAATTTATAAGCGGAATTTCTTTGTTTTTTATTTGCAACTTTCGATGCATTTCTAATATATATATATATATATATATATATATATATATATATAT
The DNA here is from genome assembly GCF_904066995.2 of Poecilia reticulata. NCBI lineage: Eukaryota > Metazoa > Chordata > Actinopteri > Cyprinodontiformes > Poeciliidae > Poecilia > Poecilia reticulata. The sequence continues at coordinate 8,726,647 of NC_088851.1, forward strand.
ATATATATATAAGGTGCAAGTAGTAGTTAAATGAAAAATCTGTAGAATATGCTATTTTTATTTGATTGTTAGAAAAACTGATAGATTACTTTACTTGAGTGCTAAAATAATCATTAGTTGCTGCTCTAATGAATGTTGAAAACAAAACCTGTGGGAACAAGTTTGAATTTATGCAGGTTGCCTGAAGAATATTTGCTGTAAATTATAGTTAAACTAATGCTTATTTTTAATAAATCATTTTTTGAAAAATACATTATTAAAACTAAAAAAAAAACCATGATGATGATAAATATGAGACTGGCACCACATGACTGTGCAATGATCAACTCCAGTCTCTTTACTTTAGGAGAATAAACGAAGGTAGGGGGGGGGGGAAGAAAAAAAAGAAGTGAGCGATTCTGTGAAGGCGCTACTTTCTGGTTTCGTCACTTACAAAATCCTGCTGGATATCTGTGAAGTCTTTGCCGTATTTCTCCAGCGCTTCCTCGAACAGGTTGGCCTCGGAGGCGCTCCACTCCTCCATCTCGTCCCTGCAGAGGACGGGTCCGCCCTGAGGCACCAGCGCCGCGATGGCCCGGGTCATGTCGTAGCCGTTGGTGTGGAGCGTGTCCATGGCGTGGAACTGGAAAAAAAACCGCCGCGCAGAGTTAAAGCGCCAAGCTATCGCTGACAGAACAGCTGCACAGACAAGGTTGCGCGCTTTTAAGCGGCGGCATGACGTCGAGCCAACTCCGAACCCGCGGCCGCGTTCTCTCACCAGCGTGATGTCCCTGGAGGCGGCGGCGGCGCTCATGTGGAGGCTCGGCTGCCGGACGGAACTGCTGCAGTCCAACGCTCTGGCGAACGTACCGACCGACCTGCGGGACGAAGACGGCTTTCAACAAGACACACAACCGCGCTGCCACTGGCGATTGTTGTAGCTACTGGGCTACAACAATTTTATTCGATAAAAAAAAAAAAATGGGCACATTCAGATTTTTCATTTAACTACTTAAGCCTTTATTGTGCAATATTAGAAATACATTAAAATGTGTAAATAAACAATTCTTTTTTTAAATGATAATAAAAAAAACTAAATTTTATTACCTGAAATGCAATGATATAGTTTTTTTTTAATGAAATTGACCCAGGTGAAGCTAAAACTATGCCTCTTGAGGAGTTTTAGGTAAATTATTTACAGACAAATGGGTTTTCTTCTTAACTCCAAAATTTTGGCTTAATTACTTATAATATGTTGGGGTTTTTTCCAGTAAATTACATGTTTCATAATCTCAGATTAACAATTAATCAATTATTAAGTTAGTTGATTATTTCAACAAACAATTATTTACAAATAATGTGATTAATAGTTCCAGCCCCAATACTAAACATGGAAACATTCTGACTATTAAAGGGCTCCTAAACATCTACTTTTGTGAAAAAATTAAAAAAATTTGATTCCCTTTAGGTCAGTTTTGGCTCCAGAATGTCCAATGTTTGTAATAAGTCATATGGATAGTTAGAAGGAATGTTTCTTTATTGCGTTAATGCAGGATTTTATTCTAGAAAGACAGTGGCACCGCCTCCAGAAGTATGACGGGTCTTTTCTGCCAGCGACCGTCAGACTGCACAACAAGCACGGCTCCCCACAGATTGTGCAACAATGCAATATCACAAGTACAACACCTCCCAATGCGGAACCACATTTAAGGGACAATATCTGATGAGACTGCTGGCTTCATGCTATGTACAGACGGTCTTTTCTAAGAGAAATTTTTCATTTTGGAGTTTTTCTCTGAGGTTATTCTTATTGCCATTTCTCTTTATGTGTTTTTTTTTGTTCTTTTTGGTGTATTTCTTTTATCCAATTTGTTTCTTGATGATGCTAATTTCCGCACACAAACAGATAAAAGAGGAGAGGTGTTACACATTTCCACAAAGATGAAAGCAGTCTCGAAACAATGCGTACATTATTAATAACATTTGGATAAGTGAAAATATTTATTTCACTTAAGTAAAGATGTTACTCATTCAGTTTTAACACTATTGCACTTTGAAATTTATTTTAAAATATTTTTGTTCTACTGTTCTAGGTTTATTATCTATTATTTTTTTTATGTCAAAACATCAAATTTTGTCCTATTTATTTAATTTTATTCACTCTAGTGGTTGTTTTGCACGTCTGTTTTGAAAGTATGAGAAGCACTTTGTGTTATTTTTGTTTCTATCAAAATAAAAGCTTAGTAATGGCGCTATTCATGCAGCATATCAACATTACTCGTAGCACTAAAACTCAGTTTAACACTTTACGATGCTCATTTTGTAAACTTTGTTCCCATTCAGTATAAAATTAGGATATGTTTACAAAATCTTAATTCTGTAGTAGCTCTTCTAACCTCAACTTTTCATATTGTAATACACATAATTTCTGATGGAATCAAAACATTTAATCCATTTTTGGTTTTCACATTAATTCAAACCTGAGAAATTTTGAAAACAAACTGCTTTCATATTTCAACACAGAACTGGAACCTGGAGACATTGCATGATTGTTCACAATAAAACTGAAATCCAAAACCTGGAATGCTTTTGTAACTTTACAGAAGATGGACACCATTTTTAAAACATCTGCCCAGCGTTAGCATAATTATGTTCCTTACTAATCAGTTGTCTTGTACTGTTTTGTTTTTTAGCATCATTGTTCACTTACCGAGCCACGACTAAAAACTGGTCGATCTGTTTCTCTGTTAGTGAGCTGTTGGGATCCCAGATCTTCTCTTCTAGCTTTGCCAGGTCTCTGCCGTCCTTTTCGTCTGTATTTACCAACACACACAGTAAACTTAATTTGATTTAAAGAAAAGAAAACAAAACAAAAAAAAAAAACTGATCTAGCCGTTAAAGTTTTTATTGAATCCAACTGGTTTGCAGCTTCTGTTTTTCCTACTTGCTAAGAATAAAAGGTTTTTTGGCAAAACATGTAATGTGTCCACAAAGATTTACATTTTCTTAAAGTATTGAAACAAAAATATTTTACTATGGAACGTTGTAATTTTGGAATAAACTTAAGGCTGTGTTTATGATTCATTTTCTGTGAAAGTACAAGTTATGGAAGCTTTTCTTGGCGGATGCAGTTTTTGACCAAACTTTTTTTTTTTTGGTCTAAACAAGGAGAGTAAATCTGCTGCAGGTTTTTAAATTGAAGTAGGTTAGAAATCTGAAAGATTGTAATTAAACAATTACATAAGCAAATCACACATCTGCACACGTGTTAGAGGCGAGTTTATAGAGTGAAAATAGTAAAAATATTTAATTTTGATGCAATTAATGAATTAGGATGAAAAATAAGCTAAATTTCCAGTAATTGATCAGCCAATCACTGATTGGAGCTGATCATTGGATGATTTATTATGTCCTTTTTCTTTCCTAGCTGTTCTTCATAGTTTAACAGCCTTACTGGTTGGATCTGCTGTCTAATGTTTGGTCTTTAAATGTTTGCAGCTTTAGCTGTTGGAAACGTCCTACAAAAATACATTTGATCTCGATCTTGTTTGCTGCATCTCTGATTTTTAACCGTTCGACAAAAACAAAGTAATTGTGAATTTGATGTATAGTTTTCTATGGATTTTTTTTTTTTTTTACACATTAAAATCTGAAGAGTGTGGCATGCATTTGTATGTAGTCTCCTTTATGTGTATTCTTTGTGATGGGCTATGTCATAACAGATCGAATGCATTCTGTTGTGACGAAGTGTGAAAAAGTTAAAGAGGTGAACAAACTTTTGCTGGCTGAAAAACTATCGGACAGCGCTGGGACGTCAGTGTTCAGGATCAGGTATGAAAGCAGTTATTTATTGGACTACCGTGCCGTTCGGACGCACCACATCAATATTCAGTGGTTAAAAAAATAAAAAAAATATTCCCTGAAGAAAAGAAAAACCTTCTTCTCTTAGAATCCAATGTTTAAATAAACAGGCCGGATTAAACTACCTTCATTCAGGAGGTCGGTGATGTCGGCCTGGAATTTATTCCCGATGCGGATCTCCCCTTTATCCGCCAGCAGGGTCTTCTGCTGAGGGTCGTACACCAGCGAGTAGAAGAAGGCATCCTGGGAATTACAGGCGGGAGGAAAGTTCAGAGCAGAAGACGGGCAACCGGGCCTGAGAGTGTGTTATCTGACTGTGTGCGCGCGTGTGTGTGTGTGTGTGCGCGCGGTTTCCTCGCTGCTAGTCTCTCGTCTCCTCATTACTGTGTGTGAACAGAACATTCTGGGTCAACATGCTGAATAATTCATCTAGAAACAGGAATCTTTAAACTCGTAAGACTCAGACCCACACAACCTCACACAAGCCCGCAAAATCTAACACACCTAATCACATATTTAAATCCCATGATGCCGCTGGGCATCTGCACCTGGGGCTGGATGCGTACCGCAGCTTCACGGCCAGATGCACAACAGCCCGTTCCTCAGAGGTACGAGGCTGTGTGTATAGATCTCATAGAAATTTCAGTCCTTCTATCATTTTTTTTCCCCTCACGTGTGCAAGGATGCAATAAACATGAGCTAGTTATGGCAACATATTTCTGCTCTGTGCGGTAGAAACGTTTTTTTTTTTTTTTTTTTTTGTAATGTTAGGTGTTTAAAGCAACAGGAAACCTTCACTGCCAACGCAGCAGCCGCAGGAAGATGCAAGTTTTTAATAAAAAAATAAAAATAAAATAAAAACTTGCTGGGAAGAAAGCAATGCATTTATCTGAATGGAATGACATTGATTGGGTTTATTGTTGGAAAGTTGTTCGAAAATTATGAAATGTTACAGCGGCGGTTAGAGCTGAGGTGATGAAGAGATTCTAAAACTGTAAAAAGTTTTCTTCTTCAAATAAACAAAAATAAAGAAAGCTGAAACGGAAAGCTACTTCCAGGAACCATTACGTATGGCTGTATGGCTGCATGGCTGCAGGCGATTAAAAACTGAAATCAACCACAATCAAAGAGTGAAAAATAAGACAAAAAACAAGCTCTGGTGCAAAGCAGGTTTTAAAAATCTTCATGCGCGGTGCATTCTGCTCACGCGTTCCTCATTCGCACGTTTCTCTGCAAGAATGCCTGCACGCTCTCTGCGCATGGACGCACACATACGTACCTCTCTGTCCAGGTAGGACTTCAGGGCTTCGGTTTCATTCAGCAGCGTCACGCAGCACTTCCCTCTGGAGCCGGGCGAGAGCGGGGAAAAAAATAAATAAATCAAAGCAGCGAGACGCATGAGATGAAAGAGAAATTGGAGGAAAGGCCAGAAGAAACATTTTCAGTGTCTTGCAAAAAGCGTCTGTGTCCCTAAAAAGTAGCATTGAGTCACATTAAAACCCCAGAGTTCAACGCGTCTCATTTCTAGTAACACAAAGTAATGCATAATTGTGAAGAGGAAAGGAGAAAATGCGACGTTTCGAATTGTGTTTATCTGCGTTCAGCTATTTTTATTCCGTTACATCTAAACAAAAACCAGGATAATTGAAACTTGTTTAAAGTGAGGCTAAAAATAAAAAATAAAAGTGCACATTTATAACTTTGTTCCAAATCAGATGAATCACGGCGCAGAGGTCGGTCAGCGATAGTGTCCGCTTGGCTTCGCTAATTGCTACTTTCTATGTTTAGATGATTTCACAGGAAATTATTAACACCTTTATATCTCATTTGGGAGAGTGACAAACTCAGACAACCTGTGAAAAAGTCTGCACACCCGTGTTAATCAGGAAGTCTTAATCAGGCTTGGATTTAACCTTTCAGGACTTTTCTTTAACCCTTAACCGTCCAGCTTCGACGCAGGAATGTCGAGTTATAACGTGGTGATGAATGGAGCTTACTGATGAGTAACGGTCAGGATTAGTCTAGAAACTGGCTTCTGTCAGCATTTAGTGCTCGGTTTGCCCATCAGAGCTTCACTTGGTGCCAGATTTTTTTTAATAAAGCACGGCACCCTTGAGCCCTCAGGCGTCTTTATTAACATTTTTGTCTTTTTCAACACTTTTTTCCCCTCATCAACAAGTCATTTTTTGTGTGTTTTGGAAGTTTGGAATAAAATTTTTATTTCTACAGCGGTCCATTAGACGATAAATTCTTCAGTCATAAAGGACAAACACGTCCACTTCCAGGAAATGCAATAAAAAAAAAACATTTCAGGTTTTTTTTTATTATTATCTTTCTTTTGATAAATTTCTCAAAACTCAGAAAATGTTAATCCTTCATGCCACTGTTATCTATTTTTTTAAATGTTATGCAAAAAAAAATAAAAACAGGATTCAAAAATTTGACTTAAAATATTACTTCAAGTCGCATCTTTTTCAACTTCGTTTTAGGTCAAGTCTTTTGATCAACTTCAGTCCTGATCATAATTATATATTAAACAACAATCAGAGTTTTATGCCTTCAAATGTCAGATTGAGAACGTGATGTTAATATTTTTTTCTGAAAAAAAAAAAAAAAAAAAAGGTATTTTCCACATGCCAAATAATAATGATCTGCTTTGGATATGAGCCAAAATGTAGCAACAATTTAGTCATTTGCGGATAAAATTTATGCTGCACAGACTCCCATTAAAAGCCCCGATTTATAATCTTTCAGTGTTTGCAAAATATAATTATTGGTATAATCTTAGCGTTTCATTTTCTGAGAAAAAAAAAAGTCACAACTTCATTTCAACCTGTAAGGTTTTCACAGGACTATTTCAGGAAATGGGAATTTTTTTTTGTCCTGTTTGATGTCAGATGGTTGAAAATTGACTGAAACCTTTGGGTTAATCAGTTCCTACACTGGTGTGCTCGAAAATAAAATATTGCAATGTTTTTCTTGGTTTGATACATTCTAAGTTTATATTTTGTCTCAAAAAAAGTTGAAACAAAACAAAAGCAAAGGCGCAAGTGCAGCTAGCGAGGCCAGCCGGTTTACTACCTGATGTGTGTTGCTGGTAGGGACTCCAGCTGGCGGGACAGGAAAAGCTCTCTGTGTCTGAGCTGGTGCTTCTGCTTCTCGGGGAGATCGGCCATCTCTGAATTCTCCATCTCCTCCTCCAACTCCCCTAAGAGTAAAAAAAAAAACACAAAAAAAAACAACAGGGAACAAAGGTCAAACATACGCACATCAGATGAGGCGGAACAATGGGCTCCTTTGGGAAAAACAGCAGGAATGGAAAAATCTTTCGGCAGCTGTCGGTACGCCGTCTCAGGTGCACGGCGAGAGGACCTGAAACACGGGGACGCGCACTTGATGAGCCAGAACAATGAACCCCCCCCCCCAGAGACATGAGCCATGTTCGCACACACCTCAGACGTGTTTTATGGGAATCCGACTGACTTTGCGTACAAGAAAAAGCCAAAAGAAACAAGTTCATGTGTAATAATTCTGCCTCCTTCAGATTGGCTGAGGTACACAGCTGCTGTTTTATGTCTTACATGTTGATCACAAAAAGTAATAAGCTCAAAAAGATTGCACTGGTGTTTAAAAAAAAAAAAAAAAAAAAAAGCACAAACAATCTTTGATGTGAGCAGATGAAATTGTAAAAGCTTCCTGTGCAGCTGTGACTCACGTTGACAGGAGGTTCAAACAGCAAAAAGGTGCTCTGTTATGAAATAGGGATGATTGTCATGAAGGGGTTAAAAAAAAAAAAAAAGGTGTGTTCACACACCAGCCCAGTTCAGTTCAAATTAAGAGTTTGACTAGAATGTCCGGTTCGTTTGGGGAGGTGCGAATCGAACGCTGGTGTGCATCGAAAAGGCAAACTCTGCTCCGCCTACAAACCTAGTAATGAACTTCGGGGCGGTTCGAATGAATATGTGATCCAAAATCCAAAAGCAGAAAGTGAACTGAAGCAGTGCATTCTGGGTAAATGCACTGGGTAAACAAATGCTCTCGTGTAACGGAAGAAATGGCTTATTGGTCTTTGACCAATGAGAAAAAAAAAGAGAAATCCTACAACCGCTAAAATCTGACCATTTTTGTTCACATTTTGCGAAGGAGGAAGTTGCGCTCACGTCTTCTTTTCAGGTTTTCGTGCCGCTTTCTCCAGTGGTTCTTGCTACAGCGCCACCACAGGCGAATGGGGGAAAACAGGTTTTTCAAAGCGTTTGCTTCATCTGACACAGTGCAATGTAAAAGCGGCCAGCACCAGCTGAAAATGTAGCAAATTTTGCAATTTTGGTCCCCAAACCAACCAAGCTTGAAACTGCAGTCGTCATTAAAAGTTGGATTTTTTGTGTTTAACGTTGAGAAACCACATCCTCATCTCTCACAGACAGACGCCAAAATCCTCCACCCCTCTTCCTACTTTCCTGTAGAAACTCAAGTAGTACAATCTTTCAAGCCTTCTGGTCATTTTCTATGCGACAATTATTCGGTCTGTCCTGCACTCGTCCATCACTGCGCGGTTTAGCTCATCCACAAAACAAGACGTGTACAGGTCTACGGTCAGGAGAAGGATAAGCTAACACCTCTGCAGATCCCACACATCCTGGATACAAAGCATTTGAACTTAAATCTTCAGCGTCACTCGCAAAAACCAGCCGCCTTAGGGACAGTTTCTTCGCTCAGACCGTCTCTCTGGTGAACACGTAACAGTCGGAGTGCCCGGATTGATACAGCCTCGTCTTCCCATTTCACAAAATCGCTTTATTTATAAACATTTACAAGGAAGAATGTACTTTGTCTTATTGGCATTAGCAGCAACTTTGAATATTTCCAGGGTTTGAATCCTGGTGTGGGGGCATTTTTCCATGTAGTTTGCATATTTTCCCAGTGCAAATGTGGGTTTACTCCAGGTATTCTGGCTTCCTATTGAATTAATTGGTGTTAGTTTGTGTGTTTCTGTGATGGACTGGCAACCTCTCGCCCAATGACCGCTGGAGAGAGGCACCCCCAGGAAAGAAATGAACTGAATAATGGATTTAAAAAAATAAATTAAAAAATCACTTTAAGGAGTGGCAATAATAACAAAAGTATCAAAGACAAAAGGAGCATAAAAACAGTGAGAAATGAAGACGAGAGACTGCCATTATATGGCAGAGGGGGAAGGCCTAAGAGAGGAGAGAAGTGAAACGAAGAGCGCCGGAGCAGTCGGTACGTGCTCCAATTCATTTGGAGTTTCATTAGAGGAAGCGAGGCTAAGAGAGAGAGAGACGGAGAGAGGGAGGCTGGAAGCAGAACAAAAGCAATCAAGGGATTTTCAGGAGAAGAGATGTGTGGCCAAAATCAATAAGTACTTCTTCACTCCCTCACTCTCTCTGCCCAGCACTCGGCGCCCAGCAGACACACCATCAATGCCCAGGAAGAGCAGCTCAGTTCGCTCAGATGGATACACTCTGCATGGGCCCTGCGCCTTCTTCTTCTTCTTCTGCTGCTGCTGCCGCTTCCTTATGGTGCTGAATCATGAATCACACAGGAAACAACCAAGCCTAATTACAGGAAGTGTTCAGTCAAAGCTCCAACAAATGTACAATTTCAATATTCCTGCTTTCCAGACTTAAAGTTTTATATTCCCTCCTCCCCGCCACATAAAAACTAAACCTAGGGACAAACCATGAGACAACCCAAATCTGATGTTTGCTTCTGACCGAGTAGTGTAGTAAATATATGGGCATTAACGACTGTATCGGCCAACATTGATCACTTTCTAACATATTGGTGTTGATGTGTTACAGGAAAAATGCTCCCCCTTTAGGACTAACTACCCGTACAGCTTGGTACCACAAAGAAACCTCATAGCCATGTCTGGACTGTCTTACAAAGTTGCCTCTTTTTTCAAATGTACTGAAAACAATCTGACCTCTTCAGAACAGAAAAGAGTAAGAGCTACAATTCCCAGAATGCATTGGAGCAACAATTAAAGCTATAGTTTCCCTCCTTCCATCTATCAGGCTGATGTTCTTTTTTTTTTAAAAGATACAGATTAAAAAAGGCCAAAATAACTCAATTATTTTCCTGCTGCTTTGCTCTAAAACTAAGCATTTCTACAGAACTATATCATCTAAAACATATTACAATTTATCACAAATGAAACAAAGGGCTTATCCATATCTTTATCAGCAATTATCAAATGTAATCAAATTAATCAGAGGGCTGTTAAAGAACAATAAAAGTGAAATCTAATCCAGCTACGCACACTGTTTAAAGTACATAATACAATGCAGTGTATACTGGTATGAATAATAGGCAGATAATACACACTGAGACAGAGACAATTGCTCTTTTAATTCTCCATTTATCTCCAAACAGCTGAAGCAAAGGGGAATATAAACTGAGCTACATTAATCCCAGACAGCCAAGATGAATCAAACAACCTGAGGAAAATCCTGTAAATAAGTTAAGATTCTACTCTGCGAGATATCTTCTCTTCTGAGCACAGCAGACCCGTTTCAAACAGAAACAAGAGAAGACGCACAACATGCAACAATCATTCCCCCACGAATGCAAACCTTGGATCTAGCAGCGCACAGAATGAGACAGCCACTTAACCAGCTGCAACCCCTCGGGAAAATAAAGCAGCGTAAATGTGTTGTGGAAACATTTTTAAAATCAACGAAAAATACCGCAAGATGCACCGATTACTTTTTGTAGCTAGTTTCCAATTTTTTTTGTACTTGTAAAGCTCCGACACAGATTTTGTTTCTAGGAAATCATCTTTGAGAGCGAATTGGAAAAGTGTCTTCACAGAATAAAATTATGGTTTCTAAGAAAACAACCTCAAGTTATAAAGTGGAAACAGTGCAATTCTCTTAAGAGTCATCAGTGAAAATAAAACCATTATTTTTGATTTAATATTGTGTTAAGTCGGTAAGTTGTTCATTTGCTTCTTATAGGACCCTTATGAAGCCTTTAATACTGCCGTATGTAAGAGAGCAGTTGGAGTGACGCAGCTCCGCAGAACAGGATTTCACAATTACTTCAAATAAAAGAAATAAAATCAAATTAAATCAAATAAAAGAAATAGAGATCACTGGTGTGATCACTTGTGTGCTGAATGTAAGAAGTATTAAGCATGAATTCCCTGCAAGAGTTATAGATCCTAATGCTACCTGAGGGTTTTCCAAAAACGGTGCCAGCATTTCCAAATCCATATTGCACAAACATAAAGTATAAAACGGAGCAACTTTGTTGCAACACAATCAGCTTCCTGTTATCTGTTGATGTCTAACTCTCTTGGTTGCAGCAGCCTGGTTGAACAGATAGAAAATACAGCCTCCTGTCTAAACAAGTCTTGCATCTTCTGGGCTTCGTCCAACTTCCTCTGTAAACTCAGATAGTGAAACGAGCTGCCAGAGTCGTCTTCACCAAGGAAGAACGTCCACGCTTTCCTCATGTGCGCGTCACTGACTTTATACACACACACACACACCTACACACAAGCAAGGATTATCAAGTAGTCCATCGGTTGTTTGGACCTTCCAGCTGGCGCCTCAGTGCGAGTCCTTGAGTGGCAACCCAACTTCGCAATGTACCCACACCACACTCTCTACAAATTGCCTCTCCATCTCACCTGACCCAGCCAATTATCAATTATTGATGAATGGGTCCCCTTACTGGCCTGAGAGATGGAAGAGGAAGGTGAGGAAGAGAAGAGAGCGGGCCTGAGGGTGAGATGTTGGTGTGAGGAGAGCACAATGGACCTTTATTACCTTAATAAACCTCCTATACTCGATATGCAGAGAGTTAATGTGTCAACAGCAGATGTGCAGTTAAGACTTGCAATTCTTCATTATTATTGGTACTAAATACTAATAATAATTTTAAAAAAATATTGGAGAAAAAAGTTTAGCAATAGTAATCTGTTGATTTTAGGCATGAGCAGACAGTCTGAAAATGTTTTAATTTCATATTTTCCATTTACCTGTCTAAGTTTTCAGGTCATGCTAACTGAAAACACCCTTCAGAGTGGAAGTCATCACTGCAGTAAGACAGTTAGCCAGTCGTCCGTATTGTTGACACATTTTAAAACATCCATCCAAGGAAGCATAAAAGGTTGCAAGCTGCAAATAATTTCCTATAGAGGCGCGATTCATTCAGGCTGCACCAGAGGAGAACTATGATTTTAAGAGTGTTGTCCTTTTCGCTCATTTGTCTTATGATGCTTTTACAACTTTTAGTGTTTCATACCAAACTTTTGCAGGCAGGAAAAAGTGCCGTCTGGAGAGTCTTGGAGAATAGACTCAGAGCAGACTTCAGTAGATAACAGGAAGGAGAAACTAGACCCATTAAAATAACTCTGTCTTCTTTGAAGCTTTCATTCTCTGTCATTGAACATGATGAACTGGAAATGTTAGTCTTTAGGAAAATGTAGGGGTGTACATTATTTAATACAGAATACACACACAGAGATGGATGTCTACGGTTAGCAAAGCGGACCATTCTAGATGCCCTAGCTGTTAATATCAGGTCCTAAGACCTGTTTGAAGTGACTGCTCCATATCAGAGTTTGTCAGTTTCAAATTTAAGACTTTTTAAGACCATTGTGAATTAAATGGTCTTTGGCTGGACAAAGTTAATTAATGTATGAATTTTGTTCAGCCAACTGGCAACAAATTTGCTCTTATTCATGATAGATGCAAACAAAAAAAATAAATAAAATAAAACTAGCTAGCGAGCTAGCCAGGGTATGTCACCAGTGACTTACTGGTAGCCTCCAACCATCTAGTCACTTCTGTCTGGCATAAAAGTTCTGTGAGAACTATAATTAAATAGTCATTTCAGATCAAAACAAATGCAAACAAATAACTTGTGTTTAACATATTTAAGTCCAAGTTACTTGAATTTAAGACATTTTAAGTCTTCATTTTAGATTAATTGAAGACTTCTTAAGGATGCACAGACAAACCGCATATAATGATGCATTTGTTTTGAAACGGTAAAACCTCACAATGGTAGCTCTCTCACATGCACACAGCATGACATGGATAGTTTTTAAACAGGATCGGCTAAAATCAGAATTGGCAGCTTGAAGCTTTTACAAAAGCAGAGACAAAAAAAAAAAATCAGCCACAAAATCCTGATCAGTGCATCTCTCCTAGTAGCCAATAGTTGAATGGATACAAATGTGCTGCTACAAGCTATGGAGTGGCTCAGGAAATTGAGAAATACAAACATACTCTATCTCAGACTAAACATGTTACAAAGTAAAAAAAAAACAACAAAAAAACACGCTTGTAAAATACAGTCATCAAAAATGCAACTGTAGGTCAAAAAGAAGTGAAAGGCTTACCAGCTATCTGCACAGTTCTCTGTTTGCTACGTAAAAGACGACTTCCAGAAAACTTTTTCAGTGTTCAACCTTTTCCTCACTCTAGTCCATTATCATTTTTTCCCCCTCCAATTCACAGCAGATTCCAAACAAGAACAAAACCAGCACAGCTGGAAAGTAAGATGACTCTTTATATCGTTTGCATTAGCTTTACCATTGCACCTATTAAGAGTTTATGGACTTGGTTTTAAAAATTCTGGAAAAAAAACAAAAACAAAACTAAGGTTGAATCAAGGCAAATTCATGCGTTTGAAAGGAGGAGTTTCAGAGCCAAAAAAAAAAAAAAAAACAGAATTAGAAACAGTCATCTTCCATTATGTTCAGTTGTGGGAGCAAAAAATGCCTAATTACCGGAGCTACGAGTGAGGCGGCCGTAAAACGTCTTCAGTCTTCAAGTAATGAAGCACATTTTAAATGAAAACATAAGCAAAACTGGGTTGGATAAACCTTGCTAGCTTCCCTAACTGCCATTGCTTTTGTGAATCGCTTTACAAATAGCAATGAGACCACAGTTTATAGGAAGAAGGCACCACCTTTAAAAAAAATAATAAAAGAAAGAAAGAAAGAAAAAAAGAAACTAAAGATTGAGTCACGGCAAATTCATGTGTTTGAAAGGAGGAGCTTTGGAGCCAAAATGCCAAGTTTTCCAGAGAGACCGTCCACTTTGGAGCCCTGCTTTACTCGTAGGGAGGGACTAAAGCTCGAGTTGAAGGCCTCGCGCAGAAGGAGCACTGCGAACCTCTGCAAGCAAAATATTTGATCAATGACTCACAGCAGACACCCAGATTTATATATACACAGGCCACGAAGAGCTGCTCTCCTCAGAGCCATTAGAAATGTTAAATTAAAAGTAGATTCAAGCCCTCCAGTGGCACCTAAAGGCAGCAGCTCTGGTCTATTATGCATGCACATGCATGTATCTGCAGTCATGCACTCAAGAGGATGTGAGGTCACAGCTGCAGAAATGCAGATGGGATGTTAACCACACCCATGTGGTAGAGTCTAATTCTCACCGTGTTTTCTTTTTTTTTTTATTAGAAATGTTGAAATTGTCAAGGCAACCCATCAACAATCCAAATCTGGTCCAATCTACTAAGATCCTGCAGAGTATTTCAATGTGCTTTCATATAAGTACATTTGAATTTCTAATCTACACTTCTTCTAGACATTAATTGCATACAAAAAAAAAACTCAATAAAGTACCACTGACTGGATTGCATCACAAGAGGACGCTGGGTATTCCCACAAAAAAATAAAAAAATAAAAATCTAATTCCACAATAGATGTGCCCCCATGTCTCCTCTGTGGACGCCGTGGTTAAGACTTGTATTTATATAAACGCGCTTCCAAAAAGGCCGGTCGGTCTCTTTATAGAGACTCACTCAAGCGCTTTCACACCCTTCGAGCCAACACAGCCTGCCACACCCAGCCGGAGTCTACAAGTTGGGTTGCAACCCTCCAGAGCGTGTGGATGACAGCACGACTTACTGAGGACGGTAGACTGAGTTAAATGAAATTGTGGAAAATACTTTTACTATCCAATTTTTGGGAATATAAAAAAATTTTTGGGTGCAGTTTTAATGCTAATCTAGGAGGTTTCACATCTGATGAAGACACAAATATATATATATATATATATATATATATATATATATATTTTTTTTTTTTTTTAAGCATCTGATCCTAATTATTATATATTAAACATGTGACAACATGTATTTAATAAAAAACAAAGTGGTAATGTAAGGAAAACTGACTAATGCTTTGATTGGACTGTGTGTGTGTGTGATAAATCAAATTAGAAACAATTCATTAGTGCTGTTTTTAATGTTCAAAACCAAAACTTGCTTTGACTAGCTTTACGGCTAAAACTACACAGATTAATTGTGATGAATCCATTATTTAATTAATTGTCAACTAATTTAGTAATCTGTTGATCGTTAAAATATATGTATTTGCTGAAAAAACACAAAGCTCTAATTAAGCCAATGCTGTACAAAGAAAATGTATACATTTAAGATTAAAAAAAACCCTTGTAATTATGTTCTAACCAAACTCCTAAAGTGGCATAGCTGTAGCTTTACCTGATTCAAATTCTTTGAGCAACTTTTGCCATGCAATTATTTATCGGTTAGTCAAACAAATAAACAAACAGCATATCAGCCATACACAGTATTCATATTCAGAAGGTGCTGAGCATTTCACATGTTAGAAGATTTTTTGTTTTAGCTGATGCATCATTTCTGACAAATGATCACTAAAAGAATTACTTTATTATTCCCAAAGCAAAATTAAATACTTTTGAATTTGAATATAATTCAGCACCTATTGGCTGCCTAACCAAACTAATCAAAATATTTAATGCACATCAAGAGATTACGACAGTCTGTAGAGTTAAAACAGTGTTTCACCTACTCAAACTTATGGCTTTTTAAGACCACTATGGATCAAATTTAAAACCTATATCACAGCAGAGATGCAGAAAAAAATGCAGAGGACCAAAATTGTAACATTTCTGTGGTCTTTTTGTGTCTCCTGGCAGCCGCCTTGTGCTCTCTAGCTAGCTAGCAAGCATTAGCAGCTTGTTATTGGTAGCCTAAACCGCCTTGAGATGAGTGAAGAGGTCTCCTCCGCACAAGAGAAGAGAAGTCCCTACATAGAACATATGAGATTAAATGGTCCTGCCACAACAAAACTTAAGACTTGTGATGAACGTATTGAAGGCCGACTTACATTTTCTTTACGGAATTTCAGTCATTTTAAGGCCTCAATTTAAGACACATGAATTCAAAGCCTTTTTTTAGAATACTTTTTAAGAATATGAAGCCACCAGGCCCTAAACATGGAAGAAATCCTGTTTTTTTTTTTTTCTCTCTGCCTCTTTACCCTTTCAATTTAGCTGACCTCTTTGGCGATGACGCAACAGTCTGGAATGGCTGCCGCTTTTTAGCAACAGCCTTCTGCCACCTGCAGCCACAAATCTTTCTTTTGAACGCGCTCCTATTGGATTTGCCACACAACTGAACAGCGTTCCCTTTGAGCTCATTTGCGTCCCTGTTCGCCGACCCTTCTCTTGGGAAAAATATCCAATCACAGATATCAACACTGAGAGGCGACCTGGGGTAGCGATACTCTGAGTACGACTGGACTTGCTTTGGAGAACAGCACTCTGCAAGTGAAGAGCTGCACATTGAACAATTTCACACACGCACGCACATACACACACGAGCGTGCGCGTATACAGGCAGAGGAGTTGTCACACTGCAAAACAAAAGAAGAAACAATTTTCTCCTCAAACAAGTCTGCAGTCTGGATCAGTGCAGTAAAACCTCTTTTGATTTCAAGCTTGCACTATTTAATGTTGGGGCTTTTCACTTCGGCAGTGAGAAAATAACAGAAAAGGTTTGTAGCAGAGGAGGGCATTTTTATGCTGGGGGCTGGAAGTCTTTGATGCCCGATGCTTACTGGTTGGGTTTTTGGTCAGTCACTTACTTGCATGTTTGTCTGCCAGAGCGATGAGTGTGCTGGAGATGTCCCTGCGCCGGTAAAAACACACCACTTTGGCCTCCACATTCCCATTGGCTGTCTGCAAAGCAGAGACAATTGACGTTACCAAGGCAACAAGTGGTGCCGCACAAAGAAAAACCGAGACGTGAGAATGCACTACACAGACTAAATTAAAAAAATATATATATTTCTTTTAAATCAGTGCCAGACTTGTTGTTAATGTAGCCATTTTCCCTACAAACTTAATGAGACATTGAATCATTTCTCAAAAACAAAAAGACTAAAAAATGGTTTTGTGCTTAGAGGAGTTGAGGCTGAATTATGTTGAATTGAGAACTGAAAAAAAAAAGTTGGAAAAAAAAAAATAATTTTAAGCTTTTATTCTGCCAGCAAAGAGGACTGCACCTTCTCTTTTTGTTACTTAAATAATTTCAATCCCACTTACAGGATCCTCTGTGTGAAACTCAATGTAGTAAAAGATGATGAAACTTGATAATCGGTTCATGTGCAGCAGTGAAAAAAAAATTAGCAAAAAACTAAACCTCAGTCTGCATCACAGACATCAGCAAGTAGAAATGTACCAAGAAATCGGCTGGCGATCAGAATTTACAGAATCAAAAACAGAGATTAAATGTGTGTCAACCAAGCAGAAAGTCCTCATTAATCACATTTAGAATAAGATAATGAAGGACATTTTATAAAGGAATGTGTCTTACAGCTAAATTGGGAGATTAAAATCGTAAATAAAGATGTGTATTCAAGGTAGATGCAAATTAAATGTTTTTTTTTTGTTTTGTTTTTTTTAAAGCAAATGGCAGGAAACTGACAATATCAAAAGGTTCAGCCGTAACTATAATGTGACGAGGTGATTTCAAGATCTGTGAATGTTAATCTGACGTGATTTTAAATCACTGGAAACTAAACCTGTTCAGTGACGACTATTTCAATTCTTTCACACACGCTTTGTCATCAAAACGGGTTCACTTTCAACAAATACTCTGAAAGCATCTGTTGCCACTTTTAAGAATTTTACCCCAAAACTTACTTAAGCCGTCTTTACGTTTTATGCAAGGAGAGAATGGATTCCTCCAGTTTAGTCCAGTGTTTTTGTTGAGCGGTTTTCCTTGTACACATCTACGCTTTTTAAACCTCAATCTGAGTCCGTAGCGCGAGGAGACCGACAGCGACAGTCGGAAAAGAAGAAGGCCGACGCCGGGATCTGTGTCAATCACGTTAAAACAACTTCCACATTTTGGAGCAGAGGCACAGATCAGGAGATTGGCACCAGGTTTTTGACAAAAAAAAAAAAAACAACAAAAAGACAAAAATAAAAAACAGCTCGCAGGCTTGACTTGATGAGTGACAGCTCGTCTGCCCCCTTTTAGTGCTGCTTTTATTATAATAAAACAATTTGACTGCTTTCGATGCAAAACAGATGGAAGAATTTAAAACAGACTGTGACTAATGGTAGGATTTCAACTCCCAGGTTGCAATTTTTGAAATTATTAATGAATAAAATGTCAGTTCTAGCTGGTGATTATTGACAGCTGCTGTTTATTATTGATAGTGTCCTGTATTATTTAATAGGAGACAAGCCACAAAACTGTAGAGCTGTTTTAAGTGCCTTAAAACAGTGATTTGTTCATATCTCTAATGTCTTTTTGTAATAACTTTGTAACAAGAAATGGATTTTACCTCTGAAATATAGATTTAGCACTTTTCCTAACAACTGAAAACGATTATAAAATCTTGGAAGAATGAAATAAAGCGGTAAGACCTCTAACCCTATCACAATAATAAAAAAGGGTTTCAGCAAGTCTAATCCAAGACTTTTTAATACCAGATTGAATAAAATTTAATATTGGAAAAAAAAAAAACTACAAACACAGGGGATGATTCCTGCTGGATCGTATCGGCTGGCAGTGGTAAAAACAAAAGTCGCCCAAGCAACTGGTGCACTTACTCAAAACGGACACACAAAAAAAAAAGCTAGCTAGAAAGCTAGATAGCAAGGATGTATTAGCAACCAGCTGCTGGTGCCTCGAGTTACAAAAAAAATAATAAGTTGTGCCCAGGATGTGTGTCAAAAGCAAAGTGGAGGAACTCTCAATCGACGTCATGCTGTGCTTGCAGCTCTGGGAGAGAGAACAACTTTCTCTCTCCCAGAAAGTGGAGAACGTGTTGGTCTGCACAGCTCTGTAAAGACAGGGAGTGTCCTAGACAAATCAAGGCCAATTACTTTATGTACTTGTATTACAGTTTGCACACATTGCTTTAAATGTAATTAATCTCAAATCCTCTATTTGTTTCCAGTGACGCTCAAAGCGAATGAGCGACTGTATTGGCTGCTGTGTTTTCCTGTCTAAGTTTAGTTAAGTGGGAATGTACCAAGATGTACTGTTCCTATACTTCAAGCTGAACAGGTTTACAATAATAAAAAAAAATAAATAAATAAAAAACATTTTTCTACAGATTTTACTTAAGGAGACGAAGGAAAGATACAACGTTAGAGGATTTGGTGAGGCAGAAGCCTTAACAACCGATACACAGTGGTGGGATTAGTGCCACATTCAAGGGTGGAAATTCAACCTCCGACACCCACTCACCTTGTTCAGCTCCTCTATCCTCCTGATCAGAAGTGGGTTGCTGGATGAGTTCTCAAAATAAACATAATCTGCGGAACAAGAGGAAGAGGAGAAAGGAAAAAGAAGAAACATGACAATCGGCATTTTAGAGTCACTCAGCAACATGGGGTGCCTCCATTCGGACACCGCGACTGCTTAATTAACAAGTGTGCACCAGACACGTCTACAAAAATGCGAGTTTAACTTGATTAGACTAATTTCATACGCAGAGAGTCCCCATTGTAGCCGGGGAGGCCGACTGAATGAGACGTTGATGCGCTAATGCGCGTCTAAACAAAACAAATCTGGCGCTGCAAACCTTCAATTCAGCCTGCAAACCTTGAATTTCCTCAACCCTCATGCTCTCTTTGTCTTTTGCTCCATTCATTCTCCTTCTGTTTAGTGTTGTTTGCATGCGCAGTGGGTCTGAGCTTGTGTGGGTGTGATGAGAGCCTGTATAAGCTTTAACGTGTGTGTGTGTGTGTGTGCGCGCGTGTGCGTGTGTGGCTCCTGGAGCAGCTCCAGGCCCACTGGAGGCTTAGCTCTCACCAGGATGTCCCCACAGGCCCCGGTCTTGGTAGGGTGCCTGGTCTTAGCCCTGCATGTGTCTTGGCTGAGTGTTTTCAGATTATACACAGCACTTGGTAAGTTGCCTGGTGCCGGAGCTCTGCTAAAGTCACCCCCGTATGTATCGCATGCAGTCTCTCAACACCCCCTGGTGCTCTGCTCTTGACCGTCAGGGGCAGGGATTGTATGACTTTCCACCAGAAAAAACCACAACAATTCTTGCTTTTTCTGTTTCCCCACTCTGAAAATGCACTGACACAAACCGGTTGAGGCACTCGGGATGTGAATGACAGCCAAAACTATGCTTAATGTCAAAAAAGTCCCCACTTGTAAATAAATTACAAAAAATAAGTTATTGTATTTTGTTTGGACAATAATTTCATTAATGTAAAAGTAGCTTGATGGTAAAACAAAATTTCACACAACTGAAATTACTGCTTTTTTTCTACAAAACAATCAACTTCAATGGGTACAAAATTAGAGATTTAAACAACAATTTTAAACTTTACATTTTGGTACATTAAATTAAATTGAGTAGTTTTGATTTTGGTTCAAATCCTTTTGATTAACGAGAACCATGGCGTCGAGCTGTAACCAGATCTAGTCGGTGGCAGCATGGGACTTTTATGCGACTTGGCACCCAGCTGTAAGCACTGCAAGTCAACTTTATTTACACGGCAGATTTAATAGACTTCACATCGCCCACAGTGATGTTTACATTTCCAGAAACAATGTAAAAACCAACAACGAATCGTTAAGTGATGGAGAATACTTTTTTTTTCTTTAAATTGAGTCCAGCATTCACAAATTTAAAAAAAGCAACAAAAGATTTAAATTTGAAGAAATAATATTAAGATTAGTAGCCAAAATATAATTTTGAGAAGATTAGCAGGTTGTAAATCCAATTTTAAATATTTAATATTTCTGACTTAAAGTCAGCAATGAGAGGAAAATATTAACAGACCTGGAGCAGCAACTAAAATGTCTCCATCTACTTTCAGCTAACATTATTTAGAGTAGGAATAAGCTATATAGACTTAAAGCTTTATCACAATATTCTGTGGTACTATTGTGATAACAATAAAAGTGACAACAAAGCTACATCACCAAGTTGCACACAGTTACCGGATTTTATCATATTTACAAATGTATTGACATTTCTCGAAACGCTGATTGAACAGTGGAGAAAATAGTAAAACAATCCAAACAATATGGGCAGTTTTAAACTTTATTAATTGGAATTTATTGTAACAACAATAAATCAAAATTCTAATGACAAATTTATCACGCTAAATCATAAACAGTGCAATAAATACCCACCAAATTAGGGTAGGCATTAATTAATTAGCAGGTTTAAGTAATTGCTTTAATTTTACAACATGTTTCTTCTGATTGGATCGTTTTCTAATTTTATGACAGACATCCGTCTCATTTTCTGTCAGAAACGTCTTGGTTGAATAAAAATAGTCTTAAATCTCAGTCTGGCCGGGGGTATGAATAATTTCTGCAGGACATGCCAAAACCTGACAGGAGGCCATAAGTCCAAGAAAGTGCTGGAAGCAAAACTATCCCATTAACTTTTACAGTGGCTCAGGTTGGGATGGACAGATCGCAGCTTCAGCGACCGCCATCAGACTAAACACGGTGGAAAAACATCGACTTGTACATTCTATATTTGCTGATGATTGTTTTTGCTGTATTTCTCACCACAATAATCTCAAATTTTAATTGTTTGATTTTGAATTTATTACAAAATTGGTTTTTGGAACAACCAAGCTAATCCTACCACATGAACAACCACGGTCACTCATTGCACATAGCCCACCAATAATGTAGTCGTACCTTCATGCCTGCAGTTTTCACTTTATGTGCATGTAAACTCCTGGCACTTTGTGGCAAGTGATGCAAACATGCAACCAGGAAGAAGATGGGTCATATTATTTAGGTGTGGGAGTCATCTAAAGTGATAGGAATGCAAAAAAAATATATACAATTCATATTTTAATGTTGTCATTTTTAAGATTATGACTGAATTATTTAAGTTTCTTGATTAAAGAAATTATTTTGGATTCCTTGGTTTAGGATTTACATTAAAAAGAAATTATATTTTTGGTTGGCCCAAAATGATGATCTCCGTAAAGAAAAAAATAAAAATCTACAAAATACAGATCTTTTCATCCTTGCTGATTCAAGCCAAGTAGGCTATACCATGCCATGGACTCTGATAGAAATATGTGCTTTAACTAGCCAATTTTAACAACAAAAAAAATTCTAGAAATATAAAAAGAAAAAAAAAGAAAATCAAAACCAGTCACAAGTTTTCCAAAAGAAACTAAGAAAAGAAAATATCTACAGTCAATGTAACCAAAATTAATAAAAAAAAGGTGGCAACAGAAACCTGACTATACAATGCTCTATGAAATGACCAATAACTTCCCTCTGTGAACTCACCAATACAGCAGCAGTAATTCAGAAGAAATGTAGAGTGCAGTTTTCTCTCAGGCACTCTTTTTTTTTTACTGCTGAACAATACTGTAAGACATTGGGGGGATCCACACGAGGCCCATCAGCCCTCACACTGTAACAGCTTGTTATCAGACTCCACTGTCACTATGACATCTTCATCACACTGCTGTATACCAAATAGGGCGGCATGAAATCGAGCGCTGGAGAGTTAGAAGATGATCATAAGATATTCGGGTAACTCCGTTTCAGACACCCAGATAAGACAGCAGACTGAAAAGAAAAAAAGAAATTATAACAATACTTGGAATAAGAATGTAAATTGAAATCTTGGAATGTAGAAGCAAAATTTTTTACAGTTAATTTACACAACATGATAATTGAGCTGTAGAAATGGTCATTTCATCTGTTGATGGGCAAGTGTCAGACCGCCGTTTTCCCTACAATAAGGTAGGACTACAGTAAAGCACATTCCTCCAATTTAACTTGTTACTGAAAGTTCACACAAAGAAAAAGCAAATCCAAAGCTCCCTAATTCTGACCGAAAGGTTAGAGTGCAACACCGATGATTCGGCCTGTCCTATTGCCGACGTCAAGGCGGAACCCGTATCTGACTCCACATTGGAGTCTGCAATTACCATCCCAACTTCAGCGCCATCTGTGGTTTCTGATCTCTTAAATAAAACTAGCTTCACCAGAAGGAAATCCTACAGGAGCGTTTCCTCAGCAGCAGGGGTGATACAGCACTCTCCCTATGTCCTCCATTCACAGACACGCTCTTCTGGTTCCGTGATTGGCAGTCCTTCATGGAGTAATGAAGTCCGAGGAGAGCAGGATGTAAAGCATATAGTGGTGAGGCCAGTAATGACCCAACAAGAACCAGAACAGCAGTTGAAAGGAAACACTAGCTTAAAAATAGACAAGGTGTCTAGTATAGGTGGACAGCAACCTTCGCATTTGCATGCCAAAGTATTGACAGTGTCACAAAACAGTAATGATATCTAACCCAACAGACACAAATGTAGACTGAACAAGGTTGGTGGCATCAACTAACTCACTCACTCTTTGTTGAGTAAGCACCCCAACATATTTGGGAATGCGTCACTCAGTCAGGTCCACTCGTACACGATGCGGACATTTTGTCAATTTTACAACCGTGCGAGCACACCGACTCGTACAGTAAGCTGCTGGGTAGGAAACAACAATCACAAAGTTTTGTATGCGGCACCAAACTGATAATCTAGGCAACCCGTCACTACAGTGCACAGTGTGACTGCCACTTTCTGTGCAGGACCAGCAGCTGTCCGATGGGTGCCCTGGTGGAGGAGAAACAAGGCTTGGTGCCCAACTGGCTCATCAAACTTGCTAGTATGATATCCATTCAGATTGTGGGAAAAAGACAGAATTTGTCAAGAAAAATTTAGGTAATCGGTACGCTTGACTGAAATTTCAATTGTCCGCCGACGGTGTGCGCAGAGTGCCCAGTACAGATTCCACACAGTGCACCTGAGTAAGTGGGAGCAGTTTTGTGTTTTGCTGCTTAAAAATAAAAAGCATAAAAGTAGAAAATAAGTACAAAAGCTTAAGAGAAAGTTGTGGATAAAAGACGAACGGCCACGTCACTAGTTTGGCATTATTTTTGACATTTAAAACAAAAAGCTAATCAATTACTGATATTTATTGATATAAAATTCTTATGTGTTAAAAAACCAAGTTTTTTAGCTACATCGCCCAGCCAACAAATCAAGGATAATTCTATACTAAAATAAATGTTTCAGAACAAACATGAATCTTGAACATGTAAGGCATATTTCTAAATCAGTCATTATTACAACGTTCAGATTTTCTGATACTGCAAAATAAATCTAATTAAAAACCAGCCACAGAAAATGATAATGACGAGTCTGCTTCTACAAATGAACTCATTTGAATATATTTTTTTTTTTTATAGGACCCAGCAATAATTTTGCACCTTTATTAAAGCTCTAAATCAAAGCGACATTCTGAATGGGTGTTGTGACAAACTGCAGGGACCAGTTCTGCTGTTCATTAATTGGGAGCCAGAAAGTGCTGTGAACGTTTCAAACATGAAGCAAGACCACATTTTAAAGTTGTAACGTGATGAAGGGTGTGATTCGCTTCCAAGCATCTTAAGACGATGACAGCATGTCTGCACCTACATCTAAAGAAGAGGAGACTTTGACCGTCTTCGTTTTTCCTGGTTAAGGAAGAGTAAGTTACCAAGAATGACACGACGACAGTGAGGAAATGGTTAACCGTCAAACAGTAGGCTGTTTGAGAGTTTCCACCATGAGAGGAGTTGTAGCCTAGTAGAGAACAGCCTGGAGAGGAACTCAAAATGAGAGCAACAGAGAGAGAGAGAGAAAAAGAGAGAGAGGGCCTGTAGGCACTGAGCAGCGTCGCTCAGTCTCTCCGTTTCCCATGAGCCCTCCCGCCGCCTCACCCAGCGTGCAACCGCCCGACCATCCATCCCCCACTCCGAGCGTCAGCCAAACAGCAGGCTGCGGCGGCTGTGATGTCACGGTGCAGGCAAATTTCGCGTGAGCCAATCAAGGCATTTTCCTGAGCCCCAAAAGAGAGAGCCTGTGGGGCTGATCCAAACCAGGCCAGAGAGAGACTCTCAGACTCCAAAATGCATTTCAGGAGAACCGTGACGTACTGAGCCGCACGGATTTTTAAAAAGTAGGCAAATTAGCAAAGACAGTTGAAAAATAAAGGAAATATACACAATTACATCAAATTAATTGTACATAGAACAAGAAAGCGTAGAGGGAAGCATGTCAGCCATAGCAAATGAGTTACTCAGACTGAACTCTTTACCAAGAAACTACTAAATGTCTTTATTTTGTCTTGACCAGAATCTGGGTTGCTGAAATATGAACAGGAAGTGCTTCACAAAACCGTCAGAAGCCCTCTCCAGATCTACACAACTCATGAGAAAGCTGTCACAATACCAGCACAATATGGTATCGCAACTGCAAAGGACTGATCAGACTGGGTTGGCTTTTAAATTTCATCAACCAGGCCCATGAACTCTCCCTGCACACAATGCCCTCACCTGGTGTAGAGTGGCCGAGATGCTAAAGCTCTCAGAGGCCAAACAGGACATCAAGTAAGCCTGCATCGACCTCCAGGATGCAGGTTTAACATCCTGGAGGTCGAATTTAGATGAACTGTGATTTTACCATTTGACAGTCTGCTGAGACATTTACATTACTTACAAAATCCAAGCAGAGCTACTCCCACAACGGCGGCTGCAACACTTTGTGCATGTTCAAATATCTCATCCAATGATTACGTAAGCAGGTAGTTAATAGCCTGCAATGGACCGGCGACCTGTTTACTGTGCACCTCTCCTCTTGCCTATTGGCTGCTAAAGATAGGTTCACCGCCCCCGTAACCCCAAATAGGATTAAACAGCTACAGAAAATGAATGGATGGAACTTAACACAGTGGTCCTCAGTGTGAATTAATTGTGTTGCAATAGTATTTGCACCCTGTAAGCTCTCCCTCCCCCAACCCCATTTTTCCAAGTTATAATCATAAACTTTAATGTGTTTTGTTGGGATTTTTAGTAGTAGAGCGTTATCAAGGTTGTGAAAATTTTAACAGATTTCTTTGCAGAAATAAGTATAGCTCAGTCAGATCTGATGAAGGGCATCCAAACAATTTTTTTTGTTAAACTTTCCAACATATTCTCAGTTATATTTGAATCTTGACTTTGAATGTTTCAATTAATGAAATTAAACAATTCCCCCGTAACTGTGATTGTACGGTTAGGGTTGTTTTGTTGCATGAGAGTAAACCTCCACCTCTATCTGAAGTCTTTTCATTTCTCCAACCTGGTATTCTTCCACATATGACCTATGTTTAGCATCATCCATCAAGTCTCACCAGCTTCCCTGAAGAAAAGCATCCCCACGCCATGACACTGCAATCACCATTAGTCTTACCTGAGCAGAGCACCTTCTCTTTTTTTCTTTCTACTGTTCCATAAAGTCCAGAGTCCTGGCATGGAGTATAATTTGTCTTCCACATCAAAATGATGCTCTACTTTCTGTTGGCCCCTCGCTTAAAATACGCTGAAGTTTCTAGCTGTAACATAATATGTGAAAAAAGTGAAAAGGGGCTTAAAAGCTGGGGTGGTATCCATGCCTACTGCAACATCTGCCGACACGTGTTGATCACCTGACTGAGATCCAGCAGTTCCTGCCAATGGCACTCCAATTAAAAGCTAGAACACAGCATGTGACTGGTAGGAGAGAACTCTGAAGAGACGATACCAGTTCAAGGACATGAAAACCTAATCAAGTCACCAGTCGGCAAAAACAAAGAAGGTTTAAATAAAGATGGCGTGTTCAAAGTTATGCATCCCAAGACAATGATGAGGACGGCCATGCCCACGTACGAGAGGAGGAAGATCCGCCCACACTGGCATAGATGAGGGATGGAGGTTTCTATGGTAATAGCTGGAAATGTAATATTGTGAAGTCAAACTTATCTTTCTTCTATACTTAGATAGTAAAGCACTCCCCGATTCACATAACGTCTTCATGGATATTCTTAGAGGTCAGTGTTTAACAGAGATTTATGTGAAACAGTAGAGCTAAACTCATGCATCAGCCATGCGTTCTGAACAACTGCAACATTTCTGCTTAGTCTGAAGCCGACCACATCTGAAATTTGAAATATTTCTGCTCCTGCCAGCAGGAAGGGGAAAAAAAAAAAACAACAACATTTAGCTGTTGGCCAACACTATTTATTGTTACAGACATCGGTGATGTTTGGTCTCTGAAATGCAGCGATGGTGATACGTTGTTGAGGGAATGTAATTGCTGTCATGCATCTGTCCAACTGGCTGTCCTGAACTTGGCAGGAAGGCTGCGAAGAAGCCTCCGACTTTCACAGTGTGAAGCGCACCCACCGGAGCTGCGGGCCGAGACAACTGCCAGCGTGGGAAATTAACACCAGCGCCCAGCCAAGCAAACTATGAGCTCTCTCAAAGTTTTTTTCCACTTAATCGGTTTGTGTATCGGTAAATAACTTCAAGCATCTAACGAATCGCACCAAGCAAACATGGAGAGTTCCTCTGCAAATACTAGATGAGCTTCACTTACAGCAGTGTTTGTTACAATACAACTTGCTTGAACACAGGAGTATTTATTCACAGCAGACGTGAAATTGTCCCAAAATGATATTCCGGTGTCCGTACGATGGCTGAACATCTTGTGCGAGCTCTAATCACTCCTTATGTCTATTCTGGCTGAGGCCTCGATTCCCACTAGAAGGAGCTGCGCTGCGTTCCAGCTGTGAAACATTTTGTTCTGTTCTGAAAAAAGGTTCTCTCGCACCAGAACCGTTTCACCAAGTGCGAATATCACCGTGCTAAATGTATAAATCAAGCTAAATCATGTTTTGTTTTACAACTCGTTCACCATTTTCTACCAAACCTCCGTTGTTCGTGTCCCTGTTAGGGAAGAACAGATGAATTGGTCAATTTCTCCTTGACTGGCAGGACAAATGCTGGAAATTTTAAATCTCCTCCTGTTTAATAAATGCATCAAAAAGAAAATCTTAATTTTTTCTTCTTGTGAAACACATTCCAAGAAAAACATATTACTAATGCACGTTCTTTGCAATTAGTAAAACTCTGGATTGGGACAAGGGATCCACAATGTCGATGTTGGTCTTTTTTCTTTTTTTTTTTACATATCGGTATCAGTCCGAAAAATAAAGCCAGGCTTTATTATTTCGGTGCATCTCTTTTTGGGACGTGAGCTTTAATAATCTCTTCATCCCTTCTAAGATCAATTCATTGACTACTCAAGAAACTTGCAAACAAATGAATGTGAAACATTTTTTTCCTTCTTCTGTGGTTAATTATTTTTACAAAGGTTCCAACAAGATTTTCAAATCATTTCCACTGTTTTCCAGACTCAGGATTTCCAAACCCTTTTAAACATTTTGTGAGTGAGCGATTGAATGTAACAGATAAATAGAGAAACGGATAAACAGATGAATGAGAATATCTTGGGATTAAACAATATTTGAATATCTTGGAGTGGCAAGATATTGGTAAACATTGCAATGATAATATCACTTGTGATATATGCCTATATATATATATATATATATATATATATATATATATATATAGGCATATATATAGGCATATATATATATGCCTATATATATGCCTATTTTTCCCTTTTGCTCTCATTTGGGCTTCATTACTTCTGGCATTTTGAGCGTCTACTGCCATGAGACTCTGTCCAAATGGCTGAATAGTACATTAGCACAAAAACTGCAAGTTCATAACATTAGCCAATAATTATTGCACTCCAAACAGTCCTTTTCAATTTGTGTATACTTCTGTCGTCTTGCACAAAACTACACCGACGGTTAATCAAGTAAAAAAAGACAAGTTTTAATTAAACTCCAATGAGAAAACAAAAGCAGTATAAAACTCTCTAGATTAATAACAGTAAGTGTGAAACCCTAGAAGGAATAACTTTAGTAGTGTAATCTAACCATCGACTCAAGAATCAAATGATCTTCTGTTCCACGCAAGTCTTTCAGAACACCATATCAGCTGTTTGTCACATGAGACGCTGCCTTCTCGTCAAAACGTTGGCGGCCCTTCTAACATTACTGCTCTCTCGTCAGATCATGTCACAAAGCTAGTAAATACGGTGCATCCTGTTGAAACAACAGTGGAATGGGACAGCTGCATGTGCTGATATGCAGCAAGAGGACAAGCTCAACTTTAGGCGCCGTTTGTTGGAGTTGTCGATTAAAGATTTATTTTTGCTAATTGAGCCGAAGTAACAGCCACACCTCAGGTAGGAAAATCTGAGCAGTTTAAGGCAGGAGTGGGCAATCCTGGTCCTTGAGGGCCGGTGTCCTGCAACTCTTGATGTCTCCCTGGTCCAACACACTTCAATCCAACAGCTGAATCACCTCCTAAGTGCAGTCAGGTTCTCCAAAGTCCTGCTAATGACCTCATTATTTGACTCAGGTGTGTTGAAGTAGAGATACATCTAAAAGTTGCAGGAGACCGGCCCTCGAGGCCTGGAGTTGCCCACCCCTGGTTTAAGGCCTACACTTACTTTTGGTCTCTAAACATGACTGATCCGAAGAGAAATCGCACCAACTTGGATCCGAGTCATTTTTCTTTTTTAAGAGAAAGCCCCAGCAGTTCCTATTGTTGACATGCTAAAATGGAAACATTCATGTCTGTAAGCATGACTTAATAAAGAGAGAAGGGCTCTCTGAACTTGGTTTCTGTGGAAACCATTATTAGCGAGCCTTGTGCTTCCTTGGCCAATCGCACTCATACCGGCATCATTTTCTGTTGAATCATTCAACATATTATAAATGCACAAAGTATAAGGTTGAGAAAGAAAATTCATAGATCATCTAATGCAAAAATCCCATCCATGCCTTCTGTCTCTAGCTGGATTTTGTCTGTTGCAGGAATCATTTCCATCCAGTTGAAAACTAACATGGCCACCTTCAATACCCCTGAGATGACGAGTCATTGGCTGTGTGAGCTCATTGTTAGTCATCAACACTTTGCGCACCAACACTGGCGTTGCATGTGCCGGATGAGGAGAGTGCGGCCAGCACGGTTAACAAACAAAGACATCAAGGCCTAAGAAGCCATCTTTTGTCCACTGCTCTTTGAAAAGGGAAGCTGCTGCCTTCCCAAGACGGGCCCTATTGTCCTGAAAAGTTATGGTTGTCTCTTTGAGGACCAGGCTTTGTCAGGACGCTAGGTTGAAATTATCTCTGAGAGAAAGTTTGTGATTTTTGTTGCTAGTCTTTTTTTTTTTTAAACCTTTTTAAAAAGGTTAAAAAGTGACAATTTTTGGGGGCCAAATAGGAAAAGAAATTCACAAAAGATTTCATAAATACACGGACATCGAATGTTTCCTGTATTTTGCAGTAAAATGCATTTAAATTAGAAGTTGAATAAATAATGTCCAGCACTAGGAGATCACTCTTCGTTATTTTGTTTGATCAGCTGTCAGAATCGACGATATCAGCTGGCCCAAGCAGGGATCAGGAGACTGGGTGAAATACAAATACTTCTGAAAATAATATGCAATGAAAATTGAAGATGCATGAGATTTGAGCCTTCTATTGATTATTTATCCCCACAATTGCTGAAAATACTGCAAAAAAAAAAACAACAAAAAACAATAGCTTACATGCATTGGTAGAAAAATGGAAGAAGGAGGATGTGAAATGTCAAAGTGCGAGTAAAAAACGGTTTATTTTTGGCCTAAACTGAAATCCATCTAAATACTTCAGCCCTCTATAGTTATTTCAATATTTCTTATACAGACCAAACACGCCGTTAAGAGACGCACCAATCAGATTTTACTTGGCTGATGCCAATTGCTCCTTTTTTTTAAAGGACTAGAACGCAGGAAAAAAAAGAGAAAATACTCACCCGGCTCCTTGATAGAGGCAATAGCTGTGTATTCTTAACCTCTGACATTTTACAAGTTATTTTAGAAAAACTGAGTCAGAGTTCATGTTATTGGTTGATGTGTTTATAGACCAAAAACAGAGGGTATTTTTAGTTTTAAAAGAGAAGAATTTTGCAGTATTTGACTTGTCTGACTGATGAGGCTCGAAGTGAAAACTGTGTAAAGACTGGCGCATCTCTACTACTATCTAAAATAAATAATTAATAGCCTTACATAAAATAGTTCGGTCTTTTTTCCTTAATTACATTGAACTTGCAGACATGCAGCGCAACAGCATGTGGGCCAAATCCCACAAGCTGAAAGGCATACAGCAGAGGAAACCTGTAACGAAGCTGCTGTAGCTACTCGGAGACAGGAGATGTGAATCCAGGCTCCTTGGACCTGTGTACGAGGCTGGCAGCATCGAGACATGCACCGAATTAAGCAATATGTAGCCAGAGAAGTGTTATTTTTCAACCTGGCCTTGCTTAATTTCACACCGTTCGCTGCGCGTGCCCGAGCCAAGCACAGAGTCCCCGCAGCCCCGTTTTACAAGACAACCGTCGGCCATCGAATGGAAACGGGCCCTGAACATTTAAGTTATCGTTTTCACTTCCACGCTCCCTTCCCTTCATTTACACACAGCTGGAAACAGAACTGTACAATCAGTACCGTTTTATCCGTCAGGCTCGGTGACGGATAAAACAATAAAAATAAGAAAGAATAAAGAACCTACTGTGCTCACAGACTAGCCCAGCAGCACGTCTCCCTGTAATGACTCTGGTTGAGAGTTAGCTTTAAAGCTAACGTCCTTGTTGGCTTTGATAACTTTAAAGCTAATTAGTAAAACTCAATCGGCCTCACTTGAGTAGTTCCTCCTCTATAAATTTATTCGCTTTTGTCAGTTTCCCTAACTATGTAACTGGCTGTAAATGATTTAGTCAAGATAAAGTTAATCCTTTCAAAAACAAGCTTGAGCCTCTGGTGACGTCACAAAAGGCACAAGAACCCAATCAGACCTCTAGAGGGCACCCATTTGTATGCTTTTCCAATTTTTTGCAGTTTATCTAATCAAATTTCTCATTTAAGAGTTGATCGCTTCTGTTATGAGCGACTGCAACAAAAAGTTTGAGTTTGTATCTCAAAACACAACATGGATTTCTGGAAACTATACCAACTATAAATAAACAAGGTTTCTGCTACTTTTTTCTGTAGTTCTGGTCATTCTTTCATAAGAACATCACTTTCTCAGCATGAACTACAAGAAAATAACTTTGTTTTATAACTACCATGAATAATAAGCAAGTTAGAGAAAAATTAACTAGGTGTTTTCATTCATCTTAAACATTTAAATACGTCTAACTTCAAGACCTTCTAACAGTAAATGGAGATTAAAACAGTTACTAAGAAACGTCTTTATTCAACCATTTGAGTCCCTGTTTTTCCAAATCTTGCTACTTAGACACAATCCAATGAGCCTAAGATGGAATAAAATAGTTTCGGGCGTGTAAGTGAGCTTATTAAAAAAAAAAGAGAGAGAGAGAAAGAAAATAATAAATGTAAGGCCAAGTATGAATAATTTTAACATTTTTAAAAAATCATCCACGGATTAAAAAAAAAAAATGCTGATTGCAGCTGGTTTATCCAAGATGATCAGGTCAGATAGGAATGGATTTTTTCCCCCCACGTTTCTCCAAACATCTTCAGTTCCTATGATGTTTTCTCCAGCGATGCAGTCACCCCTTTATTCCCACCAAATATGTTTACCAGACAGGGGCTGAAAACGAGCAAGTCTGCCAGTTGGCCAAAACACGCGTCCACCTGCAGTGCAGACCACACCGTCATCACCACGATTCAAGTCGATGCCAGAGGTGAACGCATTCAAAAACTAATAGAAAATTTTAACCACAAACTTAACAGAATTGAACGAAATAAAAGTTCAGAACTCAGCAAATGTCACAGTCACCATTTCACCGCGTTATCCATCATGAACTGATGATCCTCAGTCAAATCCGAACTCACGTGTTCAGTCAAAGCCCTTGCAGTCACATTTCAGAATCTATCAGAATCTGTCAAAAGTTGCCTCTCCTCCGTAGTGTTAATCAAGGACAGCTTTCTTCCTGTGCCTCTCCTGATGTCATCGACCCAAAAACACACAAGCTTTTGTGTGAAACATTAGAAACATTTATTTTCTGAAATTGTATTTTCTGAAATCTCACAGTGAAAATCCATGCTTCCTTACCCAGCTATAGTGTACATTTGATTGAAAGGGGGAAAAGTACACCACTGGAGAGCATCTTTAAGTCACTCTGTGATCGTTTTTCTTTGCTTTAAACCTAACAAATATAACAAAACACTGTTATAATTAAACAGTGGAACAGCAGCCAGAACTTCCTTTTGGAGTGTTTTCACTGAGCACCATCAGGATGTAGCAGAAAATGAGTGGGAGGGGGGAATCAGGAATCTTAATTAGGTATTAGAAGCAATTGCCTGTATAAAAAAAAAAAAAAAAAAAAAAAAAAGACGGAGAGGTGACCCTAGTTGTACATATGCAAAGGATCCAGAAGGATGCTAGAAGATTTCCACCCCCCGTCATTTCCATCTGTTAAAACTAAGTGTACCCTTCAACTTTTTTTGTGTCCCTGTTGCCTTCACTTGCCTGAACTCCTGGATGCTTTGTCAGTTAAAAGCGGTCCCTGGAGGTCAGTGAAGTGCTCATAATGCTACTTCTAGGAGCGAGGACATGAAATAGTTGAACAAAGGCAAAAACTTTTGGGATTTCTCAGACAAAAGCAACACTGACGATACTTTAGGTGTATCATTACATTCAAGTTGTCCGTGTGTATGCCGAGTTTCATTAAAGGAAGAGAAAATAAAACAAAGGAAGTGTGGACATTTTGAAGCAATTTTTAGTCCTCATCACCATCCCTTCTCTTCACAGACTCACCATCATCTCTCAGTGAGCTATATAGCTTTAGGGAAATAAAAAAAATAAAAAAACGAAGGGAAGCAACGACGGACCACGCTCTGTATAATACACAAAACCGAGTCTGCGTCAACCATGGCGAGAGCGACTTTAAGCGATTACTGCTAGAAAATGTAATCCGCCAGCCTTACCTCCAACCCGGTACATATTCGCTGCCATGACTGCCCCCGGTCCCTGGCTTCCTCTCCAGGTAGAGGGGTGGCTCTCTTCTCTCTCCCGCTGCCGCCGCTGTGTGTTGGAAAATGGAGGATTGATCAATACGAAACAGACTGGCAGTGAGCTCTTAAAGAGACAGTACACCTCTACGTAACTCAAGACTGGCAAGGGGAGGAATGTAACAAAAGGCGCGTTTTTGACTGCAGGAACCTTTTGTAGGAACCAGGGTAGTTTTCTGGGGTCTTTGTTCATACTCACCCCATCCCGAATTTCCACTGCTTCTTCTAGGCTAAACACAGATTACCAGGTTGATATTTACCTCTTTAAAATGCACTGCAGGGGGTCAGGGGTGGGGAGTACCTGATGTACTCATAACTACTGAATGGAGTTTTGTGGAGGGAGTGATAAGACTGTTTGCATTTTCTCAGCACTGTGTTTCTGTCACCTCAATTAAAACCCGTCAAGAATTTATACACGGACCATCTGGAGTCAAATGTGTATATATGTCTCTTTTATCCTACATACTTTAAAAAAAAAAGAAGGTCTGCTTAGCTGTGCTTCTCTCAAAAATGAACTCTGTGAAGGAGCTACTACTACTAACTTTTTACTTTTCTTGAAGTTAGTGAAGTCTGCTGGAAATCGATTCCTGTTTAAAGATGGATTTTGATATGGGTTTGTGTTTGTTTTATTATTATTTCGTTTTTTGTGTGTACTTTATTTTTCAAGAAACTTCTGTTATACCCCAGGCATTTAGTGTACCTCTCAGTTTACAGGGATTTTAATACTGTTTTTTTAGTGTTTCCACTGTGTTTACAACCCAGGTTGTACTCCTGACAGTAACGCTCCCTTTTCTCACTTCAAAAGTTATAACTCATTGCTATGAGTTATAACTTATGAAAGGTGTTACAGAATCATTAGTTATAGTTTAATTACTTAAAATCTTAACTTTTTTATTTTGCCAGTTAGAACCTCTTTACACTCTCTGTCCCACAAACGGACAATAATTGTGATTGACATATTTGATTTAAAATCTGTTCTAGATACACATTAACACGAGTTTTGGAGTAACTTTAAATGGTTTTAAATGAAGACTGTTATTGAACTACCCTTAAATTAAGCTGTTGCACTAGGAGATGGTCCATATGTGTAAATTTGCATGAATGTTCAAAATTGAAACCTCTACTTGTGATCAATAACAAGTGTTCCTTTGAACCAATGGAGTTTAACAGATAACAAGCTCTTTTTCATTTCACCCTTGAGTTTTATTATGCTTCCAGTAGCTATGCCAACGTAGCTTACATGAACAGTGTAATTTTTTTGTCACACCATCGAATGGCACAGAACAAAAATCTCAGAGAAATAAAGGTTCTGGGTTACATGGTCAAAACACACCAAAGTATCTCTTGATCTGCACAATTTAATACAATTTAAGTGCTTTTATTTTGAAAATATAAGCACAACATTATGCTTGTGAACCTTTAATATGTGTATACCGCACCACTGGGAATGCCAAAACCAACCATTTTGTCTTTATTTTGTTGTTTATTTTGTGCATTTCAGGTAATTTGACTTAAGATCAAATTACCTGAAAAGGCAACATACAACAGCAGTGTGTAAAAAAAAACAACAACAAAAAAAAGCCCCTATAATCCAGATTGGCAGTATCTAGTCGGCTATTTAAGAAATTTCCTGTAATTCTATTTCAACATGTTTTACTCAGAACAACAGCACTCGTGATACAACTGGTTGCAGCTACATTTTTTTAAACACTCGCTTTCTTTCAGAATAATATCTTCATACGTCACAGATTGCACAAAAAAATTCAAATATCACAAACTATGTTTTGACCAATTTGCAATTACGTGTCACTCAAAAAAAAAATTTAAACCTGACTTGCGTGATAATCCAAATGAATTTGGATCATCTGAATTATCCTGCGTTGTTGACCACTGCTGGCCTATCCCATGGGGTGTGTATGTACAGGATTGACACAAATATATCCATCTTTTAGGATTTAAAATTCAGGAGTTTATTTGTTACATTCTCATTTGTTACAGAGCTACATGGATAGGTGAAACAACATTAGCACAGGACTGAAAAATACTATTTCTAAAAGGAAATTGAATTCTAAAAACCAATGAGTAACAATAATAATAATGAATAAATAAACAATGAGAATGAAAAACAACATGATATTGCTAGAAATGGCAGGTGAAGTACATGCGGATGACCAGTGCAGTCAAGACAATCACTTGCAGCTGTGCATCAAAAGTAAAAGCTGGAATGTACAACACAATGTGCTTCATGGTAGTGGTAAACCGTTTGGGGCTTTTTCAGATAGTAGGGCACGGCCTCGTTGAGGAGCCTCAAGCTATGAGAATATCAGGCCCTTCTGAGTCTCTAGGTTTTCGCTGTCTGAGTTCTACCACCTAAACAGACAGATACTAGGTTGAAAGGTACCTGTGATCATTTTGATGGCTGTACTTGGCAGCTCCTGTTGTTGATATCCTGCAGTGAAGGGAGATTTGAGCTAATGTAGCACTCGCCTGCTTTGATCACGCTCCACAGGTCTTAACAGTCCTCTGCAGCACTGTAACCTTCCCAGTGATGGACAAAGTATTGCGAGCATCAACCCCTGTAGAAGGTTTTGAGGACCTTAAGATACCCTCTGCAGCCGCCTGGAGGTGGGAAAGGTACAGGCCTCCTGCCTTTGTGACCTGAGCATGTATTTGGGTGGATCAAGGGAGATCATCTGTAAACTAAACCTCAAGGAACTTGGTGTTGCTCAGCGTTTCCACCAGATGTGTCTCTGATAGAGAAGAAAGAAGAAGGAGGAGGAGGAGGAGGAGGAGGAGGAGGAGGAGGAGGAGGAGGAGGAGGAGGAGGAGGAGGAGGAGGAGGAGGAGGAGGAGGAGGAGGAGGAGGAGGAGGAGGAGGAGGAGGAGGCTACCATTTCCTGCCGTAGTCCACAATCGTCTCCTTGGTGTTGTCGACGTTCATCCGCAGGTGGTTACCCTGGCGCCATCTTGTCAGGACTATATCTCTTCTCTTCATTGTTGAAGCTAGTTGTGGGTAATCTTACTTTATGGACTCGGAATTTTCCAAATCTGCTGATTTGCTGATTTATATTGTCTTCTATCCAATCATGCTGTCACTCTGTACTTTCCTTTGTTCATATCGATCATAAGAGAGTTTATATTTTCAAGACTGCAGATGATGATGATGATGATGATGTCATCATGGCCACATCAACATACCAAAACATGCGTAGAACTGGAAATATAAATACATTCTGCATAGAATAGAATAGAATAGAATAGAATAGAATAGAATAGAATAGAATAGAATTATTCTTTATTTTGCCTCAGCAGGAAAATTTAGGTGTGACCGCAGCAAGTTAAACTTCAATGGAAACATCCATATTCAAAATATGGTAAGAAAAATATAAAAAATAACTGAAACTGTACAGTAAGAACAACGTAAGAAAAATAATACTGGATTGCTATTTACAATAGCAAACAAGAAGACTATTTACAAGAAAAATTTAATAACATCCCACTGATGCGCAAATAAGACCTCATGAGTTTGATTTTGTTAGGAGAAATGGCAGCTATGAAGTCTGGGAGGAAGAATCTACAATAACGTTCCTTTGTGCACCTTAGGATGCAGCAGTCTGTCACTGAAGGAAGCTCTCCAGTTCGTGAAAGCGGCGGGAGACAGTGTCTATCGGAGATGTTATTATTTTAGCTGGAGTACCTCCGTCTCCCACCACCTGCTCTGGGTTGAGGGGGCATTCGAGGACAGAGCCGGCCTTCCTGATGAGCTTATTTAACTGCTTCCTCTCAGCTGTAGATAAGCTGCTGCTCCAACATATTGCACCACAGAAGATTGCTGGTGCCACCACGCAGACTCACAAAAAAAATTGAGAGAGAGAGAGAGAGAGAGAGAGAGAGAGAGAGAGAGAGTTGAATCTTTTAAGACTATAGTCAGGAAGTTTTGCAACAAGACAAGCTTTGCTCCTTTCTGCTTGCATGACGGAGTATCGCCGTATGTTTGCGATTTCATTAACACAAGTGAAGACACCCTTACTGCAAACCATAAGTTAGCAGACTTGCTACCGCATAAACTGTCAGTGAGAGGTGTTTAGCATATTTGCCAGTACATGATGAGAGAATGTCATTTAGTAATCCCCCACACAGTTGTATTAGCTCAGTTTTCTTTGTGGGTACGAGCATGGAGCCTCTGTGCTGCAGGAATGCTGTGGTTAAAAGCTCCATCTGATCTATACCATATGGAAGCTTCAATTACTGTGGCCTAACACAGGGGACTACAGCCTGCAGTCACATGACCGCTGAAGGCCAATCGTGTGC
The DNA here is from genome assembly GCF_904066995.2 of Poecilia reticulata. NCBI lineage: Eukaryota > Metazoa > Chordata > Actinopteri > Cyprinodontiformes > Poeciliidae > Poecilia > Poecilia reticulata. The sequence goes on from NC_088851.1 coordinate 8,765,073, forward strand.
ACTTGTGCCGCACGCACTCCTGCTGCCGTGCAGTCTCAGCGTTGGAAGTGTGCTGCGAGGGAACGCCATCTATCCTGTGCTGTGTTCCTGGAGCTCTTTCATGGCAGAGAACGAGGGAAGTCAGGCAGTGTGTATTTCATACATGACCGTGTGAAAGTGTTGGACAAACAACGAGTTCAAAAGCTTGTCAGAGTCAGATCCAGCTGCACAGTTGCTGAGGAGGATCAGAAGAGGCGCTCACGTTACTCCGCTTTTACGGTTTCCACATTGGCTGCTTGTGCGTTGTGCACTGGGGTTTCAGCTGCTTAAAGACGTTCACACTGAGATCTTAGTCTCACATATTTGTAGGATGAGTTATTCATCTAACCACACCTCTGCGGCCTTCTTTTGGTAATATTCAATATCTGAGCACAACCTCACACTGTCTTTATTACGGAGCCGGGAATCAAACCTAGAGACAGTGGAGTCTCTATGTGGTGAACTTGCTCTATACTGACCTGGTCCATAGATGTGTTGAAAAGCAAACTTAAAAACATTACATTTCTCTGTGTTTCTTTTAGTGACCTTTAGGGATTGTATCCTTAATTCTACCGGAATTAAGGATAATTAAGGTCAAATAAAGTAAGACAATCTTCTGACTTTATTTTGAGCTGATTTAGCTTTTTGGTGGTGATCAAAGAACTATAATAACATGCTTTGAAGTACTGTTATGTGAATTAAATAGATTTCAGTTTATTTTTCTTTACATTTTTATTTGCTATTATAGATTATTTTATTTTTATATTCCCTTCTTTTTTTATCTTAGATTTAGCACTCCTATTTTGTCTTTTAATTTTATCATGGCTTATTTATTTACCTATTTATTTATTATTTTAAGTACTTTATCAATACTCCTCCTATTATTTAGTTTAAATCTTTATCATCTTCTTACTTATTTATTTTTCGTTTTATCATTTATTTGTCTGTTTATATGTTATTTTAACTTAGTTTGTAATATCTATTCCTCCTTTTAGTTTTAACACGAGATTTCAGACCTTCAGAAATGTCATGTCTTCTTCTTGTCCTCTTCATCATTTTCATCTTCCTAAGTCTCAAATCAACATCACTTCTGGTAGCTACACATTTCTTAACATTTAAGCTTAGTCTTGATTAGCTCTTCATTTATGTTTTCCTGTTTGTATCTTTTTTATTTATTTATTTTTCCATTATCTCCCACTTTGATCTAAGCTTTTGTTGGCTCACCATCACTGTGTGCCAACAAAAAAGCAGCACCTTAGGAGAACGCTCCCTCATTCCGTGTAGCATTGAGAAATCTTATGCCTTTGCACCGTCCTCTAATTAGATAGAAAACAACTGCCAATCCGTAAATATGGTCCCAATTAAAGGAAAATGGATAGTATAGCTGTAGTGGTGTGTTTGGGAGCCGTTCCTGCTTTCATTAGGACTGCTTTCTTGGCTGCGTGCTGCCATGCAGATGTTCGATTTGAATCTCCACTGCTCCTCTGCCAGATGTTCTGCAGTCAGGAAGACGAGCGGAGCAGCACTGAGGCAGAGCTCTGCTTGGAGCTGTGCTCTGCAGGTGTCCTCCCTGGTGCATCCGAGAGTTTGGCTCTGTATACTGCAGCACGTCTTCAGAAAGTCCCGTCTCCCCAGCTCTCTCTTTCTGTGCGTCTCCTTTCCTCACCTTCCTCCTCTCCCACGGGAAGGACGTGGACACAAAGGAAATCAATTAGGCCTGTTTTCCCCCCTCAGAAGCCACGCCGTAGCTTTGATTGTGCTTTTTTTACATTTCCCTCACGGGGACGGGGGGGCCGCTGCGTGGAAACAGACAGACTCTACGGGGAGGCAATAACAAAGAGACTATTGTTGGAGCACTTTCTCCAGCACACCTTGGTGCAATTAGGTGTATTCTTAATTAACTGAAGAAGAAATGTAATTACTTTTATTAAAGTGCAACGTGTGACACAGCTCTTGAGAGGCAGAGGGCTGATTCCTGCTTGCACAGTCACTCTCCAGGGTTAGTGAGGGCTTTTTGGTGGTATCAAATAGTTCTGTGGATATGAAGAAACTTACAATTATGATATCACTTGTGCTAATAACACAAGTTACTGCAGAGTTCTTGAATCTGACTTTATCTTACCTGCTCCAAGAAAGTCCTCAAATAAATTAAGGATATATCATTTTTTTTCATTTAGTACAAGACGTCCCTATTGTCCCAGTCCGATATTTGACCTCAACAATGAGTCGTCAAGCTGAAGCGGATAACTGAGGAATAAAAATTAAAGCGTGTAATTCTATTACTCTGCCAGCAGAGGGAGATGTTGTCTCTGTTTTAGCGAAAATAACCTGCAGTTAAGGCAAAGAAATCTGGATCCATGTATTTACGGTCAATTTGGTGCTACTTGTAATATGCAGATGGTGTATCTTTTTTTCTTTTCTTTATTTTTACAGTACAAGAAATAGTAATGTTTGTCTTTTTTTGTTGATCAAAACCCCAGATAAACTAATAGCATTGGGTTGCACTGACTTCAGACTTCCAGCAGGGGTCATCATTCAACGAGATTTTTGCCGTTATCCTCGCTTTTTAATGTGCGCGTCTCTAGCGTGAGAAATTACACTTTTATTTCGTATTATGAAATAAAGCTGTCTAGAACTTTTAAACATAGTATAATCAAATAATTTCACAAAAAAAATAAATAAATTCTCATTTACGCTAGTATATAGTAGTACAGTTTGCTACTATAACTTCTCCATCTCCCATCTGCCTCATGGCTGTGAAAAAGGCACAGACCCACAGAACTCTTGGCTCTAATTCAAAGGGATTAGCCATACTTTACTTCTGGGTTATTAATACTGTGACCTTCGCAAAATGAAAGCGAGGTCACAATGAGAGAAAGATGAAAGAAATATCAGAAACGGATAGTGGACACTGGAATATGTGGCACTCAGAAAGACGCCCTCTGTTCCTCCAAAAGGCCCCACCTCGCCGGGGAATCCTGTCGGCAAGTTTCAGCTCTCAACCAAAATACCAAACGAGAGCCTCGCATTTTCTTTTCTCTTTTTTTCTTTTGAAGAGCAGCTGGGGAATGACCAAGTGGGTCTTCCTTTTTTTAGAGGGACACTTGCAGTTGGTGAGAGCTCTGGAAAGCAGTCTCACAGACGTTGGTAGGAATGAGAAAGGGAACGCGCCAGGAAGTGGATTTTAGTCTGGAGTAGACCAGACGGATATAGAAATTTAAACGATGTGGAAGAAAGACATGCATGCTAAAATAAAATATCAAAGTCAGTGCTAAAATTTCTATGAGCAGTTGACTGATGTAGTCGGTGGGCTGAGGTCTCATCATGGGAGTTTCTGTCAGAACCTGACATGCGTTAAAGAAAAGATGGATCAGGGAATTACCAACAAACCTCCTTTCAAACAAGTACAACTTTGCATTCATGCTCTTTGAAGCACATCTTCAGAAAGACTAGGAATACCCAGAATCTGAATTTGTCAAAAGAGCAAAGTGTGTCAAAAAACTCTGCTAGAATTTTTAATTTGCTAAATGTTTTTTTGTGTAGAAGCACTTAGGCAGTAAACCCTAGAAAAAAACTTGCCAACAAAAGCTAGTAGTTTAATGTCTTTTCCCTGCTGACTGATGACTGATGAGGGAAGCTTAAACAACACATCCAGCACCGGTACATCTGCTGAGTACTGAGGGGTTTCTGCACAAACGCAGCATTTATTGATCAGTCAACATGCTGCCACGCATTCAGAAAAACCTTGATTAAGCAGACATTTAGCAAAGTACATCCTGTAAAACCATTTGAACTTAGAAGAGCCTAAGAGTTGTACAAAAATGAACTTTATCTACTACCCATCTATCTTAATATGCTACTGAATTTTCTGCATTTAGGCTTTAACTCCCATGCGACTCTCTTGAAAATGAAAGGGAGCGCCATAAGAGGGAGGATCAAAACCTCCAAAACCTTCTGCCAGCTGCTTCCACCACACCCCGCTCCCCACAGGGGCCCTGGCTGGGCTTGTCAGGATCTGTGTCCCGCCTCACCGTGCCACATGTCCCTCCATAACCATACACTCATAACAGACATTGATATTAAAGTGACATTTTCAAACGTAAACAAATGTGCTAAACATATGCCTGGGGAATGCAGAGAAAGTGTTTTAAAAGAAGCCTGAACCAACTTAGAAAGATGTTTGCCAAGTAAAACAACACGCCTGCGTCACTTAAAAAAGGCCTTCGGTGGAACCAAATCCACCCCACACCCACACTGCCGGGTGGGCGTGTGGAAATATAGCTCTTCCAATCTAACTGTCCAAGGCTAAAAACACAGAGATGCGCTGCTTTTCTGCAGTTAAAAAAGGCAGTGAGACTTTACTAACAGAATGTATTTTGTCTGCAGAAAGCCACCCCAGGGCCAGAATCGGTTCAGATTCAGAGTGTGTTCGCATGGTGAAGGGTCAAGGTTGGAGAGCTCACTGAGGATATTACATAAACTGAGAGCTGGAGGTGATGTCAACCAATTTTATCAGTTCCAGCTCATCAGAATTTAAGTGCGAATGCTTAACCACCTAACGATAGCTAATAGCCCAAATTTAGATGGGAGCTAAATATGCAGCGCAAAGTTAAGAACATGCTTTTGTCCAATTCCCTACGAAATTGTGCCTTCAACTTAGCAACACATTAAGTTAGTTCATTTCTATTACCTAATGCTTGAAAGTTCCCTTATTTTCTTCTCTTTTTTCTAATTAGTGAACAATTAAGTTGTATTTCCTCATGGAGTTAAAGTATACATATTTATACAAGACAAAGTGAAAAATTCCTAATGTTATCATGCAACATGTTGCACCTGTAACAAGTGGTGAATTCACAAATATTGAATTAGGGGAGCGGAAACGAAAAAGTCCACAAATCCATTGGAAACTGTGACAAAATGTGAAAAGAAAAAAAAAAGATTTTAGAGGTATTAATATTACACAAGATCTAATTTTAATCTTAATGTCCATATTTCAGATTAATCATCTCTGGTGGGATTTACACCTGTAACACATGAAAAAAAATGCGAATAAATCCTAGAATCTTATATAATGACAATTTGCCAAGAAAAAAACTCTGTGACCAAGTAAAGAGACTGCCGTGTGGGATTACAGGATTAGATTAGATCACTTCTTAGAGCATTCTGACTGGAACTGGTTCATTATTTACACTCCGTTGCAGTTCCAGAATAAGACGGCTAAAAATCACATCCTATTTTAATGCGTGGAGAAATAGTAAATATAAAACGGCCCCATCCTGCAAATAAAGAGCCTCCTTGTTAAGGTCAATTTGACCCCTCTGCATCCACAATAATATCTTATCATCTGCGCAGTAGTTTCTCCATACCATTTCTTTAGTAGTGATAAACACCAACTTCTGTTTCTAAAAAAAAAAAAAAAAGAGAAATGTCTCTTAGATTGCTTTTAGTGAGAACATTTCAATAATTAATTCAAGCTCCCTTTTTATTCTGTGTTACCGAGACACATGCACGTGTTCGCCCGGCTGATCACATGTTACCCGTTCTGTGCTTACGGTTAAAGAAAACCCACAGCGGCGTGGTGTCCTTTAAATGCTCGTGTTTGTGCATTTCAAATGAAGGCCTCAGAAGAACTCAGTTGTGCGACCCGTGCTTTTCTCGATCTGGTGTCTGTTTACTGCAGCCGGCTCTGGGTCCAGCTGCATTGCAGGCTCCTCTGCGTTTGGTGGATTACTGCTGCATTTGCATCTCTTGAGTCTGGCCTTTTTGTGAGAGTTGGTGGGGGCGAGGTGCTGAAAGGAAAAAGGATGGACATGTAGTAGGAGAGGCAGGATTTTCACCAGTCGTGGGCCAACGTTGGCACCTGTTTGACCTTGGGCGGACGTGGCTTGTGTAGCACGTTTGGAATCGAGTCGTGTTGAAGACAGGTGTCCTGCTGGAATTTGAAAACACGCCGCCACCCCCCTGTTCCTTCCTGTGTTACATCTCTACAGCTGGTCGTCCTGATGAGGATAAAACGGCTGAACAGCAGGAGAATTTGTCTCCTACCGAAAGTATGCTGCAGTATAAGATTTCAGACACTTTCTGTTCTGCAAAGTAATGTTTGGATCAATGATCCGTCAGATATTTTGGAATTAATTTTGAAGTCAATACCTGGGGATGCTGGTATTCAAAGAAGAAATCCCAATAACCTTCCTGATAAATCAGAGTTGGTCAGTGGTGGGGAGGAGTCGCAGTCACACAACCCAGGGAGAACCCATACATGCATGGGGAGAACAAACAAACTAGATGCACAAAGAATTTTTACTGGACCTTTGACCTTTGTCAGATATAGATAATTGAAGTACAAGCTGAGAGTCCCTGGACTAAGCGGAAGCCGCTTTTTCTTCTCTGACATCCTGAAGTTGAGAATTTCACTCAGGGTGTTGCAGTACTTTTTCTGTGCTCTCAATTGTTCATCCAAAAACAAAATAATAATAAGTCTGCATTTAAATTCAATTCAATTCAATTAAAGATTAGCACTCAATTTCTGTGTGTGTCAAATAAGTTTTTCCTCATACATTTGACATAATAATTGTCTATTAGAGTTTTCACATATTGCAACTTTTTTCTGAACCTTACTATACCTACTGATGCCCCTGTTCCACCCTTCCTGTTTATCTGTGTTTGTCCCCGTTGGATAGCTGATCTGCAGACAACCAGCGCGCACCAAGCACCACAAACACTTTCAAAGAGAGACTACTCTACTGGCCTCAATATGTCCGATCGATCTTCCTGGCATCATCCACTCCTCAAGAGCCTAAAATCAGGCTGCCAACCCATTCAGGGTTGTCTTGATGTATTAACATCATGTTCCTAGATGTATTTTCCAGGGAAGGTTTTTTTCTTCACTCGAGTATTAGGGTAATTCAGGGCCACACAAAAAAACGTGCTCTGTGATTTTCTGTCTTACAGGAGACCAGCCAGCCAAAGGTTTTAGATTCACGCAGTAGTACACTGGATATCCTTTCAGCAGGTCTGATTGAGGTCTGAAGCTGAACTGGCAACAAACCTGCAGCCATAGCAAACACAGCTGAAGGCAAACAGTAATGAACTCTGCAAAACCTCAATGTTATCCCCTCAAGCTGTCCGGCGTACAGTTTGGCTGCCCTTAATAACCCCTTCAGTCTCTGATTGACCGTTAACTCTGAGGTCTTGTGAAAAAATTTTTACAAAGCGCACTCAGAGATAAAGAGGAAGTGGTTGCAGATATTTATGCTGACGGGTCTTAATCGGCTGCTCTACAGATGTGGGAATTATCAGCTCGGCTGTTCCCGGGCCTGCTCTGTGTCACGAGGCGGACAGACCAGACAGCACTAATGTGTGAAACTGATTATTTCAGTTGCTCTCAAGAGGCCCACTGGAGAGGTAGACTGTCTGCTGGGAGAACTGGTTGTCTCCTGTCAGGTCTTTAATGAGGCGTAAGTGAGCGTAGCAGTCACATGCATGCGCCGCTGAATTGTGAGAAATTCAGAACCCGATTTCCAACTCCACCCGCCTCTCTCAGAAAGCCCAATATGTGTAGAAGACAGTGAAGCCTTGAAAGAAGGAAAGCTGATCCACCAGAGCCACGTTACAGCGTCTTGTCTTACCTACAAATTCCTACAAGTCACTCTCTCTGAAAGAGAGCATTGTGATTCAACCGAAGGCTGCCTACTCCTCTTGTGGAAGAGAGGGAAAAGGAAGTGGGGGTGAATATGCTGGCCTAAAGATTTCCCGCCTGGCTTTGCCAGGCTGTGACAAAGACGTGATGCATTCAAGTACTGCCAGACGGGGTAGATGATTATTGAAAGGATTCTAAAACCATTGAAAAATTAAACCGATTATCCATGTGACTCTGTTATTATCGTTTTACTTTTATTTTATACCGATTTTTCAAATCTCGTAGCACCACACAAAACATCACCGGATGACTTCTGTATAAATAAAAATAAAATATCACTATCACAACACCTAATGGAGATGCTATGAACAGCGGACATTCACTTTGCTCAGGCAGGTTAGGCTAATCACATCCGTACAAAGTTCTGTAACTTATTGCATTGTTTTGATGCTATAAAATGTGAATCAACATAGCTTTATGTAACCTTTCATTGTGTAGAATACAAATCCACCTAATGAACATATTCAGCTTATCATTTAAATATATGTTTTTACTGGTCATAAACAGCACCACAACTTTGCAGGTGTATCCAGCAGCAGAAGCCATTATATCAACAACTATAGATTTTCATTTCATTTTAATTTTATGGTCTGAATTGATTGATAACAAAAATTTGCATTCAAGCAATAGCACTTCAACATATTTTTACTCAAGTTTTTTACTCTTCACCAAGAAATGATTACAATATCCTAATATAGAAATTAAGTAATCAGACAGACAAAAACGTAGAGTTATGTGCTAATTCTGTTGTTTATAGACTAAAATGAAGAAAAAAATGCAAATAGATAACATGATTACAAAATAAGACATTTTAAGCAGAAGAAACACTTTTCTTTTATATATATATATATAAATAAAATTAATAAAATTCATACTTACAGAAGTTGTTATATGCCAGGACTGGGTAAAGTGCTTTCAAATGACAATATGTTTACTGTTTATTCACTTGACCTACAGTTCTTTCCTCCTCTATAGGATCTGGAAGCCATGTCCAGCTACAAAGTTTGCTTATAACCTGAGTTGGAACTGCTGTGCGAATAATTAGCACAGTTTCCAAAAATACAATTAGCATGATGCAGAGTAAACCTTATCAATATTTAAAGGTGGCAAAAATGACTGGTTGAAGAAAAGTTTCTGTCACATAGTTTTGTTAAAAATAAAGGAAACAATAGAAATAGGTGTAATACATTTGGAAAATTAAAAATATAATCAACTGGTAGGTTTGAAAATTCTGATCCGCACATCTCTATTGTTGCTCTAATTGGAAATGCTTTAGGCTACATCTCAATACCTGCTTCATGCAGAAATATTATTCAGCCTGGATTATAGTAAGTGAAGGGCGAGAAGAGAGTTGTCAGATGCAGCTATGATATTCACAAAAAATATTTGAAATTATTTTTTTTACGAAGGAGGGGGTGGGGGGTTTGTTGCCAAGTAGGAATATTTCCGACAGTCCCTGAAGTAGTCAGGGCGGGATTTTTGTTGGAAGTAGGCGGGGATATGCAAATGAGGCATAGATGCTCTGGCTGCTGTGGACGGCGGGACACTTGCTGTTTTGGGAGAACCGGAGCACGAGGAGAGGAGAAATCCCGGGTGGACAGACAAAACTAGTAGACCAACATTTCCTACAGCTCCAACATGGCCTCAAAGTGCCCCAAGTGCGACAAGACGGTGTATTTCGGTGAGTAATGCAAGCAGAGTGGACTTTAGTGTGCTTAAATTACATTTGACCAATAATAACGGTGGCGCTAATTTAAATGTAAACATTTTTAAACAGTAAACATTTGGGTCCATTCGTTTTATGCAGTGTTGTTTTTTAGATGTTATCGATTGTTTAATGTAATAATTATGTTTGTGCTATGAAGACACATAATAAGTAACACTGCTTTTTAAAATATATATATATAGTTTAGAATGTGAGCAAATCTTCCACACATTGCACCTACATATTTGGTCAAATTTGTCTGCTGTTGGGGCTATGACAAATTATCACTGTACTGGCGGGAAATATTTAAACTGTTCATAGTTTTCCCATAAGGATTCCTCACAGAAGTCCTCAACATTCCTTTCACTGGGCCAATTTTAGGGGTCATAGTCACTGGAAAAGTAAATGATTCACTTGAACAAACTCTGTGAAACCCAAAAGCTGTAGATTTGAAGGGGTTAATGAACAAAAAGAAAGTAAACAAACACAATTTTCATTGAGTGATCCCTCTTTATGTCATCAAGTGGTGGTCAGTGTGGAAATTTGTGATGTTTGTGCCGTCTGCTGCAGATCAGATGAAGGATTTATCCCGCTCTGAGTCCGATCTGTGCCATTTTTAATTTGTTGTGTTTGGTAAAGCTCCAAGCTCGGCGGTTGGCTCAGGAGAATAGCTGTCAGAGACCTATTGCCAAGAGAGCCATATGCTAAGAGTGTCCACTCACAGAAGATGGTAGCAACATCACGCTGCGTCAGTGGGATGGAAACCTGGAAATGTACATCTTTTTCATCCTTGTAAACAAAACTGAGAAATCAAAACACCCACATGACGAGAGCTCTGACTCATACTTCCATACAGCGAGGATGATTACTACTTATATGCTCTGTTTTATGAAAAGATGCTTACAGTTTGAGATGTGCCTAGATTATAGGAGCTCAGATTCTCAACATAAACAGTAATTTACATCCTCTGCTCTTCACGTGCATCCTCCTCTGTTGAATTTTTTTCCCCTTAATTTAAGCTTGTGCTGTTGATTTTTTCATAATCCACTGTTTGTGTTGGAAAAAACACAGAAAGCACAGCTCTACGCAATTCACAGTGCTCATCAGTGGGGGTCAAAAGCAATTATGTGAGTGGATGGAAGGACTGTTACGTAACAGAAGCGGCCCGCAGCACGCATCACAGCTGCTCCTCATCCTCCGGGTCCCGGGAGTCACTGGCATGGAATAACATCCCTACAAATAAGATTTATTTACAGATTTCAAACATATGAGTATTCACTTCTCTGAGTAGCCTTAATTCTCTGCAGCGTGTGAATCACCGCTCCCCGTTGGTGTGTGTTATTTGTCTTTATGTAACGCACTTTGGTCCGGGTCAGTTATTTTTGCGTGAGGTGTGTCCTTCTGGGTGGAGCAAGTGATGAAGATGATGAAGGGCTCATGGAGGAGTGCAGGGAGGCGTTAATGACAATATTAACGTTTCAGTCATTTTAGAGCGAAGCTGTGAAATGTGCAAGGAGGAATGGAGCGGTCAGGGTGGGAGTAACATTTGGCCTGCAGCAATAACAGCATGCTTAATGACAGTCAGATACTGTAAAAAAAAAAGTTCAGCAGCACTACCTACACACGCACGCGCGCACACACACACACACACACACATCTTACAATAATGTTGCTCCTGAAAGAGGTGAGGAATTCTGAGCAGGGGTGAATTAACAAGTCTGCAGGAATGTAGAAGTTACAAAGCAGACATGAGTGGGTGTGATGATCAATCCTTCTGTCCATTGTGTTCCCCTTATGAGAATGTGGTGCTTCAAAGGTAAAAAGTCCAGGAAGATATAGAAGACTTCTCCCCACGGATGCTCTCCAGCTGAGTTTTAAGTGGCCGGAAAACCTCCAGAGGGAGATGTTTTGATCAGAGGCCCGAGCTATCTCAGAGGACTCCTTTTGCCCTGGAGGACTGCTGACTTTACTTGGAGGTCATTGGCTTATCTCTGACCTCCTTCTTTCCAGTTCTTTTGGACTTGATCCATCTCTTATTAACATCGGAGAAGGTTGGACGGTTCTAAGAAATGTAGAACTTCGCTATTTGGCTCAGCTCTTTCATCAACTGACTCCTTTCTACGTGGAGGGGCAGTGGCTCGTCTTTGAGATCTCCCCATAGATAATTGAGATATTCTCTAAAGGTGAGCCCAGCCAACCAATGAAGGAAGCTAATCTCAGTCATTTATATGCAAGGTGTGTTCGTTTTGGTCATGAACTATATGTCATGTTGAGGTTTAACGAGAGCAGTGACTTGAGATCTTTGCTTTTTAGTGCTTTTTCAATTGACTTGTTGACGCATCGGAAAATCGAGAGTTGTGGTCTTTTGACCAGATTTTTCTACGTTTGAGTCCTTTCAATGTGGGAGAGCAGCAGCTTTTGGCAGAACTCCCCTGACTAATGGAGCAAGCTGTCAGTCTTGAGGTCATTATCTGAATCTCACATTCATCGTGATTCATAACTCCTTTCTGTGTGAAGGATCGAGGGCTTTACCTAGACCTCCTCCTGAATGGTTCAGTTCCTGACCATGTCCAATCTCCGCATGAAGGAATTTTAGCCCAGCTGTCTTCATCCATTCCACCATCATTTGTGGTTGATGTCAAGGAACTTGAACTCTACCACAGAGGCTGACCTCCTAGTCCATCTTTTTCTTTTTCTTCAGAACTTTAGGTTTACTCTCACAGCTCCTTAATATCTAGTTTTGAACCGCTTTCATGCTGAAGGTCACTGGCTAAGGATGCCTGTAGAACCACATCGTCTGCAAAAAGCAAATATGATACACTGAAGTTCCCAAACAAAGACTCTCTTCTCTCCACGACTACGCCTTTAATTTTTTCATATGTTCTCAAAAGTGTGTCATTGATGGAGAAAATTGTCTATTTCCTGTCTTGTTTAGCTCTCCTTTTTCTTCATGCGTTGGCGGTTTGCGATGTATTCTAAAAAGCAGCTACTTGCCCACCCTGTAAAAACCCACCTGGCCCTCCATCTGGTTCCCTCGGCATGGGAGTTAAGCAACAGTAGATTCATTATTTAACACCAAATATTTTTTTTCTTCATCTTTTCTGAATAGAAATGCTTTTTCAAAGGGCAGTGGTGAGCCGCGACTGGGATGGAAATTCCTCTGGTTTTCCGTTGAAGCTTTATTGGGCACTGACGTTTTAGCTTAATTGCAACTTAAGGGGAAAATGTTACCTCTACTTCTGGAGTTTCTGCCACTTAAAATGCTGATTTGATTTCAGGGACCCCAAAAGAAAAACGTCAGGAATAAAAAAAAAAATTAAAAAAAGGAAATCCCTCGTCAGAGTTGGTATTGAAAGAATGTGAACGTCTCGGGGGATTGTATGGGTATGGTTGGTTGAATACCACATGTCCACATTGTGGCCTCGCATCTGGAAGGGGACAGAAATGCTTGCAATAATACACCGGGGGGACTCTAGGCAGACATGTAGCCAGGCTCAGTGGGAATTCAGGCCATGTGATGGAGTCCAAGCCTGCATTCAGCTGATCTGTATCGTTTGCACGACAAACGGGGGCAATGCATCTTTGTGCCGCTAACTGAATAAACGAGGACTTAATGGGAACTAATGGAGCTCCTGGGTGAGCTTCTTCTTTCTCTCTTTTATCCACCGACTCCTCTCAGTCTCTTGGTGGCGGCCCAGGACTTGTAATTCCTCCTTCACTTTCCTTTCCGCTCTAACTGCACGGAATGGGGGAAGCAGGGTGAGATGGTTTTGCCTTTCTTTAAGCGGAGACTCCCTGAGTGCTTCATGCATTCTAATGAGAGGCGACATCTCTATTCAGACAGGGCTCTTTCTGTCTCTGCGCACGGTTCTCCTTCCAGAGAGCCCGAGTACCTTCGTCCCCTCGGTCTAACCAGACCGAGGGGACGGACGAAAGGCCAGCGGTCCGTTTCCCACACACCTCTCCCCTATTATTCCCACTTTTATCCCACACAATATGTGTTATTTATCCCACCCTGCTTTTCTGTCAATGCTAGAGCACCCTGTTTTCCACTTGGCTGCCCAGCGGGCTGGGTGAATGTGCCTTGTCGGTTTATGTAACGTCTTTTCTTGAGGTTTTTTCCTCCTGCTTTTTTTGGGAATTGCATAACCCACCAGCTCCTGTGCGGCAGTTAGCGAGGGTCTTCTTTCTCTGCCTTTATGAGGCACAAATATGATCCTCTAATGGAGATGGCATTAAGCTTGGTGCTGACGGCTCATCTTTTACCACTGCTTCGCACACAGGTACAACCGTTGCTGCGGTTTGACTTGTTATGCAACAGCATAGAGGAGCACAGTCGGTTGCTCATCCTAACGCACACGGTATTCTCCCTGTTCCCTGAATGAAAGGTGAGGTTGGCACAAATATTAGTATGCCTACTATCACAGAATGGCACTTAAACTGTAACATTTGTCAAGGTTAGAGCATACACAGAGTGGCATTTCTTTCGTTGGAGTGTTGGCTACTGAACAGCCCAGTCTTGTTTTTAATGCACACAGAGGCCTGTCACAATATCAAATTTAGCTGGACGATAAATTGTCCTAGAAATTATTGTGATAACCGATTATATTGTTTTGAGACCATTTTCAACTAATGTCATGGTAATGGCAAAATAATGCAAGAACACATTTTCAAAAAGCAATAAACTTTAAATTGTAATGAACATTTAACACTAGAAGTGGGAGACATTAAATATCAAAGATGAGTGAACAAAGCAGCACAGTTGTCCTTCAAAATAAGGGCTAGTTGAAACCAAAACACCATACAGAAGACTTTGTCATTCAGTTTTTGGTAGAAAGAGAAGAAAACAGGAAAACGATAAACCATGCCAATGGAAATTATTGAGCTTGTTTTAATTTATCCTGCGATTAATTAATTTATTGATCATTGTGAGAGGCCTATTCACACAGTTCCAGTTAAACCAGGAGTTTACCTGGTTAAATAAAGGAAATAATAATAACAAAAAACTTCCAGTAGAGTTTTAGAAATGTAATGTTTAAATTTGTGATGATGGAAAAGAAAAAGCTTTTTTTGGCATAATTTCCACACAGCCAACTGGCACGAGTCATCCATCCACCGTCTTATCCCGGCAAGGTTTGGTAGGGGAGTCGGTACCCATCTCTAGCAGGACACATCCTGGATACAACACCAGTCCATCACAGAGCAATACGGAGGGCAAAAAGACTTTCTAGTAAGGTCAAGTTAGAGAGACCAGTTAAACCTAACATGAGCAGTGAGAGCACCTGAGGGCGGGGGGCTGAGGTATCACCATGAGAAACAGCTTACCAAAGTAAAATCTGTTGCACAAATGACTTGGGGAAATAATATCTGCAAACATTTGTGTTTGTAATCAGATAGAAGGACTTGGGAAAGAAGTGAAATCGGATATCAGACTAGCATTATTATTCAGGTCTCCTACATGCATTGTATGCTTTGAGGTGCTTGATAAGACTGGGGGTCATGTTTGTGTTTTTTGGGGTTATTGACGACTGTAAAGAGAAATAGCTGGAGTCCGTTTTACAGATATGACAACAAAGCATCCAATCGATCCGATGGAAAGTTCAATTTGGGAACACACCACATTCCCAAATTGATGCCTTTTGAGGTCTTCCAGGTTTTAATTTGTGTAAATGATGTATGCACTTGGTTTGGACATGAGTCAGATGATGAAAATTGTATGCACCTCAAACAATATTTGTACTGTTCTAAGTATAGAACCTGATTTAATTGTACTTAAAGTGGAAACAGAAATTTCCATTGAGTTAGAACTTCATCTGTTAGACTCTGGAGCTTCTTCTCTGCACCATCCTGCCACACAGACATGCAGTCCATGCAGTTGGGCCTCAAGACTCACTTAAAACTGTCTACACTTTATGGCACTCTCGTGCGATCTCTTCCCTTTAGGGACTCATTATCAAATTAAAGCAATCTGGTGCACAATGCAAAGTCATAGAAATGACTCCGCTTCCTGTTTGAGAAGCACTCGATCTTTCTGAACGGCACGCAGCTTGGACACCGTGTCCCTTTTTTCTTGGAGAACAGATTCGGTGCAGGGAAAGCAGCTTTGGGGGGCGGAGGAACAAGTCAAAGAAAGATGGACGGTCGAGTGGCTGCTTCGCCCGCGGGTCTGCTAGTCGGCGCAGGCAGGATGCACGTTAACTGCAGTCCATTTACATCAGCCAGCGGGATTCCCAAGGTCGGCCTCGCTTGTACACAAAGGGAGGGGTGATGGGTAGTGAGCCCGGAGAGGAAGCCTCGCCTCATCTGAGGCAATGGACGACCTCCAGAGCTGGTTTTGCTATGAGGTTGCATCAGCCACAGGGAGTGAGCTGGATCCAAAACAATGTTTTTTAGTAGCTGTGAAGCAAACGAACAACCACCCTGAACAGTCACTGTGAGCCGCTCAGGGAGCTACGAGCGCGTACCGACCATAAATAAATCAATTCTGTTGGTTAACGCTGCCATCAGGGTCAGCCCCATGTTACTTTCACCAGATTTAGCAACATCCCAAAGCTGCTGCCACACTACAAAATAAAACTAAGGGGGATTTACAGGATAGATTTCCCAGAATTCCTTTTTAAAGTTAGTCTAATATAGTAGCATCTTCCTAAATTATATTAAGCTACACTGCTTATATGTTATATGTTATAATATGTTATAATAACAATATGTTATATCGAGTTTGCATCTCGAATGTTTTGTAATGAGCAGACAATAAAAACAACATGTGCTAAATTCACAGCATATTTATCTATTGAGAACTTTCCTTTGGTGCATGAATGCCCATTGTCTGTATGTGAAGGAAAAGGTCAGAAGTGCTGGAGGGTGTTTTTCCTCCAGAGAGTAGAACAAGGACGCAGACAGGAAAACACAGGGTGCTCATTTTTTCCCTTTGGTTAGTTGTTGTTGTTTCTCCCGGGACACAAACCGAGTGGCCTCCAGTCTGTTCCTCAGGTGCGTGGAGCCACGGTTATCACGCTGAAATCACAAACACCCGTGTGGACACAGCTGTTTCTAGTTGGACGAAGAGGGTGAAGAAGAAGATGAAGGGATGGCTGTGTGGTTGGGTTTATTGCAGAAAAGGGTCCAAGTCAGCTCAGGCTGCAACAGAACAGCACAAAACGCAGCATTAGGCGAATCAGTTTGTCACACCAGAGCCATCATGGCTGACTGTAGCTTGTTATTACTACCTGATGAATCCAAACGATGACCAGATTTTTCTCTTACAGAAACCAGCTCCTGATCAGAAAGCTCTGTTGTCCTCTTCCTTGTCAAGCAAATTACATTTCCGCCTGTTACACACTGATCGAATTATTGAGTGATAAGTAAACACACATATTAGATTTCCAAACCCAGACCTACCGACGGTGCTTCCTGTTGTTTTTGTGTGTTTTTTTATTTTTTTTTTAAATGCTGTGAATTCGGCTGTGTAAATCTTGCTCGGCGCTCTGTTCTCGTCGATCACTCGTGAGAAAAACGGGGACAATCTCTCCCCCCCAGTTAAAAAAAAAACAAAAACGAGTCCACCGGCAGCTTCGGCGTAGCTGCTCTGTCACTGCTGACAATCGGGGAGAGGTAATTAAGTCATTGGGAGAAATGCGGCTTAATGTTTCCCCTCAGAAGGCTGCTCGTTAGTGCTCCGTTTCCTAATGCTCCGTCCAATTATTCTGTGTTTGTGGACCATTTGTTGCAGGTCTGTTCCCAAGCTGCTGCCTTTGTGGAAAACCCGGCTCTGAGGGCAGTCTAGACTAAAAGTGCATCTCACAACCGAAGCCAACGGGGAGAATTAAATTAGAGCTTCCAAGAGGCTTTTTGTGACGTCAACGGCATGGATGCTCGGACGATCTCAAACCCAATCACGAGTAATTCATGCTCGCTAATGCTAAATCTATTTGATGTTGAATGGACCTTTTTATTCCCCTTAGTTAAAATCATTTGACTACAATTTACCAGAAATAACCTTTTGTGAAATTATATTATGCAGGGTGTAAAGTGACATGCAGATGCTTTCCTTTGTTTTGTTGTGGAGAACGTTGCCTTGTTTATTTGCAGTTCATTACAGATCAAGCTGGTCGTGTTATATTTTTTTCCTATACAGTTGAGGTTTTTTCTACTTTTGGGGTTAGGTTTAATGTTTTTAATGTATTTTTTTTGCTCTGTTTTTGGGTATACATGTTTAATGGTTCCATCAACCTCCACGTGTTTTATTAGGATTTTATATGATAGATCCCCACAAAGTCGTGGCTAATCATAGTTTTCAAAAATGTTAAAAAGAAAAAGAAAAAACGTGGCTTGCATTTCCTTTCTAAAGGTCTAAGGACTTAGATCTGGACTTTGACTAATGGGTTTTCTCCCACTATCCCTGTTTCCCCATTAACTCTGAGCAGCTTCCCTGACTCTCCTGGAAAAGAAACATCCCACAGCATCATCCCGCTGTCATTGTGTATCATCATGTGAAAGTTCTGCTTTGAATGTCACTATAACTTTGTCCCTCGTCCGTCTGTTGTGTTTGCTGGTCTGGATTAATTTATTTAGACGTATCAGAGTAAAAAAAAAAGGCTAAACGCTGCCACAAAATGACCAAATCTTAACAAGTATTTTTGTCCAGTTTCTAGTGCAAATATCTTACGAATAAAATTTCAGCAAGATATAGGAAGGTTTCTTTAGTCGATATTGCTTTATAATGACAAAAGCGTACTAATTCCACAGGCAGATTATTTTGCATATAGCAAGACATTTTTCCCATAAATGAAATAAAATGCCAGTGGAACTTGTACTTTTTGGTTTGATCGATATCTTTTTTATCAATTTTAGGTGTGTCTTATTTCTAGTGCACTAAGAGATTTGCACTAGAAACAAGACCAGAAATACTTGGTGAGATCTTGAGTTTTTGCAGTGAATACCACGTTTCCGTTGTCTAAATAAACTAATATCAACATCCTTACTATTTCAAGTTGTACACTATTTCGTTTTGGTCGCACATAAAATCCTTCTAAAAAGAGTTTGTGCTTGTAACACAACGTGATGAGGACAAGTTGACGGGGGGGTGAATACATTTGCACGATGCTGTAATAGTTGCGTTGGTAAGTGAGAGTCGGATGCAGATTGTCTCTGTGATTAAAACCACACTGACAATGCAATCAGAGACTCCTGGACATGAAGAAATTAAGTTAAAGAGCTTTCAGAGGTGCAGGTATCAATCGACCTCTGGCGTCGACCCCTGTCCAGCTCGGCGTCACTGTAGGGACCGCGCTCTGTTCGTCAGGGTTTAAAGTCAGCGCTGACATTCTCGTTTTTGAAGGCACCGGCTCTCAATTACATAAACACGAACAGTCTGTCAAATCCAAAGAGCCTCTAAATGCCTCGGCAGCAATCATATCTCACATGAAACCGTTTCCACAAATGAAGGCCTTTACATGCTTGCACCCCAAATTATGGACTATTTAAATATCTTTAGTTAGTCTTCCATGTTTAATCTGTGCAGCTGCTAAATCCGTGCAGAACATCCAATAGGAGAGATGCTTGTCATTTGCAAGGATGACAACAAAGAGATGCCCAGTTCACTGAAAATGATCCACTTCCCCATGGCTCTGTCAGCGTAGGTCAGGTAAGATGTACGAGAACCTTTCAGTTGGAGTTTTTTTCCACCTGTGTTTACGTCAACATTCCCAGGAATCCCCCCTTTTTTGTGGGCTTTGGATAGAGAGCAGGCAGGATCTGGCACGTCCTCTTCACTGTTGACATTGCCAACGTGAGTTTCTGTCAAGTTGCTCCCCCTTGTTTGTTTGTTTTAAACCGGTGGGGGTTTTTACCCTCATGTAGGCGGGAGGATGCGCTGCAGCTTTTTCATTTGCATCATTTGTTCCCACGTGTTCACTATTTTAGGATACCGTGATTGTTTATTGTTACGCAACGCATTTTGTTTCTTGGTGCATTAGTCTGGACTGAATAAAGGATGACGAGGGCAGATAGTGACTCAGTTTATCTAGGCCAGCCAAACCCCCACCCTCCCTTTTCTTGCACTTAATACGCCAGATGAGTTCACCCTTCTTGTTAGATTAACGTCTTTTTCAAAGTGGGAACTATTAAACGGTGGACATCTGCAGAGAACAAGCAGCAGTCCCCCTGAAGTGTGTATCCATTCATCCTCTGACTTTTAAAACTCTGAGTCCGTTTTTGTGAATGAGTCATTGACAAATAGATTTCCCCAAGGACACCCAGGCAGTTTTCCAGTACTCGGTTTCTGCGCCATTCTGTCAACATTTGAAAGGTCATACGGTGACCTCAGACATGAGAGGAATTGATGCAAATCTACTTTCAAGAGAATCTGAACACATCCTGTTTTTACTTTTTGGAGCTGAAGTTGTAGCGAAAAGGGAACTACTTACTGGGTTGCACAGACATGGAATGTCAATTTTCTTATGAATGACAATTTGACACAAATGTTAAAAAAAGAAAAGATAAACAGGAATTTCCTTTAAGATTCTGGTCAGCATTGTTGCTGAGGATGTGTTAAAATTCGGTGCGAATGAATGGAAGCAGCTAAAATTCTCTTTTTCTCACATAATCAGTCTGTTTCTTTACTCGTGCACCTCACCGATGTAGTTGTCAAAATGTTATTCTTACACCTACGTAGTTGCGTTTTTGTGTAGCAAGATGTAAAAGCTACAGAGAATTCTTACCCACGAAACTTTATGCTCACAAACAACACCTGCAGTCACCTCATGTTATTGCATGAAGTGTTTTGGTTTTTCTCTGAGTCGTGTGTGTGTATTTGTTTCTTCCCTTGGACCCCCAATTGCAGCTGTTTCATGATTCTGGGGTGAACAGCGATTCAAAAGCACACCTGGTGCTCACCTCTGCTTTCTGTTCTCGCTCTGTGTTTTTTTTTTAGGTTGTGAATAATATTTCACAGATTCCTGATGGAAAGGTATTTTTTTATTGTCAAGAATTCGATCTGTTTTCTGTTAAAGGTGACCTTAAAAACCTAACTATGGCGGTGCGTTTCCATTTACTAGAGTTGTGACGCCGAGGACTATATTTGTCAAAAGGCAGATTCTTTTCTTTAGCTTGAAATATTTCTCTCTGGTTTAAGAAATAAAAATTATTCAAGCTGCAATTTATTGTGTAAATTGCAGCGTGAATTGCTGGACTTAAGAAGTTGTCCAGCGCTTGGTCTTTTTCCAAGACCCCGCTTCCATGCACAGTGTGAGTTTTTTCCCTGGTCTTGTGATCCATTTGTCGTAATTGACAGAGTTAGCAGAGTGCGACTGGAGAAAGAACAGAGTAATCTCATCTCTCGAATCAATCCTGAGGGAATTATTTTCCACTGGATAATATAATGTGATTCCTTTGTAATTTTTATCAAATCAAATTTAACTTCATTACCCAAAGTTGATTTAATCAGGTTTACAAAGAAGTAATTGAGAGTCAGTCCAAGGAGACAGTCTAGCTGTAAACCTGCAGATTTTCTATAATCAAAAAGTGTTACGTGTGGCTATTTGGGGGTTTTATGCATTTTTTTAATAGAAGAACTTTGATTTTTTTTTTCTTTTTTAAATAAATGTTTTAGTGAAGTCATGTGGCAATTGATCTAATGTATTCATAAGTTTTCATAAGTTTATTCTTTAAAGGAATAACTTTTTTTTTTTTTTTTAGAAAATGACATCTTTCAACGCTAACATTTTTTTTTGTTAGAAATGTACCAGGCAATATTCAGAGTTTCATATTTTTTAGCTCACTTTGATTGAGAACTCAAAATTACTATCGTTTTCCAAGCAACGAACACACCCTTCTTAAATAATATCAGATTGCAGTGACCACAAAACTCTGCAGTGTGGAAGCTATTACTGAGGGAGGAAGACTCAAAGCTAACTATTTTGAAATATCAGTGAAATGTTTCAGACTTAGTGCAGAGCGAGATCTATAATCAAACACAAATCTGATTTGTGCATCTATGCTGTTTATGTCTTTTCATCATCCAAAAAAAAGTACATTCCCACTAAGGCTACTCTCTCTTTTCATCTTTCGCTTGCAGACAGTAATTATTATTTTCTTTTTAAACCTTTCCATAAATATATACTATAACATGAAGCTATGTTGCAGCGTGGAGGAACAAGAGCCTTAATGTCTGCATATGAGCTGGCTGCGTGCGCACATGTTTGTGTGCTTTATGAGCTGGGGCATGTAGGAAACGGGCCGAAGTATCCGGCTATTTTTGCTGTTCCTTGATAAGAGAAGGTGTTTCCTCTGCTGCCAGGATGACTCCTTGGGGCCCATTGTTTGGAGGCAATGGTGATTTGTTGTTTTGAAGTGTACGTTTTGCGTCCCTCGCCTGTCTGGATGGACGACTGCAGGAGAAGTGCACCGAAATGGGGCTTAGGGGAGGGGGGGGAGGTGGTCGTGTGCATCAGGGTGGGGGAAGGGAGTGTGTGTATGTTTTCTTTTTTTTTGTTGTTGTTTTTTTTAATAGATTATTCAAAGAATCTGGGTTAGATATGGATCCCCCCCGCTGTTTCTAACGCCGCTGTCAGTTAGCCCGACTATGACATCATCGCCGTATCCCGGTGTTGTACACAGGCATCCCCACTGTTCCCGCCTCCAAGAAAACAATCCCTCTGTTGGCGTGATGACAGCATCCCCATCAAGGCCAGAGACAACACAGCACAAACCAATCATTATTGTAGATGGTGAAGCAATGGGGGACGTCATTCCTCCCCGCAGTGGCTGATTGAAGGGCGCTCTGTGATACAAACATGCACAATTGATAGAGGGGCCAAAGGGGGATTATTCACAGTAATCTGCACAAATGTTGCTTGATGTGAATGTTTGCATTGATCCTACTTCCCTTCTGTCTTTTGTCTTTGATTTGCAGCTGAGAAGGTGTCATCACTGGGGAAGGACTGGCACAAACTGTGCCTCAAATGTGACCGCTGCAACAAGCTTCTGAATGCAGGAGGCCACGCAGAGGTCAGTGGGTTCAAACTGTGAAAGAGCTCAGAGGAAAAAAGTGTGGAATCACTTGGCTGCGTTTGAAGCTTCACCAATGTATATATAATGTGTGTATATATATATTTGTCTCCATGAAAAGATAAAATTTTTGTTTTTTCCCCAAATTAGTTTCAATTGCCGTGTAGACATTGTGTCGGAGGAAGATGTTTTTGCTTTATGAGCTCATTTGTTTCAACCATTATTCATTAATGATTTTTACATTTTTTTATTTTTTATTTTTTTAACCTTGTCATTGAGATTACAAATCATTTTTGCAAGAGAATCCTAGTCTGACTTCTTGAAGTCAAGTCAGCCTTTTGTTGTTTTTTGTTTTTATATTCTTATACTTTTAAAATGAAAGTTGACCAAAGTGCTGCACAAAGTATAACAACAACACACAGTTAACTTTACCAAGATATAAACTACGATAACACATGGCAATATGATCAGATAAAAGAATGAGACGAGACGACGCAGCACAGTAGTCACAGGTCTGCAACCTTTAGGACTTTAGTATTCCTGCAGTGCTACTGCAACGTCTAAGAGCCAGAATCGATTGTTGCCTGGTGATTATCAGACTTACAGACAGAATCTCTGAATTTTGGCCTTTTGGCCCTGAGGTGTCGTGTGACACGAGTCCGTAGTCTCTTTTAAAAGGTCCTGTGACGTATCGAAGTGTTATTTGTCCTTCTCTGGGTCATGATATGTCACAGTCCTTGTGCATCTGTCACCAGATATATTTGTGTCTGCTTTCCGTTTTCCGGGCCTGTTGTGTGTGTCTCGATATGTCGGTTCTTCATGGGACGTTTTACTCCCTCCAGCCCTGCAGGATGAGCCGTTTTCAGATCCTCCCTCTCTGTCCTGCAGAGTCAGACTGCAGTATCACATCTCAGTCAGGTTCCCCTGACGCTGCACTGCTCACTGTCCGCTTCTGCCTTTTCAGGATTTTCTCATCTCATCGTTTTTGATTTACCCGTTCATGACCCGGGCAACTATGTTTTCTTTTTTTTTTCTTTCTTTTTTTAAACACTCTTCTTGATCTCCCGCTCTTTTTTTTTTTCCTTTTGGTCAAAGAGGATGTGATCTCAACTTCTTTGGACACAAAAGCAATTTCCCCCACAGACCCCAAAGGATGCTTGTCTGCCGTTTAATCTCTGCCTGATTGCAGTACTGTAGTCGCACACAGTCTCTCTCTGAGGCCCTCGCTCGCTCTTCCCGCCATCCTCTGCTCCATGGAGGGCATCCAAGTCCCTCCCCACACCACAATTCTTACTTTAACAGGAAGACGAATCTCTGCTCGATCGTCGTCATGGAAACTCGAGGCCCGGTGACGTTCCTTCTGGAAAGAAATGTTTAAAAGGGATTGTCCGGGAGTGCTGTTTGTTATCCTCTCAGGCCCGGTATGTGGAAGGTTGCGAACCCCAGAAGGACGAAGACTGCTGCTTTAAAAGGAGACGGAGGGACAGGATGCGGCCCAGAGCGGCCTGACGTCTGTGGGCTAAACGAGGGCAGCGGTATTCCCCCGGGGCGACCTCCAACATGCGACGTGACAAGTCTCCGTTGTTGACCCTGAAAGAGCATGGCTTTATTTGTTCCAGCACATTCGGAGGTGTTTTTTTTTTTTTTAACCCAACACTGCTGGAACGTCAGAACCATCTGGACTCAGTTAACATCTATAAATCCTAATGGTCACGAATTAGCGCATATGCTGGGTTAAAATGTTTGACTTAATCTTTAACAGCTTCAAATCCGGTCAAAGTGAGACACTCGTACGTTCAGATATGTTCACTTTCTCGCAAATGGAATAAAAGCTACCGGTTGTTTTCAACTACAGCGACTTAAAGGTCCGCTTCTCATCTGCATTTGCAAGCTTTCGGCACTTTGCTGATGAGCACTGGCTCTTCTGGCTGCTTTAGGGTCAGCTGCATCACTCGGGGGGGGGGGGTCAGCAGTCATCACATGAGCCTAATGGGCCTGGATAAAAATGTCAGAATGATCAGGGACAGTCGCGCTAAATCAGTGCTTGATTTCTGTGTAAAACCCTCGAAAGCCCCTGATATTCAAACTGCACAGTTTGATATTAAAGTGTAATCTGACATTTGATTTAAAAGCCTAAATTTAGAAAGCGTCACTTACAGTTGAAACCGCATTTTTAAAGATAATAAATATCTCACTGTCTTAACAAATTCATTTCTCTTGTTTTAGGTCAGTTAAGATTGGCTGCACTGAACTAATTCACTAATAAGGCAGCTAAATAACCGACTATATGCCACAGAAGGCATCTAGTTAGTGAAACAAAACGTGCACCCTAATGTGGAAAACAATGGTTTTTGGTAGCATCACGCTATGGACGTTCTTTCATTTCTCCGGGACATTATTGTTCCGTTAGATAAAATCCTGATGAAATACGTTGTAATGTGAGAAACTGTGGAAAAGTTCAATGTGTCAAAAATGTTTTTAGAAGGCTCAGCTAATGTAAACTCTTTCTATAACACTGCTCTTATTTTCAGCCATCTAAAATGATTAAACTCAGACAATACAGGAAGGAAATACGGCTCTGTTCGCTTACATGACCTGCAGCGACGGGTCGTTCCTGAACTGCTGCTGATTCCAGGGTTCATCAGGAAATCCTAGAAGAAACATGAACTTTAACTTCATAAATAGGGGTCTTATTAAGTAATAACTCACCCTGAAATG
The DNA here is from genome assembly GCF_904066995.2 of Poecilia reticulata. Classification (NCBI taxonomy): domain Eukaryota; kingdom Metazoa; phylum Chordata; class Actinopteri; order Cyprinodontiformes; family Poeciliidae; genus Poecilia; species Poecilia reticulata. Next base: position 8,790,221 of record NC_088851.1, read on the forward strand.
GATGACAGGGAGTTTGTCTGGAGAAAATGAAAAAGTAAAGCAGCTAAACCTTCGGAGATGATTTAGCAGCTGAAAGGTGAGCAGTGGTTGAGAAATCAGAGCGCAGAGTTGGAGCAAACCTTAAGTGTGCGTGACAGTGTGGGAGGTTTAACTGCTGGGAAGAGAGTGGGCTTTTCTTTGAGTGGCGAATCCATTTTTGAGTTCACTTTGCATCCCGTCCGTCCGTCAGTACGGTCGGATCCCGAGGAAGATGTCAGAGTCGGAGTCCGACTCCGTACCGTTGGGAGTCTCGTAAAAGCCGAACACGAGGGCCAGAGGGAGAGAGTGTGGCGGCTTTAACAACAGCCGATACTGTCACGGCTGATGCATTATTAAAGTCAGAGAGCGAGCTTTTCTTTCTTCTTCGCTGTCCTACAAGGAAGAAAAAAATAAATAAAGAGCTCAGGTGGCCATGGCAAAGTGAGCAGTGGCTGGTTTTCCACTCATCACCCTGCAGGTCTCGCCACCTGCTCGCTCATTTTTCTCATCTATGGGCATCGGAGCCTGCACACACACCGGTGGCCCCTCGCCCCCGACTCCCTTCACCCATCACATGTTTCTGCGGTGGCTGACACATTCCCAGTGTGCATCGGATTCAAGACCTTTTATGTCACCATTTTGATTTTTTTTTTTTTTTTTTCCTTTTTCCTCCCCCTTTTTTCTTGGGAATGGAAACACGATGTCTGTCACACATGTGCAGACACAAAGCTCCCATTGAAGTGTGTGTGTGTGTGTGTGTGCGTGCGTGTGTGAATTCATCAACAGAGACCAGTTCCCTGGATACAGTAGCGCTCGTTATTTTAGGTTAAAACACCCTGTGACAACGACTTCATCATTACGTGGCAGAAGGATAAATAAAAAAAGCTCAATTTTTGGACATGTTCCTTCCTCTGCAACATTTTTAAAGTGTGTGAACGTTATGACTTCACACACACACATCATGTCCAGCTTCCCTTCTGTTTTATGTACTCAAGTGAATCAGTTTGGGGTTTTTCTCCCGCTAACAATGATATGTTCTCTCTCCCTGCAGCACGATGGAAGGCCCTACTGCCACAAACCATGCTATGCTGCCCTCTTTGGGCCAAAAGGTGAACTGCACTCCCACCGTTACATTATTAAAAACCCATTTGATTTATTTATGCAGAGTTTCTCTGCTGGTTAGATGCGTGTAACTCTCTATATTTAGCTCCTTACCTGTTATACGAAAATATAATCTGGAACATTTTAATGCAGATAATTCATGAAATGAATATTGTATCCACTAAATCTGTGTAATTCTAAATCTTTTTTTCATCTTCCTACTCTACCCGAGGTGTTAACATTGGAGGAGCAGGTTCTTATGTGTACGATGCTCCAGCCAACAACACCGGTGGGGATTCGGCCTCTAAAGTCGAAGAGAAGCGTGTGTACGCGCCAAAGGTGCCATCAAAAGGTATTTCAGACGAATTCTGCTATCGGTTTAAAATCTACATGAGAAAATGATCTGACGTTCTCTCTTTGTTTGGGAGTTCGACATGAAGGCTGCAACTAACGAGTATTTGAGTCATTCTCTTGTTTTTTTTTTGTTTTTGTTTTTTTTAACGACGATTAATCTGATTAGTTGGAAAAGGTGCTTAATAGATTTTTTTTAATACGGAAATATAATTTGAACCAGGTGGAGCTAAAACTGCCATTTGAGGAGTTCTGGGTAGAACATGTTTACAAAAGTTTTTTTTTCTTTGCATAGCTGTGAAGTGAAAGTCAAAGACAGTTTTCAAAAATTTTTTTTAAATGTCAAAATCTAAAAAGTGCGCCGTGCATTGGTATTCGGCCCCATCGGCTGCTTCCCTCGTTAACGCCGCAGCCCGCCAGATTCACGCAGTTTTAGGAAGGCGTTTCTGTCTCACACTTTGGACTGAACAAAGTTCTGACAGACGTTCAAAGTTGAGATGTGGCTTTGAGACCTAACCCCGCTTCAAACGTCTCCAGGATTTCCTCCTGTCTGCTGTGTTGCTAGTCTGCCTGTCGCTGTTTGTTCTCTAATCCTCTCTAACAAAGAACAGCTGGATTTACACAGAGATTAAATAACACACAGGGGGATTTTATGTAATTAGATGCCCTAAAAGGCACCTAATTGGAAATGTAGATGTTTAACTGGACCCCTAATTAGTAAATTAGATGCAGCGCATAACTGGCTGCACAGAACTTAGAGAATATCAGGATAAAAGGGGGTAAATACAAATGTTACACGTTTTTTTTTTGTTTTTTTTTTTGATGTGAACATTTTTGAAATCATTTCTAATTGTCCTTCCATTTTTTTGCAATTAAGGTCTAATTTGTGTTTAGCTGTCGAATAAAATGTAGCATGAGAAAATGTGGGAAGGTTCTGAGTGTGAATGCTTCATGTTTTGGATCCGTCGGTCTGCTGAGCCGCGTGTTTGTGTGGGAAAACGTGGAAGCTGCTGTTCAATCAGAGCACGTCTCCTGTCATCTCGCGCTGTTACAGAGCATGCCTTATGATTGAGTCTGATGGGAAACAATGAGTTAAATGTCTGAACTTGGCAATATTTGGGTGTTTTATATAAACTTCCCTTGAGATCCATAAAACGTAACATTTCTTTTCTGTCCTTTCATTATTGCCCCAGTGGAGTTCACACCTAGCAGGACCAGACTAATACTCATTCATCAGTTCTCATTCATTTTTATATTTTTTATTTTTTCCACATTTGCTCTTTAGAGACTTGCCTCTAGGTGTAATTTATTTTTATTTTTTCATTTTCTGCAGCTGGCAGCATCACCACTTTCTCCGGCGAGGCCAACCTTTGTCCCCGATGCAACAAGAAGGTGTACTTTGGTGAGTCGTTAAAACACCTCCTTACAGGAAAAGGCTCGGACGCGCAAAGCGCCTGACGTATGAAATGTGTGTCTGGTTTCCGTCCCTTTAGCTGAGAAGGTGACGTCCCTGGGGAAGGACTGGCACCGGCCCTGTCTGCGCTGCGAGAGGTGCAGCAAGACTCTGGCTCCTGGCAGCCACGCAGAGGTGACAGCACGCATTAGGTTTTGGTTTTTACTGTGCCGCCTAACACAGACCTGTTAAAAGCATTGAATTAAAACCGTCATTCATGAAACATTCGTAGACTTTGAGCAGATTTGGATGTAAAAGTGCACACTTTCGTTCAACTGAGAAGTTTGTTTCTGATTGAAAGTCAGAATGAAGATAATAAACAATTTTCTACATAAGAAAAAAATGTAATCCTGTATTGACACTTATTTACACCCTCCTCAGTAATAAACTGAAAAATCTTTATTCATTTCATCATGACAGCTGATGCTTTTTGCACGTCTCCTCTAGTCCGTCCTGCCATCACCCTTCCTATACAGATTCTCCATCACACTGGTGTTATTTATTTTAGTCAGAGGAAAAATGTTGGTGGAAAAAAATTACACTGGACAGTGGTTTTTAAAAGGTTACGCAATACTTACCAAAAACTAACAACTTAAGTGACCACAATCAAGTTGGGTAGTAGCACATAGGAAATATTGACAGTATAGATCCCCACCGTTTCCACCTCCAAGCCAACAATATCAGCTGTTCTGAGGAGGAGGAGTTAATTGAAAAGGTCACTTCATATTTCCAACAGCAAACTTCTTTGAGTCTTTTATTACGTCTACGTAAGATTAATTCAGAAGCTCTCTAATAAATTAAATATAATGCAAAAAGGTCAAGATTTGATTCCCCAGAAGATTTTCACCGCCGTTTTGTAGAGGTTAACATCAGCTGTAGTCTGATTTTTATTCGTGCATATGTAACGTTAATCTGTAGCTGTGAGAGATTTATTATTTTTTTATTATTATTATTATTTCGTTCCATTTCAGAGTAACTTTGTCAAACTAATTGTCGTCGTCTCCTCCCCTCCCCCTCCAGCATGACGGCCAGCCCTACTGCCACAAACCCTGCTACGCCGTCCTCTTTGGACCCAAAGGTAACCGCTAGGGGGCGCTGTCGACCCACAAATCTCCGACTGACACTTGAAAAGAGAATGTCACACAAGTGTTTCTAAGCAGCCTTTTCCACTGTGACTGTGCAGCGACCCGTCCTGCTGATGTTTCGCCTTGTTTTCCCCCCTCCTGACTCTTCTCCCACTGTTCTCCCTTTTTGGTCTCTCCAGGCGTCAACACTGGCGGCGTGGGCAGCTACATCTATGACAAGGAGCCCAGTGCAGTGACCCAGCCTTGAACCTTTTGTCCCCCCCACACCCCCTCGGCCTCACCCTCCTCTTCTCTACGATACACTGACCAACACCCACAGTATTATGTGTTGATTTTTATTTTATTTTTTGCCCCTCCTCCCAACTCGTTTGTTCATACCGGAGGCGGCTGTCGGTCGGCTGCGACTCTCTTTCCCGGCTCTTCTCCCAGGATCAGATAAAGCAGGACGGAGGAAAATTAACCGAACTCGAATGCTGAAAAGAGCACAGACACTTCAAAGTATCCCATAAAATTCACATTAAAAAAAAATCTGACGAAGGATATTTTGTCTAGTTTCTAGTGGAAGTGTCTTAGTACATTTGAAATAAGACAAAGCTAATTTACAAGTAGCTTTCCAGCAGGATATATAAGCTTGTTTTAAGTAAATAATTTCATGATATTGATTTTTAAAAAGTACTAGTTCCACTTGCAAATTATTTCATTTATAACATATAAAAAAAATTCTTGTTATGGATTTATTTTTTATCAATATTAGAGAATTATTTACTTAAAACAAGCTCCTGTATCTTGCTGAAAAGTTACTAATAGGTTAGTTGTGTCTTATTTAAGGTGTACTAAGATATTTGCACTAGAAACGAAAAGTTTATGTTGGTGTGCTTTTTTAAAAATGTTTTCCTTCACAAGAGCTAAAGCTGTTGCCACGTTTACACTGTAAATGCGGTTTCACAGCAGGAGACTATTCAGATCTCCCCCCGTCTCACATTTCTCACCCCGCAAAACTTAATCTAATCTGTCCTCCGAGTTATTTAAGGATATATGTGAGAAAATAAAAATCCGGCCGCCAGGGATTCTCAGGTGCTGCTTTACTGCCGCCTGACGACAGACGGAGAAATTCAACCTCGGAGGCCGTTTTGCACGCACAGATGGTCTCGAGGAACGAAGCGCCGTGCCAATAATTCTCTATTTTACAAATGCCATATTCATAGTTTGGCTGCGTGACAAACGTTCCTGCTATGAGAGGGAAGAAATCTGAGCATGTTGTGAAAAGGTGGGAAAAAGCATTAGGGAGGTGACCCTTACATATGCTCTAAAACATCAGTTTGATTTGAATTTCACATGTGAGAATAATGCAAAAAAAATGAAGTTCAGAAAACAGTGCCCACAAGGTTTATTGTTGTGAATAATAGAAGAAGAGCTGTGGTTTTGAACATGTTTTACAACTTGAAAAATATGTGGCATATATTGGTGATTCACCTCCCTCAAAACAATGTTGTTCTTTTTAGTTATGTTTCATAAGTAACCTATAAAAGTGGTTAGTTGACTCTGAATTTTTTGTAGTTGTATTAAAGTTAAAGGGCCTCACTTACAAATGCACCAAATTCTTCTGGTTATTTGTAAGATAAAAGTTTCAAAACCGTGGAACATTTTCTTTTTACCGTACCTTGGGGTTATATAGCATAAGCTAGCAGTTTGATTCTTTCACAAGGCGCTCCAAGCATTTAAGCTAAATATGGTGAATATTTTTTACCCTCCCCTCCCCCCCAATTTTTACATGTAAACGTTTGGGGGCTTTTATTTTCCTAAAAGTTATGTGGGTGAAGTTTGGAGAAGGTCGGGTATTTATTGCTTTAACTGAAGTCCTTTAAATTTCAGCCATCGTACTACTAGCTTCCGTACGGAAGAACACATCATGAAGATGATTAAACAAAGCAATGCCTGCTGTACAAAATCTTTTATGATCAAGATTTTTTTTTTTATTCTTTTGAGAAAAAAGTTACCCTGCTGTAGTTTTCCAGGATATGATGCGCTATTTTAAGTTTTTTTTTGTTTGTTTGTTTTTCGCCTTTAGCCAACATGTTAGCTTAGCTTGTAGACGTACGGACAAGTCATTCTGTAAGAATGTGCATTTTAGCATTAATGTATGATCGTTAGCGTTGTGCATCGTAGGGCCTCGTAGACACTCACTGGGCAATGACCTTTGTGTTTTTATTTTTATTTTATTGTATTTTATTTCAGAAGCTCCGTTTCTGTGTTATGAAAGACTTTTGACTAATTCTGATTTTTTTTTTTCTTTTCATAAACTGCAATAAACGAACACTAAACTTGCTGCAGGTTTCTTTTCTTTCTTTTTGTTGGTCGACATTAAAAGTGAAACAGCAGGTCTAGACTGTGGCCTGTTTTCACGTGACATCCTAAAAACAAAGCACGACTGCATTCTTCTCATTTAGCCCAGAATGCAGACTTCTGCATGGACCCATGTGAGATGGTCCTATTGTCTGTCTCGTTAAAGCAGAACCATCCTGCAGTGAAGAATCGGTAATGCGTGCCTTCCTTCACGACAAAACCTCATCTGTCAGCGCCTCGTTTCCTAAAGGAAGCGCAATGTAATGACTAGTCGTCATCGTTGTCGCTTCATTTCCATACATGGTGGCTGACCAAAACAAGAAGGACTTTGCTCCACAGTTTCACTTGGAGGGGGTAGATGCATTTAGCGGAATGGTTGCAGTTTGCATCATGACGTGATTTATGAGCAGGAATATCAAAAATAAAGTTTGTTTTTTTTTCTCCCTCCCCTCCGTGTTCAGTCGTTTCCAATCGTACGTCTTCATTGCTTTGAGCTGGGCCGCTCCCTGAAAACTCCGAGGAGCCGTTGCCTGGATACAAAACAGACAGAAACATTAAACGGAGCCACTGAGCCGCCCACAGCGCGCGCACTTTCACTGTAAACTCGCGCACATCCCGAGCTGGGTCTGGCTCTGCGGTGGAGCGCGCGCAGTGCAGACGGCTGTCGCAGGGGAAAGTAGACATAAAGAGAATAGTCCATAATGATCACTTCATTTCAATTATGTTGTCCAGAGCTGGTCACTGGCCACATTATTAGATACATCTAGCTAACAATGAGTCAGGTCCTCCTTTAAGCTTCAAAACTTCCCATATTTTGGTTTTGGTTCATCAGCGTGTCCGAGTTAGTACAGCATCACAGTTGACCTGCGTGAAGCTGACACCCCACCCACGTCAAAAAATCCAGCAAATAGTCTGAATGGTTAGTGCTCCGTTTGTGCAGGTTTGTGCCGTTAAAATTTTCGTTTGTGCAGTTTTGGTTTCTGAGATATTAAACATTATTTTTTAGGTCATCTAGAGTTCACCATCCCCCCATATCGCTCCAAAACAAACCAAAGTGGGCTAGTTCGTTAGTGCTACGTTTGTGCAGGTTTGTGCAGTTAAAATTTTCGTTTGTGCAGTTTTGGTTTCTGAGATATTAAAAGTTATAATTTTGGCCGATGACGTCATCATCCCCCCATATGCTCCAAAACAAACCAAAGTGGGCTAGTTCGTTAGTGCTCTGTTTGTGCAGGTTTGTGCCGTTAAAATTTTCGTTTGTGCAGTTTTGGTTTCTGAGATATTAAACATTATTTTTTAGGTCATCTAGAGTTCACCATCCCCCCATATGCTCCAAAACAAACCAAAGTGGGCTAGTTCGTTAGTGCTCCGTTTGTGCAGGTTTGTGCCGTTAAAATTTTCGTTTGTGCAGCTTTCATCTTTGAGATATTAAAAGTTATAATTTTGGCCGATGACGTCACCATCCCCCCATATGCTCCAAAACAAACCAAAGTGGGCTAGTTCGTTAGTGCTCTGTTTGTGCAGGTTTGTGCAGTTAAAATTTTCGTTTGTGCAGTTTTTGTCTTTAAGATATTAAAAGTTATAATTTTGGCAGATGACGTCACCATCCCCCCATATGCTCCAAAACAAACCAAAGTGGGCTAGTTCGTTAGTGCTCCGTTTGTGCAGGTTTGTGCAGTTAAAATTTTCGTTTGTGCAGTTTTTGTCTTTAAGATATTAAAAGTTATAATTTTGGCAGATGACGTCACCATCCCCCCATATCGCTCCAAAACAAACCAAAGTGTGGGCTACTTCTTGTAATTCTTCAGATTCTCAGCTGTTGTACAATGTGTACATTTTGTTTTGAACTTCAATAAAGACTTAGAACAAGAAAAATGTGTCTCATTTCAAGAAATGTTTTAAGATAGCAATGTTTTTTCACGAACGTAGCGCACAATAATTGAATCCTGCTAATAAAGGACATGCAGCCTGACCCTAACGTAATGTGTATAACCTGTTCAACTGTGCTTTGATTTCGGAGGTGGTCTGAAGAATTATATTCACATTGTTGATGTACTGTCTGCTGATTATGCAGCAAACGTGTAAAAAATTACATGAGCCTATAAAGGCCAATTTGCTAGTTGCTTGAGCAAAGATTTTGCCGAGTAAAACGGAAATGTGTCATTATTTCAAAGTTCATCCAAGTAATGTACTTAATATTTAGTAAATATAGTTTCAATGCAACGACTTTCATTTCATCCAATTTCTTAAATTAAATGTGTATGGGCTTCAAGGAGACATGTTTTGCGAACTTTGACATAGTTCTCACACAACTGGGATTGGCTCCACCCACACTGTAGTGAGCCTCCTGCCCCCCCGCCCCCCCCCGATCTTGTTTTGCAGAGCAAGTGTAATTTCAACCTCTCGTTAATATTCTAGCGGTCTCAAATCGTTTTGAATAAGTCATTTTTGGAATTTTTTCAACCCCGATTTTGATTTTTGAACAAGGTAAAATCAAATTAATGCTCAACTAGCAAATTGGCCTTTATAGGCTCATGTAATTTTTTTACACGTTTGCTGCATAATCAGCAGACAGTACATCAACAATGTGAATATAATTCTTCAGACCACCTCCGAAATCAAAGCACAGTTGAACAGGTTATACACATTACGTTAGGGTCAGGCTGCATGTCCTTTATTAGCAGGATTCAATTATTGTGCGCTACGTTCGTGAAAAACATTGCTATCTTAAACATTTCTTGAAATGAGACACATTTTTTCTTGTTCTAAGTCTTTATTGAAGTTCAAAACAAAATGTACACATTGTACAACAGCTGAGAATCTGAAGAATTACAAGAAGTAGCCCACACTTTGGTTTGTTTTGGAGCGATATGGGGGGATGGTGACGTCATCGGCCAAAATTATAACTTTTAATATCTCAAAGACGAAAGCTGCACAAACGAAAATTTTAACGGCACAAACCTGCACAAACAGAGCACTAACGAATTAGCCCACTTTGGTTTGTTTTGGAGCATATGGGGGGATGGTGAACTCTAGATGACCTAAAAAATAATGTTTAATATCTCAGAAACCAAAACTGCACAAACGAAAATTTTAACGGCACAAACCTGCACAAACAGAGCACTAACGAACTAGCCCACTTTGGTTTGTTTTGGAGCATATGGGGGGATGGTGACGTCATCGGCCAAAATTATAACTTTTAATATCTTAAAGACAAAAACTGCACAAACGAAAATTTTAACTGCACAAACCTGCACAAACGGAGCACTAACGAACTAGCCCACTTTGGTTTGTTTTGGAGCATATGGGGGGATGATGACGTCATCGGCCAAAATTATAACTTTTAATATCTCAGAAACCAAAACTGCACAAACGAAAATTTTAACTGCACAAACCTGCACAAACGTAGCACTAACGAACTAGCCCACTTTGGTTTGTTTTGGAGCGATATGGGGGGATGGTGACGTCATCGGCCAAAATTATAACTTTTAATATCTCAGAAACCAAAACTGCACAAACGAAAATTTTAACTGCACAAACCTGCACAAACGGAGCACTAACGAACTAGCCCACTTTGGTTTGTTTTGGAGCGATATGGGGGGATGGTGAACTCTAGATGACCTAAAAAATAATGTTTAATATCTCAGAAACCAAAACTGCACAAACGAAAATTTTAACGGCACAAACCTGCACAAACGGAGCACTAACCATTCAGACTATTTGCTGGATTTTTTGACGTGGGTGGGGTGTCAGCTTCACGCAGGTTCACAGTTGCAGCAGATTTGTCAGCTGCAGATCCAGGATGTGAATCTCCCGTTCCACCGAGGGCTGAAAAGGTATAATCGCGATGAATCGATTATTGAAATAATCGCCAGCAAATTTGACAAAATCGTTAACTGGACACTCAAAAAAAGACCAATTACTGACAGAACAACACGCTCTGAATAGTAATAAATCCAAAACTGCACAACAAATATTTACTATTTCCATTTAAGATAGTGGATAGTGGTAGTTGTAGCTTCACCTAATTCAAATTCTGTAAAAAATAAATAAATAAATAAAATAAAGACTAAAAAAAATTAAGCATCGTTTATCTATCCAGTTATTAGTTGGTTAATGCAAAAATAGGATCAGATCAGCATTCTGTATGTTATTACAGTTTAGGCAATACAATCTACGTTTTATTTATAAAAGGAATTTAATTAATTGGGCATTTGCATCTATTCGTGTATTTCTAATGTCAAAAAGGCTCAAGTGGTTAAATGAAAAATCTGCATAATGTGCCAACTTTTTAAATTCGATTAATCCGGATAATCAATAGCTTATTCGATTACTAAAGTAAGTGTTAGTCGTAGCCCTATTTCCACCACAATTCAAAGGTGATGATGTTAGATTTATGCTAACTGTGGACTACAGTAAACACATGGTCCTGTTCAAGAATCCAGATTGGGTTGATTTTGTGACGCTCGTCATTCAGTCTCATGTGGCGTTGAAGCAAAGCTCGCTGCGTCAGACTACAGCGGCAGCCTGAACACGCAGTGCAGGGTGGGACCGTGTTTTCAGATACTCGCCTGACCGTCCGACTCTCGCTGCTGAAATCAAGACGGCACCGGACCAAGTACCGTTTTTCCAGTCTGTCATTTTTCAATTTTGGAGAGTCTGTAAACTGCAGCCCCAGTTTCCTGTTCTCAGGTGACAGGAATGGCGGCACCAAGGCGCGCGGCCTTCTGCTGCTGCTGCTGCTGCCCATCTGTTATGGTGCATTTGGAGATCTGTACACATTGCCTGCAACAAGTGGATTTTCAAAGCTACTGCTGCATTTCTATCAACTCAAACCAGTCTGCTGGTTCTCCTCAGACACCCACAAGACATTTTCATCCCAAAAACCGCCGCTGACACGATATTTACTTTTTTTTTTTTTTTTAGGAGCATTCTCTGTAAACCCACGAGATTATTATGCAAGAAACTCTCATCAGATCTGAACAAACATTCCTAGACCACGGGGATTTAAGTTTCTTCCCCCATTCTGATGCTCAGCTTAAACTTCAGGAGGTCAGAGGTCGTCTTCTGCATGCACTCAGCTGTTGCCATGAGATTTGGCTAATTCGCCATTTGTCTGAACTGCTGTAATGTCCACTTCTGACCACATTTGTGGCTACTGAGGACAAGGGCAATAATTGGAATCACTCTAGTCTAGCCTGAAGTATAAACAAATCTCAGCAAACCATGTGATTATTTAATAGTTTTTTTTTTTTTAATATAGTTTGCAGAACTGGTTTCCTTATAAAAAAAATGATATAATTTCCTCTCTGTTGCTGTGCCTTGCTTCTCTGAGGGGATTATAACTTTGTTTCACATCATAAAATCATATTTCCACCGTCTTATTCCCTAAATAGGTCCTGCATACTTCCAGAGACTCCAACATTTCCAGCAGATGTCTGAACGCTTCAGCTACGCAACCAAAGCAGGCATACAGAGGGGGACAGGTCACCAAAATGAAATCGGGACATGTCTCTGGAGACCTGTTAGTCACTTTCTTTGGCAGGTCCCTCCTTTCAGCCGAAGTCCCATCACAGTGACCATGATTGTGTCCTGCCGTCAAAGTTGGCCTTTTGCAAAATCTACAAAATAAAAAAATAAAAAAAACCCTCTGCGGTTCAACTGAAACGGCGCTAAACACATTTTTAGCTAAAGTGTTTGAACAGACCGTAACGTCAGCAGCAGCTTTAGAAGTTTTAGGAGTCACCGAACATAGAGCGACGCTGGGCAGCCCAGTTTCCCCCTGGGTGAGTCGATAAAAAGACTGAACTGTACTTTATCTAGAGATGCAGGAGTTTGGTCGAGCTGAGAAAGTTGAACCAGCTACACTCATCATGAGGCCAGGCTGAACGGCACTTGTAGTGGTTTTCTTTACAAGTTTTTGTATTATAAGCACACACAAAAAAAAAATGTACTATGTGGCAAAAATACAAAAGTCTTATCCAGAAATTTGGGGTAAGACAGAACTAACTTACAAGCAGCTTTTCAGCAAGATGTAAGAGCTTGTTTGAAATCAATAATTGTTTAATATTGATGAAAAATGCTTGTTCTATTGGCAGATTCTTTCACTTATAACAAGATATGTTCCCATGTTATAAGCTAAATAATCTGCCAGGGGGACTAGTACTCCTTTTTTTGTCAATATTAAGGAATTATTTACTTAAAATAAGCTCATATCTTGCTGAAAAGTTAGTTGTAGGGTAGTTTTTCTTTTAATATTTCAAGTGAACTGAGATATTTGAGCTAGAAACTGGACCAAAAGTACTTGGTACGACTTTGTGTTTGTGCAGCGTACAGTACAATAACACTTCCTTTTGCTTTTCTTTTCCCACTTGTTTTCCCCTTTTCTCGTCAATCTTCTCTTTTTATTTGGACTGCATGTAATCAACCAAAACAAAACCGCACACCACTATTAAGATGAAGAAAAGTGCATCATTTTCAGTTGTTTTTCATTTAACAAACACAAATCTGAAGCATTTGGGGTGCCTATTAACTCTAATATAAACATTTTTGGAAAATTATTTTATTCTCAGAAGTCCAACAGGTGTTCTTGCTTTCTTTTGGCTGCAAAGTCAAATATGCACTGCAGCTCTTTAGCAAGGAGGAACCACCAAGTTCACGATGTTACTCTATTCAAATCTCAAAACCACATGTAAAGCAGAGCCTCCATACAGCTGTTAATAGTTGAAAACAGTCGATGTAGGTAGGGAAATCAGAAGAAAAACACACACGCCGCTCAGAGAGCCATGTAAGGTCAGCAGGACTGCAGAGAAAGAAGCGTAACATAACCCCTCTCCACCATCCTTCAGGAATACTCAAAAATGGAGACGACACCTTATTGTTGACATGTTCTGCTTTTCGACTTCTGCGCCCTAAAACGGAGAAGAAGGAATGACTAAGATGCAACAAATGTTCCCTTTTCTATTGTTTTGAAAATTAAGGTTTAACTTTGTAAAGTGTTAAATCAGCTAAACATACTGACGGCCTCATGCACCCAGGCTGCTTTCTGTATCTCCGTTCTTTCAACAAACTTGTCCCGCGTTCACGTCTGGAGCCGGTCGTTTTATCGCGCCTCTCTTTGTTCTGAATGTCCGACCAGATGATGAGCCCGATTTCCAAACGTGGACCTGGATGCAGCGGCATCGTTTTTAACAAAAGAGCAGGGCACCCGAACCCCACAACCTCCGTGCTGCCCTGGCGGCCTACCTAACCCGGGAGGCGGCTTTTCCGGCTCTAGCCCAGAGCAGCCCCACGTCAACCACCAGCCGACACAGGTGGGCCCGTCTGCTGTTTTAAATCGAGGAGAACGGCAGCGGAGAGACATGAAGCCGTGGCAAGCTGCCACTGCCGGGGCGGGAAGCCAACCAACCCTTCCCTCCCTCCACCTCCGCCTCTGAATCCCTGGCTCCCACCTCTCTCCCTCAGGGCCCGACCAGCCCACGATGAAGGGATTTTTTAAATATATATCATGCTTTCATTGAAGGGAGCTCCACTTTTAACCGACAGTCTACAAAATGCCTGGAAGTCCTTATCCGGCATGAGGCTACCTCGCTTTTTTCTTGGCTGGTGGGTCAAAGTCGACGGGGTCAGGTTTTATTTTTTATTATTTTTACTTGTCGCTAAAACAGAGCACGCATCAACGAGATTCAAGCGACAGGGCCGATTCGGCTGCAAGTCGGTTCAGTTATTTTGTTGGGAAGTGATGAAGAAAAGGAGCAGAGTGAAAGTATAGTCTGCAGGAAGATGCGTTGCTGTCGTCGGAGTCTCCTTTCTTCAGACGTCTCTGAAGGAAATGCAGAGACAAAGCGCCTTCAGGAGTTCACTGATGTTAGATCAGTTATATAACATCCATCCACGCCCATCAGACAGACAGGAAGCAGCTGTGAACCCAATCACACGGAACAGCGGACCGCCGATCTACGCCGACTCTTTCCCCTCCTTTGTCAGCTTTTCCTGTTTTTTCCCTTTTTGTGCTGCAGCTTTCCACTACCTACCTATAGCTGATTCCGTACATATGCCAGGTTGCTGTTACTTCAGTGTTATTCAGCCAAACCGATTGAGCAGAAAGAAAGATTTCCAACCTACGCTACTTTTTGAGCAAGACACACTCGAAATTGCAAAAGGGAAAAACATCTCATCATTTATTTTTTCCAAACAAGTCTTACGTCAATGATGGGATAATTTTACACAGTAGGGTTGGGCTGTGGGTCTCAACCAATAATATGGGGCAATGACGAAAAGAGACGATCAGGAGGACAAAAAACACCTGGTAGATATTGTATTAACTAATATTGATTTTGTTCTTTTACTCCTTAACTGCAACAAAATGTAACCCTACTTTATTGCTGATAAGGCAGGGCAGAGAAGAGTTTTTCCTCTGCAAGGCTTCACAGCAGAAAATGTTTGAGAACTGACAGAAGAGATAATCTACGTACGCAGAGAGAGAACTCAACAAACCATACAGAACGGCCCCAACTGGTTTTTCTTGGAGCGAAGCAACGATGTAAACTGTGCCAAAAACAGCCGTACATTTTGACAGCCTCTTCATGTCTAATAGGGTTTTTACTGACTGATAATTTAATGAAAATAACAAAACTAAATAAAAACAACTAAACAATAAAAACGTAGTATAAAATACTCCCAGTCAACGCTGAGCTTTGTCAATGTTTCTGCTGAGTTGTGACTGCTAGCGTAGCTAGCGTTAGCTTTCAATAATTAGCACAGATTGATCAGTATCAACATACACAACAAACAAATTTCCCTCTTTGTTTTATTTCTTACATTCTGTGGAAGACACACACTGACAATTCAACATGGCGGTCTCTTTTCCAACCCGACAAACGGGGTTTTTACCTGATCTTATGTCCCAGTAGAGTTCAGAGTGGAAAGCTGAGCGGCTGATGAAGCAGGACGTGGAGACAGAAAGGTCTGGAGGGGTTTTAAGCAATTTTAGCGAAGAACAAATCTTCTAATTGTGTCGTAGTTTGTTGGGTTAGATAAGACTGCCATTATAAATAAAGAAAGCCTCGTCCTCAAAATGAAAGAAAGTAAAAAAATAAAAAATAAAAAAGAAATGGGCTGAGAATTATTGAAATATTGTCAGTAAAAAAAAAAAAAAATTTTATGCTAGGTTATTCTTTTTTACTCATCTGAAATTAGAATCAGCTACCTTTTTTTAAAGTCATGACTCTTTAATTATGTTAAATGAATCAAAGGTTTGATCCATATTTAAACCAGACCTGGATTAATCCCAAACAGGGCTGGAGGTTTTTTTATGTTCTGAAATTTAAAGAGGAGTCGTCCTATCCACTTTTTATTATTGTTATTATTGTTTTTACCTATTTCAAAACAATAATGTGTTTGTGTTTTTTTAAACAACAAGGTATTCTAAAGTCGTATTTCTGCCAGATGTGACATCTTCTGTTTTGCAACATGTTGCATGATGAATAAATGTAAAAATGACCAAATTTGCATTTTGATTTTATCTCAGAATTATTCCTGAAAAATTTTATATTGCAAAAAAAAATAATTAAAAAAAAGAATGCAAGAAATTGTAAACAGATGGAAACCGCCACAAGATTTGAGCAGCGATGCTATCCCTTCTTCATTTCACCGGTGTCGCTTTCAGCTAAAATCCGGTATGAATGTCGAGCATCTGAAAATGGTTGACTGGAAACACAGAAACATTTTTCCCGCCGCAAACAACTTCACTGGGTCGCTGTTTCTTCATCTTCCAGTTGGACAAAGAGTCCCGTAGTGAACTTCAAAGCATGTTCGTGTGTTAGAATGGCCTAGTCAAAGTCTGTCTTTTCTGAAAAGCTGAATGCCAAACTTTTCAACATTTTACCTTACATGTAAAATGTAAGGTAAAATGTTGAAAACCATTTATTCTTTCTCCTATGTCTAACAATTAGAAGCTGCCCCGTCTATAATAAAATTCCGACATTGAGTAATTTCTTGGTTGCAACATCGCAAAACGTGAAAGAAGTAAAAGCGGCATGAACACCTTTGGACTGTTGTCTGTTAAACTGAGAATTTGCAATCCAAATGGACATTAAAAATGCCTTTAATAACCAAAACACTCTCTGCTTTACACAGGTTCAGCGAGGTTGAAGTTTATTTATAGTTCCTGAAATCTTAAGTGATTAACAGTCTGTGAATGTGGGAACTGTCAGCTCCTACGCCACCGAACTCTTATCTGTCAGTAAGACCAGAAACAAAAACAATGACCTAACGTGAGACAAACTGTGTGAGCGCCACAGGGATGCTTCTGAAAAGACTCGACGTTTTTGTTCTATGGATGCGGTTCCAGAAGTTCTGTCATTTTGGGATTTTGTAACTCCGATGGCACATTGTGAACGCTGCACAGTTTGTGTTTCCAGCGTGAGGGTGTCCATCAGCATTCAGACTCAGAGGGCACACCCGCTTTACGTCACACAGCAGCTTCCCTCATTGTTGGATGTCCGGTGAATGTGTAAAAAAAAAAAAAAAAACGAAAGTCTATGTGTGTGTACAATGGGCCCAGTGTGAGGCTGTCAGGCCCGGGATGGAAAACAAGCGAGGAGGAGCGGTGAAATACCACGAGTCGCTTGTGGATGTTTTGTGGGAGGAGGATGAGAGATGGTTGGAATGTCAATGAGCTGAGACGGCAGATAGAAAGTCAACATTAGCACAGCGGAGATAAGTGGACATTTTGCAACTTTAAACTACGGCTACGGCCTCAACGGCCAAGATCAGCTTGTGAGAAAGTTTCACTTTAATGTTCACTCCGTCTCTAAACCAGCCAGAGCTGGACACAATCTGAACTTCTTGTTCCAACCCATAAACTTTGTCTCATTTCCACATACTCCTTTGGACATTCTCGGCCGCTACAACAAGCTATGAAAAAGTAATTTCCCAGTTTGGTAGAGCTAAAGATAGAAAGATAAAAAGAAGCTAAATGATAACTTGCTTCTAACTCCTCATGGGCGCAGTATGACTGATAATAATACTTTTAAGTCTAAAGCAGTTGTTACCTTGTCAAAGCGTGACGGTGTCAACTTGCACGAGCATGAATGCAACACACTTGTTCAGGGGGCAAATGATAAATAAATAAGTCTTTTTTTTTCATTTGGTGTTTATGCAAACCCCATACATAGCCTGAAGTTGTCGCCCTGGGCAACCACCCATTTTGCCCCGCGTCAAAGCTACTGCACATGCTTTATGATGCAATATTTAATAATGTTTACTGAGTTGATATTTGTTCATTATGTAACCCAAAATTAAAATAATATACCAGTCTTACACTGCAAAAACACAAACTCTTACCAAATATTTTTGTCTATAATTTCTAGTGCAAATATCATAGAAAACTTGAAATAAATCAAAACTAACTTAAAAGTAACTTTTTAGCAAATATGTAGAGACTTGTTTTAAGTAAATAGCTCCTCATTATTGGTTAAAAAGTACTTGCTCCAATGGCAGATTATTTAACTTATAACAAGACATTTTTCCCGTGTTGTAAGTTAATTTATCTGCCAACAGAACAAGTACGTTTTCAGCAATATTAAGGAATTATTTACTTAAAATAAGCCAATATATCTTGCTGAAATGTTACTTTAAGCTAGTTTGACTTATTTAAAATGTAATAAGATATTTGCACTAGAAACTAGACCAAAAATACTTGGTGAGATTTAATGTTTTTGCAGTGGCTCTTATTCTGGGCTTCATATAAAACAAAATGGGAATACATCCTGACTGAACCAACGTCTGCAGTTAACATCTAGTCAGAATGTCTAAGTAAGGCTTTTCGACAAAAAAATAAACAAATTTAAATATTATAAGTAAATATGACTAGGTAATTAATAAATTAAAATGTACCGTCAATCTGTTTCGTCATCTGTACTTGAATCTCTTTCCTCTGGGGCCCCTTAAGTTCAGTTTAAGGTGTTTTTTTATTCCAATGAACCTCCGATGTTACTTGCTGTTGTACCTTTTTGTAAAACAATAATCTTGGAGCTAAAGAAGTTGAAAAATAGAATAAGAAGTGAATAATTTGTGTACAGAATTATCATTATTTGTTTGGGGGGTTTTTTTTACAGGAAAAGAAAATCTGGAATTAGCAAACATTTTCATTTCTTGAAAAATTTCCTGTCCCTTTTCTGGTGTAAATCTACAGCATAACAGATGAAAAAAAACAAAAAAACAAAGCAGCACAGATCAGATTGTTATCCAGCAACACTCAGCCTGCAAATACCCCAGCTGTTGCTCTGATATTATTTCACAGACTTCTTCAGTGGTCATAAAGCTTTCCCACATAATGGAAACCCACCCCAGGGACTCTCCAGAATCCCTCAGCAGGGAAAACATTTTCTCCGCTCTTGCCCGGACGGCTAATCGGGGCCTGTTTGTGTTATCTGGAGGTAGTTCCCATGGAAACGCGGGCTTCTCAGACGAAAAGCATTCCAAGTTATTTTGAATGTCTTTGATTTTTTTTTTTTTTTGTTATGATTTGGGGGCATGCTCCTTCCCGTTACAGTGAAACGAATTAGCATGAAGAGACGACTCCGTTTCCTGAAAGGTGCTGGAGGACAATAAGGGATCTCAGTCGCTCTGGAAGCTCTCATGTCAAAAGTATTCACGGAAACAAAGCAGAAATAATTAATTCATTTAATAGCGCTGGTCTGTGGCTCACCATGTTTGTTGAGGTTGCCAAAAAGCGGTGCAAAAAGTAAAAAAATAAAAATCCCCCGACCACTAGAACCTATATTTTATTTGGACTGAGTAGAAAATGATCAGGGGAAGCCGCAAGATTTTTTAGAGCTCCCGCCAACTGGAAAGAAAGTTGCCTACTGTGAAAATCCATCAAAGTAACATGCAGGGAACTTGCTTCCACAGCATGTGATGAGTAAGACTCACCAGAATCACCATAATGGTCAGATTATATACGTATATATGAATGCTTAATGTTCTGTTTTTGTTGTGTTTCTATCTAAAACTAAAACTTCTTTGGTGTAATTTGGGTGTTTTTCCACTTCTTTCTGCATTCAGATTCAGATGTTATTCATTATAAGTCAAAGTAACTAAAGGATTTTTATCCCCCCCCCCCCTCCCCATATGCCACTATTACAACAGACTTTGTCTATACATCTTTTTTTCTTTTTTGCAAAATGTACCAGATTTGTTTATATAATTTTATAGTATCTATCCCCAATTTGCTGGAATCCTGTCATTCCTTCTAACCCCACACTGCTGAAGATGAGTGTTATTTTGTCCCGATGTTGCAAAGGTTTTTGCAGGTGTGGAAAATTGATGAATGTTCCCCTCACATTTCACTAAAATAAATAGTAAAAGTAAAAGATGAATTCAAAATTCCAGATACGACAACATTCTTCCTTGACAAGCTTCATTTAATGTGCATTGAAGTCAGGATGGGATAAAGTCACATGCAGATTTCCAAGGAAACCAGCAGAAAAGTTAAAGGTACAGTTCACAGTTTTTGTTATTTGAGGTTCTGTTAAAGGTCATCAATGGGGGATAAAACACTCTTGGCATCTTTGCTTAGTGTAAATCCAGATCAGTTTTTCCTGTAGGTTAAAGAAAATCACTTGTTTGAGAGGTGGTTTATTCAAATTGTATTTTATTAACCTTTAAACCACCACTACATTTGCAATGGACAGCTATAAAAAAAAAAAGAGGCCAATGATCACCTACACAGGAAATGAACGAAGTGGTGCGCCTCCAATGATCTTCCTCTTGGGAACACAAACTGAGACTACGCAAACGTTTCTAATCTGTATCTCTCCGATTTTGACTGAATCTATTTGGTGAGTATTTTCTCATTTCTCAAACAAGATGCGTCCAGTCGTCCAGGAAAAGATGTCAATCTGTTTCTGAAGAGTCAAATTATCAGCTTTTAGCAGCTAGGAAAACATCAAAGGAAATTGCTAAAATGACTAAAATTGGGTTAAAATCTCTTCAAGAACCATCACAGACATGGAAGAAATTTGGTTTGGAAAATTCTTGAATCGCCTAAACGCGACCATTAATTATTAAATATGAGTAGTGAAAGTAAGAGTGCTCCGGCAACTTGAAGGTATTGGAATTAATGACCTGTGTAGGTAGAACTAATCCAGATTTGTACTGCTGCAGAGTGATGGGATTATCCAATGTTGTATAATCAGCCAGTGTAGACAAGAATCCGTTAAGGTTGATCCCTCCGTTTTGTGATTGGACTTGTTTTAAGACGAACCAAATAATTCCACACTCAATGAACAGAGCTGACGTTCAGTTCTCAGTTAGCGGAACATTCTTGGATTTAGTTACAATCAAACCCGACAAATCAAACCCGACACGCTCCCGTACGCACGATATGAAACTGAGTGTACCTTTTCCAAAACGACCCACCAAGTTCAAAGTAACACTGGACACATGCTTGTCAAGCAGAATGGACTTTGGTATATTGTAGCAAGTGTAAAAGTACAATTCACTATGTTTACCTAAACAAATAAGGAAAAACAGCCTTTTAAAAGCTTTTAAGACAATATTTTGCACCTCCTGCTTTTTGTTTTTTTTTTTTCTCCCCAGCAACTGTTAGCAGAGACTAACCTCGGTAGTTTCCATTCCCAGCTCTGCGTGTGTTAGCTATGAGAATGAGCACACATTTATATTAAAACTTTCCTGGAAAACTATGAGGTTGAGCACATCCTCCCATATGGTCTTCTTTTGCAATGCAACATCCAGATCCCTCTCTGATATACAGCCCACACAGGGGTGTCTCTGAGCAGCTTAAACCGAACCACACAAAGCCGCAGGACGGTTATTAAAATCAGGAGCAGAGATTCGAAATCACGTCTGTTTTCATCTAAACGGCTTCAGGGCGGCAGAGCGTTCCAGGTCTGGTCAACGTCAGGCTAAAAGCTCTGAATCTGGGCTCAGATGGCAAGAATAAACACGCCAGAGGACATTTTTCTTGTTTGTTTTTTTTTTTAATGCAGCGGGACTGTCCATATGTACATGATATGCGTAAAGCCACACACAGCTCACACACTGTCCCCGTTTACTGGCTTGAAATGGATCAATGAGAGAAACAGTAGATCTAAACATAAGACCACAAAATCACTTGACAAGAAAGGGAAAAAAAACAAGAAAGGTTAGTTTTTAGGCTTCCATAGATTGTTGTGGAATTTCCCTCTAAGGATCACTATAATAGACCTGATCTCCTCTCGCAATATAAAAGCATTATCATATTTTCATCACTTTTTGTTTTTACAATAAAACATCTTCACTTCGGTTGCCATTTCACCGGGTGCTCTACAGTATATTCTGCAGTTTGGCAGAAACTCATAAGACCTTATGGAAATACAGTCAAACAGACAGGAACACGGCATGATTAACATGAACCTCAAGTGGAACGTGATGTTCCCTGGCATTGGGCTCTGCAAAAAGGAGATGCTGATTGGTTTTCCAGCAGGGCTGAGGCATAAATATCATGCATCGGTGCAGCTGAGAAACTTTCAAAGTTCTGGTAGTCGAGAAATTCTGGGATAAATCATTACGACCGGTTCATAAAATACACCAGGAATTTTGTGTGTGTGAAAAATGAGGAACTTTACAAGAAGAAGAAGAAAAGAAAAACTGAGTGGATGAATGAAAGGCTTGTTTTTCTAAACCATCACAGACGGGTGTTAATGTGTATAAGCACATCAGGTGTGCAGACGTTTCCAATCCTTCTTTGCCATGTACTTATGGCGCTCAAAAAAATGATTCAAACCCTTTAAACTTTGACACCTTTTTCCAACACTCTTAAACGAAATGTTTTCTCACCAGAAGACCATCGGTTGGCTGTCCATAAACATCAGTCACTCCATGATAGTGACACCAAAATCAAACTTTCTGGCCCATGTGTAATGAAGGTAAACTTAGTATTGGCAGGATTGTGTTACCATACACATATCTTTTTAAAGCTTTGCAGTCAAAGTCCGACTCTAAATCCAATTAGCTAGATTTTAAATTTAAAGTTTATAATATATATATATATATATATAAGTGACGTGCGGTGAGGTTCATAGCTGGTGAGGCACCGACTTAATTATAATCGGATTTACAAATCTAGACCCCTGCATGTTATTGTTTACATAAGGATTTTCGCGCATGCGTACAATGCTGGAGGGCAAAAAGACTATTCTTTAACATGTGATGCCTAAGCATCGCGCCGCCGCCTCAGAATAATTCCGTGATCTCAATCAAACTTAGACATGTAGATATTATTAATTTCGTGCGGTGCTTAACAGCAAAGGGAGAAACCGTTAAAGTACAACCCAAAACCACGTCTTTCTCGCTCTCTGCATCAGCGCAGCTACTGTATGGCTAACTCGCTGTTACTGTCTCTTACTCTGCAGTTGTGGGGTCACAATGTCTGGGATCATGAGCGCCCCCCAGCGATGAGGCACTTATTTTTGGAAAATGTTGAAAACTGTCAATGCCTATTTTCCCATTTCAAATAGGTGCTTCTTACATAAAATCCTGTTAAAATAATAATATTATTATTATTATTATTATTATTAATAATAATAATAATAATCCAATGGTGTGCGAATACTTTTGCAAAGCGCCAGTAATTGATACGACACAGCCATGATGACGAAACTTTGACGTTTCAGTTTGTTGTCCTTTTCATGAGTGCTTAACAGTAAAATTTTACGGTCTCTCCTCCGCTGCTGCGCCCTGAAAGGCCACACGAGGAGAGGCAGAGGGCCGACATGTGATCTCAGGCACTTTGCGAATCATTAGACCGGTGATTGATCTGAAGTGGGATTCATGTGACATTTACGGGATAAAAAAAAAAAAAAAAGAAAAAAGAAAAGCAACCTTTGAAAGCAGTTTGGGGGCCGTGATCTTTAACGGTGCTCGGGCTTAAAGTGCAGCCTCCGATGAGATCGCAGCCGACCGTGAAACCTTTAAAGGACTCAAATGGAAACCACTGCGCGGTTCTGTTAAGAGTCTGTGGAAGAGGAGAGTCGACTTCGGAACCGGCAGGCCTTTTTATGGTGTTTCCTCCTTCCAGTTGAATCATTATTTGAGAGAACCTTAATACTAGGATCATTACTCCCTGTCGCGTTTTCTTGTTCAGTACTCATATTCACAACGAACCACACTTCTTTTCGTTAAATAGCTGTGTCCTCGTTTATTGCTAAGGTTCAGGTGATAACTTCTTCTCTTGGTTTAGAACAGTGCTGCCTACACACAAGAACTCGCTCTCATTGCCCCCAGTGGACAACAGCAGTACAGCATGCACATAAACAAAGTGATAGGATACAGAACTTTCAAAGTAAATTGGAAAACATGAACACATAACACAAAATAAGTCAAAGACAAGATAAGATGAGAACATATTCCAACACTCCCTCTAGAAGCTGCTTCCCCTGAAATATCTCAGCTGGTTTACAGACATTAAGTGGGATTTTTTATAGTTGGGTTCTTGCCTAAACAGAACGTTGGGACAAACCTAAAGACCAACAGGAGCAACCTGGTAAAAACACAGTGCAGAATTTACGTGATTATCCTAATTACCCAGATTATGTTTTGGCTTAAGAGGCGAGGATAAAACTCTCGGCAAAGTAAACGCATTTACACAGGAAAATGAACATCAAACATAATTCAAGTTTGTTTACTGAGCATTAATTTACAACAAATGTCATCTCAAAGCACTTCGCGAGACTAATTCTCTGAAGAATTGTGCTGATTATCGTTGCAGCATGTTGCAGTGGCTCTGATTAGGTTTTGTTTTGTTGACTTTTGTTCGTCATCTTTTTGGGTTGGCTCTATAGTGCTGTGCAGATGGAAGGATTTTTCCTTTTATTTATGTTTTTTTTTTTTTAACCTTTCAGACAGTTGTTTTGATGCAATGCCGTAGCAGCAAGGTGGACCAAATGTTTTCACAACTGGGAGTAGCTAATTAGCATGGTGAAAACTGAAATAGTATTAGTATCTTTATTGATGCTGATTCGCATCAATAAAGATATCCAGTCCAAATAAAACAAAGCGTAGGTGTTCAACCCGCGCTGCTGCACGTGTTCGAGCTGACTGCATTTTCACTTGAAAACTCCTGTTTTCTTGTCGCTCTTGGGACGGAGATGCAGGTTGCGCCCCTCCAGTCGTTTTACGTATTTGCTACAAGCAGCTAGTTGCAACTTTTTTCATCCAAAGATAGAATGAAGTGATGAATTTCAGGCCTTTCCCAGCATCTGGATAGAATGACCATTATCTAGGTTTGACAGTGAACTGTTTGGTTATTTATCAAACGTAACATCGTTGTTCCGACGCCAACATGTCGTTCACTTTTAGCCCTGCTGCAGATCAAAGAGTGTTTTCGTAGAAAGTCCTAGCCAAAGTCCAGACCTAAATCCAACTGAGAATCTATGGTGAGGTTATATCAGGTCCTCTATGGGATTAGGTGTGATAACTCTGCTTCTCGTCTCGTTTCGCTGTCCAGTAGCTAAATGTTCAGCTAAAGGTTTCGGTGATTGCTGTTATTATAGCAACATTTTTCCTTTGATACATGGGGTGCTTTTAAAACAACGAACAATGCCCCGTGAGCTGCAAATAAAACTACTTGATTAAACCCTATTAAACATGCAGCCTTGTTCCACATTCCTGATCTGCTGAAGGGATCTGCGCTGCGGTTTGGTTCAAGGCAAAGTCCTGCCTCAGCTGTTTCTGGGGAAATTAAATTCAGGCCTTTTTTTTTATTATCATTATTATTATTAAAACACTCCCTAATTTGACCCAGCGTGCAGGTACTATATAGCTAACAAGATGCCACAAAGGCAACCCCACACCATGAATCAGAGGTAAGAGGAGCTGCAGCTTTAATGTGAGAAAAGAAACGGGCTTAGAGCTGTACGGTAGGAAGCTGCGGTGAGTTCAGGGGGCATCGCGGGAAGCGGCTGACGGAGGATGTCGATAGGGAGGAAGAATGCAGTTCATCACCCTCAGAATCGCTGTCAACACACAAACTGCATGATTGAGACTGAAACGCGATCCTCAGCAGCACATGTTCAGGAGGAACAATGAAAGACGCAAACGCAGGAAACCTTAAAGCTCTGAGATAAAACTGAGTCGGCAGCTTGCAAAACCAGATGTTTGTGACGAGATTCTGTGTTTTATATCCCACGGCAGCCTGCTTTTTTTTTTGTTTTTTTTGTCTTGATCATTTTAGAAGATTGTCTCTCTATAATCAGGTTGTTTTTATGTTGATGCTACACTTTAGCAGGTGTTTTCGGGCTTTGTTTCCAACCAAGAACGCAGTTTTGTTAGTTGCGTAAAGCTAGCCTACTTTAGCTTGAACATGCTGAATAAATTAAAAGGCCACAAGACAATTGTGAGGTTTACCCCTGACTATGAACATTTTAAACAAAGTAGATCGTTTTGTACTCGTGTTTCGTCTTGTCATACCACAACTACGAGGCACCAGAGATAATGAGGAATGTTTTCTCATCCCACAGACATTATAGACTCAACGAATTAACAAGCGAATTAACAATCAGGTCTTGTTTCCCAGGTTCCTGATCAGACCTTGGGGTGCCCAGAGTGCCAACCATCATGAACTCTCACACCAGACTTGGTTACCAAAGGTTTCACATCCTCCTTCTCTCCTGTGACGTTTCTGTTATAAGGAACTGAAAACACACAGTATGACCTGTGAAGTTATCAGTCGGTTTTCTAACAACTATCTGCGTGAAAATGACCAGTTCAGTCGTTCTCGACTGCATGTTTCCCAGTCCTTTTCTATACTGTCCTTCCTCTCTTACTTAACTTCTGCCTGGCAATGAAAGAACTGATTCAGCTGAGGCCTTTGCGTTTTTTTTATTTCACTTTTCTTTTTCTGCCCTTTCTTCCAGCTGACGACACAGCTGTCTTTCTTCCACGTCGGTTTTTTTCACACCATTATCTGTGACTTTGCAGCTTTGAAATGTATTTCATTTGGGTTTTATGAGACAGACTAACACAGTGTCTGTCTCATACCGCTAGATGAAATTATGACAGTATTAATTAAAGTCCGTCTGTGTGTAACTTGATCTCATTGTAAAACCAGCTGTTCGGTGAACATATTTGACCTTAGTGAAAGAGAAGCGAGAAGTGGAAGAAAGGAATAAGAAGTCCTGTTTGCGGTTTGTGTGCCCTACTTGGATTGGCCAGATGAGGTAATTAAACTTTTTGGTTTTGTTCAACGGGCAGAACGGTCCATTTAGTGGAAAACTAAAATTGAGGGAAATGGGCAACAATTTCAGCCGTAATTGCTGTGAACTGGGGTTCTGTTTTGTTTCTGGGGTGCTGAAGACAAATGGATGCAGTGCTTCCTACATTTTTATGCAGACAATAATGAAAGCTACGGGTCATTTTTGTGTTACTTCACGATTACAAGCGCGTCCTGCTTTCTGTTGGTATATCACATCAAATCCTAACAAAACACATGGAAGTTCACGGTTCTGAGACGATAAGGTACGATTTCAGCCAACATGATCTGAAAATATGTGTGACTTAAAGGTGCATTTTTTGCTTTGTCTCTCTGAGGAAATGATCTCAGAATCATTCAGCCTCTTCGTTTCCTGTTATTGGGGAACTTTTGGTTGCCATAGCAGTGGACACAACCACCCTCATAAACAATTACCAGTCGCTAAGGAAATTGCAGCTTACCACAGTGTTTATTCACTTGAATTTTTTTTTTCTGGTTAAATAGTTGAACCCCCGCCAGGTCCCAGCACTAAATGGGCCTTAATGACAATGGTTTACCGTAGCTCAGTGGGTTAAATGCATGTTTTGAATTCGCAAAAAAATGCCTGTTTTTGTTTTTTCTTACTCGACCTGGGTTATCAACTCTGTCTGCAGCCGTGTTTGGAGTCCTGACGATCCCCAGCTGCGTCCGAGCCTATGAGTCGAACCTCAGCCGTTTGCACACACGTATCTCTAAGTGCAAGTGTGCGGATGTGAAAGAGGGGGGTTTGTTTTGAACGAGCTCCGAGAGCTATGCTACTAGAGACCCAAGGCGAACATGTGTGCCAGCTCAGATTCTGGACGGCTTTGCAACCATGGGAAGCAATATTGCAACTTTGTACTGACAAAAATGTGTCAAGTTACAAGGAACGAAAAAGATTAAAAAAAAAAAAAACATTTTTCAGCCACAGGATTCCCTCCATGCTGCAGCAACATTCCCACCGTTTGTGAGGGTGTAGACGTGGAGGGATTATTGTTGGGCGTTCATGTTGAGACCAGCTAAGAATAACTCAGGGAGATGAAAGGAGAACAACGTCCCTCAAAACGATGCAATGCCAGACAAATGGCTACACATGTGACCAGGTTGATGAATGTTTGCCATCTTTTGACTATTTGTTGGAAGAAAAAAAGCACATACATATTTTGCAACCAGCATGTGAAACCTTTCATAAGAAGTGAATGAATTATGTCCCGTTGTGAGTATTCCAGTATCTCACTATTCTCTTCCGTTGAATAAGAAATTTCAATCACATATTTACCCGAAGTGTATAAAACAACAAAATTTTTTCCTTACATTTTTAGTGTTTAAATCAGTAAGAGATTTCAAAAATAATTACTATTTTCTATAATAATAATAATAATAATCAATTTTGAGTAGTTTTTTTTTGGCTTAGCTAACTCCACATTTTTTCTGTGACTGAGATCAAGATTTTTGATGTAGACACTCCAAAACATGAACTCTGTCCAAATGTGGCATAAAAAATGCACAGGGGTCTCCCTTGTTGGGGAAGGAAGGGGCGTCGATCCTGTGATGGTTGTGTTTGTTGTAATGAAAATGAGGATTTCGTTCATCTTCCAGGAGAGCAACAGAAATCTTATCCACCCTCTTTCTCTCGCCGTTTTGTTCTGTTTTGAGCGAGGGAAGCGTACTCACGGTTTAACCTGCTGATCCTCACCTGTTTACTCACCTGTGTAGCATTCAGTAATCCAAATGAACCGAGTAGTACGTCGCTCACGCAGCCCATTGTCTGCTCCTGTTGTCTGAGGTTTGAGAAACTCCACAACACTCCGTTCACGTGACGCAGAGTATCAGTGTGGGTGTATGTATACATTTGAGCCTTTTGTTGATTTATTATCTTTATTTATACAGGTTGTCTCATTGAGAGACGCCTGTTTTAATAAAACAAACAAGGCAACAAAACAGGCAACTAAGAGATTTGACTCAATAAAAAAAGCTATTGAAATAAGAGCTAAAAGCAAGAGCGAGTTTTATAAGAACATTTTTCTTTTTGTCTGAAAAGAAATTTGAAGAGTCCCAAAGGAATCAAAGCCATTAAGCAGAGTAAGAAAAGAGTTATTAAATTTTTTTTTTTCCTGTATGCAGAATTTTGATCCGTCTGGATTAGAGAAAATCTGTGATCAAATTTGAACTCTTGAACACAATGCTGCGACTTAATGCCCTTGAAGTGCCATCTTATACACTCAGTGAATGTCAAAGAGCAGTTTAGATAAACGATTAAAAAGCGCAGAGTTATTCTGAAATTTGCGCCGACAATGACCACATGTCAATTTCTTACCAAAGTTTTGTCCTCTGCAGACCTGCATCAGATTGATTATTGAGTGCTCATCAGTTTTGCCTTAAACAATTTTCCTATTGCTTTTCTGCGCCCTCATGCATTCAGAAAACTCCTCTGCTTGTTTTGGAAAATCTGGACATCAGGGTGTGGTTGTTCTCCATCGCCTGGTCCCCGTGCTATTTTGCGACTCCTTCTCGTTCTTTACTCAGATTGGCGGGGCGCTACATTAAGAAACGCTCAACCGGCTTTTTTGTACATTTCAAGAAATGATGTCGTCCCTAAACTTTAGCGGTTTAAGGGGGGGAAGCAGTTGGAAGGTTGGACTCACCCAGAGAGCCCATTCATGCATGAACTGCCACCGTTTGTTTCCATCACGGACTGTGATCTATATCCGTGTATCCGATTACACTGCAGCTCTCATCAACTTAAAAAAAAAACACACACACACACATGAAAATCAAACAGGCCACTCAAATGCCCACAGCACGAACTCGCCTCAACTTCTGATAATTTCCACACACCACAAATATCAGAGCAAATTCAAAGACCTAGCACATTTTCTATTATGTAATTATAAGTCCGACACTACATTAAACAATAATAATCAGTGAAACATGTTTCGTTTCCTCTGCAGCCGCTTAGAGGTCCCGATGGGACCTGTGTAAATTCACAGATTTTACTTCACAGTTTGCGTGTGTTTGAAAGATGTGACTGGAACGTAAAAACACAGCGAGGACAAACTAAACAGCCATGAAAGAGAAGAAGTGTAAAGCCTGAAAGATGGTGGAAACTCTTGTACAAGTCATTCATCTGTCCGCCAGCCTTCACCCAAAAATCTGCTGATTATTTTTCCTCCCTCCTTTTGGTGTGGTCAGTAATGAAACCTTGATACGATTGTCTCACGGCAAGTCAAAACGGAGGCATTTCAGGTCACGTCTTGGCACAATGAAGCTGTGACAGAAGGATGTAAAAGTTTTAAGTATAGATTTAGATGGTTTTGTTGGGAAAAGTAACTTTTTGGGTGGCGCACTAAAGATTTTTCACACCCTGTTGGATGCTTTAGAGCAGGGGTCACCAACTCCAGTCCTCCAGGGCTACCATCCTGCAACTTTTAGATGCGTCTTTGCTCAAACACACCTGGATCAAATAAACTGCTTGTTTCCAGCTTATTGCAGAGAGGAATGAATGCTGGTGAGGGAATTCAGACATTTTGGAGCAGAGGTGAATCTAAAAGTTGCAGGATGGTAGCCCTTGAGGACTGGAGTTGGTGACCCCTGCTTGAGAGACTCGTAGCTAACAAAACATGGAGATAATTTTCTGAACATCCAAATACAGCGGAGCCCTATCAGGGTTAGGGACCACAGTTAGCTAATATCTGCAAAAACTTTGGAATCCTTCTAAAAACGCTCTAAAACTGCCTATTTTAATAGCTCAAATACCAAATACATGTTGACACACACACTGGAAGACATACAGGCTTTTTCAATGTTCTTGGGGCTTCAGCCAATCAGAACCAAGGAACATAAATGGCACTCTCTGATAGCATGTCAAGTAGCATTACAACTGTATATTTTAATTTTCCATGTTCTATTTCCGGTGGTATGCATTAGATATACTGCACCGAGACCTTCTGCTACAACAGAAGGTTTTTTTGTTTTTTTTTGACAGAGATAAGAGTAAGATTCGACTCAGAATAGATGGCAGCAGAGAGATTATTCTGACGGAGCGGTCGCATGGTACATTCCCCAGCTGAGCATGCTGACTGATGAGGATTCATGGCATGCGCTGTGCCATCAGACAGAGCCAGGCCAAGCATCCGAACCCGGCTTAAAGATGGCCTATGGGAAACGGCTAAATCCCTGCTTTCACCAGCTATTGTCCATTGGTTGGGTAACGGGATGGATTATTCACAGCTGGAGGCATGTGCACCACTCTTTTAGCAACTTCTCCGAATCCAAACGCATACGACCCGCGGTGTCGTCAACGTCTTCCCTTCCAGACGAGATGGAAGTGAATATCCTGATGCATGTGGTGAATCTCTACAGCGCTGTGAGAAAGTATCCCCTCCTTTGACATTCCTTAGGAAGGTTTAACATGTTGGACACACTGGTGTGCTTTGGATCGTTGTCCTTCTGCATCACCCAACTGGCTTGAGCTGAAGCTCAAAAACAAGGTAGCGTCTGATAAAGTATTCCTCCCACCTTCCAAACAGCGTGCAAGAAATGAATCAGCAGTTTGTTTTTATTGGGGCTACATTTCAATACTCAGAATACTCATTGTCCAGATAAATGTACACAACAGGCCATAAATAAAACATTTGTGTAAACCCAATCTAGCATTCTCAGTCCATGCAAATAATATAAAAGTTTGAAAACAAAGTTAGTATCCCAGCATTCTTAAATCCACATAACTGCCTTTTCTGTAACGGAAGGCTGTTTCTAACCCATTAGCACGTTCAACAGGAAGTACACAGGGATGATTGACAGCATTAATACCCTTCACCTGTCTATGATCTGTTGTTTTTGATTAGGAGCGTTGCATTTCTTCAGACAGCACTGGAAGCTCAGGAAGGAGGCGGAGGACATCGATCTTTTCACATGTTATCTGTCTCATACCATACCGTCACAAGATGGTGACATGTTTAACAAAAAGATGTGTTTTTTTAAATAAAATTGCATAATGCACCTTTAAGGCAGCTTTTTTTAACCGCTGAGATGCGTTAAGCGGCTTCCCCTTGCAGGAAAACTCTAAAAGGTCTGATGCTTTCATGTGGTCGAGGTTTAGGAAGATGCTGTAGTCGACTGGTGATGCAGAACATGAAACGTCCCCGTTAAGCTTGCTTAATTTGAGGGGAGAGCAGAGATGATTTCTGTAAGATGTCATTATAAAACAGCAGTTTTATGAAGCCTGGCCGGATTAAGGGCACGGGTAGAACCTTCCTCCTAATCCTAAACCAGACAACAAACCACGCTCCACCCAGCTACCTGGGTGGCTGAGGCAGACCTCCACAATGATTAATCTCCAGAGTCCAGAGGTTCTCTGCGTCGTCATCCCGTAAAAAGAATTACGAGGTTATCCTCTTAATCCAAGGACTTTAGATAATCATCCTAATAAATCTCAATCATGTAAAATCTGTCAGCATGATGAACTCTAACTGAGGTGGATGACCGTGTATCCGAAGACTTGTGGTCATCGTGCCTTTTTACAGACAATCCAGATTCCGTCAATGATATCGGCATGAAAATAAATTTCTGTTGCGTGTTTTTCATTTTTGTTTTTTTTGCTTCGGTCTGTTGGTTTTCTGCTGTGTCCATTTATTAGTATTTTCCTCCCGTCAAAAGGTCATTTTTGGTTTATCCCTTAAAATACGGGACGTTTTGTTCAACGTGTTCTGCCCAATCTGCTGCGTCCCATTGATCCTTCAGAGAGGATCAACAAAGCAGAACACAAAGCGAGACTTTTCTATTTGCAAAACAAGTCGAGCAACCAAACATATTTCTGTTTGGTTCCCATGGGATTTCATTGCTTTGCTATCTTTTAAAAGTCCATCAAAGCAGGGATCAGCTGCATTTTGAAGGTGTGCCTGTATGTGTGTGTGTGTGTGCACGTATGGGTGGGCGTGTGCGTGTGTGTGTGTGTGTAGTAAAGGCTAATCATAAAAGTAACCATAACAAACCTATCCAACACACACACACCCCGACACACACACACACGCACGCACGCACGCGCGCACACACACACACACACACACATAAAATTTACAAGCTGTTGAGTAACAGCAGTTTTCTTGTCCAAACAGAGAAAGCCACAAGTCAACCTGGAGTTGGGTGTGAAGAACCAAACATCAGATTCTGATTTACGTAAAACCCACAGACCGCTGACATCATCGTGATTATGCAATCACGTGTCAACTTTCTGCACTGCTTTGAAGCAAAGCAACGGGGCGGCAGCCTGGGCCTGGTGGCTGGTTCTCTAGTGTGCATCTGAATTGAATTAGATTTTTTTTTTCTCTCTGTTGTACTTCTAAAACTTAAAATCACTAGCGTTTGTTGTTGCAGTGACAGATATATTACCCCTCTTCAATCAGCTGCTAAAGTTTCTGCCGTCACATGACAGCCAGTAATTATCCACTCAGTTTAGTTTCACCTTCCTTGATTGGCTTTTAACTGTGGCGTGCAAAAGTATTCACACCCCGTCAAACTTTTCCACATTTTGTCAGAATTCAAACACAAACCTGCATGTAAGTTGGGATTTTATGTGTCATAGATGCTCTTCAGAATGTGTTAATAGTAATTTATTAAAATCAGAAAACTGGCGTAAACTTGTATTCATTCCTCTTATCCTCTGAAGTAAAATTCAGTATGAGCAATTGCCTTGAGATGTCTCCTAACTAGCAATGAGAATAAATCTGAGTCTCTAAATAATTATAACCGCTCTGTGGAGACGTGGTAGGGCCTTTAAGGTGGTCAGGGTCGATGGAAAGACGGATAAAGCTAAAATCGGATCAGCTGAAGAAAAAAACAATCTTGAAAAACACCTAAAGTTTTGAAAATCCTACTGTAGCAACCTAGAAACCTATGGAAGGCTTCCTTGTATGGTGAAGATGAGCGATCACACTGCAGTCAGAAGGTTCAGGGTTTTATTTCTAGACCCTTAATGTATCAAATTAGCTCTGGGTAAAGCACATCCGCCCCACGCTGCCTTCAGTATATGCTCCTGTGTCGCTAAAGTGCCAAAGGGTATTACAGAACTGAAAACTAAAAAGTTATCAGTTGTTTTGTTTCACGTGGGTCATTTGTTCAACCGGTGCCACAATTTGGCAGCATCAAAAAGCCTTTCGCGCTTCAGGCTTTTTGTTTATTTTACTCTCAAAGTTTCGTTGCTATGGAGTTATCCTCTCAATAAGTCTCACGTTTAGACTTATTGCGAGGATAATAAGTCCTCTCAATAAGAGGACTTATTATCCTCCTTCACCAAAGGACATTCACCAAACACATGTACAATTGTGACTAAAGATAAAAACATGCCCAGCTCATAGTCATCAAAGGAGGAACAGTGTGCCGTTATGTTTTGGACAATGTCAGAGAGCGTGTCCATTAGTTGAACGTTTGCAGAAGTTTGACGCTAACGCATAAACATTCAGTTACATTCAGTTATTACGGACAAAGTTGTTGGTGACCCTCCGTTAATGACCGAAAACCCACAACGGTCACTGAAATAACTTACAAAAGTAATAATGAATAAAAATTTGCTAAATTGTAACCAACCAAAGACATTGCTTTTGAAATATAGCCAAGTAGAGAGGGCCAAATACCCATGGATAGGACCAGAAGGCTCAATAGCTCCAAAAATCATTTGATTCCCTCATAAAGTTGCACAACAAAATATTAAGTTTCAAGTACCATCTTTTTTTTTTTTTTACAGTCCTCTGTCATTAGTTTGAGTTTTAAAATGATTTTGTTGCACTAAATCTCAAAAGCAGTGTCTAATTTTCATTGGTTAATTTTCAGCAAATCTTTTATTGATTATTACTTTTGTCAGTTTCAAGTTATTTCAGGGACCATTGTGGGCTTTTCAAGTTATTAGCAAGAAAAGTACCAACAATTTATAACAATATTGATGTCAATATTGTTATAATTGTTGCACGGAAAGTCGTTTTTTTCATGCACTTTCTTTCCACACCAGTGTTGATGTGCGAACAGGCGTGTTTTATGCACTGTTTATGCGGCATTAAAACATTTTTTGTTTTAATGCCATAAACCAGTTCGGATCCATCCCATTCAGGTTAAAGGTAAAAGCAGGGCTTACCGTGTCAGTCACTCTACAAACCAATATATATATAAAAAAAAAGAAATAACCATGTTTAATCACCACAGTTTTATTTTATTATTCTGAAGTGGTGTATGCATAACGTCAGTTACCTTATCTATAAACAGAGGAAGGCGTAGTTGAGTCAAACTACGCTATGACACATCAGGGCGTGTCGTTAGGTTGGGCCCTTGGATAAGTCAATAACAATGTGAACTATTATAATTATATGTGAAGTAGTTTAAAAGTGAAATTTGTTTGCCACAAGGTATTAAAGCTGAACCAAAGATTAAAATCAAGAGTGAGCGTTCCTCTGCCTTGCATTGTGCAAACGTCTGTCAAGGAGAGGTCGAGTGAAAGTCATAAAGCGGTTTTTGAACAATCGAGTTTGATGCCCCGTTAACTTTCCTGCTCGGCTCCAGGATCAGTAACGTACGGAGCCCCTAAGGGGACATGGAGAAAAAAAAAAAGGAAAAAAATCCCGACTTCTTATCTCGAGATCCCGACTTTTTTTTCTCGAGATCCCGAGAAACTAAGTCGAGATCTCGAGATCCCGACTTATTATCTCGAGATCCCGACTTTCGAGATAATAAGTCGGGATCTCGAGATCTCAACTTAGTTTCTCGGGATCTCGAGAAAAAAAAGTCGGGATCTCGAGATAAGTTGGGATCTTGAGATAATAAGTTGGGATCTCGAGATCTCGACTTAGTTTCTCGGGATCTCGAGATAATAAGTCGGGATTTCTTTCCTTTTTTTTTTTCTTTCTCCATGTCCCCTTAAGGCAGGCATGTCAAACATACGGCCCGCGGGCCGGACCCGGCCCATTGGATGATTTAATCCGGCCCGGCATAAATTTCTGAGTATGTCAAAAAAATAAGGGAGTCTCTAGCTCATTTCTATCAAAAATTGTGATTTTTTAAAATAAATACAAACCAAATGCTCCCTCCGGTCGCTAGAGGGCAGTAAATGTGTAAAAGCGCTCACGTCCAGCATGCGGCACTGATACAAATTAGTCACAGGATGTAAACATTCGCAACGTGATGCGTCGAAGTAAAAATAAACCGGCAATCTTACTTCACCATTCACCACTACTAAACAAGTTATCGGTCAACACGCCCTTCCCAAAATGGCACTGTCAAAAAAAAGAAAAGTGGACACGGAATGCAGAGTTTTCCAGGAAAGATGGAATGAGAAGTATTTAGTCACGGAAGTGAACGCAAAACCAGTGTGCTTGGTATGTAATCAGCAAGTTGCAGTGTTCAAAGAGTTTAATATTCGTCGCCACTATGAGACTCATCATAAAGAAAAGTATGACCACTTGGAAGGACAAATAAGGAAAGACGAGATAAACAAATTGGTCGGTGGTCTGAAGAAACAGCAGTCTACTTTTACACGCAGCCGCGATATTTCTGATGAGGCTGCAAGAGCCAGCTACATTATTGCCAACGAGCTGGTGCAGGCATCTAAGCCATTTTCTGATGGGGAGTTTGTAAAACCATGCATGCTGAAGGCTGCAGAAGTCGTGTGCCCTGAAAAGCGACCTGCTTTTGCCAACATTAGTCTAACAAGGAACACTGTCGCAGATCGGGTGACAGAACTCTCAAGTGACTTGAGCAGCCAACTGAAAGAGAAAATCAAGTCATTTATCGCATTTTCAATTGCAATAGATGAGAGTACCGATGTCACAGATATTGTTCAACTGGCCATATTCATTAGAGGTGTTGATGAAACTTTGACCATCACCGAGGAGCTGCTTGAATTAGTGCCCATGAATGACACCACAACAGCAGATGACATTTTCAGTGCTCTCGTTGGAGCGCTGGACAAGGTGGGAGAGGACTGGTCCCGTGCCGTGAGCCTGGCTACCGACGGTGCGCCATCAATGGTCGGGAGAAAGGCCACAAAATTCCGTGACAAAGTACAGACTGCAAATGGAGGACAAGAGTTTTGGATATTTCATTGTATTTTACATCAGGAGGCGTTATGTTGTAAAACACTGCAAATGGACCATGTTATGAGTGTGGTTGTGAAAACTCAATTTCATCAGAGCGCGCGCTAAATCACCGTCAGTTTGACACATTTCTCAGTGATAATGACATTCATGCTGGCCTACCATACCACACTGACGTGCGGTGGTTAAGCGGAGGTGCAGTACTTAAGCGCTTCTTTGAGCTACGAGGGGAAATTGGACAGTTCATGGAGAAGAAGGGATGCCCAGTAAAGGAACTTAAATGCAAGGAATGGGTGCAGGATCTTGCGTTCATGGTCGATATTACACAACACTTGAATACACTTAACACTAAATTGCAGGGCCGTAACAGAGTTGTCACTCAATGTTACGACAGCATAAGTGCGTTCAAGATGAAACTGTCACTGGGAGACGCAGCTATCCAACGGTGACACCGCGCATTTCTCTTGTCTCACAGCTGTGCATCCGAAGGCACCGGACCGTCCCGATAATGATTTGGATAAATATAAAAATAACATAACAGATTTGCTGCGAGAGTTTGAGCAGAGGTTTCAGGTATTCGGTGAACTTCAGAACAAATTTGGCTTTTTTCGCTTGCCATTTACAGCGAAGCCTTCTGATATGCCAGCTGACATTCAGCTCGAGCTTATTGACTTGCAGTGCGATTCAGCTATGAAGGATAAATTTAGGTCAGTGGGATTGGATACGTTTTATCAATATAATATGCCAAGTTACCCCAAATTAACAGCCATGGCTGCAAATGTTCTATCCATGTTTGGGCCTATACTTATCTTTGTGAACAGGTGTTTTCGGTAATGAATAATAATAAAACAAAGCAGCGCTCAAGGTTAACAAACACTTGAATGACATTGTTAAATGTGCTGCTATTCAGGATTTGACACCTAATATCGATGCACTTGTGAAGGCAAAAAGATGCCAAGTTTCAGGAGCCAGCAGCAGCAAGTAGACTGCAGGAGTGCATTGAGAGAGAGAAAAAAAGTGGGATGACACGAAATTTGTTTGCACTCGTGAATACAGATAATTAAAAATAAGATTCATCTGGTTTCATATTAAAGACAATTGATATTGTGCAGTATGTTCTCAGCTTCAGTAGGCCCAGCCTAGTAGTTTGATCTGGCGTAGTCTAATCTTATTGCCTATGCACTGCACTTTTTTTTATTTATTTCAAAGCAGTATGACAATTAAGGCGAAAATATTTTTTTCATAGCTCCCACTTGAGTTTGTTAATGTGGTGAGTTGGTTCAGGTGTAAAACTGCATTCAATCAACTGTTAAAATAAACCAGTTGTTAACACATTCATACCCAAACATGAAAATCATTTTTTTCCATTGTTTGTTGAATAAATGTGTTGTGCTCAGAAAAGATCCCTTGTCATCTATAATTATAATATGTAGGGTAGGCCACAAATGTAGGCTAAATGATAAAGCATAGTACTGAAAAACAAAGCTAAATATTTGGAGTTGACATTCTTTTACTGATCCGGCCAGAAAGTCTGGATCCGGCCCCAGGGCCAAACTGAGTTTGACATGCCTGCCTTAGGGGCTCCGTAGTGCCGCGTCTTCAGATTCAGAGGTTACGAAATATTCGGTTTGACGCGCGGCATCAGACAAAATGCCAAGCAGCTCTCGAACCTTGAACCAAATTCTAACTTCGCTAATGAAACACAACTTAGGAAGATTTTATCACGGTATCGCTGACAACGTTAATGTCAGTGGGGTTGCCGCAGTTATTTTAGTTCATACTATCAAGTTTGTTCACTTAGGGCAACATTAGCCTCTTACCTGCTCGAAGGTAAGAACATAGCAAGCTAGTGCTATATGCATTGAGTGGTTTACACGTTACAATTCTCGTGCACGAATGTGTTGAATACGTTTATATTTCAGAAGCTCTTACACGTTGCGTGTGTCTCTCTTTTTGCGGTTGCCTTTGAGCCAGGTCATAACAATAGCAATGTAGGCCATGGGTTTTCCTTTTGTTTGGTCTTTATGTGAGACATTAGTCACTTCACCCTGTTTGTTACGGCTGGAACGTTATGAATCGTTCCATATTTCACCAACGACTGGGTTGGAAAAATAAAACTACGGTCTTCTTATTTACACTTGCATTTAGACAAAAAATAAATAATTTGGTTTTTTAGAAAAAAAAAGTCTGAATCTCACCTAATTTACACGAATGAAATACACAGGCATTTTACAAACACAACTATCTCATGAAAAGTAATACAGAACAGCAGTGTCTAATAGCTCAGATTAGTTTTTTTTTTCCTACTGTACATGAAGTGCTCAGCGTTTTATTCTCTGCATTGAGCAGAGGCCTCTCCCACTTACGAGGAGAGGGGGGGAGAAAACAGAGAAAAGTTTCAGTTGAAGCATTTCCTCAGGGCTATAAATACAGAAAGGGAGCGCACATCTGCACAGTGAGGCGTGGTCGCTCGGATCCGACAGGTGGCTCTGGAACTGCTTTTTTCTCCTGCACACCAGCGCGTAAACACACAACTGCAGCAAGATGGTAAAGTGCCCAAAGTGCCAGAAGGAGGTTTACTTCGGTGAGATTTGTGCGCTTTTCTTTCTTTTTTTTTTGTTTTTTTTTGTGCATTTTCTTCTACTTTTATTAATCTTGCTCACGTTTGTCAACATTTCCTGGTTGGTGAAAAGAAGTAGCGCCTTTTTCTGCTCATGTGAGGCAACAGGAAGCTGGGCGTAACACTGACAGGCACACGTTTTAACGCTAAAAGTATGTTTACAAAGATGTTACAGAGATTAAAGAAAAGTGATGCGTATTTTTTTTATGTACCAAATTTGGCATTGTAGTGACCTGATCGCGGTTGCGCTGCATTTGCGCTCAGCATATTAAATTTAGAGCACAAGTCGTTTAAATTGCATTAACAATAAGTTGAAGAATAGAAACATTGGATTATTACTACTGACTCTTTGGCCAGTAGTAACATAAATAACATGAACGTGTTATTTATGTTTTGAGTTACTGGTTTACGTGCCAAAAAGGAAACTCAAAAAACGCGTTTTGATTCTTTTAGCTTCTACAACTTCATTGTAAAAGTTTAAAAGCTTTAAGTGCTCCGCAGCTGCAGGCTAGATTAGGTCCTGGATAAAGTTAATTGCTCCCATAATCACCAGAAGTCAGACATGAACCGACATCCACAAGTGCGGATGACTGTTAAAGGGATAGTTCACTTATTTCTGTAAAAGCAGGTAATGGACATGTGCTGCATAATTCTTTTACTGTCTTCATTTTGCATAATTTCTGATTAGTTTGACCAAGATGGCTAAGACGAAATGGGACTTCCTTCCTTCAAAAATGTGCTAAAGTTGTCGTCACATTTGCATTTGGTGGTTATCTCTTTACAAAGAAACCAATATATGTGAACTCAGAAAACAGGCTGGAGGCTGTGCAGCACCATTAATC
Source organism: Poecilia reticulata (assembly GCF_904066995.2). Taxonomy (NCBI): domain Eukaryota; kingdom Metazoa; phylum Chordata; class Actinopteri; order Cyprinodontiformes; family Poeciliidae; genus Poecilia; species Poecilia reticulata. The sequence continues at coordinate 8,830,379 of NC_088851.1, forward strand.
TTCCTGTGTGAACAGTGATTGGGAAATTTAAAGTGTAGCCATCTGCTCTAAGCATAGAGTGATAAAATAAGTTTATTCAGTGCTTATAAAAGCTTTGCTTTTTTACTCTTTACATGTATCCTTCTCTGTATGTTTCACTCAGGACAGCTGTTAGTGGCGTGTCGCCCTCCACCTCCCTTTCCAGTGGGAGTAATTATTATCTTCTGTGCAAATAACCTCCAAATGCAAATGTGATGAGTTGTTTTGCTGGTTTGCTCTTGGTTATTCACCGACTAGCCATTAGCTTCAGCCTTCTGAATCAACTAGTGATTTGTTTTTATCCTAAATCAAGCTACCAGCAGACTTATTAACACCTTATATAGCACTTTTAACAAAACCTCACTTCCAGGATTCAGAATTATTTCCTTAAGGATACTTTTGCATTGGAGCACTGTTCACATATGTTGTAGTTTTCTTAGACGTAAATGTGTTTGAAATACGGAATAAGAGCGAAAAGAAAAAAAGAGAGGGAGAGGTGATAAGAATGAAAAATTGCATCTTTTCATGTGTGCAGAGGAATGCCCTGCAGTCTCTAAGGGTGTCTGCACTCTGCGCTTTCTCATTACGAGGTTACTTTGAAATCAAAGATGTTTGCTCCATCAGGGACCCGAATCGTTTCTGCTCTTTGAGCCCCCGTGAGTAATGGCTGGAGCAGAGGAAGCAGGTTTCTGATTTTGTAAACTACACCCTCGTCCTGCGTTTCCCATGAGAAGGCCCAGTCAAAGCAAACATTAATCACCCACATACTCCGTTTTTTTTTTTTCTTTTTTGTTGTTGCTTTACCCGTGTCTCTGTGCTCCAGCAGCTCTGTGACTGTGCAACAGCTGAGCCCAAAGCAGAACGCAAAGCCCAAAGTCTTTGGACGCTCATGCAGATGAGCAGAGCGTGTGACTGTTGAGCCAGTCCTCCTGCTTCCTGGATAATCTTTTTCCCTCCCAGCCAATATAATCAAACCAGTCAGCCTCTGGCAGAACAGAACGAGTCAGTTAGGTCTTCTTCCAAGATGGATATTCATCTCAGAAGAGTGGGGAAAAGCAGCGCGAAACAAAGCCTTGCATTTCCTTCTAGAAAACGAGCATATTCATCAACATCCTTAAGCGTCTGAATTGGTTTCCTTTCCCTCAAATTAACCTCTGCGTGTTTCCCTTCGCGTCCGGTTCTCTCAGTCACACCTTCCATCTTTCTGTCTGCGTCGCCGTTTGTCCAACTTATTGTTGCTGTAGCTCAGATGGAAACAATCAGGCTACCGCCGTCTGCCTGCCTGAGTGATGGAGGTCCAACAACAGCGGAATGCTTTTCTTTTGCTGGAAACGCTACAGACTGCCTGTTGATGGCCAGACCTCAGCCCAGAGCGCAAATGGGAATGGTTTAGGTTTTGTAGAAGGAGTCGGATTTTTTTGTGTTTTTTTTTTTTAAAGCCACAATAAGAAAAAAAAAGCTATCTGGCTCTGCCTTGAGTTCGCACAAGAACAATTTATCTTGGTAAAAGTCACAAAAAGGAAAGTCTTGTTCACCGAACCCCTTGGCAGACGATGCTGGTGAATGTTCTAAACCGGATCGTTAAAGTAGTTCAGGTTGAGTTGCTGTCGATATTTATTAAAAAGGAAGAAACACTAAAAAGATCTTCTATTTCTCTAAAGAATATCAACATCATCACAATATCATATCAGTTCATTCAAACACCAGTTTTAGCACCTTCCAACACCTGTTATATTGGTATTGGATGGTGTTTTGAAAAGAAATTGATTCTTCTTTATAGGAAGATGGGAGGTTGGAGGATGTGCACCTCCAACAACCTGTCTGTGTGAAACACGTGCCGAGAAAGAAACGAGCGCTTTCGTTCAGACCTAACTGACTGGTAGAAGAGTAAAGCAAAAATACACTACAGAGATTTCAGTCAATGCTGTGTTATTGGTTATTACGGCGTCTTAATTGTCTGTTGGAACCCATGTAACGCTCTGTTCTCATTTTCCAAACAGGAACATCATTGGGAGCGCACCGCGTCCTTCTCCTGCTTCCTGTATAAACAATCATTTGCTTCTATGAAAATAAGCGCCCAACGAAAACACGAGAATAGTGTCTTTAATAACAATTCGATGAAGCGTATGGGTGACTTCAAGACAGCAGAAGTCGTCTTTGCACCTGGCAAGTAGCCGGCTAACTAATCTGGATTAACATCAAGGGAGTTATCCAGTGGAAGGACGATCCTAACTTCTTATAAGTATCCCTTTAAGTCCGTTCACAGTGTTTGCGCTACAAAATATCACAGTGTCGCTCCATTAATCTTTCTCAGCTCTCACTCACGGTGTTTTTACAGGGAGACTTGTGTGTTTGTGTGTCTTGGACGGCTGCCACAAAGCTCTGGGCAGCCGGGAGCGGAGGGGATAATTAGCCTCCAATCTGTCACGCCTCATTTAACCCTCATTATTATCAGGTATAAACACCAAGGTTAGTCCTATCAGGCCTATAACTTGGGCACAATAACAGCCGATTAGAACGGACCCGTTTGTATTTACAGCTTTGGGCCGGGCGTGCCGTTTACCAGACCTACTGGTTTGCTGTTTGAGGTCAAACAGTGATTTGAATGGGTACGAACCTTTGCTCCAAAACCACACCGCATCCAGGCGGGATGTTTTTTTTTGTTTTTATAGACCTGAGCGCCTGACCAACCCTGGAGACTCTTACACATGCTTCTTCATGACTTACTTGTAATCCGTTGCCACAGTGGGCTATTCTTAGGGCACAAATAATCCACTTCCTGACATGTTTGGAAGCCAGTGGCTTTTGCCTGTTATTGTAATTATTTCCCATTCTTTCATGCATTTGCCACTGGGAGTCAGAGGATTTGCTTTCTGGCACGGCAGACCGGAGAAAGGACAGGCCAGCATGAGATTCTCGACGTCCTTTTTCGCACATAACTGCAAATATTTCCAAGCAGGCTAATTTGTCTCTGTGGGTAGATGAAAAGCTGAGCAGCCCCAACTGAGCAGCAGTGCACAGCAATAGGTGGGGGAGGGGGAAGACTTTTGCTTTATGCTCCAAATAGCCGTAGACAGCTTTAATGGAAAATTTTGAACTTTGAAAGCAAAGAAATCTGCTATGACATTACAAGGCAACCAGACTCATAGCGCAGTGCTCCCATATATTTTATACTTAAATTCCTTGTAGATAATAAGGTGCCACAATTTGACTTTACATTAGATGTTTGCTACAAAGAAACTACACTATGAAAATATATGAAATTTTTTGGGAAGGACTCTGGACAAGCCTTTTGTGACTCTGAAATCTTAATTTCAAAGTCACAAAATTAACATTTTGTGACCATCCGAATGCTTTGATTCTACATCCGAATCAAACCATTAGCGCCTCACTTTCAGTAACCTGCCTCTCCGTTTTCCTCGTTTCCTGCCATATAATGGCTCTTTCTCTAATGCATGCTTTGGTTGTTACCATATGCAAATCGTTGGGCTCACTTCCCCTCACGTCATCGAGAGTTTCAAAATTGCCTTTCGGCTCCGTTTCTTCTAAAGACACGAGGCTGTTCTGTCATCTCCCTTTGCCTCTCTTCCAGTCCTCCTGGGCGGGTGGAGGTTGGCACAGATCGCCCATAACTGATAAAGTTTTTATCTGTGTTTATGAAGCACAAGGAGGACAGATTCCCTCTGGGACATTCAGTCCTTTTTTTTTCTATTCCCTCAACCACACCCAGTAGCGTTTCCAAACTAATCTGCAACCAGTGTATCTTTGTGGTTTTAAGCGGGCATGGGACTAAAACGACTCCCAGCTCCATGAGCTCATGTGCCCTGCAGCGTGACTCTCTGGCTTACATCTCCTTCCCAGACAACAGTAACCGATCTTTATGGTAGAGGTTAGACTGCTACTGGTGTTAATCATTTGTCCGTTTGTGTGTTTTGCAGCTGAGAGGGTGACGTCGCTGGGGAAGGACTGGCACAGGCCATGTCTGAAGTGCGAGAAGTGCAACAAGACGCTGTCGGCTGGCTCACATGCAGAGGTAGAACGGCCAAATTACACCACCTGGCGGGGGGGTGGAGGGGGGTGCTGAATGTTACAAAGAATTGAACTGTTGTTAAATGAACAGGTCAGAGATTGGAGTCTGCCAATTTTCTTTGCTCTATGACCTCTGACTGGGTGGTCAGAAACTGAAAAATATGATTTTTTTTTATATGCATACACGAAAATCTGCAACACACTTAGTAGAAAAATGGATTTGGTCAAAGCTGATATCAGCAAATTAGACCTAAAACAAATACCAGAACTCGGCTTCAGCCTGTTTGGTGCATTTCAATAATGAAATAGCAAATGAAGCACTTGTTTCCATCTACTTTGCGTTAGCCTCATCTTTCCATGATAAAAAATATATATGTCTTTTAATCTCTTTTCTCCTCCCACAGCATGAAGGCAAGCCGTACTGTAACAACCCCTGCTACGCTGCAATGTTTGGACCTAAAGGTAAGACGTGATCTCGTATCTTCCTGAACTCTCGACACAAAACATGTCAATAAAATACATAAATGGTAGGTAGTCTCTGACAGAAACCTAAGGAGAGAGGATGAACACCAAGGTTCCATTTTAATTATACTTTTAAACCTAATTTGCGCATTTCTTTCGGCATTTCAGGATTCGGACGTGGTGGAGCTGAAAGCCACTCCTACAAATAGACAGGTACCGTCTGAATGTTTTTGTTTTTTCATACATTTTCATGTTATTTACATTAGACTAGACTGCAAGCAAATCCGTCTTTGCACTTCGGACTGTTTGACCTGAGCTTTTTTTTCTTTTGTCGCTTCATCTGCAGGGCGAGGCGTCGCAGAGAAAAGGCTTTGCGGGAACAAGATTGAAGAAACCAAACCTCTCAGACGATAGCAAACCTCTAAACAAATCATCCGCTTTCAATGCAGGAAATAATTTGAATGCATTTGCTTTTGTTTTTTTTTTGTTCTACCTGTCTTGGACCATTTTCTTTATTTTATCATTTCTTGTTTAGTTATAGGGACATCGCTCTTGGGCTTCAGCTTGTCTAATTAAACATTTTATGGAATTTGAGTCTTTGATATTCCTTTATTTTGTGGCGGTTTGTGAGAAACTCATGATTGTTTTACCACTACAGCAAAGTTTTACTTGATCAAATAAACAAAGTTGAGAGTTGTCATAGAAATTACTTTTGTCTTAATTTTCTTTAAGACTAGTTTGTCAAAACCCTGAACCCTGGCAAGACCAGTGCCAGTCGCTTCAGGATTTGTGTAGAAGTTAATTAGTCCAGGCTTATATCCTGCCATTAATGTTTGCTTCAGTTGTCCCAAATATACAAAAAAAAAAAACATAGTGAATTTGCTTGTTTGTTTTTGTCGAGTTTTAATCACAAAAGATGCATCAAACTCAGCAGCTGTCCAAAATTTTCCTAATTTTCACTTTGATCAACCCTGAAATTTTGAAAAAAAAAAGGAAAGAAAACTGAAAGTTTTCTATTTTCACTGTCTGGTGTTTGAAACAATGTCAGAGGAAGCAAATGAATAAGCAAAGCTATTTAAAAGAAAAAAAAACAATAATTCCATGAAAGTTTGAGAGATGTTTGCTGTTAATTAAGGTTTCAAGAGAACAAAATTACTTTTGAGCTTTCAATTGTCTCTCATAAGACATGCTAAATTTGGTCATATTGAGTTGAGGCAAGAATCTGGGGATTTCTACGGAATGCAATTGGAGGCTGTTGTGTTTGTAATACTAGCTGCAGTAATCGTACATTGTTTAAATAAAAAAAGTCTCTAATTTATGGTAGAATACCGGCAGCTGTAGTTGCCAAAATTTTACCGTATAAATACGGTACAAATCTTACGGTAATTACTAATGTTACCGTAACTTAGAGACTTTTTTTTAATGTAAGACTAAAGTCTGTGATGATTTCAAATAATAGGAGAAGCTTTATTTTACAAGAATAGCTCTCCCCGAACTTAGCCTGATGTTGTCTCCATCCCTTCAGATAATTCATACGGTTTCCCGTTTCAAATGATTGTCACTCTTTCAAAAATATATATATACTACTGTATAAGAATGAGCACATGACGTGAGCACTTCTAACGGAGGTGGTTTCCCAAAAAGGTACAAGACAAAAAATTACCAAGAAAATCACCGTGCAATGCAACCGAGACTTTTGTAGAACTATAATTTCCAAATTCAGGGTTGATGGTTCCACCTCAGGAGCAAATGGCGTTGAAGTTCAAGGCTGTTCAAGTTGTGGATAAAAATCACATTCTTTTGAGTAAAGATGCGCAGTTCCATCTTTATCTTCCTCTGCTTGTCTTTCCGCAAAGCAGTTTGCTCTCTGCACGGCTGCACTCAGTCATGTAGCACTATGCTCCCGCCTGTATTGTCCGCCCGCTGCTATGGCAACCAGCGCAAACAAGCCCCAACACACAGCCCATTTGTCTGTCTGTCAGGACTGGCTGACTGTCACCCTCTCCTGTGCAACAAAGACGCTCCCTGTGCCAGAAGGACCCTCCACAAAGGACACTGATGGAAACATTCAGGAGGACGTTTGGCACCAACGCGTCATCTAGATTCAACTTTTTGTAGCATTTAGCAACTAAAAAGAAGCCCATAGTGCTGTTTCCATTATTAATGATCATCTAAATAACGCTCAACTTGATTCAAATGGGAGAAATCTAGTGTGAAATTGCGATTGCTTCTCCGTAAAGCATTAAAAACAAGACAATTCATCTTCCTCGGACACGCGGCGCAGTGACGCATGATCCTGCTCGCTCGCGCGCACATGATTTTGCACACGATATATCCCACACCTTGTCGGTCACGCGAGCGATGCGTCCAGATGTTTGCGTGAGCCCGGCAGGATGGGCACACCTCCCCAGCTCGATCCCGAACCCGATATGCGATTCTGGAAGCTTGAAGTGTAAACGCATGACAATTACAAGACGGAAATCCAAGAAACGTACAGCGAGGCGCCAGAACTGTGTCTGGCCCGCCGCTTTGATTCATGAATCTGGAAGCCTAAAAGTATTAAAACGGGGGGGGTATTAATTTCCAGGCACGATCATAATGAAAGCATCATGCGAGCAGAAAGCAGCACCATAAAGTCCTATTGCTGCACTTCCACTGCACTTAAAATTAACTGCTTTCTACTCAGTCGAGGAAGAAGAGGAGGAAGAGGAAGCTGCTGTTGCCGAGTCAGCGTGAATCAGGGACCCTCACAGACAATGAGGCTGTAAATTCAGGCTCCATTAATGGCTGGAAAATAAGGGTTTCACAGGTGCCATTAATTATACATGGGTGGCCAAAATAGTCCAGAGGAGCGCAAAAGGTGAGGCTGCAAAGGCTCCAGATGGATTGGAGTCTGGCTTAAGTCCTTAAAGTTACAAATGAAAAACATATTGCTGCGCTTCACAAACGTCTTCCCATCCCTTGAACTTGTTCACCCCCCAGATTTCAGTCACAGGCTTTTACCATGTTGTGCTGCGTGTTATGTGAAACACTAAATTGTGCGTTGTTGACAGCAAAAGTGGAAATGTGAAAAGTGAGGCGTGTTTTCGACCCACTTTACTCTGACACGCCTAAATAAAGCAAAGTGCAACTGCTTGCAAGATTTGTATAACTTGTTCCCAGAAAAGAGACCGAGATGAACATTTCTGAATGTGCAAGGCTGTGTGTGGCAGGAAAGTTATGCTGCACTACGCCCTGAAGAAGTATGTCCATAACAAAACATGGTGGTGGCGCCATCATGCTGTGGGGATGAATTTCTCAAGCAACATGGAAAGATGGACAATCTTGGAAAAAAAAAAAAACAAACAAAAAAAACAACCTGTAAGCAGTAGACTGAGGCAGAAGTTCACATTCCTGCAGGAGAACGACAGTAAACATGCAGCCACAGCTTTGTGGTCCAGTCAAAGTCCAGACCTGAAACTTTTTTTTTCTTTTAAAAAACAAACTGTGTTCCACTCTGACTGGGCTTGAACTACTTCTGCAAAGAAAAATCGACAAATATGCGTTCTTTTGATATGTTTACTTGTACTTTAATGTTGGTTCAACTCAAAGTTCTAATAAATTATGTGGACGTTTGTGCCCAAAATAATAATAATAATAATAATAATAATAATAATAATAATAATAGATTAGTTTTATATTTTATTTCGTGTACATACAGAAACAGTAAAAAAAAGTAATGCATAAGTAACATTATTCTACTTGGATATGAATTACCTATGCCAGATTCCTGGCTTTGGTGCCTCCTGGTGGTGAAATGAATAATTACAATCAGTCACAACGATGAGAAATTAGGTGATTTCTGAACAGTTGGTTGAACTTGATTTTAACTTCCTTTGTACACGTATTTAAAACTGAAAACAAGTATCATTTTTGATTCCACTTCACCATTATGAATTTCTTTCTCCAAAAACAAAAAATTACTTCAACCAGAACTTTGTGGTTGAGACGGAGAGCGACAACGGACCAGAGGCCGCTGCTTCCTGTGTGACTGAAAAGGAGAAGAAGTGAAGCGTATTGCATATGACTGACATGTTGAAATCCCCCCCAATGAAAGTGAAGGTAAACAGCACGGTAACGATAACGGTAATAGCAAATTACTATTATAAATCCATGTTTCACGACAGGATGTTCTCTAAGTATTTCTTTGCATTTAAAAAAAAAGAAAAAAATGAGCCAAAGGTATTTTGTATCTTTTAAACGATTTCAGATGTGTGAGGTCATGAACTCCACCCTGTCAATTTTGATATGAACCAGTGAAAACACACCCACACCCACACCCACACCCACTCACACACACACACACACACACACACGTCTCTCCTATCCAATAATATTCCAATGAACATCTGTTTGGTTTTTTTTCCGCAGAGAGCACTTCCATCTTATGAAGTGAATGAGCAGAAGTAATATTGGTGATATGCCGCTCAACCCTTTAGTGTGAAAGATAGATCCGAAGAGGAAATTACGCACACAGTCTCCACTCGGTGAACGAGGCAATATAAAAAGTAATCAGTAACCATTGCCGACGTAGATGTGAGAAGAGATTTTTCACTCCTGCTCCTTCGCAGCGTTCCTGTGCAAAGGTTTTGTCAGAACCACAAATTTCGTTGTGACGTCATTGGGATTTTATCTCTGGATGACGAAAGGAAACGATGAATGCCAGCGCATCCAACTTCCTTTAAATGATTGATATATGGATGATTGATTTCTACACAACATTGGTGGAAAAACTACAACACGAAAACCTGTGATGTATACAGGGAGAATGGAAAGCTAGGTTATAGAACAATACAAACAATTGATGTTTTTTTAATTCCTAAATAAAAACTGCAACACGAGGAGAAAAAATAAAAACTGAATATGACCACTCACATGGTGAAACAGGGTGGCAGCATCGTGCTTTGGAGTTGATAGGAAAGGGCAAACGCTGACGAAAACCTGGTAGAGTTTGCAAAAGTACAACCACGTTTTTGATTGTTAAAGGAAAAGGTGAAAGTGATTTAAGTTCCTCCCACGACACCATTACGCACCATCTTGTGTTTATCTATTGAATAAAATGCCATTGAATGGGAAGAAGTTCAAGCCGTACATACACTTCATAAAGGGTACGTGGGGTTTTTTGTTGATTATCAGTAATTCAGAGAGATTTTATGTCTTCCTTTAGAATGTTACAGCCATTTATTTACCAGCAGCGGCTCTCAGATGCATACACACCATTTTTGAAGTGTCATGCTTTTTAAATGTAAATGACTGAGGATGACGCAAATTTATTTGGAAACGTTTTTCCCACGTATAATGCGACATTAAACAATTTACCGTAAACCCAAGCAAATCTGCTATAAATCAACGCAAACAATGTCTCAGCACTCGGTGTTTTTGGACTTCACTCGTAGCAATAACTGCAGGAATACGAAACACGTTTGTGAGGAAATAAAGTCCAGCTGTCCTGGTAGGATGAACATCTGTGCTCTTCGTTTCTAAAGCCTTCGACTCTTGACTTCACATTTTTTTTACCCCTTGATCGTCAGTCAAGCTGCCCAACGTCTCAACTTTAACTTTCTCCACATCTCCACTCTCCCGTCTCGTTAACCAGAACAGGGTCTGGGGTTGATTAATGCTGCAGGATTCACCAGATTTATAAACGCCACGTGAGTATAAATAGGCCCTCCGGTGTTCCAACTGTTGATATAAAGATCCAGAACATGTGTGCAGAGAAGTTGAGCTTGTGCCATGAAAACTTGTTTGTACGGCGGGCAGCTTCCTGCAAACAGTCGCACAGAAGAGGGGAGCGTAAAGAACCACCCAAAAGCCAGGAGGAAGCATCTGCAGTGGGGCTCGTGATGAAGAGGATATGGCCCCGTACTTTGAAAAGAAATGCATTTTTAAAACAAAGTCCATAAAAGTAAACATCATCGTGCGACGGTTGGGGTTTCTCCCGCGTTTACCCTAAAGGCCACGCATGAGTCTGGCAGGCGTGTTTTTCCTCTATTAAGCAGCTCCAGGATTAAAGGGGCCTCACACTAAGACCGCAATTAAACAACTGGCATCGATAGCGGCTTTACTCGTTTCCTTTACTCCGCTCACTTGTTTCTAGACTTGAGCGATATAATGTTTTTTGGGGTTTTTTTTAAACTGCCTTGGTAGCTAAATAGTTTAATGGAAATATTGAAGCTGTTGGAAAACAAGGAGAAAATAAAAATCACGGTGAATGAAGAAAAAGCAGGTAAAAAGTTTAACGGTTTCATCTTAAACTCATTCTCTAGTGAGGATTAAACTAATATACACAAAGAGTTAAACTAATAAACACAACACAGCGACTTTAACGTCAACGTACAGGATAAATTTACCATCTTACACTTTCCTGTGTCACACCACAGGAGACTTTCAGTGAAGCTTGAAGATGACGATACTTGTTGGCACTTGTGGTGTAGGATTCAAGTCTGATGTTTTTGTCTAAATGTTTGATAAAAACTAAATAAATTCTGTCCCAACCGCATTCGGGTTTAAGGGGAAACCGGCAGCAGTTCAAGTCAAGCGAACGATTCGGATTTACGCTCCAGATTTTGTCAAAAAATCTGACAGAAGATTTGGCTGAGGATTGTCGTCGCATACCTCACCTCCTGATGGCTGGGAGCAGAGCGCAATCAGACTCATATCAGGTCTCAGCTTAACGACCGAAGCTGCTTGGGACTCATTTGCAGTCATATCTTCTCTCTGAACTCCCACGCACGCTTGTGTTCACACACTCCCTGGGAGAGCACCTGGCCACCCTCTTCAGGTTTCTTAAGCCTAGTATTGTCTGAGGCTGGGTGGGGGCAGTCAAACTGCACGATGACTCTTATATAAACAACGCGCCATTTCCCTCGTGTTGCACAAGGTGAAACGCCACAATATCAACGCTGATGACAGAGTTCAGTAAGATCAGAGGAATCTCTAAAAGGTGCGTTTTAAATCTAATGTTTAAATGCCAATTTTCAAACAGAGATGCAAGAACTTTTGCACGTTCTCTTTCATTAAACTTTCCCAGACATCACTCTGATCTCTAATTTTCTCCAGAAATCACCAGATTAAGTTCTTGTGCATGCCTCGCCTCCCTTCCCACATATTACGTCTTCCTCCTCCTCCTCGTCCTCCTCCATGATGTCTTCCTCCTCCTCCTCCTCCTCCTGCTCCCACGGGTTGGATCTGCTGAAAACAGAACGCAAGGACACATCTGAGCCGCATGCTGTTCCTGTTTGCCTTTCCCAGATTTTTCTGCTGCTCGCTGTGGTGCCAGAGGGAGAAGTAAGCAGTTCTTGTCATCATTTGATCCGACACTGCCAGATCCCACTGCTCCACAGTTATTGCCCAACCATCCTCCGATGTCATAATCGTAAACGTGAAAGCGGTGAAAAATTTGGGTTTTCTTCTTCTCCTTCTTTTTTCCTTGTTTTCACTGCAGGTTTTTGCTCATAACAGTCTGAAAAGCACACCAGGGAACGTAGAGGAAAAAAGGTGGAAAGAATAAATGAAAACAGAGCAGAAACAATAAAGCGACGTTTATGAGAGCAGGAGGACGATTCTAATGAGAAGAGTATTTCCTAGCTCCACTGGGAAACAGAGTTTGATATAATCTTTGGTTTGAACTTTAACCAAAAGAGTAATTTTTCACGCTATGCAAAAAAAACAAAAACAAAAAACAGCCATACTATGTAAAGGATGCTTGATAAGATCAGGATTTCCACTAAATTCATTTGGAAAGCCAAAAATGTTCAATCTCCCAGAAGTGTTTTCAAGTTTACAATGCATTGCAAAAGACAAGAGTTAAGCCAGCAAAAGCCTTTTGACCCAGTTGAGAGAAAATTTTGACTTTGCCAAACAAATCGACTTTTTATTTTTATTTTCCAGGACAAAAATAGCTACATTTATGAACTCTCAAATGGATTATTCAAGCATCTGTTGATATGTGTAACAAGTGAAACATTTTTATTACTTATCTGTGATCTGTTTGAGTTTCCAGGTACTTTGCCAACCAGCATGTGGGTCATGGTCAGGGCCGGGTTTTCTGTTTTAGAAGGATGTGGGGCTTCCCTATCTTTATACACAACATTAATAATCAGTCCTATACATTAATGGGTATGAATTAATGCAAAGTAGGTTCAATATGTTTCCTGGCCAGTAGCGCAATGTTGTTTCCCAGACAATGTACTCTTAACTTCATAATTTTCAAATACTTGAGCATTGTTTACATTCATAAAAATCTCAAAATATTAACACAACTCACCTGATATGAGCCTATGAGCTTTAAGGAAGGTGCAATGTTTACAAACTATGCATTCATTCCGAAAATTAAAAAAAAGCAAGAGAAAATTAAAGTCTTTTGGCCTCTCAAAACTGGGACCCCTGGGCTTCTGCCCCTGTAAGCGGTTTCTAAAGTCTGGCCCAGACAGCTAAAGCTAACGCACCCGCCGCTTCTTCTGCAAATCAATTCTGGGACAACACCGCCCCCTGCTGTTCCAGTGCCGTCTACAGTTTACACCTGTTTGTCCGAGTCACAGGACAAGGACACAGGTGATCTATTATTTTTGGATTATTTTATTATATGCATATATGTTTCTATGCTGTACTTTAAAACAAGTAGAGCTACTCTGAAGGTTTTACAAGCCCAATGTTTGAGTAGTAACAGTAGTTGGCAGCAGCTTTTGGCTCATCTGCAGCAATATTAAGTACATTTTTTTTACTACTGTGATGCTTTGCAACAAGGAAGCTCTATCATCCAGGAAAACACACAGATGGCCAATGACAATAATCTGTGTCTGGATTTCTGGACTCTTCAATCAATTGTGTTTCTTGGCAGGGACGGAGCCAGAGGAGAGGCCAGGGGGGGCCAGTGCCCCCCCTGACATCTGATTGGCACGTAACAGCACCAGGTCATTCCTATACATTATTTGGGATAATTCTAAGCCAACCTAATATTTAAAGAAGAAAAACAATAATAAATATATGAAAAGAAAATGTATAAAACTTTATATAAGTCCATGTGTAGCAGTCCCTCAGACCCAAGAAAACACAGAGAGCTTCGATGGGTGCAGCAAATTCATATTTACTTCTTTCGAAACCAAGTTGTTGAAGTGCACTGAATATACCGTGCTTCGAATACACCGTGAAAACTAAAAGAAAATAAAACAAATTTTTCTTAAGTGCTTTTGTTTGACACAAAACATGAATACGTAATAATAATAACGCTAACAAACTTATAGAGCTCTAAACATGTACCTTGCTCTGCTGTCCAAGGGCTGCAAAGTTTATGGCGGTAAAGTCTGTGCTATGCTACCTTTAGCCTGTTCTACAGTCCAGAGTCATTAAGATGAAGAATATCCTCCTCTTCCTCTTGTCCGTGGGATATTTCGGTCCAAAGTGCTGACTGACAGGAGGCTAGCGACACTTACTCTTATTTTACAGTTTAAATGAAGGCACTAACTCAACATGAAGCAAACTACAGCGCCCCTACTGGGTACTATGGTTAACAACCTACAATCAGCACATAAAACCATAGACATAAAACATTGGGAGGGCATTTACACCATGTGATAACATATAAATAGATTTATATCAGGAGCTATACCAGCCTCCATTACACTTGAACTCATAACAACAAGCTGAAATTGTTCTCCTGGATGTTTCAATTGTGCTGCGCAGTGGTGCCACTCAAAGGCTAAAGCACACTTCTCCATACACTTCATACCTGGTGGTGATGGTAAAACACCAAAAAGCTATTTACTGATCCTCTGCAAAAAAACAAAAACAAAAAAACAAAGCGGGGGCACCAACAATGTTCGTAGTTTGGAGCAGAGGTTGCGCTAGAGTTTTTTCATTGTCCGTCAAAGAAAAAAATAATTTTATTTTGCGAAAGAATAATCTGAAGTTTACTTTGTGGAACTTGGTTACCAGTAAACACACTCATATCTTAGCAACAGATTAGCAGATTAGCAACAAAAAATCTCTTTGCTAAAAAAAAACAAGATTTCTTCTTTTGAAATACTACTTATTTTACACTAACAAGAATTGTGCAGATGATGAATTTTGCAGAAAAGTGTTTTTTTGTTTGTCATTAGTGGTAAATATATTGTAAAACAGACATTCAACACAAAAGTAAAAATCTGATTCATACATCGTGGCAGTTCGTTACCAGTAGAAAACGCTCATCTCAACACCAAATTAATTATTCTGTGTTTTTTTTAGGTGTAGAGTAATAGGTGCCTTGCATGCATTGCATGGAAGCATTGAAAAACAGTGTAAACATTGGTGTTTATGCTATGACAAAGATGGACTTTGTTTATTACAGATTACTTATGAAAGTGCTTGATTTCACTCGATTTTATTTTGGGGTATCTGAGTAATTAAGACTGTACTCAAATGCACCCCAGATTTTTCAATAAAAAAAAAAAAAAGTAAAATGATACGATTATTTTTGATTCCCCAATAAAATATCAGGCTGCAGTGATTTGATCTACCAATTAAACTATAATGGACCTTACCAAGCTTACCAAGCCTTTTCAGGTGAAATAAAAATATTTAATGTATGTCAGATACGGTACACGTTGCATATTGATCTGTTCAGCTAACGTAAGGCTGTGTAACAGACAGGCTTCAGGATGTAGAAGTTGTATCGGTACTGCCATTATGCTGTACTTGGCTAAAAGGTTTTCATAATGGATGTGTTTATTATTGACTTTATTTTTTTCATTCACTAAACACAAAGAAAGCAAAGCAATAATACTTACGCCAGCAGACATTTTGATCTTATTGATCCTACAACGGTTGAGCTGTCGTGCACAAGCTTTGATCCAAGAAAAAGGCATTCCGTTTCAGATTTTGGAAATCTGTGAATTTTAGTTCCACAAACACGATCAGGATACCTGACATCGCCTGTACAGATATCCCACTGACGGAGAACCATTTTCTTTCGAGTCCTGACGCAAAAACCTACCGTCGATCTGCTAGTCCACAATGTACATTAGCATGAGTTTGTGAGCTGGTAATCCATGTGATAGCTGTGCTGTGACGTAAAATGGGCATTAGCCAATGAAAGGCGGGCCCTTTGGTAAGGTCCATATGTAACCAATAGGTGAAACATGACAAACTATGGCTCAGTTCAAAGGGTGTAAATAACAGTATTTTGTTGACTACTCCACTGCAGTGATGGAGAAAGACTTTATAACTGCAGATTACATCAATAGGCAGGACAAATTCAGAGTATAACGGATAATCCCTACTCACTTACACTTGGTGGATAACTGAACACTGCTCCCTGTTGCTGTTTCCTCTTTAGAGAGGCCAGCATCATACCTTGTGTGTATTTACATTACTATTTGTTTGAGATTTGATTAGATTCAGAAGACTGCTTCTAACATCTAATAGCAGGTTAAAAAACATTTAATGAACTCAATCAAGAGGTGCAGTTTTTAATCATGACTTCACATCAACAGACAAATATCAGATTTGTGAGCCGGTAACCCACCAGTTAGCATAATGTCAATTTACAATGCAGATATCTATGCTTTTGTGTCTCAGTTAAATATTTCGGTCAAACTTTGTAAAACACACATACACAAGGTTTTTTTTTCTTCCATTTCTCAAGGGAAAAATGGAGATCCAAAGCAACTTACCTTTTAATTAAAAAATAGTTGCCCCGTAAACCTAATAAGGCATTTTGCTAGCACTGGGAAAAACTACTGATAATACATGGTCAGTTGTTTTTTTTTTAAAATTGTTATAGAGACATTTTGGCGGGCTCTTTTTTCTATTATAGTATTGTTTTAATCTGGTCACAATTCTTGGGCAGATTTGTGTTAAGAAAGACACTTTGGATGAGAAACCAACACAGCACAGGACTGGTAACACTCATTTACACTTACAGATATTCCTAACAACTTAAAGGATGCTTCAATGTACTTATTAAGTTTAAAGTTTACTAAGAGGTGATTCTGCAGCACAGTCTTCATGAGGACACTGTCCAGGTGGAGGAGGTTATCTCTTGCATTTTCTAATCAAGTTTTTTTTAAATGAAAAATTCCAAACGGAGCATAAAAAAACTGATTGAAAAAAATAAACCAGTGTGAGATATTGTTCAAGGACTGATTTTTTTCCCCCACCCCTTCTCTCTCTCTCTTTTTTTTTTTTGGTCGACACCAACAGTCTCAAGTTGAATTTCGTGATGATCTGGAGAACTATTGTTTCCTTCATGATTTTCTTGGCAACAATTTTATGGGCCCTGATTGTTGAGCGTTTTTTTTTTTTTACCACAACAAGACATTGATTACAAGCACATCTGCCTCTCTTTGTTGCGATCAGTCTTTGAATCACATTGACATTTAAATTTCGCCCAGACTCTTTCACAGTGCTTCAGTACTTCTAAAGAAAAATTAAGTTAGAAAATAATAATAAAAAAAACATACAGCGAAACAATTTCTTCATCTCACCACCATGTGCCAACTGTGCCTAAAATCTTTTTTTTTTTTTTTTTTCGTATTTTGCAATGATGAAAAGAGACTGCATTGGCTGCCTTAGTGTCAATTTTCTGACTTTTACCATATCAAATATAAATCCTTGAGTTTATGAAATAGAAGAGTGACCTTTATCAGTAGGATCTGTTCAGAAACGACTAATTAAAACATTTTGATCCACACGTCAACTGTGAACAGAAGAATCATGCTACTTTTACAATAAAATTAAAAAATAGCATTCTGTTCTTAATGGCCATGACTCAGCAGGCGGGTCAAAACATGATACAGGACAGCTGATTGGTCTGCAGCTGCGTTTTTTTGTGCAGGTTAACCAATCAGATGCTTGGGTTTTTCTTTGTGAAACACAGCAGCAGTCGCAGTTACTTTTATTATGCAACTTGTTACATAATAGCACAAAATGCAATAACTAATCTTAAAAGATGACATTGGTTTACTGCGTTAGCTAATATACTAAAAAAATTAGGACCTTTAAAATATATAAAAAAATAGTTATCTATGCATTTCAAATTTTATCCAAATCACATTCCAGCTCTGAAACAAAACAAGAAAAACATGGAGTAGACACAGAGAGAATGGAGGAGAAGATTAAGGGAGAAAATTACTTGCGTTATTAAATTATGATTAAATTTTCTTCTAGTTGGTGAATTGGTGTTTTACAAAACTGGATTTAATTGAAAATGGTGAACGTGCCACTGATCACCGTTTCATTCCAGTCAGTGTTATTAACCTGCAGCCGTTCTGTGCAAGAAGAGACCAGAAACAAACGCAGCCGCTCGGAGAATGTTTTGAACCTTTAATGTACAGTGCTTCCATAAATCATTACTAAAAACACAGGTGGTAAAAATCAAATCAACACAAATAAGTTACACCGTAGTAAAAAGCACTTGAGATTCCTTTCTGATTTTATCATTAGTGTGAACCCTATACGAAAATAGCATAAAAAGTATGCAAACATAGAATTCCGTTCATATTATATATTTCCAATCTTTAGCTAAATAAACATTTTCTTCGGAAATTGTATTTACTTTTTTCCCTCAACCGGCCGGACGAAACAAGAAGTGTCTGTGGCCTCCACTTCCATCAGTAAAAATTCTTCGAAATCTTTTTGTTTTTTTGCAACATTGCTCCCCGCCCCACCCGAAACCCAAACAAGAACCTTGAGACGAGCCCAAATAAAAAGGAGATATAAATTAACATACCAAACGTGAACAGTCTGCAAACCTCCCCCCCTTTTTTTTGTTGTTTGTTTGTGACTGTTACGGCAGTCAAACATTTGACCTCACAGAACTCATACACGCACACCGCCAACAGGATGCTTTAAACACACACACAAACATACACACAGCCTGTGCATAGACCCAGATTTGAACTTGTAGAGTAAGCAGAGCTGATTCTGCTTGGTTTTTTTTTTTTTTTGTCTCTTTCCCCACCCCAACATTCCTCCCTTCCTCCAGTTTGTCCTTTAAAGGAAAACAACCCTTTCACCTATTTGTTGCATTCGGCGGCTCCAGGCTAGAGGGCTTAACACTGGGATATGTAGCAACAGATGAGTCACGGTTGCAATGGTCCAACTCAGCGCCTGGTGTCAGGTAAACGGGAAGAGAGGAATCACAGATGCAAACAGTCCACTTAGAAAGATGAAAACTTTGTCTTCAGATCAGCATCTAAAAGACAATGTAATAATAACAACGTGGGGGGAGAAATGACAAATTGTCATCTAAACAGCTTTTTCAGCCAAATCTGGAATCTCAGAGCAAAAAAATCCAAAGGCAGACAGATTTATCTCCGTGTTAGTAGAGATCTAGTCTTGGCAATTGACACGTTCTAAAGTTAAAATATTAAAAGCAAACAGAGGTTTTACTTCAGCCGTCTAGATCAGAATCTGCTGTTTGTCAGTAAATGATTTCCTGCCATCAACAGGCTTTTGGAGAGCGTGGAAAACAAGCTGTTGTAAGGAACGCTCGAGATTTTATCTCAGAAATAACAAAAAAAGAGAGAGAGAAAAAAAAATCTATAACAAGAACAATGGAAAAGCTCCATTAAAAAAAAGAGAGAGAAAAAAAAGTCAAACCAATATCCCTTTTTACTCGTTTCTAATCTGAGCTCAGATTAGATGGGACTAAAGAAAAAAATGATTAGGCAATTATTTTTTTTGGATGAAAGGATCTTACTGCTAACAGTCTGTGGAACGGCTACAAAGCTGAGGTAGAAAGCAGGAGGCAGAACCTTCAGTTCAGACTAAAAACCTGATTAATTACTACAAATCACTACTTTTCCAAAAAGCTCGGCTGTTGATGAAAGTAAATGGTTTACTGACAGACGGCTCCCATATGTTCCCATCCGTGTGGCGTTTACTTGAAAACTAGCAGACGTTTGTTTCTTTTTTTCCTCTATGTCTGTGTATCCGAATCAAAATAAAGATGAGCTAATGTTAAAAGTGATATTAGAAATTTGTTTTAAACATATTTTACATTACAGTCTAAAGTTTTTCTTGTGTAAATACTGCCATACTGAGGTATCTATACCGACAGACCAGCTCGTGCCTACAACTCGCCTACAATTAATAATAATAATAAAAAAAAGCAGCAGCAGCAGCAGCACACATTGTGAAAGCCAATGTCACGCCGTAAATACTGGAGCGTGGTTTTAGGTTTGGACTTGGCCGGTTGTCGTCGCGCCGGTGTCCGTGGAGACCTGCGGTCCTGAATGGTCCCATCAGCTATCAGTAACGGAGCTGACAGCGAGGCATCCAGAGCAGCTGCTTCTCAGCTGACACCATGTTGAGAGGGAGAGGGGGTAACTTGTTCTATTGCACATACGCTTCTGCCTTTTCTTCATTTCTTGGCTCCCAATAAAAGAAAAAAAAAAAGTTTTTTTTTTTTAAATCACAGTTATGAACAGGTAGCAAGGAGCAATTGTTTATGTTTAAATAAAAAAAGAAAGAAAAGCTTTTTAAAAAAAATCGCTCGACAAAACTGCAGCCAAAACTAGAATATAATAATAATAATAATAATAATGTTAATAATAATATTAATTACTAACAATATTCACAAAAACAACAAGAACCACATAGAACTACAGAGAAAAGAGGGAGTGGGGGGCTGGGGCAAAAAAAAAAAGATGACCTGCTTATATACATGTCCATAAAAAACACCAACAGTGTAAAATTGATTGTCATTTTCAAATAAAACCGTCATAACATCCAAGGCATAAAACAGTGAGGAACAGAGCAGGTTTTATTAAAAAAAAAAAAAAGAAGAAGAAGAAAAAGGGGGGAGAGTTTGACAACGGGGAGATTCACAGAACTGAAAGCCCGGATAAACAGACAGAACCCATTTCATGCTTCTGAAAACACTTTTGGCAGCCGTTAGTGCAGAGGAGCGGCGACAACAACAGTCTGAACATGCCATCCGTCCGTCCGAGGAAGCAGCCTTTCTTTCCCACCTCATCCCCGACTATCGGATATTGGTCGACTGAGGTCCGAAGAGGAGCCAGAGGTGAAAGGAAAACAGAAGACGGAAGAGGAGGTCCAACGCGCCTGTCGGAGCAAAGAAGGAGTCGGGACTTAAAGTGTGGAGGAAGGCGGCGACGACTGGGAATCCAACAAGACGCATGGCTTTGATTTCAGCGAGCCCTGTGAGCAAGAGAGGTAACAACTCTTGGAAAAGCTGAGTAAAGGGGAGCTTTGGGAAGAACCCGACAAATCCGGATGCTCGCTAAAGTTTGAGCGGTGATCGTCACCGACGTCGACGAGCAACGGCGGTCTGTATAAAAAAAAATTTTAAAAAAGGAGGGGAAACCCGCTCCAGGTGCAGATGGCCTCTCTGCCTCCGCCCTAATTCTGCCAGTCGTCGTCATCGTCGCTGTCCTCGCCGCCAGAGGAGTCGTCGTTGGCGCTGTCGCCGACCGCCTGCCGCGTTCCGTTCTGCTGCCGCGCGGCCATGGCGGCGGCGGCGGCTTCGGCTGCCGCCCTCGCCGCGGCGCGCTCCTCCGCCTCCTTCTGTCGCAGCGCCGCCGCCTTCTTCTCCTGCTCCGCGTGGCTCTTCATGTGGGCGCTGCGGCTCTTCACCTTGTAGAAAATCCTGGGAACAGAGCGATCGGCTGAGTTACCATGTGGCGCAGTTGAGTTTCTAAGGAGACTGGTGACATCATGGTCAACAAAAAGAACAACCACGTCGTCATGTTTTAAGCGGGGAAAAGAATTTGCCTACGCTGGCAGATAGAGCGGCTTGGAAAATTCCGATCATACCATAGTTTGTCGTTCTCCGACCAGAGTTCAATATCATTTATTGGGATTACATGTAATATACTGAGACATATGATGAAAAATTACAACTGGAAGGAAAATTATGTGTTGTTTTCTCATTTTTAACAGAATATCTGAAAAGTGTGGCATGCATCTGATGTCGGTTCCCTGATTTAATTATTCTGACTATTAAATGAAAATAAATAAATAAATAATTGATCTGTCGACTATTTCTTGGATTCAGATTACAAGTTGCATCAACGAAAGTGCTAAAAAGGAATTGTTTTATTTATTTATCTTTTACAGAATTAGTACTATCAAAATCCTTTTGTTCTTCTCGCTAGTCTTCCATAAACGGTGAGGTTTGTGGGGTGTTGTGTGGCGCAGTGGACCTGTAATCTACTAAGTTTCCTCATTTCGAAGATATTTGGTTGCACTGAATTTAATTTAGACACACAAGAGTAAGAGGGGAATACAAATGCATTTTTAAGGAAAGAAAATGTTTTAAAACCATTTATCATTTATAATTCCTCATAAATGCACAATTATGAACTAATTTGTGCAGGTCTATACAACCTAATTTAAATAAAATACATTAAATATTTTGAACAGACTCAAAATAGTCTTAGAAATTAAATAGAGCAAAAAAAAAAAAAAAAATTATTTAAATCTGTCGAACGTGGGTAATGCCAGAAATTTCAAAGGAGTGGGATTTTATTTTTTACATTTTCTCAGAGATGCATGAATGTTCCGTCAATAAAAAGTTTAAACCACAAACATGCACTGAAACTGCTAAAAACATTTAAAGCTGCAGAAAAATCCTTGGCGTTCCTGTTTAAATGCGAATGCATTCCGCCTCGCGGAAGGAACTGCGCGGGTCGGTTCCATCAAATCGAATGTCGAGTGTAAAGCGACGAGTATTCACACCCTTTGAATAAAAACCTTCGCCTCTAATGCGGACGCTCTCGGAGCGCTTTAAAGAGCGAGTGCAGCTCTAGCAGAGGCAGAGCTGCATTCGCTGAGAGGCGAGATGTGCCTTATCTGCTCTGCGCTTCAGTTGCTAGGACACAGATGGCAATAACAGAACCGGTGTTGCCAGAGGACAAGCTGTTATTCAACCAAAGCATGTAAGGAAGGGTAATTCTTTCAAACACAGACCATGAAACACTCGCCTCTGTTTACCGATTCAGATTCCGAGAGGGCAGTCGAAGCAGCAGCGTTTCCTGCTGGCTCTGAATCGGTAAGCAGTCCGCTGCGGGAGTGGCGGCTCCGATTGCTCACCTGCCGCACTTCTTGCAGGGGAACTCGCCCTCCTGCCCCGCGGAGGCCTTGTTGCCCGACGGGGGGCTCGGTCGGCGCGCGTTGCCGCCGTCGAAGCGCGGTTTGGTCTGGGGCGGCTGGGCGTGGTGGATGACCCTGGACACCGGCTGCTCCCTTCCCACCTCCTCCTTTATGATGAGGACTGTCGCAAGCTAAAA
Source organism: Poecilia reticulata (assembly GCF_904066995.2). Classification (NCBI taxonomy): domain Eukaryota; kingdom Metazoa; phylum Chordata; class Actinopteri; order Cyprinodontiformes; family Poeciliidae; genus Poecilia; species Poecilia reticulata. The sequence continues at coordinate 8,853,160 of NC_088851.1, forward strand.
GAAAAAAAAAAAAAGACAGAAGTTTTAGTCCATGCAGGGAAGGAAGGAAAAAAGGAAGAAACTGAGGGAGGAAGAAAAGAATAAAGAAAAAAAATGACGGAAAGAAAAAAGTAAGGAAGGAAGGCATGAGGGAAGGAAGAAAGGATAAAAGGAACAACGTTAGTGAGGAAGGAAAAAATAAAGGAAACAAGGAAGGAAGGAAAGAAAAGAAAGAAGGAAGGAAAAAAGGAAGGAGTAAAGGAAAGAAGAAAAGAAGGAAGGAAAGGAGAAAGAGACAGAAAGGAGAAAAAAAGGTAAAGAAAGATGGAAGAAGGAAAAGGAAAAAAAATGAAGGAAAAAAGGAAGGAAAAAAAAAGAGAAGGAAACTAGGATAGATGGACAATCAGCCGGATGGTTGGATGGATGCAGCATTTACAAGCCAAGAAGAGGAATAAAGTCTGAAGACTATTCTCAACTCAACTTATCCAGACCTGTGAAAAACGATCTCATGCTTTACCAAGCTGCGTGTGGACATGAGTCCGATCACATAACCATCGAGGCGGAACTCGTCTCCACACAACATCAACCGGACAAGTGCAAATGTTTCCTGCAGTCATTGTTTCCCTTCCCAGCACAGACAGGAGACGAGTCACTTCTAGAAAAGCCCAGTGGGGGGCAGCACATCCAACGCCTCGCCACCAGCTCCGAGTGCAACATGAAAACCGTGTGTGATGAAATCACTGTTTTTTTGTTTTCCACCCAGTAACACGTGGAGCAGTGTGTTGAAATCCAGTAAATCATGAGGAGCTTCGGTCTGCTTATGGTTTCAGTTCCAAACATGTTTGCGTTTATTCAGTGTGATCTAAATGTGTCTGTGTTCAGATTTCCACTAAGGAATTTTTTTTTAAACACACAACTTGAATGGATGTAAAGAAGAATAAGGAAGAAATGCAAAGGAAGAACTTCAAAGGTAAAAAATGCAGCATGTAACAATAAGATCACAGCCTTCATGCTGAGTCGGTCACTTCACACTTACATTCTCAGTGGACGGCAGCGTGTGCGCTACCCTGTTGGGACACACATCCTGTTTCCTGTCAGCTGAACCATCCCACTTCCTGCTGTCCTCCTCCTGCTGCTGCGGCTCCAGTCTCTGAGCGGCCTGCGAGAAAAAACAGCCAGTAAGACGCAGCGCTCTGGCAGGAGAGAGCCGTCTCCCTGAGATGTCCGCAACGTCGTTGAAGCGAGGTGGACGTTCAGGGAGGATGAAGATCGGGTGGATACTGGAGAGGCTCACGTGACCGACCTTGTGGTCCTGCTCCTCTTCTGCCGTCCTGCTCTCCGGAGGCTCGTTCTCGCCGTAAATCAGCGCTCCGTTGCGGCCGACCTTCAAGTGTTTCTTGTACGTGTAGTAGAACTCCACGCACTGCGCCACGGTCTTGGTCGTCACCTGCACGGACCGTACGCACAGCGCTTCACAATTTTTGCATGTTTTGATCATAGCAAAAGACAAATCCTTTTCCAAACCCTCACTCTTTTTGGGCATGAATGGCAAAATCGTTGTTTTAGTTGGGTAACGGCGAAAGATTTCAGCTTCTAGATTTCAGCTTCTAGACTTGCCACTTTCTACACCAAGTTTTAGTTTTTCCCCTTAATGACTCATAGTTCAGTCGTAAAATACTTCGTACAAGGATGACAACCTCAAACAGAAAAATCTAGTCTTTAATTTGAACACATTTATTCACCGGGGAAAATCATATTAAGCAAACAAATGTCCACGATTTCTATGAAATAAGCCATAATTTCTACTTTTATGGCTTGATAAGGAAATGCTATCATCTTGCCAGTGCGAACAAGAAAAAGGATGGTAAAGGAGGTAAAAACTCACCAAACTCCCTCCCCCCGAAAAAAGAAACAACGTTTTCTGTTCCACTAATGCAAATACAGGCATATGGAGTTTGATCACCACTGCTGGTACCAGAACCAGAACTGTGTTTATTAGTCAGAGGAAAACAAAATTAAGCTTAGCAAAAACACTATCTGGGTGTAAAATGATGAACATTCCTAAGTAAAGGACAATCTGTGATGCTGTGGGCCAGTTCATCTCCCAGAAGCCAAAAAACATCTCTGAAATACGACGACATTTTAAATAAAAAATGGCAGCCTCTGCCCGAAAACAGAAGCTGGGCCGTAATTGTGTTACTGAGAATAATAACGAGTCAAAATCAAAAGGTCAAAACAAAGAGAAACGCTTCAAAAGACACTAAGTAAACCTTCATCCATGCATTAAAAAAAAAAAAAAAAAACACTCAGTGTGGAGTCAGCAAAATAGAACCAAATCATTTAAGTTTGCACATGACTTTTTACAGTTTCTTGTAGCATTTGACATGAAATTGTGAAAAAAAAAAAAAAAAAAAAAAAACGTGGAGCAAAGACGGAGTATGCAAACCACATAACCATCGACAATGTGGCACTCTAAATAGGCCTAACTTTGACCTCAAATTCTGCTGCACCGTTGTGGAAAAGCAAAGCAAGAAAAGAAAAGAAAAAAAAACAAACCTTGTTTGACAATGACAGAGCAACAATCGAAACAGAAACGGAAACGCTGTTCCACAGCAACTGTATTTCCCTTTCCTCCGCCCACGCAGCGGGCAGAGGACACAGTATATCATGTGTTCCTGTTCCGCTCGGAACAGGAACACATGATATCAGCAGCCTTTTGTTGCCACGGGGAGAATCAAAAGTTTCCTTTCCTTCAGACCGAAGGCATGCGTACCTGCTTTTGCACCATGAAGAAGTCCTTCTTACACGTGGCCATGCCTTTGTTGAACAGACGCCTCTCAGCTGCCGTCCAGCTGTCTGATCCTGCAGGAAGGAGGAAGGGAAGAAGATATATATATATATATGTATATATAAAACATGTTCACTTGTCTAAAGTTGCTCATGAGTAAGAATGAGTGCAAGGAGACAGTAACAAGTGGAGACCCATCCCCCCCCCAAAATAAAATCACTAGTTAAACAATGCCTCTTCTGTCTTCTGTTTGGGATTAACCACATGCTGTATCGACCTTCACCCTCTTTACATCAACCTTCGCAGTCATCAAAGGCACCAACACACTTTCAGAGCTGCAGCTGCTTTCAGGCAAGTACAGAGAGAAAGAGGGAGAAAAAAAAAAAAAAGACGGAGGGGTTCCGGAGTCATCTGTGTGAGGCATGAATTACCCGAGTAATGGTAGCTGGACAGATGATGTGTCTTTGGGAAGATCGGATCCCTCAGCATCAGCAGAGACAGAGCAGCCTGAGGGAAAAACAAAACAAAACAGTAATGTTTAATCATGATTAGAGGCTGCAGATTTAGAGGAAGGGGTTAGAGGTTGCAATGAGTTGGGTTAACCGCTCGTCTTTCCTGCACACTCTACCGAGCGTTATAGCAAAACCGGACTCCATCGGGGTTGAGAGAAGTCGTCGAATCGACTCTGTTCTCTTTCAGAGAAAAACCATCTGACGGCGCGTGAATGTAGGAAGACGGCAGTTTGAGCCGGACTGCTGCAGAGAGTGGGCGCTTTGCCTGCCCCCTCCTCGTAGTTTCCTAGACAACATTGGACCGGTGCTGGTCGCTAGGGCCTAAAATCTCAACTTACAGCACCGTAAAGTGCCGCAAGAGCTCGGGATCAGGCTGCAAGCATGTTCGGAGCAGACTTCTCTGAAGATACAAGAACTCGGTTTAGATCTCGTTAGCTCAGATCTTTCTGAAGTCTTTCTCACAGTACGCAAAAAAAAAAAAAATCCAAACATTGTTATTAGGTATTAAGCCTACAAATAGCACTCGATTAAAAAATGCAAAAGTTTGTCATTTTTCTTTCTTGAGGTATACCTGCTCAACTATAGACTTTTCTTTAATAAAATCTGTATATCAATAAATATCCAAAGCATAAAAAGGCCTTACTAAAAGAAAAATAATTTCAAAATTTTTGACTTGTGGTCAGGAGCCAAACAGAATCATTTCAAGGGCCACAAATGGCCCCAGGGCCTCACTTTGAACACCTACGATCTAGATTTAGAGTCAGTGGCAGGACTTGGATATTGCTGTTGATAAACGCTCTGTGTCCAACTGTGTCATATTTAGGGGCATCAGAGTAAATACAAATGCCAATAAATCATCTCTGATTTTTATGAATAAAAATATTTTGGAACCTAATTCCAATCACATAAAGCCCAAAATAAAACACAACAAACTTTCCCAAAACATGACAAAGTCAAGTGGCAAGAATGTCTTTGCAAGGCACATCGAGTTCTATTTATTCTCTCTTGTTGAACTGGGGAAGTAACTCACACTATTTACCAATAATCGTTTCCTACCTCATTACTAAACGATTCTCTCAGCTGAAGTTCGAGTCAACCGAGTGCAAAAAGAAGCCGAGTTTTATTTCGCCTGTCTTATCCGGGCACTAAAACATTTTAGATGGCTGCTTGAGGTTAGCCTCTGATTTCATTAGTGGCCTTCTTGTGATGCAATCAGAACGGGGCACAGGATGCTTTATTCCTGCAGCATGGGCGTGGCACTTATTATTTGTCTGCTCAGTTTCAGGAGGTTTGAATCGCAATGAGTGGCTCTGAAATTTTAGCCTCAATAATAAATCGGTGTCTTCATCTTGCCGGCAGATCTTTCAAAACCCCCCCGTTTGAACCGGCCACGCCTTTAGCTAACTGGTACATGTCTGCAACGAGGATGGTACAAGTGTGACACATTGTGAAAAACCTCATTATTCACCAGCAGTTTGCGATCCGCTTTCATCGATCGACGAAAGTGCTAAAATGTTTGTTTCGGCTCTTGCAGCCCACACCGCTCTGCAGCGAGGCAGCGGGGGCCTCAGGCTATAAACAACAGGCAGGTTTACTATCACAGTCATCTCAGATCACCACAGAGCATCAGCACAAAGCAAAGTGAAAATCTAGAAATCAGTCACTTCCGTTCAACAACAACCTGCGCGGGTTCGTGGAAGGACGGTCAATGCTCGCGCTTACACAAACCCGAGAAGAAAAAAAAAGGCTAAGAGGAGATATCAGATTAGGGAAGGGTTATAAATTAGATGTAGTAGATTTTATTAAAACCTCACATTTGCATGCGGCCGGTTTGGGTTGTAGTTTGAAACCAAGGTAAGGACGTTTTCAGCTAATAATTTAGACTGCTTAGCTAAAGCGCAAGTTTTAATTCTTGTGATTGTACATCGTATGTTGTTTTGTAACACACTAAAAATCATTTTGCTTTGGTTTTCTTTACACAAAACTATCTATTCTAAAGAAGTTAGATAGTGTCAGAAAGTACTAATAAACTTAAATACAAAGACAAAGGAAATGACAAAAAAACCCAAAAAACCCTGGAATCTGATTTTGTGCAATTTTTTTAAAAAGTTGTTCTTATAGATGTAAAACGCAGAGTGGAGGCACAAATAAACATTTGTGCCAGCGTGTCTATATCGGATCTTGTGATGTTTTGATGGACCAACACTATAAAGTTCTCCATCTGTTTTGTCGAGACGAGAGCAAAAAGTGTTTCGACCAAATGGGTTCAAAGGATTTGCACGTGGTGGATGTAAACTTTGGAACTGCATTTTATATTTTTCTCATTCAGTTTAGAAATCCAAAGAGAATTTTTTTGGAGGGGTGCGGGGGATATCCAAAAAATAAATTAAAATAAATAAAACAACATGCCTGCACTTAATCAGCATAGACACAAACCCTGCATCTGAAAAGGCAGAAAAGTCGTGGCTCTTCTGTCAGCTTGTGGGAGCGTTAGCCCGTTTTTCTATTATTCATACAAATTGCCATGGAGTCAGTCGGTATGGATCGCTCGGCTGCACTCACCATTATGTCCCCTTTGGACTCGTATAAACAATGGTGTGCTAACTCCTGGTTGGTTCCTCCTCCATATAAAACGCTGGAACAGGCCAGGTGCATGAGGTCTTCCACTGAAAGAGACGTCGACAGCGAGCGTTAAAATGTCAGCGTAACCACAGCAACTGCGCTCTCAGGATTTATTTTCACCCCATATTTCCATTACGAAAGACGATAAAATAAAGAAATCTGGAATCTAAGTGAGACTTGTTCTGTAAGACACTGAATGATTATTCAACAAAAGTAGCTTTAGTCTATTTACAATCACAGGAGCTAAAATTGTTCCAATTTCCTTTCTCGGCTTGTTTGTCTCACCCTTGTGCTGGAAGTCTGGTTTCCCCTCCAGTTCGGACGGTGGAGCCCAAACCAGTTCGGCTCGATGGCGATCCAGTTCGACAGCGGACCTCTGCCTCAGCTCTGGCACCTCCGCTTGGTACCGCGACCCGATATTTATTCGTCTGCAGAGGTGATATCAGCACATCAGAATCAAATGAATTAGGATTTCCAAAAGTTGTTTCTGTTTTTGAGCAAAACCTGTTGTGTCATTTATTTCTCTGTTTTTTTTCTTATTTTTAATTATTATATCGCTTCGACATCTAGTTTTTGCTCTACAAGCCTGAGTTTTTCCCCCAATAAATTACTCTTTACAATGAGGTACACAAAAAAAACAAAAAAACACCACAGAGGTTGCTGCAGAAACAGATCTGCAAGATGCACAGATGCTGGAGTTTTAAAGTAAAACTCTTGAGTTTATTTGCATTAAAACGTCGTTCTGTGAGAAGTCATAGAGAATGCTGCGGGAGGCACTCCTGCTTAAAGCTTTCCCGACAAAAAGCAACATCACATCAGATACCTACATCACAAAATAACTAAATCATTGCTAAATCATTAAAGGTTTATTATTAAATAACCTCCAATTCCTTTTCTATGCAAACCTCTAAATGGATATTCATGTTTCACTTCAATTTGTTGCCACCAAAAACAACTCAGAGGGTCCCCTTCCTCTTCTGCGTTTCCCATGAGCTTCGCCGTATTTCCCGCTAAGTGCGCGTGAGTGTACTCTAGCGGCCCCCTCGAGGGAAGGTGGGCCGGTAGAAACCGACCCGTGATGGCTCTTGTGTGTTTCGGGAGACCGAACTGAAAGCAGGATTTGTGGAAAAAGCCCGAGTGCTCTGCGGCTGAGTAACTGCCGAGCAGACGGCATCAGCCGGGCCGAGGCTTGGAACAACGCGAGGCCGTAAACTGCCGCTCTTTTCTGACGCGGCGACAAACTCGAGGCCACCCTCTCGGGCACGCCTGCTATAAGACTTCGCATTTCAGTTCACAGAGGCTGGGTTTGGATGGGCAATTGCCTTTAATGAGCTTCAAAAATAAATTCAGCGAGTGCCAAACTCTTCCTTTTAAATTGCTGTGTTCAAATAAAAGCTATTGACTTTAATAAGTCTGTGTAAATAGAGGATAAGCGCATCGTTGCTGCAATCAGAAATTGACAAACAAAGCAGCAACAAGGTGCTGTTGATCATTAATCTGCTTTGAACCAGTTAAGGAAACCACCACTCTGTCGTCTGGCCCAGTTAGGGACGAGAAATGGGTTTTACGATTCTAAACACAGATACAAATCTGCAGAAGAACAACAGAATGACAAATAATTAAGGCTCTGAAATGAATCAGCTCCATACAAAATCTCTCTCTCTTTCTCCCTCTCTCTCTGTGAAATGCTTATTTCCTGTAAGTCTCTTAAAACTGACCAGATGCAGTTTAGATGAATGAACAATCAAGTCAGAGATTATTGATATTAAATCGTGGGGTTTAGATAACGAGAGTGCCAATGTTTTTTGCTTATTTTTTGTTGAAAGTGGCAGTACGACAGGTTGCTTTCTTTTCAACTGAGGTAGCATTTGATTATTTGTCTATTTTAAAGACATAGACAGAAACTTACATTTTTATGCCCTTTGTGTCCGTGTAAAGCAACATAAAGAAAATTAAACAGAACGGATGGGTTCAATCGCAGATAAAGGATCAGAGTAAAGTCAATACATTTTTAAATGGTAATCCTTAACCAAACTCAACTAATTTTTACCTCTTGTTCCTCAGCCCAGCCACCATTTTTAACATCAACAATAAACTCGCTAGCAATTGGCTAGGAGTTTAGCTGGCTGCTCTGAATCACAACATGACAAAAAGTAGCAAAAGAAGTGAGTTTCTACTGAAGAATGTAGCTGCATGTGTCGAGTCAGGTATGCTTTCAGTAACAAAAGGCTGACCTGCACAAAACTTCTGTTATGACAGGAGCGGCCATGAAAAAACAAAACAAAGGGTCGTTGGTGGACCGATTGAATTTTTTTGTTGTTGTTGTTGTTGTACATAAATCGGAGACTTTGTTTATAATTGGAGTTGTATAAATAAGCCGAACTGACATAATCACAACACTAATGTATACCAGGTAATGCAGATGAAGCACAGTGTGTTATTTTACTGCAATTTAAGTTACCGAGTGTTCAAGCGAGTAAATGGCGTTGATTTTTAGGAAGTATCGGCAGGACTGAGTTATTGACACAAGCCTAAATGACTCGAGCATCGGTGCAACATGGTAATCAAACTGAATGTTTTCAGGAACTTAACTTTTAGAAACCTTTCATTATACGGTCTCTTTCTGCATCCTGAGAACAAAGAAGGGCAAATCCTGGTTTTAGACGGTCGAGTGGCAACAGCGGTGGAGACTACAGCCGCATTTAATGACAGGTTTAGAGTTTCAAGAACCGGCGATCTCCTCCGAGACGATTTATGACTCAATCCAGTGTTGTTTTGAATAATTGATCGCAGGGCTATTCCTCCGGCTAGGATAATGCGAGCTTTGGAGGAGCCGCGTCGTCTCTTTGAAAATGTCAGTCGGCCTTTCGAGCCGCTCGCTTACAGAAGTGAAAGGGGATACTCACGGCTCGATGCTGACCGGCGTGGTCTCACTCATGGCGGACAGCACCGGTGGCGTGATGTCGCAGCTGTCTGGAGAGCGGCGAAAGAAAATACAGTCGGTTGACAATATACAAGGGTCTCATAGTTTTGCTTTAACAATTGCTTTGCTCTTCTTTTCAAACTGAACTGCATGAAAGCAAATGTCAATATGAGTACATTTTATAACAGTCCAGCAAATCTGACCCAACACTGTAAGGCAACCCGACCCACCCCGGTCTTAGATTTACTTGCCAGAAAAAGACACATGTGATAGGATAACTACAGAGCAACTAACAATTATTTTAGTTATCAGTTTATTTATGGATTTTTCTGACAATTAACTGATTAATCTGATCTAAATATTGGCACCTTCTGTAGAATTTTTATTTAATCTTTTTTTAATGCAATATGAGAAATGCATCAAAAGGTACAAATAAACAAATAATTCAATTCCTCTTTAAAATAAAATAAAAATTCTCTTGCCTAAAATGCAGCCACACAGAATTCCTTTAGTGAGTATAATTTAAAGCAAATGATCCAGCTGCAGGTAAAAAATGGCAACACCTCAACCCATTCTGCTAGACTGATCAATTAACTTGACAAACTGGTTAATAATCGGATAATAAAAGATGCTTAATAAGAGTTTTTTTTTTCTTTACAGAATTTGAACCAGGTAAAGATAAAAATGTCGCTTGAGGAATTCTGGTTAGAACATATGCAAAATGTATATATATATATATATTTTTTTTTTTTAATTATTATTCTGTACAGTTTTGGTGTAATCTTATCACACTTAGGTAAATATATATATATATATATATATATATATATATATATATATATATATATATATATATTACAAAATTTGTATTTATTACCTAAGATGGAGTAGCTTTCAACAATTTTCCTTTTGGGATCAATAAAGTATATTCTATTCTATTCTAATCATTGCTCAAATAGCCTTTTAATGAGCCTGTATACCCCAAGTAACGATTAATCGATTACTGAACGAGTTGACGATTATTTAAATAACCAATTCTTCACGATTAATTCGATTAATCGTTTCAGCACTAATTGGATCTAAAATGTAACCATAAGCTAGTAACAGTAACAATATTTGTTATTTAATGTGCTTATGCTTCCACATAACTTGTTGCAGTCCACATTTTCTGTGGATATATAGATGAAAAGATGTTGTTGCACTCACTGGAACGCAACAAGCTGCGAGTGGCTGACTTGGGAGTCGCAGGAGGGGGCAGGCCCGGACCACTGGCTGCAGCCGACGAGAGGAAGGTGGAGAAGTAGAGGCCCGAGCCCTCCCGAACTGGGCTGAGGATCGGCGGAGGCGTGTACGGGGGCATCGTGATCGGGTTGTCGGCGAGGCGAACGGGCGAGCGGAGGTGGCTCTGGTAGGGCGTGATGCTGGAGTAGACGGGCGGGGCGATGAACAAACTCGGTTTGGGCGGTGGGATGAAGAGAGGCTCCGGTCGGGGACGCCGTTTGGACTTCTTGCCGTCGTCGTCCCTCTCTCCCTCCGTGCCGTCATTCTGGAGAGAAGGAGGTGGGAAAATTGATTACGGCGACATCCACGTGCGCGGTGGCGCTTTGGGATCGAGACAAAACGTGAAAGAATGCAAACCAGTGAAGCAGTTTTGACTTGAAAAGCAGACAGCAAAGAGCGCCGGGCCTTAAATGTAAGGTACACAATGTACAGAATCAAAGTGCTGCTAATCTGCCCTGATCTGGGACAGGGCATCCAGTTAACCCCCTCCTCCCCCCCAGCTGAATGAGGGGAAAGGGAGAAGATGGGGGAGGGACAACATGGAATACCGCATGGGGAAGGGGCAGCGCGTCTGTAGGGCGACATGCCATGAATTCAAGGATTTAAAGCTGGAATTAAAACAGACAAAATCCAGGACGTTGGATTATACCCGACAACTCTAAGGAAGGTCCTCAGCTTGATTTTATTATAGCGTGTAAAATGACATTGAACGATACGACAGAAAACAAAACAAACAAACAAACCAAAAGGTGAGCACTCACTTGCTCTGAACTTTCCGACAAGGAGTTTCGAAGCGAGCGCCTGCGGGTGACGATGACCGAGGGTTTGTGGTCGGCTCGCCCGAGGTCCTGGTGGCTGGGAGGCCGGTGAGGCCAGCTGGTTGCCACAGCTGCTCCGTCCCTATCCGGAGACGAGGGGTCCTGTCTCCGAACGGGGACAGACACGGGGATGACGAGCGGAAGGAGGCTGTCGTCTCGGGGTCGCTTGGCACTCATGCTCTCCGGTTCGGCGGGGCTCCACGGCCTGTGAGGCTCCTAACCAACACGGTGGAGCAAAAGTATCGACGCTCGTTAGGAATACTGTCCACTTCTTTAGGAATACTGTCCACTTTATGACACAAGACAGAAGCTCAGTGTACATATGCTGGCCGGCATCGGTAAAAGATGAGCAACGAGTCTTAAAATCCACTGATCTTAAAAAAAATTACATATTCAATCACATTTAATCAATTTTAGGCATTCAAGGATTGCTAGAAGTATCAATAATTGTCCTAAAAGTGATTTTGACGTGAAACAAAAGCATCTTATGTCCAAATTTAAGTATTACGGAGGATCTGTGATGCTCTGGGCCTGTTTCGATTAACCTACATTTTCTTGACACTATATATTTTTGGTACCGTTTCATAATGTTCCCCCACCGCTCATTGTGACCTTTATCATCTCGGCCATTAAAAATATGTCAGATACAGACATTATACACATTAAGTGTCCATTAAATTAATTAGCTGACACTTGAAGTATAATTGCAAGAGACTGATATAAAAGGACTCTTGCTAATAGCAGTAAGAGTCTATTAATAACCTACTAGTAACTGTGAATGTTAGCAGTCTGTGACATTTCACAGAACAACAACTTAGCATATTGCATAAATGCAAACTACTACAACTAACATTTACTCAACCTAAATGTTTCTCTTTTTTTTTTTTTTTACAATACTCCTAAAAGAAAACAAGATACAGCTCTTAAAGCAACTTTATCGTAATGAGTGCCCACAAATTTCTCCGCTACTATATGAGCATTTGAACAAGTGCTATATTAAACATGAAAGAAAACAAACTTCTAAGCAAGGCAAGTAGGACATTTGGACGGATGGAAAAGCAGAAATAAACTTTCAGGTTGAACCCAAAACTTGAAACAGCAGCTTGTAGATTTTATCACAGTAAAACTCTCATGTGACTTGCTAAGGTCTGAAAATAACCGAAAATCGACATAAAACTGCAAAATGTAGTTTAGTTAATTAAAAAAAAAGTTACTAAGCTGTTCAATCGGCATTGAACATAAAATAGCCATTCAAATGTGGACAGATTTGTACATTTAATTTCTTTCAGGTACAGGTTGGTGTTTTATGCAACTTTGATGATATGTATGCTGCATACTCCCTACTGCAAGGAAATGTTTTATTACTTTAGTAATTACCTACCAGTGAAGAGTCACCTTGAATTAGATTGGCTTGATCACAGCTAACAATCTGGCACATGTAAACTAGAATCAAAATTAAAATGAATGATGCCTAAAAAACTAACTTAAAATATAAAGAGTGTTTTACAAAAATCAAAAAATTTATGGATAACACAGATCACCCTCTTTATGAAACTGTCATGGAAAAATAAAGCTTCTTCAGTCAGAGGCTTCTTCAAATTCGCTGTAGCACAAACTGCTACAGGAGATCATTCCTGCCCACAGCCATCAGCATCTACAAGAACTCTTTGAAGAACCTTGAATTAATGTGATGTAGAATGACACTGAATTTCGCGTTGGGATTTTGAACTGAATTTAAATTTAAATATTTCAGAGACATGAGCATTTCTGTGGATATTTATTTTAAATGGATATTATGCAATGGTAAGATACATAGGTATACAGGTAGAAAATGGAAGCAGGATGGCAAAATTTGGGAAAGGAAGGAGCTCAATAACCGAAGAAGTGAACTGACACAGAGCAAACATAAAAAATTATAATCGCTGCTTTATTTTCATCAATATTATTTGTACTTTTATTGCTTTATTATCATCATCCTATTCTTATTATATAATTAACATATCATTAAGTCAAAAAATTTTGAAAATAAATCCAATTTCGTGGTAGACACTTCCTGTATTGTTTTTGAAAGTCTGCACCTGGACTTTAAAACAGAAGCGTCACACTTTAGAGTTCAAACTCTACCACGGTTCACAAAAGGAACAGTCTCCCTTTGCATTCTTCTTTGTGTGCGTTTTTTGTTGTTTTGTTTTGAATGTCTCAGAGAAACCACGATGACTGAGCATCAGCGGCCGTACATCAAAGCCGCGGTCGGCTCGGGTCTGCAGCACCTTCGAAACCCCGATCTCAAAACATCAGAAGAGGGGTGGGGCCAGATGCTCGTCGGAAAGGAACAAGGCCGCCGTGGCTACTCCACGCCGCTGTGCATTATTACTGGTGGAAAACTCCAGCTCCCTCCAACACAGAAGTAGAGAGATATTCTGCTGAGCACTGCAGGCGAGGCAACCCTGAACCCCCCACCCTGCACAGAGGCTGTGAGGGGGGGAGGGCGGACCAAGCTGAAGGTTTGCTTTTTTTTTTTTTAAAGGGGGGGGAGGTGTGCAGGCATGTAACCAAACACACAGGCTGCATGATCAGCGACTCATGAGGCGAATTCAGGGCACTACAAACACACTCTGCTGTTTGGCAACACGACTTGTTGCACAACCGAGACTCTCGGCGCATAAACAAAGAGGAGTTTATGAGCTCATGCGTTTTGGGGGTTTCTCGTTATTCAACCTCATTTATAGTCAACAAAATCACAAAAAACCGCCTGAAACGTTACACCCAAAAGCGTCCCATAACAAACGAATAAACTCCACAGCCCAGCTTTTTTTTTTTTACCCATTAGGCCGAGCTGAGCAGCTCGCTTTGTGGCGCACATGTCGCTGGGTACTGATTTACACCCAAAGGCTCTTCCAGCCACACGGTAATCACAAACAACGAGCTTTGGCACACTTTTTGCTGGTGGCCGTGTCATGCCGCTTGCTCTATTTTACACTCCTGTTGAGGGAATTTAAGTCCCAACGCAATTATATCTTGTGGATGGTGCTGGAAGAACAGATTTTTTAGCTGTAAAGGGTTTGAGCTCCAAACTGCAGTGCAGTCGCAGGGGTGGGGGCAGCTCAACGTATTTGATATTCTTCTGTAAAAGAAAATAAGCTCTCTGCTGGGCAAGGTTTTAAAACTGGCAGAAGCCCAGGGCTCCAATTTTCGGGGGGGGGGGGATGCCCAAAAATGTTGCTTTTTTTTTTTTTTTAACAAATGCATGTTTTGATACTTTATATAAAGCTCACAAACCAGAATCAGAAGAGTTGTATTAATAACTATATAATAATATCGTTATATATTATTGTGTTTTTTAAGCACATCGTGCTGTTCAATTGCACTATGAAGTAACTATGTTACCTTCAGTTGTTTTAAAAATGCTGCATATATCAAATGTGACTAAAAAGAAATTAACTTTGTAATTTAATGCCTTGAAGTTGTGTCTCTGTTGCTTCAAAAACACCTGCTCTTTCTGAAACCCGGCCTCAGGGAGAGGCATTGGTCCTCTATTAACCCTTTAATAACATTTCTATATTGTTAAAGGGTTGTATTGTGTGGAGAGTTATCCGTTCTCCATGATTAATACCAAAATACAGCTGGTACATTGCTGGTCATGCTACCTTTAGGAGTGAGCAGGACAAAATGACAATAAGCAACACTTGGTAACTTCCTTTGATAGCCTCTGTCTAAGCTACACCCTAGTGTGTCATATCCTCTAACCCTAGCTTTCATTTGCATTTATTAACATGTCACTTCCTTTAGCTTTAGCTTTGCAACTAGCTAAAAGAGATAGAAGGAAAACACAGAATTATTTATTTTCAACAATTGAGTGGATAGGGCACTAAAACAGACTACAGCCCAGCGGTCTACAGCCTTGTAAATCCGGTCCCGTCTCTGTGAACAGAACACAGCTGAGGAATATCCTTACATAGAAACTTTTTGGACTTCTTTGAATAACTAACTAAGCTTACAGTACTGTCTGATAAGTAGGATCAATTTATAATGTATGTATAATTGAAATGAAATGATCTTTTCTTTGGAAAAGTGCCTCAAGATAACATTGTTGGGAATTGGCGCAATATAAATGTAAACTGAATTACATTGAATACATGAACAAGCAAACAAGAACAAGCAAATTCCTTAAGTCAACAATAAAACAGTTTCCTTACCTTGCTTAGTGAAGGAGACTTCCTTTCTGAAGCCTCTTGTGCGAGCATCTCCAGGTTGACCTCCTGGGACACCCGGCGCTTCCTGCGCGTGCTCTGGATGACCCCCGTGGGCGCCGCCTGGACGTCCCGGGTCCCGTTCTCCGGGCCCGACTGGTCCGAGGGCCCGCAAAGGAAAGGGTTGTCGGACGGCGCCCCGCCTTCCTTGGACAGCCGGCGCGATCTGCGGAGCTGCGCCTGCAATTGCGACGACGGCTCAGGCGGCGGGGGGGCCTGCAGGGGATTGGACGGCTGCTGCTGGGGTTCCGGCGTGATGTCCTGGATCAGCGGCTCCTGGATCTTCGGCGGAGCCGGAACAGTGGACTCCTGCGAGTGCACAACCACAGGCTGCGGGTGTGCGTTTTGTGCCGCAGAGAAACAGTCTAGTACATGGGGGTTTTGTTGTTGCGACTGCTGATGTTGCATTTGCTGCTGAATCTGGAGCTGTTGCCGCTGTTGTTGCATCTTTTGTTGCTGTTGTTGCTGCTCGTGGTGTAACTGCTGCTGCTGTAACTGGACATGCGGATGCCGGATGATCTGCTGATGCTGTTGAATTTGCTGCTGGATGACATGCTGCTGCTGCCGTTGCATTTGCTCTTGATTCTGCAGCTGCTGAAGATGCAGCGAAGACTGTTTCGAATTCGAGTAGTTCGGCGGGTTCGGTAGTGTGTTCCGGCTCCCTTGGAAGGTCTGGTAATAAGCGGGCAGGTGCTGTTTGGGCTGACCAAAGGCCAGCTGGAAGGACTGCAAGACGGAGCTTCCTCCGGGGTGGGGAACGCTCTGCTGCTGGGCGTTCAGCGCCCCTGGTTTCAACGTCTCCTGAAAGATTTGGGACGTCTGCTGCTGCTGCTGCTGCTCCCACTCCAGAGCTCGAGACTTCACAGCGTTGGTCGGCTGCTGATGCAGCTGCAAGCCGGGGGGAGTCTCGTGCATCGCCTTGGCGAACGCATTCTGGGTCCTTGTGAGATTCGGAAAAGCCGGCGCCCAGTTAGGCATGGTAGTCCAAGAGGCAGCTCTCTGCTGCTGCTGCTGCTGACTGGGCTCCGGGTGAGCCCACTTCATCGGCACCGTCTGCTGATAGTGGCCCCTGTTCTGGTCACCCTTATCCGGGCTGAAGATCACAGAGTTGAAGTACATGTGAGGAGCCTCTGGGTTGGAGGTCACCGTACTCGCTGCCTCGCTTTGTCCGGACTCCGAGGCGGCGGCGGCGGTGCCGCCGGGGACAAAGTACGCCCCATCGGGATGCTGCGATGTCTCCTTCATCGGGTCTCCTGGTTGGTCACCGAAGAACGTGATGCGTTTGCCCGTTCTCTTGGCACTGGGTTTCTGCTGGGCGGGTACACTCATGACGAGCATGAATGGGCCGAAGCAGGGAACCACTCCAACCCAGGCCTATGCAGAATGTTCTTCTGACTTAAAAAAAACCCAAAACTCTTCTGTATTATTCACAGTGTAAAAAAAAAAAAAAAAAAAAAAACCCTCTGAAGTTCTTCACAATCTCCAGTCGGGGGTGAAAAGATCTGAAGACGTCTCTGTGTTTTTCTCATTCATGGGCGACACCCTGCATAGAGAAAATGAGACAGAGGTCATGGGTTAAACAATCAGAAAAAAAAGGGACCCTCAGGGGGGCGGGGGGTTGGGGGTCTCATTAGCATCAGCCACGTAAAAACCTGCTGTTTGCTTTTTCAGCAAAAGATCTCCTTTCAAAAGGTGCCGAGTGGGAGAATAGCACAAGGGAGGGGCGGGTTTACATGCTGGCTCACATTGTCATGCTACAAACAACATGTTCAATGTACTTTGCAGGAGGAAGGGGGATTTGTTGCGACAGATTAACGCTCAATTGAGCAAATTTACATGAGTGCGCGACATGGTATTAAAGTTTTATCACAATGTTTTGTGGTGTTATTGTGACACACAATAAAAGTGATGATAAGAGCTATTTATTACTTCATTTTTAGGTAACTGCATGGCTGTGATGGCATGACACAGCAATCTAAGAAAACCTACCTATTTATAAGGCGCTTCTTTAGGACACCAGTCACATAAAGACGTGTGATTTGTATCACTAAACTGCTCACAGTAACTGCATTTAATCATATTTTCAGATTAATTAATGTATTGATGCTTTCATTAAACAAACAGGAGAAAAAGATAGTAAAACTAACAATGCCGAAAATACTGACACTTGCGGGGGTTTTGGATGTGATAAATGTCCAGCCCTGGTGCAAAAATGTGAAATAGACGGAAAATTAATTAATTAAAATTAATGGTTTAATGAAATCTAAAAAAGGAGGGTGTACATTTGTATTCATTCACCTACAAGCCAATACTAACACTTAAAAACATCTGCTAATTATTTCCTTTAGAAGTAAGTAATTAGTAAATGAAGTCCACATATGTGTTACTTACACTGACAAATCTGCAGTATATTACTGCATCAGGTAGACCACATCATACAGGTGAGGTAAAGTCAAAGTCAGCATAACAACAATAATTTGATGCTCTTCGAATATGACATCTGTAATAGGGTGACAGAAAGAAAGCGGCAGGCCAACACTGAGACACAGTGGCAGCATCATGCTCTGGCGATGCCTTGCTGGTCAGAGTTCATGGGAAGATCAATAAAGCTAAATACATAACAACCCAGGCAAAAATAATATTTAAGTGGAGGTTAACCTTCCAGGAGGTCAATGACCCGAAATAGCCAAAGCTCCAACGGAGTGCAGCTCGACTTTAGATTAAAACATGTCCACGTGTTACACTGGCTCGGTCAAAGATCAGGCCCACATCCATTGTTAAAACGTGAATTTTTAAAAAATAAATCATGCATGTTTTCCCTCTAATGTGAGAGAACTAGAGAAAGAGCAAGATGTGCAAAAGCTGCACACATACCTGCAGCTGTATCTGCAGTTGTATGTAGGTGGTTCTACTGGCCCAGAAAGTCCGACTACAAATGCACACCACGGTTTTCAGATTAACTTTGGAAAGATTTGTGAAAATCGTGCATCTTTACAGTCCCGCATTAATTTGTTTTGACTTGCAGAAACAAAAGGAAAAGCAAATGGCAGATACAGTTCAATCAATAGTTACCAAAAGTGTCATTACCAGTCATCAACGCACTGCGTTTATGCCGGGCTGTTTCGCGCAAACACTCGGAGGCGAAGTTCATCATCGACTGGCACACTTGGAGCTCCGACGCCCTTATCAAACTCCTAACAGCTTTGCGAGACACGCAGCAGAAAAGAAAGCACTCGTTTTCCCGCCAAAGCAAAACTGAATGTGATAGAAAAAAAGAAAAGTGTTTTCTTTTCTTTCTTTTTTTTTTTTTACAACCGTGTGACTCAGAGGTGAAAATGAAAAGGGAGACTGTGCCCTCTGAACTACGGCTGCAGCCTCAAATAGGAAGGGCAGCAGAAAGTAAGCACACATGAGTCACAGTGCAGCGATCTATGCAAAGACAGTGGGGGAGAGGGGCGGTGAGGACGAAAAAGTCAAGACGTCCTTGCGGGCGTCTGTGTAACTTACAGCACATCTTGACAATTACCGTGGCAACCCGGGCCGATAGTATATTACATAATGGCCGGGTTTCGGAGCAGATTCTGGCATGGCACAGTGTGTCAAATTATAATTGTTCCATCTGTGCGCAAAGTAGAAACTGTTCAAGTGCTGAAGTCAATAATCTAAAGACGAGAGAGAGAGAGAGAGAGAGAAAGCATGCAGGCTACTTTCTGAATTATGTTAATCTGTCAGAATTGATGGCATAGTTGCACAAATGAATCCTGAAATCTAAAAAAATATAGCACTTCATATCACTTAGGAAGTGGCTGACAATAGTCACCCTTTACTCGGGTGCCCTGGAGAAAGCCTTAAAATAGACATCTGCAGCTGTTCAGATCCTGAACTGGCTGAAAGGAGGGTGGGGGGGGCAGAGGAGGCACTGACAGAGGAAAGCCAAAGACCACGCTGTGTGGCCAACA
Organism: Poecilia reticulata; assembly: GCF_904066995.2. Lineage (NCBI taxonomy): Eukaryota > Metazoa > Chordata > Actinopteri > Cyprinodontiformes > Poeciliidae > Poecilia > Poecilia reticulata. The sequence continues at coordinate 8,872,292 of NC_088851.1, forward strand.
AACAGCATGTGTGCAGCAACCATGTGATGGCACTGACATGCTGTCAAACCCCAGGATGCATCCTCCCTTTGGAGAAGGTGCTCGTTGTCAGTAGCCCTATTTATTCTTGCAGAACCTGCTGATTACAGGGTAGCGGCGCGGGTTATTAAGCAAGTAGCACACTCCATCTGAGGTGAAGGATCACCATGACGCATCACAAGTGCAGCCCTTACACAAGCCGAGGCTTTAGCACATAACGCGGCAAATTGGCTTAAAAGAAATGTCAAGTGCCCTAATCCATCGCCATTTGCTAATTTAAAACTACCAACGCGGCCTGTGAAGGAAGGAGCTCAGGACTCTTCTCCCCCCCCACCACCACCACCGCTTTCCATTCCCTCCACATCACTTTCTGAGGGCAGCCAGCCAGCTCAGCGCTATTTACGAGAAGCCCTTTGTTGCAGAAAACGGATTATCCAGTCAGTAATGCCGTGTCCCGCTGCAACAAACTGACCCAACAATGCCCGCCAGTTCGACAAAAAGAGAGGAAAAAAAAAGAGAGAGAGAGAGAAAAAAAAGAAACAAGCGTGGCAGCAGAAGAGCAAAGGAGAGATAACCACTGATCGATTCAAGTTGTCAAAAGGTTAACGCGTCACGATTCTTCCTGCGCATTATCCTGGCGGTTCGCCCTTTTCTTGTATTTACGGAGCTGCCACAGGAATCAACCCCGACGGCGGTGACGAGCCCCCGGGATCCGAAGCGCGCGCGCCCCAGTCCGAGGTAAACAAAACTTTGTCAGCGAGCTGCGGCCACAGCGACATGCAGCGTCAACCACAACATCTACGTCTGCCATAACAACAACAGCAGCAGCAGCAACAGCGCCACAGTCATCGACTTTCACGGCCTCTCTACGGAAGATCTCCCCCGGTACTTACTGCGAGGAGCTGCTCAGCCGCGCTGGATAGTCCTCTCGTGCGGCCAGCAGCAGCAGCGGCGGCGGCGGCAGAAGCAGCAGGCCCGCGATGATGACTGCACACATCCCCGAGGTTGACTCATGCTACGCTGCTGACCTCAAGCATTTGGACTTCCCCCCCCCCTTTCCCTTCCCTTCGGTGCCCCCAGCTAAGAAGAAGAAAACAAGTGAGGAGGGATGGGAGAGAGGTGAGGGGGGGGGAGAGCGGTGGGGGATTCGACGTTGGAGCGTAAACACAAACGAGCTAATGCGCATGAACAGAAGCGCAGTGCAGCCGCTGTTTGTTGCACATTATTGCACTGTGATTGCACAAAAAGGCTAAAAAAAATAATAAAAAAAAAAGAAAAGAAAAGAAAAAGAAGGATGGGGCCTGCTGCTGCCGCGCATCGACAGCGCTTCTCTGGCTGTCTTGTGATTGCCACCTCCTCTCTGCCCGCCGCCTGCTCCGTAGCCCCGCCCACTTCCCTGCCCAAAAAAGGCTCTTCCTCTGACACGCGAAGGCGCTGTAATTTACGGAGCAAGATCCCTCTCAGTCCATGCGGGAAATTCCAACACACGAGGGAGGACCGCGGGGATGAAGGAGAGAAGGGGACGGGGGGGGAAGACGCACCGGAATTCATCTTTCCTTTCACTAACTTTTTCTATTTTACTCGTTGAGAAACTCTTGGAATGCCTGCGCGGTGCAGGTAATCCCTATTACGTCCGCCTGGGGGATGTGGGAGGATGAAAACAGTACTGTTTATTTCATATTAAGGCTACTGACTCCTAATACTTTCAGCATGATTTCACCATTTTCTTTTCCTCAGAATTATCCCACAAGAGGAAAATGAATCACCTTTCAGATAAGAAAACATTCTGAAGGCATGGGAAACGTCGGTGGTATACGAAGATACAATGAATTAAAGTAGTAATTACCAGGAAGTTATGGCAAATGAGACTAAGCAAACAATATTTTTTCTTCTTTAACTTAAAAAACCCCCCACAGCTGACATAAAGAGGGAGAAGCGATAGGAGATTCTCATTATCTCTACGTATAGGCAGAAATTAATGCTAGGATGTAAAACATGAGCTAACTTTATTTTGTTTTGTTTTTTTCTAAGAAAGAGATCAGCACTGATTATTTCAGCACGTGGTAAAAATACTACAAACACATTGATCTTTACTACAGATGAACTGATCAATCGGTCAATTTCTCGCCGACCGGCTCTGATCGGTATCCAGCAATCTGAAAATTCTTTCCTAATTTATTCAAATTCTGATTTGACCAGTTCTGGTCAAGTTGGAATTAGCAGCAAATATAAAACAGCAACAAAAAAACTGGAAAACGGCGAATCTTTAAATATTACAGCTCTACGATATCCCCAACAACCGCCATTTTGGTTATGACACACTGACTTAATAAAAACCAACAAATGTTAGCATAAGAAGCTGATTACTCCTCATCACCATTTGTAGTTGGTTAATGAGTCGGGCTATCGGATCGAGTAGCCCTCCTGAAATCGTCTGCAGTTTTAAAAACAATTTTATTCATAAAAACTGATGGATAAGTCTCCACAATATGACCGGAAAACTGGGAATATATTTAAAAACCCAATTTTTTCATTTATTGTAACCCCCTCCCCACCCCCACGGTCATTCAGGCACTTATCTGCCATGTAAGTCAAATTACTTTGATGTAAGGTAATGTAATAAAATGTTAATTGAACAGACTGAATCATTCACAAGTTTTCACCAAGGCATTACGCTGCCTCTACATCTTTTTAGCAGGTTTGAGGACTGCAGCGCACAGGGTTACAACAGGCTTTGTGCGGAGGTGAAGGAGGATCCCTTATCTAAAGATGCTGAGGTCACAGGCAGTACAAATGGCAGCCATTTCTCCAACAGAAAACCACTGCAAACAGCCCTCATTGTGTTCTCTGCACACACACATGAACCAGAATAACCATAGCACTGTTTTCTTAAGAGCTCGCAGCTTGTACATGTTCGGTCGGCTTTAACGCACTGTATTTGCATCTGTTTAATAGCCTAGGGTTTAAAATAGAAGACCTGCAATCTGTAATAAGTGTCACTATACTGGTCTGTTAGCCACCTCTATAATTAGAACGTTTGTGTTCAGGAATGGAGAAAAACTCCAGAGGAAGTACTATTGGGCCTTTGGGTAAAAAAAAAAAAAAGAAGAAGGAAAAATAGAACCAGATTTAATATGAGAACAACTTCTTAATTCTTAGTCATTTTTCTGGAGTATTACACTACAAATCATACAAACTGTCAGAATACGAGGGGAATCCCCGTTGACTGCGGAGACGCTCTACAACTGGTTGTTGCTCATTTACAGAAAAAGGCAGCGTGGTGATATTCATCGAGTGCAAGGCTATAGGTCTGGACTTTTTAAGCTTCTTCTGTTGCATATAATTAGACTTGTGCATCACTTTCTAAAACCTTCCAGACCCTTGCCGCACTGTGCACGGAAAATGCTCATCAAATGAATTCTTTGCAAAACTTACCCTAGGAAATGACTAAATGAAAGAAAATATATCTGTATAATGTACAAATATTAGAAATAATAACTTTCATTTAGGCATGTTTTAGGATATGAATGCCGGCAGTGAATTTTATTTCACTGCTGTCATGAGAATGTCTGTTTCGTGTTGCAGTCTATCGCTGAGAATGCAGTTTCTTCTGTAATCTAGTGGTCTGTAAACTCAAACAATCACACAATCTGACCCTGACCCTCACAAAGCAAACAAATCAAAAATAGTCCATTGGAACTAGATTACCTGGAAGGGGACAAGTGACATACATAAGATCATCTCCACAGGCTCTTGTCAAAGAATATAGAAGACATTACAGATGTCTTATATATTTAATTAGTACCATATGTCAATTGCTATATATATTTTTTTATAATTTTTATGGCGTCAGTGCCACCACATGGCGCAAGGTTGCCCTGGGTGGGGAGCCATAACACTTATTAAAAAAGATAAAATAAACACTGCTGACACAGTAACAGTGGAAATGACAAAGCACAAAACAGAAATGTGCAAGATAGCAATGTGCCGGTCTAATTTGTGACTCTCAAAAAAAAAAAACACAAACCACAAAAAAAAAAAAGCAAAACAAGCAAAGATTTAATAATAATAATTGCAGATGCAACTGAAAATAAATGCATTTATGAACAGACTACATCTAATGACACTGCTGCATTGAAGGGATGGAGCAATTTGATCATTTTAAAATATAGCTATTTACTAAGTTTGTTTAGATAAATGTCTTAGGAAAAACAAACATATTTGACTTCTGTGGCTTTCTGTTACTGTGAAAAATTAAAACTGGGAAAACAGCTACAGAGAATATTCTCTTTCCTTTTCTGACTGACATTTAGAAACCTTTAATCAAGAAATGAGAAGTCAAATGACTTGTTAATGGGCTGTAATATTTCTTGCTCTTGTACTCAGCAGGTGCAACAGTTTAATTTGCTTAAAAGTTATTTACTCAGACTCCAGCTGTTGAAAGCATGAATGCCACTCCTGGGAATCTGGGGGGCATTTTGAGTTGTGTCAGTCTGTCAGAGGGGATTTCAGATCAGTTTGTCGGATAACACCCAACAAAACCAGCATATGATTCATATAAAACCACATCTGCCACTTGCTGCCATGCACCCAGACTGCCTTTCAGTAAGGCTTACTTACTTTATCCTCTGATCCTCCATGGCATTCAAGCCTTCATCTCGCCGTTTCTGAGGTTGCCTTCCTGCAGATTCTTCCACAAGGCGTCACATCCCAGCCCCACACTGACCCAATTTAGCTTTTTGCTAGCCCTCAACGCGGGACGGCATGCGCGTTTAGAACTTTTTTTTATTTATTTAAAGTATCCCGATAGCAAGAAAACGTGTAATTAAATCAACGTCTTTATCTGTTCAGAAGCTGCAGAGCTGATGAAACCCAACCAGATAACCTCATTACGAGGGCGCATACCGTTTCTATTTGCTTCACGGTTTCCTTAACGGCTCAACGGCGCGTCAAGGCGTACTAGTAACAAGATAGTAAGCCGCTTCTGTCAAATAATGTCGCACTTTAACATAAACGTGAATTAAATTTTGCCATCCCATATAGATCTAGATATTTTTAAAGATAGGTATTTAGTGGTATTAGTTGTTACTCTTTTAAAAAAAAAAAATCATCCATATTAAATCTCGGACGGAAGGTCTACAAATGAGAAGGTTAACGAAAACGGAAGCTGGGAGCAGGGAATCATCTTTGGTTTGTTCTCAACTACACTTTCCCAGCAGCTGGTGCGCATCATTTCTCAACCGGCGAGTCTTTTGCAAAGGTTTGCGAACCAGGCCCAGCAGGCGGAGCTTACCCTATGAGACTATTATTGAGTTGTGTGGATATACTCAGGTAAAAGTATCGTCTTGAACAATGAACAGAGGAAACAAATCTACAGAATTGGGTTAAACATCAGGCTTACCAGGATATAATTTCAAGACCTTTGTATGTCATCATTTATAATCAGTTGATAACGTACTGAAGTGAAACTGCTGGGGTAGATTTCGCTCATACAGACTGTGTTGGCCCCATCTTCCCATGGAAACGTAGCACGGTGTGTGCGCCATTTTATGAGTGGCACCTTCGCCTTAGAAAATAATACAAGCGCGCTTAAAAACTTAATTTTTATAATTAAAGAAACACTAAAGTTTACAGTCAAATAATTAGGAGTAATTATAAACACAATAAGTTTTTGTATCAATAATTTTGTTTACCAAGACAAAAATCTGCAATATCTGCAGTTCTGAATAAGGCAGAATAACTATGTGAAATCTGCTTCCAAAATAGTTTAATAAACTAGTTTTATTTGCCTCTAGAAATTATACTAAACCACTAAACGATTTTGGAATTTTAGTTTTAGCTAAGACATTTAAAAAAAATTTAAACTCTTCTCTTTTGTCAACAATTATTACTAAAAAGCGATGTGAAAACCATAAATCTTGTCTTTCAAATGTTGATGAATTTAACAATAAGGGATGAAAGTCTGTAAATCGTATATCACGCCTTGTGGAATGTAAGTAGTAAGTATATACTAACAGTATTTTAGTAACTACATAGTGTTAGCATGTGGTTAGTAACAGTCTTATTTCAGTTGTTGCTTGTAGTAAAACATTTTTAAGGATGTTCGAACTATTACAGCATCTGAACACTGCTAGTGACATTGCTGTAGGCAGGTATAGTCTTAATGTAGCCAGTAATACACCATAAATGGACTTGCACCAGTTTTTTTCCCCAGTCCCAGCATGCCAATCACAATATGGCTGCCACGCTGACGTACGATCCGGATATGATAATACTTCCAACCTAAAAGGAAAAGTCCCCTTCCGCACTCTGCTCCGTATTCATTTCTACCCGGGTCGTCCTCCGGCTGACTGTGACGGAATGCGCATTGTTTCCTCACTGTTTTGCTAGCCTTCGAACAATCATCGACTCATACCTGTAAGTGCAACAAAGATTTGTAAGAATTTTTTGCACGAGCAGCTATTTTTTTTTTAGATGTTCTTTTAAAATGTGCACCTACAAACACCCTTTCTTACACCGTGACCTGTCTTTGGCTTTTCTCATGGGTTGCCAGGTCAGGTCACCCGAGCAAACGCTGCAACAAACATGCAAGTGCAGCGAGTCGTTCTTACCTCTCGACCAGGTACGTTATTTCAGAACCAGCGAGCTTAGTAGGAGTTTTGCATGCATGTTGCAAACTTTTTTATTAGTTTTATTTTTACTGGAGCTTTGCATTTGCACGTGCAGGTAACAACGGGGAGCCAAGTCCTAACAATTTCCGCCTGGAACAGAAAAATTTAACATCTGACCTGGAAGATGGACAAGTCCTTGTTCGGACGCTTTACCTCTCAGTCGACCCTTACATGGTAACGAAGCAAAGAATAAATGAGCATTATTAATAACCTTTAGCCACTGGTCAGTATTTATCGGATGAGTGTTTCTTTCAGCGCTGCAGAATGAATGAAGACACCGGTGCCGATTACCTGGCTCCATGGAAGCTGTCCGAATGCGTGGACGGTGGCGGTGTTGGCGTGGTTGAAAGCAGCCGCTGCAGCGCTCTCACCGAGGGAGACGTCGTCACTTCATTCAACTGGCCGTGGCAGACCCATGCAGTTATGGTGGGAGGTGGCCTTCAAAAGGTATGGCATATTATTCACAAGTTGTTTTTTCAGCTGGTGTTATTTGATTTTGTTATGAAGATTTGACTCCATCTTGGGTTGCGTGTGCAAAAAGCTGTATGTTACAGTACCTTTCAGAAGCCATTAACTAAGGGTTATCTGTGATAGACCTACACAATGCAAAATGTAATTGTGAAGAGGGATGCGAATAACGCCAAAAAAAGAAATGACAAAACAAGTAAAAGAATCTGAAAGATGCTAATTTGCTATAAGCCAACTTGAGTTAATCTTTGTAGACTTCTGGGAATGTCTACCAGCTTCATGCATAGACTGAAGTTGTGGGCTGGGTGGAAAAGTGTCTGTGAATAGATATTCTCAAGTCTTGCGACAGATTTTACATCTGAACTTTGACTAGGCCGTTCTAAAGCGTGACAAATTTTTAGATCATTTTAGCTCTGGTTTTATATTTAATGAAAATCTGCCCCAATCTCAAGTCGTTTGCATTTTCTAGCAGGGTTTTTTCTCCCCAGCATTACCCTCTATGTAGCTCCATTTATCTATCAACTATGCAGCATCTCTGTCACCACTGAAGTAAAGCATACTCAAATCACGATGCTGTCTGACCGTGTTTAACCAGGGGGGGAATATCGCATTTTAGTTTGTTGCTGTAACGGTGAAAAGGTTTGATTTTTGCTCTTGTCAAACCTGTCTATAAATACAAGCTAATTTTTATTATTTTTTTATTTGCAAAAAACAAAAAAATCATCGGTTTGTTCCTCTTCAAAATTAGACACTACATGGCGTCAGTCTACCCATAAAATTCATTTGTACAAGACACTGTTCATGAGGATCCCATACCTTTTACAGGTTGATTCACAGATGGTTGACGGCCATCTTTCCTACTTTTTGGGAGCAGTTGGTATGACGGGACTCACCGCGCTGTTAGGGGTCAGGGAGAAGGGCCACGTGACCAAAGGCGCCAATCAGACGATGGTGGTCAGTGGTGCAGCCGGCGCCTGTGGCTCCCTAGCTGGACAGGTACACACACGAACCTTTAGATTTTGGGTCCACTAAGGCTTCGACTCATCTGGTTACTTGAGATGTTCACATAGCAGAGTAGGAAGTAAAAATAGGGCTGAAACGATTAATCGTGATTAATCAGTTTCTGTAATAATCGTCAACTAATTTAGTAATCAATTAATTGTTAACTGGAGTATACAGATATGCTGAAAAAAACAATCCACTCAGAGCTGTAATCAAGACAAAACGTGAATATAAAGTATACAAAAATGTATACTTTAAATGTCTGTTCCATCAAAAATGCCACAAGCAGCAGTTTTTTTTTGTTTAACTCTGAACTAATTCTTTAAAGAAAGAAAATTACAATGAAATACCTTTTGCTATTCAGTTATTAGTCTGTTAATCCGAAACATAATCAACAAGTCAAACAAAGCAGAAAGGGCGGGTCCTTTCACATGTTGTTAGAAATATATTTTTTTTACCTGCTGTTTCATCGTTTGGTACAAATGATCAGGTGTTGACTTAAGCAATGCTAATTTTCTTAAGAAATTGATTTGCATCTTTTAACGTATTTCTAATGTACAAGTCGTTAAATAAAAAATCTGCAGAATGTGTCGATTGAAAAAAAAAAAAAAATCAGATTAATCGATTAATCGTCAGAATAATTTATTACTGAAACAATCGTCAGTTGCAACGCTAAGCTTTACACATTCTTGGAACCACTGTACATCTCCCAGATCGGCCGGCTGGATGGATGTGCGAAGGTGGTTGGGATTTGCGGTTCGGATGAGAAGTGCAAAGCTTTGGTGGAAGACCTGGGCTTCTCCGCAGCCATCAACTATCGCTGCGGCGATGTCTCGGCACGGCTCAAGGAGACCTGTCCCGCCGGCGTCGACGTCTACTTCGACAACGTGGGAGGCGCCGTCAGCGACGCCATCATAGAGCAGGTAAGGCGTGCGTCTTTTAGCGCCGGGCGTGCCTCGCGGCCTTCACCGAGCGCGTCTCCTTCCGCCTCTTCGCCCGCAGATGAACGAAGGAGGACACGTGATACTCTGCGGGCAGATCTCACAGTACAACAAGGATGTGCCGTATCCTCCACCTCTGAGCGACAAGACGCAAGAAATCCTGCAACGTCGGAACATCGCCCGGGAGAGATTCATGGTGCTCAGCTACATGAGTAAAGCGGAAGCTGCCCTCTTTGAGCTCAGCCAGTTAGTAAAATCGGCTCAAATCAAGGTACGAAAGACGACGTCTCCGTCGGAATGCGCTCCCTCCTTCTCAGTTGACACGCAACGTTATTTTGTTTCCTCTTTGCAGGTGTTGGAAACGGTGGTGAACGGTATAGAAAACATGGGAGGTATGTAAGTAAAAATATATTCAGTCATACCTTTTCATTGGAGTTTCAGCATTTTTTTCCCCCTCTTTTTCTTGCAGTTGCTTTTTGCTCCATGATGAAAGGCGGAAACATCGGCAAGCAAATAGTAAAAATATCCGACTGAGAAGATTCCAGCTGGATCGAGCTTGTAATCCACGTCCACTGTTGCCTTTTTATCACCTGCATTATTGTAACACTAACCTACTGAAGTCTTTAAGTTTGCAACAAGAAAATATATTTACTTATTTTCTACCTGTATTCTGAAAACATAAATTTCTGAGCCTTGGAGTAACCTGGAGCCAATTAACAAATGTGGGTCAAATCAGTGAGAATCCACCAACTACTGTGAACTCTTCCTAGTATTCAGAGTAGCAAAATGTTTAGAATGCATCACATGATTTCAATAAATTAAAATTGCATCAATTTTTCAACTTAATCACAAGAAAAATAGAACTCAAAAATATTGGAAATTCAACACAATTATTGCATGTAAAATTGCTAAAATCAACATTCATATGTATTTACATGTTATAACTACATTTGACATTTTGTGCAAGGCTCAAAGAACCACTTCTGGCTCCAATTGGATCCCTTGATCTTGAGAAATTGTGCTAAAAGAAATAGCTAAAGCACTATTAAACCAAAATAGTGATCGTTGTTCTCCGTTAGCAGGCGACTACCATTTAAATTCTTGAAAGGCACTGATATCGCATATTGATCCATCGATTACGTGCCTCTATCTTATTGTGATCCGTTCGGACTAAATAGAAACATTGGACGCACGACACAAACAATACCGTAATGCACATTTCTTTATTCCACAACACTATAAACCAATAATAAAATATAGTTATCGTGGTTCTAAATCAAGTTGTCACAAGAAAAATATGTGGCAGGTGTAAAATTACCATCCATTCATTCACAAAGCATCAGTGCTCTGACACAGGGGAGGGGTTGCGGTAGGAGGTCACACAAACACCAGCACGTCGGTTACGTCGGTTACAGTATGTCCACCCTCTGCGCTGATGCGGAGGCGGTGGAGTTACCTCACCGAGTCTGGTCGGTGTGCATTCCAAACCGAACCGGGCGCGTTCACGTTTATTGTTGGCCGTCGAGACACTTTTTTTGATTAGAAGAAAAAATATCATGCATTAGGTGTTTGAAGTGATCCAAATTTATCTCAACACTGCCACCATGTGGACAGATGATGGAACGGTACGGTGGATTGTAGGAGAAAACGGCTCCCGCAAGTGAATGAAGAGAAGATAAATATATATTTATGTCGCTGTAGAGGAAAAAACTGCACCATTAAATTTTTTTCTAAGTGTCTGGCAGCCGTTTTAGCAATAAAGTGTCTTAATGTTTCCTATCCGATCAAGGATGCGACTTTGAATGTTTTCCCCTACTTGGAGATTTGAACCAACAGGCGTTCCTACGTGCCGTTTTTACATCAGCAATTACAAGTAGAGAGGTGTGAACGACAGTGCAACAAACAGGTTTTCCGTGCTTTCGCACACATTCTCGACAACATGGACGAAAGAGGTTTTCATACACGAGGAATGCTTTCCGAGCCAAACCCAAGGTTTGGGGATCGGAGGGAGCTGAAACACTGTATACCCCGTTTTCAGAGTAAATTAATTACACAAGGAAACACATTTTTTTCTCCAAAGTAAAAATCACACAGTACAATCAAAATAAATAAAAACAGCATAAAATAGTGGTTGATCTCATCACGTTTAACACATTCATCTAAGTTTCTTTGCTAATCCAAAACGCATCTGGATTGCTTCATGTTGGGTTTTTGTTCACCGAACTGTTTTGGAGTATAAAAAAAGAAACAAAACAAACAACAACAAAAAACTTGTGGAACCAGCGTGTTGTTGAAGTGTTCACATTCCTGAGAAACAAACGGCTGCTTTCTGAGAGTAGAAACAAAAATCCAAGTCGGGTTCAGGGTTTTGGAGAAAACTGGCGTAAATGTGAACATCACTGGCAGTCGTTTGCACTTAAGTTAACTTGGTTTACAGCTAAAATTGTAAACTTACCTTCGCACAGTCCAAATGCCGATTTGATTTACTGGATTTCTGTGTGGACTGAACGAAGAATATGAAAATCTCGGTTGCTTTTATCGCTCACAGGTTCCAGTGGAGCATATATAAATATATATACATATATATATATATTTTTTTAAGTGCTGTACCTCCTGTCTGATTTGTGTTCCAAGGTAAACATTGGGAGCAGTTTGGCAACTCCAGCCTTCATCCAACAACAAAACCGGGCTTTGGAGGAGAACAAAAAAAAAGAGGGGCCGGGGGGGAAATCTTTCTTACTCATCCTTTGGCAGTAGTGAAGTGGCGTTTTGGCCAAGGCAACATATCCAAAAAGTGCTAAATCGCAAGTAAATGAGCCATCTTGAACCACAGCAGAATACAGTACACTGTCAACCACAGTAGAAGTTGGAATATTCCTCTTATAGATAAAACTAGACACACTGTCTTGCAAAAAGTATACACACCCTTCAAGCTTCGGCACATTTCGTCAGTTTAAAACCACAACCCTCGATGTATTTAATTGGGATTTTACGTGTCATTTAATCTCAGTAGAAATTTGTTAGTGATAGAGTGAAGTCTAAGGAACTGTGAAACATGGTGATGGTAGTGTCATGCTGTGGGGAGGCTTCTCTCCGGTAAAGGTAGGAATGATGAAGGGGGTGATTTTGAATGAAAATCTAGAGTTCCTACCGAAATATATTGATGTCAAAATTTCCAGATTAGACATTCGTTAAAGCTGCACCATAAATCAAACGTAACTGTGTGCAAATTAGCAAACCGTAAGAACACCTGACTGATATATTTCATAAGATGTTATATTTAAAGTGCCCTGCATTGTAGTAATTATTTTTTGACTGAATAACATTTTCGATCCCCACATTATTCCTGCCTGAGATTCTAGAGGTTATACAGAAAATTGGGTACATTTTAATGAAGGTGGGGAAAAAAGTCTGGGAATTGTGGATCGATATAGTCATCGCAATATCCAGAAAAAGTATCATTCAGAATTAGTATCGCAGTTAAATGTTTCCCTGATATTGTGCAGCCCTAGAAATTCTCATGAATTTATACAGCTGGCAAGCTGTAAGGAAGACAAGCAAGGAGGAGGAACACAATGAAGAGCTACAGGAAGCAGCCAAGGAAGGAAAAAGAAAACAAACAGAGGAAGAAGTAAGGGGACAAGGAGAAAGAAGAAAATAACAGAAAATGGAATCCTGAATAAAATCTGGAAATGTTAATATTTGTTCAAACTCCTTCCTCAAAAGAAGAATAATAACTGTGAAAAACCATGAAAAACATCACAAAGGCAAAGAATCACCTTCCAGCAGGTCAGCAGAGCTGCAATTAAATGGTTTTGCTTAAATGACCTAGTCAAAGTCTAGCACTAAAGTCAGACCTGAAAATCTGGAGTAAGACTTAAAAATTGCTTTTCGTCCAGTCTGATCTTGGAGGAGTCCAGGGGGAATAGACACATACCTAAGAAGACATAATATCATCTTTGCAAGATTCAGTACAAATTCGATAAAATCCCAATTAAATATATTAAACATCATGGTTTTAAAGTGACAAAATACGAATAAATACTTTTGCAAGGTAGTGCGTTTTGTGCCCTTTATGCATCCTAGATCCATTTACCCTTAAAACGCTGTATAGATTCCTATGAATATGGCCACAAATGTGCTTGTTGGTGCTTTACAAGAACATGCATATTAAGTAAACTATACTATCTAGAAACAGGAGAGTTCGGTGTTGTTCTGTAGAGAAAGAGAGGGGAAAAGACAGCCGTCGCCAGAGGGTTGGGAGGACGAGGACGAAGGAGGAAGGAGGGAAGTCAGACTTTCAGGGTGAGGAGAGACAGCAAAATGTATCTGTGAGTCAGGCTCAGGGTGCAACAGTGCAATTTACTGTCAAGAGGAAGAGTTGCTCTTGCCGCTGTCGCGAAACAGAGGGGCGGGGCCCGTCCAGGCCCAGTAGACCAGGGCCACGCCGAGCGCCAGGGCCCACGTGCGGACGGGAGACAGGAAGAAAGCCGTGACGCCGTAGGTCTGCAGGAGGAAGTAGCAGGAATGGGCCTGCCAGGCGAGCAGCAGCAGCATGAAGACGTGCACCGCCACGGTCCGGCCGCGACGGCCCGGCCGCGCCAGGTGGGACCACATGGTGTTGCCGTGGCAACGGTGATGAAGGCTCCAGCAGAGGTAAGAGGTGAGGGGAATGTTGAAAAATAGCAGCTGCCAGAAAGAAAGTGAGATTACTTATTGTGCTCTGTTTTTTATTAACCTAAATAAGTCTGGACTATGGGGATGCAAGCTATTGATTAATGAGTTAATCTAAAGTTGATTGATCTAATTGATCAACTAATGATTAATTGATGAGCTGACATTTTCTTAAAAACCTGAGTTTTCTCTTATCAAGAGGGACTTTTCATAACATGAAGGGCTACTTTTTTCAAAATATGCTGAATGTAAAAAAAAAATAAAACATTAGAATATTTTGTGTCAGCAGTATTAAAGACTCACATTATTAACCTTAGACATAGTTATAAAATATAACAAAACAGGAAGCTCTTAGGTTGCTGAATAAACTATTAACAGGAAGTCAGTTAATTGATTACATCCCCAGTCTGGACATAGATGAATTAAAAAATCCAGCAGGCTAAGAATATTGCTGATTAAACATTTACATGGATTTTCAAAGGCATGTTGCACACATGAAAAAAAAAAATAAAAACATGCCTACAAGGAGTCTTGCATAGAGAGATGCAGAAGTGATCAACAAAATCAATAGTCTTACTTGAACGACTCCAACAACATAAGTGAGACTTCCTTCCAGGAAATGGCCGTCGATGAAAACGCCGAAGGCGAAGCAGGCGCCACTGTGTCCGTCTATCATCTCTCCAATGAACCACGGACCTGACAGGAGGCAGGAGAACAGTTCATTCTTCCACAGAGTGACAGAATCCATACATCTATCCAGTGTCCACATCCTGAACAGGTCACCGTTTTTCTATTTTTACATATATACAGTATATAGAGTTTCTAAAAACACCATGAGTCTTTCTTCTACTTCACTGCTTTGTGTTAGTTTGTCAAATAAAATCCTTTAAAAAATACAGTGAAGTTAGTTGGTTTTAATGTGACAAAGCAAGAAAAAGGTTATTTTGCTAAACCTCTGTTATAATGAAATAATTATTGTTTCCAGTTTAAACTAGTAAAAAAAAAAAAAAAAATCCCAGAACTTGCCTAAGAAAAACAATATTATTGTCTATATCTTTATTTATAAGTACATGAAGATAATCTCTTGATATATAATCTCCTGATGGTGAGAATTTATAAATTTGTAGTTGGGTTTTGCTAAGCGATTATGAGAGCCTCATATCTATCCTACAGCTGAGTGTTATATTTATTTATATCGTCCTCTGTTTAAATAGAGATAAGATGTTTCTGAAGGTTAAAACTAAAACCTAGTCTAATAAACGAGACGGCAAAAAGGGAACTTCAACTATTTTTAAACAACTCCAATCTCCAAAAGTGTTAGGATTCATTGTAGACTGTTTTTGCAATCCCATATTTTATTTATTTTACCTTGAGATCAGAAATGTCTTTTGCAAGTGCATCCTGGTAGATTAAGTATATGCTGCAGAAAACTGAGCAGTTTTTAAATATTTGACATTTCTTTCATAGGTTGGGAGAAACTAGAACATTTAGGTTAAACATCAGGTCTGCAGTTTTCTGAGTGAACCTCTAGATTAAAAAGGTGAGTCAATATTAGAAAGTAGTGCTGGGAGATATCAGGAAAATCGAATATTCAAATATGTTTTTGCTATATCATGATACACGATATATATCACGATATTCTTAAATGAGCTCCAAAGTTATTTTAAACTAGACTCCTTGCAGCATGTCACCCACCAAGTTCCCTGTCACCCACCAAGTTCCCGCCCCCCATTTCCCTGCTAGACTTAAATGTAAGCTCATATAAAAAGGGATGCAGTGTTTTGCCATGAACCGTCTACACTAAGACAAGGTCAGAAATAAGTTTTAACAAAGAAAAATAGTGAGGCAGAGGGAAGTAAGTCAGTTATGCTTGATTTTGACAAACTTAACAAATAGATGTGCTGTGGAATAAGATATGTTTTGGTTCAGCTTAAAAATAAAAAAGGCGATTTACACACAAACTGACAGATCATCAGTAGAGCAGGTGTTTAAATTAGCTAATAAACCACCGCTGTGTTAGCTTGTCTAATAGCAGCGGTGGCTAATCTACCACAGCGATCACTTATTAAGAATTGCAAAATACACATCAAGCCTAAAAGCATAAAACTGTAACGAACTGAATGTTCTGTACTATGTGGGGGTAATGTTCGAGTGTTTTTGGTGCTGAATCCTGATGCACAAAGTTACAGGTGTTGTCAGTTGCTATGGCAACGAGTCTGCTTGCATCGTAAAGCCGACAGAGAGCGAGAGAAAAAAAGAATGAGTAGCTTTGAGTTATTTTTCCCATTGCATAGCATTAAATGAATCATACATACGTCTCCAAGTTTCACTTTAACGGACCAGTTGTACCGCGGCAGCGCAGCTATGAACGGCATGAAAGAATAGTCTGATTAGGCGGTGAAATAACTTTGTGGTACAACCTTTTGTTGCAATAGTTATATAACATGTTTCGCGAATTACCTAATTTTGTTCCACATACTCCGCATAAAATCTGAACTATTGCCAAATTATTGACCCAGCGCCGTTTCTCTTCGGAACTAGACTAGTTCATCTGACACTTCTTCTCGTACCGTCTCAGTCACGGCTCGCCTCAAACTCTCGCTGTCACCATGTTTGTTTTCTCCCAGCGTGATTGATAGAAAAATTTCAGGTTGGGAGGGGTGAGGGACTAGTGATGCATTCATAGGGTGTCGGACAAACAATACTCGCAGTGAATTTGATGTCAAAAGTTTATTATTTGAACGACGATTTATAATCAATGGTTGCGATACAGCCATGTTAACTACCGTAAATTGAAAATATCACGATACATCGAGTATACTTGATACATCGCCCAGCCCTATTACAAAGTGAACAAAACAGTTTATTTCAGAATACTTTACCGAGAGAATGACACAACAAACCTGATAGGAAAATGTTCTAAAAATGTTTATGTTTTTGTTTGTCCAGATGCATCACACAAGTATTCATCTATAAATCCAGCCTATTATTTCTGATGTGTTTATTTAAATAATTTCTGTGAATGCAGAAGTGTATCTTGACAAATTAGGATCTGATCAAAAATAAAAGTTATATTTCAAACCTCGAGTTTTGTTCATTTTGATGATAGTGGCTCACAGTTAGAGAAGATTCGGTACATCAGAAAAGATGACTATTTCATAAGCGATGCTGGACTGAACATTCCATAAGTATTATTAAAAATAATGATTTAAATATTATTTTGGATTTTTCTTTTATTTTATTAATCTTAAACAGTGAATGCAAGACTGAAGAACAACAAGTTACCTACCTAAAGCTGTGCACAGGTTCAACATCAGCAGAGAGTAGTAGTACAGGTCTATTTTACTGATGAGGTGGAGGGATACACAGATTTGAGAAAAAAATGCTGCAAAATAAAGAAAAAATATAATTAATTAATTTGTAGCTCCCAGTATTCTTCGAACTAATTTCTTGGGTTGAACTAGACCACCATTTTCATCTAAAGCTCCAGAACACAGCATTGCGACTCTGCAGCAGCTCACCTCTGCTGGAGGAAACACGGAGGAACCTGAAGGCGACGAGCACAGCGACATTCAGAAACACCGTGAATATGAAGAGCGCTCGGCCCAGGATGTAGTGGTCTGTAAGCAGGATGAAGGACTGAGCAAAACCGAAGCTGGGACTGAGGGTGTCCTCCAGCGTGAAGTGCTGCTCTCGCACCACCGACCGGCCCGCCGAGTCCTGAGGCAAACACAGGCCAGTAGGAAAGCATTAAAACACAGTTCCTAAGCACTCTTGGGACTCGCAAACTAAATTCAATATTTTAGAAATCGCATTAGCACCGACCTCCACTTTAACTGTAATTGTGTGCAGGCCAGTGAGGTAGCGAGTCGGATCCCACAGCAGGACATACAGGGGCCCTCCGGCGGAGCGGCCAGTGCCCAGCGGCTCCCCGTCTATGCTGACGTGGACCGCAGTGATCAGAGCCTCGGAGAAGGCCAGGATCCTTCAGAAGTCACAAAATCACAGTCAGAGGAAGTGCAATTAATAAAGCATTGCAAAAAGAGAGAGAAGAAAATTAGACAGACAAATAAATAAATGAAGGAATAAACAATAAAAGGGAGGAATGGATGAATCTTTTAGAAAATGAGATATGATAATAAACTGAAGGAACAAACATCTTTCCATTCTTCTCCAGACTTCTAAAACAGTCAAATTACATTCCAAATTTTTCCAGACACATTAAAAAAATACAAAATTTGCAGGCACCTAATGTGTGTTGATCTCCGTATCCGGCCCAGTGGCTCCACCCCTGGGTGGAGGTACTGCGCGTCCTTAGGGTTTGTGATGAGCACTGCAGGCCACTGCTCAAACTGGAGGTCAGAAAAACTCAGCAGGTCGTGGTCGAAGGCCAGGACCCTGAACCTGTAGGAAAACATCAGAGAAATTCTCTAAGGAAAAACACGACAAATAAAAAGTTGCCATTCCGAAAAGTTCTGTTGCGTCACACACCTGCGGTTGTCCATCCAGTCTCCCAGCTCCAGCTCCAGAGTGCCGTGCGGATGGCGGCTGTGGAGGACTGGCATCAGGCCGCCGAGTGTGTGCAGGTGGCCACACAGATACGCCACAGCAGACCTGAACACAGAAAGCCCAGACCTGAGAAGTGGGAATCTACATGAGCGAGCCTGGGCTACAATATTATAGGAGTGTGATGCAAGTTCAGGCTGCAGGTGAAACCAGGTGGATGAATAGTTGCACCACGACAGCATAACGTAACCCGTCTTTTGTTTTAAACTGGCTAGACCTTCCTACCTCATCATGTCTCTGACCCCGGGAGACGGCGAGACGATGGTGGAGGTGGTGTAGTGGCCAAACCAGATGGACTGATTGCTCTTCAAACTCTCTGCTCCAAACTTGTTCAGCAAGTCCATCTGAGTCTAACAGACGAATCCAGAAAAACAGGAAAATGTCTTCAAAGACAAGAAATAGGAAGAGAACAAAAATAAAAAAGCATAGCAAGAGTAATTTTGTTTCCTTCACAAGTTTTTTTCCCCACAACCTTGTTTTTTTAAAGATTTTTTTTGGCCCTGGTGGCCTTTATTTGATAGTTAACCCTTGCGCCACCACAACACACCCACCTTCTGTTTTTTTTTCTCCATAAAAATAGTTTAATTTAACCATTTGAAAAAAGGTCTGTTGCAGTTTGTTTTTACATGTTTGACCTATTGTTTTTGACATTTTTGTTTATTATTTATTTTACATTGTCTGTTACACTCATAATTGCACTGACTGACCAAATTAAAATTGTTTAGTTTTTTTATGTTTGACCAAGCTTAAGAATCTATTCGTGAATTAGCTAAATTACCAATATGCTTAAGAAAGTTGCATGAATATAAAACCAAACAGGTTTTAGGGTTTTATTCCAAAATTTAAATCAGTTCCAACAGAAAGGAAAAACATTTTTAAACAACCTCCAACATAAAAAGATGGATCTTTCAAAATAGGTCATTTCTCAATTACAAAAGCCTTGTTAAAGCAGCTCGTGCTCTACAAAGCTGAGTCCATTTCAAATAATACAGTTCACAGCTTGATGATGTAATGTTAACGAGGGCCTGGTTACCAACACATATTCAATTACACCTCTATTACCCTTTTTTTTTAACAGAGCTTACCTGATTGAGGATCCCGAAGAAATTGTAGGGCCGTTTGGGTCCAGGAGTCAGGGTGGCGTCCACACAGACGAAGGAGTAGTTACCAAACGGGGTCGTGTGAACATAATGAAAAGAGCCTACTTTCTGATTGGCTGAGTATTTTCTAGGAAAGAGGACAAAACAAGCAGAGGCGAAGTGAGCAGCAGGAGGGCAGCACCGTGGTCCTGCTCAAAGCCTGAGCCTCAGAGATAATTTAATGCATTCTAAATAAATAAATTAGCCTCGTCTCACAGATGAAAAATCAGGACATTAAGGATTATTAGGGAGGCAGGAGACAAATCAACATTAAGGGAGGATGCAAGGGAACGATAAAGCATAATAACTGTCAAAAGGCATCTGATCATGTAGATTCGGGTTCTATTTTGGTCTATGTGAACTCTAATCTGCTTGCAATGCGGTGAGACTCGTGTTTCAGGAGCACCGAAGACACAACGCACGCCGATCAGATTTATACTGTGAATGCTTGAGATCAACATTAAGCAGGAATTCGGTGGCATATTGATTATTTACTAACCTGTAATAATTGTTGACGCTATCCAAAGACATAATGTTGAAGGCATCTGCAAGTAAAACAAAACGGGAGAGAGTGAGAAGCATCTCAAACACACATAAGCTAACAAAAGCTGATGCAACACGAGGTTTTTTCCCATTTCACTAACTCAAATGTAAGACTTTTTAAGACCTATATTGGGCAGAAAACAACTGGATTTTTTTTTAGGCGAACAAAGCTGTGAAATTTCAGGGGTGGCTCTTGGCAGCCGCTTTGACACAAGCTTTTTTGTAGAGAGGAACGTAGCATTTTATGTGTTGACAACAGAAGCGAGCCAGTGGCGAAGACAAAACTTTGTCCAGCTAACCGTTGATAAAGTTACACACACCCAAGATAGACACAAAAAAATCTAGTTAGCTAGCTGCTAATACTTGCTAATGCTGCTAATTCTTGCTAGCAGTAGACTGCAAGTAGCAGTCTACTTTAGCAGCTATACCTAGCTACTAAAGCTAGCTAGGTATAGCTATAGCTAGCCTAGCTATTAGCTAGGTAGTATTAGCAGCTTCATCCCTCACAGTATGGGGGGAGTGAATATGTCTGGGCACAACTCAAACTTTTGTCTCAAAGAAAAGTCCCACAAGAAAAAAACCTACATAGAATATATAAGATTAAATATAAGAATAACCTAAAATCTGTGATTTATGTATTTAAAGCTAGCTTACATTTTCTGTAATGACTTTAAGATATTTTAAAGCAGTGGTTCTTAACCTTTTTGAGGTACCGAACCCACCAGCTTCATCTGCGAACTCACTGAACCCTTCTGTAGTGATAAATAAAATATGATTCAAGACATAGGTGACCCAACTAGAATCTAGTTGGTCTAGTTGATCACTAAGTCTTCTTAAAAGGTAGAGTCTCTGAGAACAGATCTTCAAAATATAGTCAGTGTTTTCAGCAAAGTTGAGCTGACTGTCCAGGAACAACCCAAGGTATTTAAAATTTGAAACAGTTTCAACAGGTTGGCCATCGAGAGAAACTGGAACCACTTTAAGGTCTTGTTTAGATCATTTAATTAGCTCTACATTCTTAAGATAATGAAAAATTAACAATAAATAATAAAGACTTTGTGGTATTCTGATTTAGTAATGTAATTATATTAGTTGTGTTACCACTCCCATGGCACTAGAGGCAGTAACAACCTCAAAAAGATGCGACTAAGGAGCAGATTTAGAACTAAACCGAAAGCTACAGAATTTGGTAAAAACGGTGAGCTTTGCAGAATTAATTAAAGACACAAGTTCAAATCCCTGCTGAGAGTGGAGCTCCTTCAATCAGGGCTCCTCCGCAGCACTGATTGGCTAAGCAATGTAACGTGATCCTCTGCAGCAAGTGATGGCAAAGCGGGGCGTCATCACGACTTTACACAAGTGTGTCTTTACCTCCGCAGCAGAGGCTCCGCCAAACCCCCAAGACCGACTCATCGAACCCCTGGGGTTCGATCAAACCCAGGTTAAGAACCACTGTTTTAAAGCCTTAATTTTGGATACATTAATTTAAGACACCATTTAACACAAAGGTGTCAAACTCAAGGTCAGCAGGCCAAATCCAGCTTCCTGAAAAGGCAGTGAAGATGTCCTGAGTCAGAAAAAAAACTCTTCTGATCCCTGAGAAAAAGACTTTTGTAAACTCTCAAAATAAGGAGCTGTGGTTACCAACCATGATTTCCTCGAATATCGATCCACTTGGTGCGCTCCATCACTCGTGACTTCTTCAGGACGTTATGATAGGCCTGCCATTCCACCTCGTGCTGGAGGGAACCCACCTTGCTCTCTGTTTTGGCATCTGTCAGGTCCCCTGAGAAAAAAAACAACAAACAGTCATATTTTTTGGACTGCATGAACAGGACCTATCGCCATTCTCTCCTAAATACATGCTTCCTGGGATTTTACCTGTTGCGAGCACTACAGTTGGTTTGATCACATCGATGGTGTGGGTGCAGAACTTCTCAAAATCCGGAATACGTTTTGGGTCGTGAAACCGACTGATGTGAATGTCCGACACCTTGGATCGGACACAAAAATTGGATGAAAACAAATAAGTAAAATGGTGCACAGTGCCTTAAAAAGTATTCACACCCCTTGGTATTTTTGTTTTTCCCTCCAAATTTTGTCACATTACAATCATAATCAGAACACGTATGTGTTAAAATGGCCCAGTGAAAATCCAGAGCTAAATCGGATTGAAATTTGTATTATTAGTGAGAAAATGTGAAAAGGTTCAAGAGGTGTGAATATTTATGCAAGGTATTGCTGTCAGTTGTAAAGCACAAGATATCAAAGGTTGAGCGCAACCTGCTGTGGTGATGAATCACCTTTTTTATCTGGAATAATACTTCTGTGGTCAGTGACCCATTTCTGTCAATCATTCAAAAAGCCACTAAAGTCGGTTTTTAGCTGCGTAAAGCCAAATCCATGCATCATGTTCAGACTAAAGCATTATGGGGTTTGGTTAGACTTCATCCTGGGGACTGTCACTTGAAATAAAATAAAAAAATAGAAAAAGAAAAAAATGATAGCCCACCTGTACAAACCAGAAAATGTTGTTCAACTCGTCGCCGGGAAATGGTGGAGAGCTTCCTTTAGGTCCATCTCCATCACTGGCACTCGGGTGCCGAATGCTGCGTTTAGGGTGCCAAGCCGTGTCATAGCTATCCAGCACCCAAGAGGTGATGAACGCCAGAGCCAGTCCGAGGACAACCAGCGCACCGAACAGCTTCAGCATCCTCCTGTAGTGGCGAGAAAAGGGGGGCTAGCTGCCGCCGTCTGTCCCGGACAGGGAAAAAAGCTAGCTACTGGCGGCGGAAACAGCTGAGGGCACGAATCACACTAACATTGATATTACACACCTGCTAGCTACATGGCTAAAGCTAAGGCTCAGACCGTTTTTGTTGCTGCCATCGCGGCCACGGGAGACGCATTGAGGTGCTTGGTTCATTCACGGCTCCGTTCGGCTGCCTTCAGGGACAAACGGGAAGTATATCGGAGGTTTATCCAGCTGTTAGCTGCCTACCAGCTTCCTACAGCTTGAACCGGTTAGTGGGGAAACGACACCACCAAGACAACAGAGATTATGTGACAACAGGATCTCCCACTCTGACATCATTTTCAGTATCGCCTCCGCCTGCGACCCTCTTCCTAATAAAATTTGTTTCCTTCGGGAAAAAAATAATTACTTAAGATTTAATCAATTTACTACTGCTTGAGGACATTTTTGAGACGTGGATGTATTTCAATTTTATGAGCACTATGAATAAGGCAAGAGGAGTAGTATAGGAGAGAAAAACATTTGCTTTAGTTCGGATTTGTTGAAGATTAAAACAAACAAAAAAATATTGCGAACGATTTTGCCAATAATCGTTTATTATGTTTTAGAACATAGCAAAATTACAACCGTAAGTAATAAAAGTTATGTTAATCAGTCGGCCAGTGATCCAGATCAACTAATTTATTTTATAGATCATTTAAACTCTTTTTTTCTGTCTGTACATGAATCAAGAAACGCGTTAGTTTCAATAATCCTCCTAGACTCCTAGAGTTACAGACAAACCTGAGCAAAGATATCTGTAAAAACGGAAACAAATTTTTGTTGCTGCAGCAAAATCTCACAGGAAAAAAAAAGTTATTTGCCCTTGGGATGAAAACTGTCAGATTTAAACAACCCGCGGACCACAAAATTAATAAATAAAAAAATATATGCAAAAACAGGTTTATTATAAGCGTTTTAAAAAAGTTTTATTTCTAAATAATAATAATAATTATGATTATTAATAATAATCATAATAATAATCATTATTATAATTATAATAATCATAATTATTATAATGATTATAATGATTATAATTATGATTATAATGATTATTATAATGATTATAATAATGATTATATTATCATTATTATAATGATAATAATGATTATAATAATCAATAATAATTATTGATGATTATAATCAATAATAATAATAATAATAATAATAATTATTATTATTATTATTATTATTATTATTATTATTATTATTATTATTATTATTATTGCCGGCAGTAAGTCGGGCTCGTTTCCGGTGAGAGTTGGACTCCGCCAAGGCTGCCCTTTGTCACCGATTCTGTTCATTACTTTTATGGACAGAATTTCTAGGCGCAGCCGAGGTGTTGAGGGGATCCGTTTTGGTGGCCTTAGGATCGCATCTCTGCTTTTTGCGGATGATGTGGTCCTGTTGGCTTCATCGGAACGTGATCTGCAGCTCTCACTGGAGCGGTTCGCAGCCGAGTGTGAAGCGGCCGGGATGAGGCTCAGTGCCTCCAAATCCGAGGCCGTGGTCTTGAGCCGGAAAAGGGTAGAGTGCCTTCTCCGGGTCAGGGGGGTCGTCCTGCCTCAAGTGGAGGAGTTTAAGTATCTGGGGATCTTGTTCACGAATGAGGGAAGAAGGGAGCGGGAGATCGACAGGCGGATTGGGGCAGCGTCTACTGTGAAGCGGGCGCTGTACCGGTCCGTCGTGGTGAAGAGAGAGCTGAGCCAAAAAGCGAAGCTCTCGATTTACCGGTCGATCTACGTTCCCACCCTCATCTATGGTCATGAGCTTTGGGTCATGACCGAAAGAACGAGATCACGGGTACAAGCGGCCGAAATGGGTTTCCTCCGCAGGGTGGCTGGGCTCTCCCTTAGAGATAGGGTGAGAAGCTCGGTCATCCAGGAGGGACTCAGAGTAGAGCCGCTGCTCCTCCACGTCGAGAGGAGCCAGTTGAGGTGGCTCGGGCATCTGGTAAGGATGCCTCCTGGACGCCTCCCTGGTGAGGTGTTCCGGGCACGTCCCACCGGGAGGAGGCCTCGGGGAAGACCCAGGACACGCTGGAGGGATTACGTCTCTCGGCTGGCCTGGGAACGCCTTGGGATTCCCCCGGAGGAGCTGGAAGAAGTGGCTGGCGAGAGGGAAGTCTGGGCCTCCCTTCTGAAGCTGCTGCCCCCACGACCCGACCCCGGATAAGCGGAAGAAAATGGATGGATGGATGGATGGATGGATGGATGGATGGATGGATGGATGGATGGATGGATGGATGGATGGATGGATGGATGGATGGATGGATGGATGGATGGATGGATGGATGGATATCTGTCTCAAACATAAAGTCACACCATGGTGACTTTATTTTAACAAATATCTAAAAATCAGTGTGCTTTTATTTTCACAAGAAATTATGTATGTTAGGGGTGCACCAATTAATCTTTCCCGATTTTCTTAATTTCAAAGATTGGTGATCCGCCGATACATGTGAAGCTGATTTTATCCACTGAACTTATCTACCTCAGCACAGATCTAAAAATCAACCACTGTCCTCTTCTGCTCTCCTGTGAGAGTGTAACGGGTACCAGGGTTCCGGACCTGTTAGCAGCAGATGATGAAGCTGGAAAAACAGCATGTAAATGAGCACACGGGAGACGCAGTCTATGTTACTCCAATTTCTCAGCTTATTTATTAAACAAACCAGCTCATTTTACGGTCAATACATCCCAATTTATAGTTCAGTAATTTACTGTATGTAGACATATTCCATCATAAACATTAGCTTTTCTTAAACCAGAAATAATCACATCACATTTTGTCACAATTTCCTCAAGTAACATGTACCTTCAATTTACTGCACTTTATATGCATATTTAATCACACACAGTGACATTTTATGGGCATGTATGTTAAGCTATTGTAAACTATCTTTGAATTAAAATTCCTTAATGCATTAAATCACAGTTTAACCTTTCCAAAACTGTGTTTATAACATAAATAAATCACACAGCCTAATAACAGTACAATACTCTCATACCATGGAATATATATATATATATATATATATATATATATAATGTGTATTTTTGCACTACAGGAGATTTTAGACTTGTATAATTTGCACAACACTAGAGTATTTATGTGTTTTATTGATGCCTCTAAAGCATTTGATCGTGTGAATCACCAAAAACTGTTCGGCAAGTTAGAAAGCAGAGGTGTACCCAAATATCTAATTAGAATTCTGGTCTACTGGTATGGTCATCAATCAATGTTTGTAAAATGGGCCAACACAATGTCTGATTCGTTTAAAGTTGGTAACGGAGTAAGGCAGGGAAGTTTACTGTCCCCTTACCTTTTTAACATCTAGACAATAATAATACAAAAAAATTAAAAAAAATTTTTAAATTGACCAAAAGGGCACTTGGGGGCACGGAGCGAAAAGGGCAGGTGCTCAAGCCCCCCAGCCCCCCCCCTCTGCACGTGCCTGGTCTGTTGTCATCAACTCTGTAGAACTTTGAAGACCTTTGCACACTTACCCAGCTCAGCTTTCATTGAACTCACTTCTTGATTTGACTGACCTGACAATTTGTTTCCAAGTTGCTGTAGTTCCCAATTGCTTTCACTTCGTTATAACCCCACTATTCCAGCTACTGGTGGAATATTTAGTTGCAAGATCATTCCACAACTGGACTCACTGCTGGATTTCACACGTTTGTGGACACGGAAGTGACACCTGAGTTCAATGATTTAGAGGGGTGAATAAAAAGCAAAAAAGTATTCAACACCTCCACCAGACTTCAACAAACGTCTTAAAGTGAACTACAGTAAAACTCCAGTAGCGGAAAAAAAGAACAAAAAACAAAAAAAACAACGTAGAAGTAATTGGAACGATACTTTCTAACTAATCATAACTTCCATGGTAATATTCCATAAAAACTGTTTAGCATGAGGTTCATGTGTACTGATGCAGAGGTGCTGAAATTTTTACATTAAATACAATCGCAACGCTACCAGATTTAGTACATTCATCAAACATGACCTGTTGACTAAAAACTAAGTGGGCACTGTACACAAAAATGCAGCTCTTTATGCTAGTACTTTAAACATTCAAGTTAGGCTGAGATTTAATCTTTTATGCTAAAACTCATTGGCATACATAAAATCAACTACTGAAAAGTCACAGTAGAGTTCAGGAAAATGTTTTCTGTATGACATTCTTACAGAAAACCAGTTCTTACAGTTCTGCACAGTAGCGCAGGGCTGCACAGTGGTGAAGTTGGTAGAGCTGTTGCCCTGCAGCAAGAAGATTCTGGGTTCTGGGTGCATGAAGTTTGCATGATCTCCCTGTGCATGCGTGGTTTTCATCGGGTTTCCTCCCACAGTCCAAACACATGACTCTCAGGTTAATTGGTTTCTCTAAATTCTCCCTTGGTGTGTGTGTGTGAGTGTGTGCATGGTTGTGTGTCCTGTCTGTCTTTCTGTGTTGACCTGTCCAGGGTGACCCCGCCTCTCGCCCGGAACGTTAGCTGGAGATGGGCACCAGCAACCCACCCGACCCCATTAAGGGACAAGGGTGTAAGAAAATGGATGGATGGATGGATGGATTACAATTACTAATTATTCACATGTTGTATTCAATAATTTACACATGAACATGAAAGGTACAACACAACATGTCAAAGAACATTACTAATAAATTGGAAATACTTAAACTACCCACTTGTTCAATGGAACTTGGTTGAAAAAGCTCATCACCTGCTTGACCATCAGTTGTTTCTGATGAAAAGTTTTCTGTATTAAGCTATTTGTGGGAGGAAAACATACAAAACCACATGAAAAAAGCATGAAGACTGTTGATGGAGTCTTCAGTGGAGAGTCAAAACTTGTGCAGGTCACTTGAAAGAGAGCGTCAGAAATAAATCATTCTGTTTTCCTCTACCTCTCTCAGCTCTTTGCATGCTCGTACATACGTGGTGGTTTTCACACGCCCATGTGCTCGAAGCTAAGGTTGAACGAAATGACACGCTGGGAACGCCGTCTTTAGGCCGTAGCTTAGATAGCGGCCAGCAAAAGAAATTAGAAACTATTGTTAGGTTCCTCATCAAAAAATGTATCGATGAGGAAAACACTGTTGAGCAGATTTAATGGGAAACCAGGTGATTGTGTTTTGCACATTGTAAAGCCTAAATCAGTTACAGCCACATTGGCTGAATCTTGTCTAAATTGTTGGAAAAAGTTACATTTGTGTTAATATGAATGAGTTTATTTGGAAATGTTTTGATGGGTTGAAACATCTCCTTCACTAAGAAGTGTGAATCACTTCAGAGCTTTTCCTGGTTACCATAGCAACTGTTATACTTCTACCCAACTGATGATGTCACTAGGAACCCAGGCTTTGTGTCATAGATTCTATGACATCAGCTCTGAACCCTTTGAATATCTTGTTACGTGTGTTCTAAAGCCAGATGCGCAGAACTCAACGGATTTATAGAGAAGTGCAATTTTTCACCCAGAGACTGAAACGCAAGATGGAGCCCCGTCGATTCCCCAGGAGGCCTGATACACCTATGCCTATGATGAGAAAGATATTTGACCCAGACCTCCCATGTGATTTTGGATTCAAGAAGAGCGTCAAAATTGAGGATCAGGACCATGCTTTAAGGAACTCGATTTTAAAATTACCTAAAATTAAAAAAGATATCCATCCTACCCCCATACCGCAACGAAAAGTAGAGATTCGGGAGGATTGCGTAGATATTCAGGAGAATTCCGCCACAAGTAATTCCAACTCTAGCACAAGCTCAGGTTTCCTTCTAAGTTTGGTAGACGGAATTGATATTCAGGCACGCATTGACCAGCGTAATAAATTTCGAAAAGAACAGGAGATGAAAGAAAGACACGAAGCTGCTCTTCGTAAATTACAGGAGAAGAAGCCAAGACCAACGAATGCCTACGCACGGGATGTGCAAAACTGGAGAGACAAGCGGGAGAAAACTCCTTCAAAAACGTTGCTGCAAATTGACAGAGATGGGCAAAAACTTCTCAACTTGTCCACGGATGTGGACAAGTTTAAAGCTGACAAGTTGAGAGCTTGTCCAAAACTCATTGTCCTTTCCAATGAGGATTCTGGAAAGGACAAACATGGCATACAGTTTAAAAAGTCTTTGTCACGTGGAAATGAACAAAAATTCATCAAACAGGTTAGTGAGAAGGCAGAGGAACGATTGGTAAAGCCAAGGCAAACACCCAGAGTTAGTGAAGGCAAACGGTCAGAATATGTACATGACGAGAGGGAGAAAATGTTCACGAGCAGGTAAAATTTCAAGAGAAATGTAAGAAGATGGCCTATGAAAATATAGAGAATATAAGGAGAAAAGAATATGTCAAAGAAGCTGTTGAGGAGAAAAAGCTTAATCAAGAAAAGCTAAGCAGGAGTTTGCCCAAAGTTACTTGACAAACAGGAGAAAGAAAAGAAAGTCAAAATGCAAAAGTATTTGACTGATGCATGGGATGATCAAGTTGAATACAAACGGCAAAAGCAGATTGAAATGGACAAGATCATAAATAAAGGGTCTGATTCCTTGATGGACTGCGACATTCCTGATAAGGACAGAAGTCGTGAAATACGTAAAAAAATAGTGTACGACCAACTGTCACTTACAAAGAAGGAAGAAGCTAAAAAACGGGCTTTTATGGAGGAAAAGTTACTGAAAGAAAGGAAAGACCGGGAATCTGCAGAGCACAAGCGTGAAAAACTGGAGAAAGAGAAAAAAGCTGCAGCTATAAAAAGTTTGACCAATTCTTGGGATTCCCGAATTCAACTCAAACGGCAGGAGAAAAAGGAACAGTGTGAGATTGAAAGGAAAAACATGCAGACCTTGATGGAATTAGACAGAGTGTGTGGAGCTGCAAGGGAAGTACTTCTGCCAGGGAGAACTACCTCCCTGGCAGAGTCTGCAAGAAGATCTGCAAGAAGATCGGTGGGAACTGCTGACAAACATGACGACACAAGAAACAGACCTATACTGAGTAGTCAGAAAGTTAGGAAGCCTGTCACACTTCCTTTTCTCAAATCCACCTCTGTGCACTTTGCTGAGGATCACCAACAGCAAAATAAAAGAGTGAAATTCCCGTCCATTTCCAGTCCCAGATAAATGTCTGTTTCTCAGCTGGCCAAGGAATGTGATGGGAATCCCCCGGAGGAGCTGACCCAAGTGGCTTAGGAGAGGGAAGTTTGTGCCTCCCTACTTAGGCTGCTGCCCCCATGACCTGAAGAAAATGGATGGACGGATACATGGATAGATAGATAGGTTTTCTCTGGGTGCTCCAGTTTCCCTTCAAAAACGATCAATCGATCGATGGATAGATGTATAGATAGATGGATAGATAGATGGATAGATGGATAGGTTTTCTCTGGGTGCTCCAGTTTCCCTTCAAAAACGATCGATTGATCGATAGATGGATAGATAGATGGATAGATAGATGGATAGGTTTTCTCTGGGTGCTCCAGTTTCATTTCAAAAACGATCGATTGATCGATAGATAGATAGAAGATGGATAGATGGATAGATAGATGGATAGGTTTTCTCTGGGTGCTTCAGTTTCCCTACAAAAACGATCAATAGGTTTTCAGCTTCAGAAGGGAGGCCCAGACTTCCCTCTCCCCAGCCACTCCTTCCAGCTCCTCCGGGGGAATCCCAAGGCGTTCCCATGCCAGCCGAGAAACATAGTCCCTCCAGCGTGTCCATGTCTTTCTGATTAGCTTCCCTGTGTATTTAACCCCACCTGTTGTCTCTGTCCTTCGTCGGGTCCTCGTCATTAGTTCATCGTTCGTCTGTCCGTTTCCAGTGCCGCATGTCTTTCTGAGTTTGTTCCTGATTCTTTATTAAATACATAATTTCCTCATTACTACCTGGGTTTACCGGCGTCTTCCTCACTTACAACCATGCACATATGACAGAGTGTCCCTAGTATTAGCTACGGCAGATATATGGCCAGGGCCGTACAGAGACCACTACAGGGGCAGGTGCTCAACAACAAAAAAGGGCCCATCTAACCGCCTTCTAGGACAGAATATTAACAGCCTCTCAGCTTTCAGAGTTTAATAAACAATGATAAATTACAAAATTGTGAGACATACAATCAGAGCTAAAGGAAATCTCTACATAGAGCATAACACTATGCATATGTAAGATATTTTAATAGTAATTTCTTTCTGCAGATCTATTTTGTAAATCAGAGCTAGTGGTCTAGCTCTGGTTTACATATTTTGTCTTTACAGAATTACACTATTAAAAATATAAACAAGGGCACAAAGCAACCTTTATGCCCTTGTAATCTTTTTATAGATTACAGATTAGTGGACTGTAATCTATAAAAAGAGCTTCCTGTTTGCTGCAGTGGAGATGAAGACGGTCCAATCAGGAAAGCAGAGCTGCATCAAACTTTAAGGTGGAACTGCAGAAAAAAGAAAAAAACAAAAGCAAAAATTGAATTGTTAATGCATGTCACCATGAGAAAAGCCTACTGAGTTTTGCTTAAAAAAACTTTTTTAAACATTTAAATCACACATTTGTCTCATGAACAGCAGTCTCATGTCTCAGTGATTGTTTTTGTTAAACAAACTTATTTGTGCATGTCATAAATCTTTTCTTCATATTCTAAGTTTTTGTTTGACTCAAAGTTTTGCTTGTGATTCTCACATGACGTTGTGAGCAGTGTCGTAGCCAGAGGGGGTGGACAGGGGGGCCATTGCTCCCCCTGTCATCTGATTGCCCCCCCCCCCCGATGATTGACATGTAACGGCAGCAGGTTATTCCTGTACATTATTTGGAATCATTCTAATTCAATATATCTAAAGAAGAAAAACAATAATAAATATATGAAAAGAAAATGTATAAAACTTTATATAAGTCCATGTGATGACATAAATAAAAAGATTTTTATCAGGCGCGATACCAGCCTCCTTTATACTCATAAAAACTGATATTGTTCTCCTGGATGTTTCAGTTGTGCTGAGCTGTGGTGCAACTCAAAGGCTAAAGCGCTTCATACCTGGTGGTTGTAAAACACCAATAAGTTATTTATTGATCCTCCGCAAAAAAGAGAAAAAACCGAAGAGGGGCCGACAATGTTCGTAGTTTGGAGCAGAGGTGGCGCTAGAGTTTTTTTGTTGTCCGTCAAAGAAAAAAATCATTTTATTTCCAATTTTTATTCATCAAACTAAACATTTATTATTTCTCTGCGAGAACGTTTTTAAAATCAGGTAACATTTCCCGAAATGACGTGATTAGAAGACGGCAGAACTCTGATCGTTTCCTGATCCCGCATCACTTCCCTCTGCGGGAGAAAACCCAGCAGAAGCAGATCAGCTGCGCTAGGCGCTTCAAAGCCTCTGGTCCGTTAAAGCGTCCAGATCAGAGATGATTCTGTGACAGATATTGTTCTTAGTCTGATTAATAATGAGCTCCACGATGTTCTCTGCGCGTAAAGTTGAAACTGTCTGAGCACCAAGTGGTCAGCTGATCACAGTCTGGACAGAAACCAGCGGACAGCTCTCTGTTCTTATCAAGACGAGGTGAGGAGGGAATCTGACATATTAACTCAGTTAAGTTTTTACTGGTTTTGTTTTTAAAACATCATTAACGTAAGCAGTGTAACTATATATTGTATATTTGGCGTTTGTCATCTCATGTGTGATTAATTGGAGCATTTATGCGCATTTATTGCCCAGCGCTCTGCGCTTGTTTCTGCCTAACGGATCTGCACTTTAATTTCTTTCCTCTCTCAACAGTCAGCTGTTATTCCTCTACTTAAACTATAATAAGTAGATCATAAAATTCTCTTTAGTTTTTCTCTGTGTGCTCCAAACTCATTAATGTAAACTCATCAGAAGCCCGAACCACCATCAGGCAAATAATTCTGGTCCGACCCGAACTATTGTTACCTGTCCAAACAGAGCTTCCTAAAATTTTGCCCCCCCGAGAGTTGGGGAGGCCAAGGGGGGGCCAGGACTACTCCTTTAAAAGTCTAGCTCCGCCACTGTGTCTTGCTAGATACGATGCTCTACCTGTAACATTCATGCATCACTAATTCTCTTGTTGTAATGTAAAATGCTGTGTACCTACTGCCATCTAGTGGTAAGAAAATACATGATTACGCCGCTAGTCACTGCTACAGCAAAGACATTCGAAGATGGCATTATTTGCAGATAATTCATTTTTAAAAAATCTTTTAAAATCAATTACCCTATTTTTCGGACTATAGAGCGAAAAATAGGGTAATTTTCGGTGCTAGCACCTTCAATTTTTTTTTGGAAAAAAAAAAAAAAAACTAAGAGCAGCGGCTCTATTTCCCTCATGTAGTGCCAGATCGACAGCCCTCAACTTAAAAGCTGCATGATATGAGTTTGAAAACATTTCTGCATCGTGCCTGCTGCTTAAAAATACCCCTGAACAGGATGAAAATTAGCACGTTCTTCTTTTGATTTACAATTTTGACTTCTAATGATTCACTTCCTGCTAGAGAGCCCCCTGGTGGTTGAAAAAAATACACAGCAAAGCCACAGCGGGCTACAATCCGCATGGTTCAAAGCTTAGAAAAAAAGTAGCAGCTTATAGTCCGAAAAATACGGTACCGTAGGTGAAATTGAATAATTTCCACGGTACACCTGACGATCACTCACGCCACGGAACAGTGGTTGAAAAACACTGGTCTAAATAATTCAGTAAAGTAGAAGCGGTAGCTAATGTACCACAGCTACCCACATTATTTATTAATAAAGCATTAAGCCTAAAACGTACTATAACAACAAACTAAATGTTCTGTGTGCACAATTCTTGAATGTTTTTTGGTGTTAAATCCTAAAACATGAAGTGTCATTGTTAGTTGCTATGGCAACGAGTCTGCATGCAGCTTGGCGGATACAGAGCGAGAAAGTGGTTTCCCTTTGCTGTGGATCATAGCACGAAATTAATACCTACATTTCTAAGTTTCACTGAGTTAACGCGGCTATGACATGTGAAAGATTAGTCTTTTTGTCCCCCAGTGTTGTATGTCTGCGCAAAATTTCCATAGTCCAATAACATGCATGGTGTCTATACAAGTCAGTGCCTGACCAGCAAAGAACTTCACCGGACGTCTTTGATATATATATATATATATATATATATATATATATATATATATATATATATATATATATACAGTGGCGGAGCTAGACTTTTAAAGTTGGCCCCCCTTGGCCCCCCCAACTCTCGGGGGGGCAAAATTTTAGGAAGCTCTGTTTGGACAGGTAACAATAGTTCGGGTCGGACCAGAATTATTTGCCTGATGGTGGTTCGGGCTTCTGATGAGTTTACATTAATGAGTTTGGAGCACACAGAGAAAAACTAAAGAGAATTTTATGATCTACTTATTATAGTTTAAGTAGAGGAATAACAGCTGACTGTTGAGAGAGGAAAGAAATTAAAGTGCAGATCCGTTAGGCAGAAACAAGCGCAGAGCGCTGGGCAATAAATGCGCATAAATGCTCCAATTAATCACACATGAGATGACAAACGCCAAATATACAATATATAGTTACACTGCTTACGTTAATGATGTTTTAAAAACAAAACCAGTAAAAACTTAACTGAGTTAATATGTCAGATTCCCTCCTCACCTCGTCTTGATAAGAACAGAGAGCTGTCCGCTGGTTTCTGTCCAGACTGTGATCAGCTGACCACTTGGTGCTCAGACAGTTTCAACTTTACGCGCAGAGAACATCGTGGAGCTCATTATTAATCAGACTAAGAACAATATCTGTCACAGAATCATCTCTGATCTGGACGCTTTAACGGACCAGAGGCTTTGAAGCGCCTAGCGCAGCTGATCTGCTTCTGCTGGGTTTTCTCCCGCAGAGGGAAGTGATGCGGGATCAGGAAACGATCAGAGTTCTGCCGTCTTCTAATCACGTCATTTCGGGAAATGTTACCTGATTTTAAAAACGTTCTCGCAGAGAAATAATAAATGTTTAGTTTGATGAATAAAAATTGGAAATAAAATGATTTTTTTCTTTGACGGACAACAAAAAACTCTAGCGCCACCTCTGCTCCAAACTACGAACATTGTCGGCCCCTCTTCGGTTTTTTCTCTTTTTTGCGGAGGATCAATAAATAACTTATTGGTGTTTTACAACCACCAGGTATGAAGCGCTTTAGCCTTTGAGTTGCACCACAGCGCAGCACAACTGAAACATCCAGGAGAACAATATCAGTTTTTATGAGTATAAAGGAGGCTGGTATCGCGCCTGATAAAAATCTTTTTATTTATGTCATCACATGGACTTATATAAAGTTTTATACATTTTCTTTTCATATATTTATTATTGTTTTTCTTCTTTAGATATATTGAATTAGAATGATTCCAAATAATGTACAGGAATAACCTGCTGCCGTTACATGTCAATCATCGGGGGGGGGGGGGGGGGGCAATCAGATGACAGGGGGAGCAATGGCCCCCTGTCCACCCCCTCTGGCTACGACACTGCTCACAACGTCATGTGAGAATCACAAGCAAAACTTTGAGTCAAACAAAAACTTAGAATATGAAGAAAAGATTTATGACATGCACAAATAAGGTTGTTTAACAAAAACAATCACTGAGACATGAGACTGCTATTCATGAGACGAATGTGTGATTTAAATGTTTAAAAAAGTTTTTTAAGCAAAACTCAGTAGGCTTTTCTCATGGTGACATGCATTAACAATTCAATTTTTGCTTTTGTTTTTTTTTTTTTCTGCAGTTCCACCTTAAAGTTTGATGCAGCTCTGCTTTCCTGATTGGACCGTCTTCATCTCCACTGCAGCAAACAGGAAGCTCTTTTTATAGATTACAGTCCACTAATCTGTAATCTATAAAAAGATTACAAGGGCATAAAGGTTGCTTTGTGCCCTTGTTTATATTTTTAATAGTGTAATTCTGTAAAGACAAAATATGTAAACCAGAGCTAGACCACTAGCTCTGATTTACAAAATAGATCTGCAGAAAGAAATTACTATTAAAATATCTTACATATGCATAGTGTTATGCTCTATGTAGAGATTTCCTTTAGCTCTGATTGTATGTCTCACAATTTTGTAATTTATCATTGTTTATTAAACTCTGAAAGCTGAGAGGCTGTTAATATTCTGTCCTAGAAGGCGGTTAGATGGGCCCTTTTTTGTTGTTGAGCACCTGCCCTGTAGTGGTCTCTGTACGGCCCTGGCCATATATCTGCCGTAGCTAATACTAGGGACACTCTGTCATATGTGCATGGTTGTAAGTGAGGAAGACGCCGGTAAACCCAGGTAGTAATGAGGAAATTATGTATTTAATAAAGAATCAGGAACAAACTCAGAAAGACATGCGGCACTGGAAACGGACAGACGAACGATGAACTAATGACGAGGACCCGACGAAGGACAGAGACAACAGGTGGGGTTAAATACACAGGGAAGCTAATCAGAAAGACATGGACACGCTGGAGGGACTATGTTTCTCGGCTGGCATGGGAACGCCTTGGGATTCCCCCGGAGGAGCTGGAAGGAGTGGCTGGGGAGAGGGAAGTCTGGGCCTCCCTTCTGAAGCTGAAAACCTATTGATCGTTTTTGTAGGGAAACTGAAGCACCCAGAGAAAACCTATCCATCTATCTATCCATCTTCTATCTATCTATCGATCAATCGATCGTTTTTGAAATGAAACTGGAGCACCCAGAGAAAACCTATCCATCTATCCATCTATCTATCCATCTATCTATCGACCAATCGATCGTTTTTGAAGGGAAACTGGAGCACCCAGAGAAAACCTATCCATCTATCTATCCATCTATCTATCCATCTATCGATCAATCGATCGTTTTTGAAGGGAAACTGGAGCACCCAGAGAAAACCTATCCATCTATCCATCTATCTATCCATCTATCGATCAATCAATCGTTTTTGAAGGGAAACTGGAGCACCCAGAGAAAACCTATCCATCTATCCATCTATCTATCCATCTATCTATACATCTATCCATCGATCGATTGATTGTTTTTGAAGGGAAACTGGAGCACCCAGAGAAAACCTATCTATCTATCCATGTATCCGTCCATCCATTTTCTTCAGGTCATGGGGGCAGCAGCCTAAGTAGGGAGGCGCAAACTTCCCTCTCCTAAGCCACTCGGGTCAGCTCCTCCGGGGGATTCCCATCACATTCCTTGGCCAGCTGAGAAACAGACATTTATCTGGGACTGGAAATGGACGGGAATTTCACTCTTTTATTTTGCTGTTGGTGATCCTCAGCAAAGTGCACAGAGGTGGATTTGAAAAGGAAGTGTGACAGGCTTCCTAACTTTCTGACTACTCAGTATAGGTCTGTTTCTTGTGTCGTCATGTTTGTCAGCAGTTCCCACCGATCTTCTTGCAGATCTTCTTGCAGACTCTGCCAGGGAGGTAGTTCTCCCTGGCAGAAGTATCCCTTGCAGCTCCACACACTCTGTCTAATTCCATCAAGGTCTGCATGTTTTTCCTTTCAATCTCACACTGTTCCTTTTTCTCCTGCCGTTTGAGTTGAATTCGGGAATCCCAAGAATTGGTCAGACTTTTTATAGCTGCAGCTTTTTTCTCTTTCTCCAGTTTTTCACGCTTTGCTCTGCAGATTCCCGTCTTTCCTTTCTTTCAGTAACTTTTCCTCCATAAAAGCCCGTTTTTTAGCTTCTTCCTTCTTTGTAAGTGACAGTTGGTCGTACACTATTTTTTTACGTATTTCACGACTTCTGTCCTTATCAGGAATGTCGCAGTCCATCAAGGAATCAGACCCTTTATTTATGATCTTGTCCATTTCAATCTGCTTTTGCCGTTTGTATTCAACTTGATCATCCCATGCATCAGTCAAATACTTTTGCATTTTGACTTTCTTTTCTTTCTCCTGTTTGTCAAGTAACTTTTGGGCAAACTCCTGCTTAGCTTTTTCTTGATTAAGCTTTTTCTCCTCAACAGCTTCTTTGACATATTCTTTTCTCCTTATATTCTCTATATTTTCATAGGCCATCTTCTTACATTTCTCTTGAAATTTTACCTGCTCGTGAACATTTTTCTCCCTCTCGTCATGTACATATTCTGACCGTTTGCCTTCACTAACTCTGGGTGTTTGCCTTGGCTTTACCAATCGTTCCTCTGCCTTCTCACTAACCTGTTTGATGAATTTTTGTTCATTTCCACGTGACAAAGACTTTTTAAACTGTATGCCATGTTTGTCCTTTCCAGAATCCTCATTGGAAAGGACAATGAGTTTTGGACAAGCTCTCAACTTGTCAGCTTTAAACTTGTCCACATCCGTGGACAAGTTGAGAAGTTTTTGCCCATCTCTGTCAATTTGCAGCAACGTTTTTGAAGGAGTTTTCTCCCGCTTGTCTCTCCAGTTTTGCACATCCCGTGCGTAGGCATTCGTTGGTCTTGGCTTCTTCTCCTGTAATTTACGAAGAGCAGCTTCGTGTCTTTCTTTCATCTCCTGTACTTTTCGAAATTTATTACGCTGGTCAATGCGTGCCTGAATATCAATTCCGTCTACCAAACTTAGAAGGAAACCTGAGCTTGTGCTAGAGTTGGAATTACTTGTGGCGGAATTCTCCTGAATATCTACGCAATCCTCCCGAATCTCTACTTTTCGTTGCGGTATGGGTAGGATGGATATCTTTTTTAATTTTAGGTAATTTTAAAATCGAGTTCCTTAAAGCATGGTCCTGATCCTCAATTTTGACGCTCTTCTTGAATCCAAAATCACATGGGAGGTCTGGGTCAAATATCTTTCTCATCATAGGCATAGGTGTATCAGGCCTCCTGGGGAATCGACGGGGCTCCATCTTGCGTTTCAGTCTCTGGGTGAAAAATTGCACTTCTCTATAAATCCGTTGAGTTCTGCGCATCTGGCTTTAGAACACACGTAACAAGATATTCAAAGGGTTCAGAGCTGATGTCATAGAATCTATGACACAAAGCCTGGGTTCCTAGTGACATCATCAGTTGGGTAGAAGTATAACAGTTGCTATGGTAACCAGGAAAAGCTCTGAAGTGATTCACACTTCTTAGTGAAGGAGATGTTTCCACCCATCAAACATTTCAAATAAACTCATTCATATTAACACAAATGTAACTTTTTCCAACAATTTAGACAAGATTCAGCCAATGTGGCTTTAGGCTTTACAATGTGCAAAACACAATCACCTGGTTTCCCATTAAATCTGCTCAACAGTGTTTTCCTCATCAATACATTTTTTGATGAGGAACCTAACAATAGTTTCTAATTTCTTTTGCTGGCCGCTATCTAAGCTACGGCCTAAAGACGGCGTTCCCAGCGTGTCATTTCGTTCAACCTTAGCTTCGAGCACATGGGCGTGTGAAAACCACCACGTATGTACGAGCATGCAAAGAGCTGAGAGAGGTAGAGGAAAACAGAATGATTTATTCCTGACGCTCTCTTTCAAGTGACCTGCACAAGTTTTGACTATCCACTGAAGACTCCATCAACAGTCTTCATGTTTTTCATGTGGGTTTGTATGTTTTCCTCCCACAAATAGCTTAATACAGAAAACTTTTCATCAGAAACAACTGATGGTCAAGCAGGTGATGAGCTTTTTCAACCAAGTTCCATTGAACAAGTGGGTAGTTTAAGTATTTCCAATTTATTAGTAATGTTCTTTGACATGTTGTGTTGTACCTTTCATGTTCATGTGTAAATTATTGAATACAACATGTGAATAATTAGTAATTGTAATCCATCCATCCATCCATCCATTTTCTTACACCCTTGTCCCTTAATGGGGTCGGGTGGGTTGCTGGTGCCCATCTCCAGCTAACGTTCCGGGCGAGAGGCGGGGTCACCCTGGACAGGTCAACACAGAAAGACAGACAGGACACACAACCATGCACACACTCACACACACACCAAGGGAGAATTTAGAGAAACCAATTAACCTGAGAGTCATGTGTTTGACTGTGGGAAAACCCGATGAAAACCACGCATGCACAGGGAGATCATGCAAACTTCATGCACCCAGAACCCAGAATCTTCTTGCTGCAGGGCAACAGCTCTACCAACTTCACCACTGTGCAGCCCTGCGCTACTGTGCAGAACTGTAAGAACTGGTTTTCTGTAAGAATGTCATACAGAAAACATTTTCCTGAACTCTACTGTGACTTTTCAGTAGTTGATTTTATGTATGCCAATGAGTTTTAGCATAAAAGATTAAATCTCAGCCTAACTTGAATGTTTAAAGTACTAGCATAAAGAGCTGCATTTTTGTGTACAGTGCCCACTTAGTTTTTAGTCAACAGGTCATGTTTGATGAATGTACTAAATCTGGTAGCGTTGCGATTGTATTTAATGTAAAAATTTCAGCACCTCTGCATCAGTACACATGAACCTCATGCTAAACAGTTTTTATGGAATATTACCATGGAAGTTATGATTAGTTAGAAAGTATCGTTCCAATTACTTCTACGTTGTTTTTTTGTTTTTTGTTCTTTTTTCCGCTACTGGAGTTTTACTGCAGTTCACTTTAAGACGTTTGTTGAAGTCTGGTGGAGGTGTTGAATACTTTTTTGCTTTTTATTCACCCCTCTAAATCATTGAACTCAGGTGTCACTTCCGTGTCCACAAACGTGTGAAATCCAGCAGTGAGTCCAGTTGTGGAATGATCTTGCAACTAAATATTCCACCAGTAGCTGGAATAGTGGGGTTATAACGAAGTGAAAGCAATTGGGAACTACAGCAACTTGGAAACAAATTGTCAGGTCAGTCAAATCAAGAAGTGAGTTCAATGAAAGCTGAGCTGGGTAAGTGTGCAAAGGTCTTCAAAGTTCTACAGAGTTGATGACAACAGACCAGGCACGTGCAGAGGGGGGGAATGGGGGGGCTTGAGCACCTGCCCTTTTCGCTCCGTGCCCCCAAGTGCCCTTTTGGTCAATTTAAAATTTTTTTTTATTATTAATTGTAAAAAGGTAAGGGGACAGTAAACTTCCCTGCCTTACTCCGTTACCAACTTTAAACGAATCAGACATTGTGTTGGCCCATTTTACAAACATTGATTGATGACCATACCAGTAGACCAGAATTCTAATTAGATATTTGGGTACACCTCTGCTTTCTAACTTGCCGAACAGTTTTTGGTGATTCACACGATCAAATGCTTTAGAGGCATCAATAAAACACATAAATACTCTAGTGTTGTGCAAATTATACAAGTCTAAAATATCCTGTAGTGCAAAAATACACATTATATATATATATATATATATATATATATATATATATATATATATATATTTATTAATTTTTTGTCATAGTACCCCCAAGAATTTAAAACTACTTTCACCCCTGGCGATACCACATTAAAGAGTTACTAAAGGTAACTGTAGGGCTTTAAAATTTAGCAAACTACACAAGCGCAGAACAAAAGAATGAGTAAAATATGATCTCATACTCTACTGAAGCTAAATCATACAATTTAAGGTTTATAAACCTAAGAACACCGTACCAGCTGTCATATTCATGGCAGCATCATGCTGTGGGATTACTGTTTTTTCTGCCATTGGTCCTGGTGCATTACACAAACCAGGCAAAATAGTGGCGAGGATTTTATTCTTACTTCCTCTTTCAAATTCTTCAATTCCACATCAAATCAGCATCTAGATGTCTGAGACGGGGGAAAGCTGCCAGTTCCAACAGGATATGATCAGAAACACAGATCAAATCTGGGTTTGCAGCAGATAAACTTTAAATGTATCAGTTTAAACATCTCAACTTCACTCCTAATAGAAAAAAAAAACGAGAAACCATTCAGAAAAGCTGAAAAACAACAAATCCCACTCTTAAATATGAATCATTAAAAGCCCCTAAATAATTTGACACTAATGCAGATGAGTTTCTGACTGGAACTGTCCAGATTTAGTAAAGTTTTGAAAACATAAACAGTGTCAACATTTTACATATTTCATTATCAATGTCAATGCCAGTTACTAAATATAAAGAAACACAATGAAAAAAGGTTAATTTACTCCAAATAAGTAATGAACACAGTTCCAGTTGATGCGCTGCTGCAACTCAACCTCAGGGGACATTTTGTATTTAGGTAGAAATTCAGGTTTTGGGTCTTTGGATGCAAGTCAGAGCTGCAATACTATTCCTTTAGGTTGCCATGTCGGGTTTTTAGATAAAGTATACATTTCTGCTGCATGCTAAATCAACCTAAAAGTAACCACACGCTGCTGTTTAAATCTCTTATCTCTGCCAGAGTTAGTCACTCAGCTTGTGCATTCCTCTGGTTTCTGCTGACAGGAGCAACATTTTTAAAAATAATGCCAAGGACACATTAAAAACTAATAATCCCAATAATCCCTGCAGACCTGATGCATGAGTCAGCAGTTTGGAGTGCCAACACCTTTTGGCATGTCAAATACAAATCCCAGTGTCTTCCTGGAACATCCTCTCTGCCTTGTCCTCTGTTCTCACGAAGAATCGCAGCTTCTGATGATTCATCAGTTTGAACATCTCTTCAGGCCATCAAACCTGTTCGGCTAAAAATAAAAGACATTCTTCTTCTTTTGGGCCTCATAAAGACTTAACTTGGTGATATCCTCTCCTCCCAATAGTAAGTAACTCCTTTGGGAATATTAGGGTTTCTCTAACATTTGATTTACAGCGAAAATTATGTTACTTTTTCCTAAATATATATAAAGTAATTTTACACGAACTATTTCCAAGATTCAAATAGATATTCTGTTTGATTCAAATACTCTCTCTAGAGACATTTCAATAAATATTCTTTCATACAATCCAGAAAACTCTTACATTTTTCTTTTCTGAAAAGTTTTCCTCAAACTCAGAGAGAGTTACTCGATTGATTTTTACCCAGAAAGCACATGGGCAAAAACCGTTAGTGAAACGGTCACTGGGACTGCCTAGTATATATTCCATTGAGGGAAACCTGGAATGCGGCGTTCATAACCAGTGGCGGAGCTAGACCTTTAAAGTTGGGGGGGACTACCTCTGGGGGGGCAAAATTTTAAATGTATATATATATATATATATAGGCCCCTCTGTCATTTGACATGTTATAATTAACACCTTTGACTGGCGCACATGGAGACATGATAGACCTTACGCTAAGAGTTCATTGCAGAGGAAACTAAAATCAATCAAATAAAAGATCCTTTCTGAATATCATCTCATGGACACTGAACTAAATGCGTCTTTCTGACCGGGAGCTGACAGCGTGTTGAAGAGTTATGGACACCTTGGTTAGGAAGCTCTGTTTTGACAGGTAATTTGACAGGTAAAAATAGTTCGGGTCGGACC
The DNA here is from genome assembly GCF_904066995.2 of Poecilia reticulata. NCBI lineage: Eukaryota > Metazoa > Chordata > Actinopteri > Cyprinodontiformes > Poeciliidae > Poecilia > Poecilia reticulata. Next base: position 8,915,437 of record NC_088851.1, read on the forward strand.
AGAATTATTTGCCTGATGGTGGCTCGGGCTTCTCATGAGTTTACATTTAATGAGTTTGGAGCACACAGAGAAAACCTAAAGAGAATGTGATCTACTTATTGTAGTTCAAGTAGAGGAATAACAGCTGACTGTTGAGAGAGGAAAGAAATTAAAGTGCAGATCCGTTAGACAGAAACAAGCGCAGAGCGCTGGGCGATAAATGCTCCACCGTTACGCTCCAATTAATCACACATGAGACGACAAACGCCAAATATACAATATATAGTTACACTGCTTACGTTAATGATGTTTTAAAAACAAAACCAGTAAAAACTTAACTGAGTTAATATGTCAGATTCCCTCCTCACCTCGTCTTGATAAGAACAGAGAGCTGTCCGCTGGTTTCTGTCCAGACTGTGATCAGCTGACCACTTGGTGCTCAGACAGTTTCAACTTTACGCACAGAGAACATCGTGGAGCTCATTATTAATCATACTAAGAACAACATCTGTCAGAGAATCATCTCTGATCTGGACGCTTTAACAGACCAGAGGCTTTGGAGCGTCTAGCTCAGCTGATCCGCTTCTGCTGGGTTTTTCTCCCGCCGATGGAAGTGATGCGGGATCAGGAAACGATCAGAGTTCTGTCGTCTTCTAATCACGTCATTTCGTGAAATGTTACCTGATTTCTAAAACGTTCTCGCAGAGAAATAATAAATGTTTCGTTTGATGACTACAAATTGGAAATAAAATGATTTTTTCTTTGACGGTCAACGAATAAACTCCAGCGCAACCTCTGCTCTGAACTATGAACATTGTCGGCCCCTCTTCGGTTTTTTCTTTTTTTTTTTGCGGAGGATCAATAAATAACTTATTGGTGTTTTACCATCACCACCAGGTATGAAGCGCTTTAGCCTTTGAGTTGCACCACAGCGCAGCACAACTGAAACACCCAGGAGAAGAATATCAGCTTGTTCTTATGAGTATAAAGGAGGCTGGTATCGTGCCTGATCTAAATCTATTTATTTATGTCATCACATGGACTTATATAAAGTTTTATACATTTTCTTTTAATATATTTATTATTGTTTTTCTTCTTTAGATATTAGGTTGACTTAGAATGATTCCAAATAATATGCAGGAATAACCTGGCGCTGTTACATGTCAATCATCTGGGGGGGCCACTAGGGGGGCCAATCAGATGACAGGGGGGGCACTGGCCCCCCTGGCCCCCCCTCTAGCTCCGCCACTGGCAAGACAGTGATGGAAAAGACAGAGAAGCTCAGCAGTAGTTGGGTTGGAAAGAACATGGGTCCATTTCCCACAACATATCTGTGTGAAATGAGCTTCTCTAGTCTGGCTACTATAAAAACTAAAAACAGAGACAGAGATGTTGAGGAAGAGTTTTGTCTTTCTTCAATTTCTGCCAGAAAATCAGCCGTTTTCATCCAAACATGCACAGGTTTCACAATAGGTGGGTAAAATATACAGATATTGACATTTTGTACATGCAACTCTTCATATTGTAACAGTGAATATAAAGTGAAATGTTTTCCAAATATTATTGCTTCTTTCAGAATAAGAATTATTTTGTGTATTCTGGCTAAACGAATGCTTGTGGATTAGTTTGTAAAACAGTTTGAAGTTTTCTACAACTTCTTTATATTTAACACCACAGTGTTGTGGCTGTTCAGGTGTATTTTTGAAGTGGACATGTTAAGTGCAATTTGAAATAAGAAATGTAAAATGTGATAAAAATGCATTTTTGTGTTTATTTGATTCCTATTCAAGAGACTTTGATAAGAATGACTATATATGTAATATAGGCGGCTACAGAGTATCTTTGTTTACATATTTGGTTGGTGGTGTACCTCGAGATTTTTTCAATTAAAATAATGTACCTTGGCTCAAAAAAGGTTGAAAAACACTGATTTAGACATACAAACTGTAGCCCACAAAACGCACATTTCATTAAAAAAACTAAAAACATCTTATTGCTGTCTTACCTTTATTTATCCATGAAATCCATGCACCCCTAATTCTGCACAAAAATTGACGTATAAGGATTTCCACCAAGCTAAATTAAAAATGTCAAAAATATTTATATCCATGGCAATTACTAGAATATTTGAAATGTTGTGCATACAGAAATATTTTCACATTCAAGTTAGACCTTTTCAAGGGTTTTTTATCAATATGACTTGGCTGTGGTCCTAAAAAATGTAATTTGGTGCGACCGTGATTTATCTAAAAATATGGTATTTTCCATGGTGTACTAAACATTTGTTTTATAAGTTTCCATTTATTTAAGGTGTTTAGAAACACATTTTTAAATTTTCTTTTTATTTTTCTGGCAATTATGACAGTTTTCCCCTCAAAAAACCTGTGAAATTCCATTTATAATTGATTTGACCGCTATTTTTCTTCACCATTTTATCAAAATGTGTTAAAATAATAAATAAATACCAGTCTCTTAAGGACACTGTATAAGTGGTTAATATTTATGCTCCAGACACTAGATATTCTATTTTGAATTCAATAAATGTACATTTTTAATCGGTCGCACCAAATGATTTATGGTCACACCAAATGATTTATACAATAAATGTAGGCCAGGAAACAGGTCAAAATCCTTTTAATACATGAAAATGGAATTGCATTCAGTTACAGTACATTACAAAAATAACAACACAAATAGAACACACCAATTTAATTTGCCTAAAAATTAATGCAGTAATCAACTTTGTAGTAAACATTTCCAACACATCTCTCATAAAATCAGAAAGTACAGGAGACTGCTTTAATTTCATAATTTAAAAAAACTGGAAAGACATTTTCAATCTCCCAAATGTAAGTGCATTAATGAAAATATAATAATTCAGTTTAACTATTTTAAACAGAACCATATAATAAGTAATGGTTTCAAAATGGAAAAATTTTATTAACTTAAAAACCATCATGCTACTCCTGGGTAGAGACGCTCCGATTAAGTTTTTTCCTGCTGATTCTGATCAGTGACGGCCGATCACTGCCAATCGCCAAAACTGATCTCGTGGATTGACTGTTAATTTTTCGCTTTAGGTATAAATGACACCATGTGATCTGATCAATCTGACCGGTGGGACCATCGGTGGCCGATTGATCAGCACACCTCTACTCCTGTGTACTTAAATGCCCAAGTGAACAAAGGAAAATGCTTATTTTCAAGCAATTTTTAGAACCAGCCATTTGTGAACTTTGCCCAGTCTTGGCTGTTCAATTTGGAACTATGAGGTTTTGCTGGTTCAGGTTGTGGTGACCATGTGACCAACTTCTTGTCATCAGACTGTCGCATGGTTTCTCTCACATCTTGAAGTACCTGGGTCATATATGGTACTTCATCATAGCTCAGTTTGATGACAGTGGGATCTAGAAAAATAGATAAAAACAATAAATGACAAAATATATGCTATAATTATTCCCGTAATGTTAAATGTTCCATTATATTTTTATGATGCAATACAATGCAAAACAATAATAAAACTGTACAAAAACATATTCTGGAAATAATAATACAAACTATTGCTTTTGCATTTGAGTCTTGAAATCAAAAATAAAAGCACAGAAACTCCTTTTCAAACACAGAAATGTATCATTACAACGGTCGCACCACATGATATTCGGTCGCACCAAATGATATTTTCATGTTCGGTCATCATCAACAGGCAAATAATTTGCTTCCTTAAAAAAACAACCTAGCTTCAAACACAAGGCAAATATAACATTTATAATCAAAACAGAAAATAGTAGGTATATTTAAATATTAATAGTTTTTTGGTGGTTGCACCAAATGACATCCAAATATGGCAACTACATACCTACTGCTAAAAGTGACACTTTTTCTGAAATTTAAGAAAAATAAACAAACCTGTTTGCTGTATCCAGTGATTCTTGTCAGACTGTTGGATGATTCAACCTCCTGTTTTTTACTGGATTTCAAAATTTAAGTCCAAAAATTTGAATTTTTTGTTGGTCGCACCACATGATATTTTGTAAAATGACATTTTCGGACAAAGTTTGTTTAAATGTTATAATGGAATTATAACTAAAAATGCTTTGAAAATTTGAACAGGATGAAGAAAATACTTTGAAATTCATGCCAAACAGGAAATAAAATATATTTGAACAGATTTAATGTAATTTTAAAGACATTTTTGCAACAGCAATTGAGTTTGGACAGTCGCACTGCATGACATTTTGACCCTTCAAAGACCCCAAAAATGGCCAAAAAAGAACAGCTTTTGAAAGGTTAAAGAAGGTGTTAGTGGGGGAGATATATTACATATTTATGGTTTCTTTTTATGAGTTTAAACCTCTTTTTAACTGTAAAAAGTAGAGCCGGACAAAAAAAATGGGCATCACGTCTTTGAACCATTACCGTCAGAGAGGCTGGAGCATTTGCCATGCTACTGGAGGATCAGGATTTTAAGTTCTTTCTGCAACTTTTCCACCATATCATGCCTCATGTGGACCTTCTCTATGCCAAACTCCAGAAGAAGGTCATAGATTCAGTCTGTATCCAGGAGAGCATCCAACAGTTCCAGCAGGACATTCAAAAGATCAGGTAATTGTTTAAATAGCTGATTTTTCTTTTTCTTCATTATTATAATATTGTAAGTATTTCTCTTTGGCAGAAATTCTCTTCACTCCATGGTTGGACAAAGCAGTGTAGGTAGTAGTCGGCCAGTGAAGAAGCGTCGGACACTCAGTGTAGAAGACCATGAAAGGATTGCTGCAGAGGTGAGTTGTTGTGGAAAATCACCGTTACACTGGTTTATAGTAGTGTTATTTAATATATTAGGAAGATGTGCGTTGTAGTTAGAAATACCTTTAGTTGTGTCTATGCTGTGTAGGTATGTTGATGTGATGTTTGTCAGCAAGATATTTTATTTAAGTTGTACTGAAGTTTATGGGTAATGGGGAATAAAACATTTGGTTACTGAATTTTGTTTAATCTCGTCCCACAAAAATGCTGTAACACATTTCATAACACAGCCTTAAAAAATGGCAGCAAATGTTATTAAAATCAGTAAGTTTATAAATAAAATGTGTTCCTTCTTTCTATGACTTAATAGAAAGGACAAAATAACATTTCATATTTAGAGTGAAAAATGTGATTATAAAATCATAATCTTCATGTTTGTCCTTCTCTCTTAAGGTCTGTGATATCATACTGGGACACACCAGGGAGCGCTTTTCTTTCACAAACCACCTTGTTAGTGCCACACTCCTGCAGGGGGACAGATTTGAACAATACAACACAGCATTTCCTGAAGATGCACTGAGCAACACCTTAAAAGCCTATCCAGTGCTCAATCGAGGTAAGCTGAAGACAGAGCTTACCCTCATCTACAGCAAGGAAGAGTTCAAAGCCTGTTGTGGTGCTGTGGGCCTACTCAAGCTGTTTATGGAAAACAACCTAGAAGTCTTTTCAGAAACTGTCACGCTCTTGAAGATCCTCATCTCCACACCCATGACCATAACAGAAGCTGAAAGGTGCTTTTCAACTCTGAAAAAAATCAAGACTTTTCTGAGAAACTCAATGACTCAGGACAGGCTGAATGCATTGGCCATGTTGTCAATGGAGAAAAGACTAGTCACAGAGATGACTTGACTTTAACAAGAACGTAATTGAGAAATTTGCAGGGCAGAAGGAAAGGAGGGCAAAATTCTTGTTCAAATAGTGCTATTTTTTAAGATTTGTTTTGTTTGTTTGTGTGCGCCCCCCTCAGTTAGCACCAGTCAGTTAGCACCAGCCGCCACTGATATATATATATATATATATATATATATATATATATATATTTTTTTTTTTTAGAGTAATGACTTCCTTCTCGCAGCGCAGGACCAGCTTCAGGCAGCATCTTCACAAGACCTTTGACTTTTGTTCTGGAGTTTATTTGCACATTTAGGACCAAAACACAGACACCTGTAGAACACATAACCCTTCCCCTTTAAGCATTTAAATTTATACATCCAACTAAAAATACAATCTCCCTTACTATGTTCACTTCTACAAATCATATTTATCATAGCATTTATTTTAATCGTGTTAACATGATAAGCAGCAAGACTCAAATACTTATTTAAGAGTTTTTCTGTTAGGCATGGGTCACACAGATAAACATTTTCTAAATCTAATACTGAAGCTGCAGACGCAGTCTTCAACTCACGGGTTCCCTCTAGTGGTCTTTTAAAAAATTGCACGTTTTCCAAATAAAACTGCATCATTTCATTAGATGCCCTGGATTTTCTGTTTAGATAAGGCGGTTTTTATAATAATATTAGTAATCGTAAAAATAGTCATACTCAACTGATTTAACAGACCCTCTACTGCGCGTGCGTAGAGCTGCAAACAGTCAGCGCGCTTTAAATGTCTCCCCGTGCGCGCGACCGAGACCTGCGTGAAGCTGACACCCCACCCACGTCAAAAAATCCAGCAAATAGTCTGAATGGTTAGTGCTCCGTTTGTGCAGGTTTGTGCCGTTAAAATTTTCGTTTGTGCAGTTTTGGTTTCTGAGATATTAAACATTATTTTTTAGGTCATCTAGAGTTCACCATCCCCCCATATCGCTCCAAAACAAACCAAAGTGGGCTAGTTCGTTAGTGCTCCGTTTGTGCAGGTTTGTGCAGTTAAAATTTTCGTTTGTGCAGTTTTGGTTTCTGAGATATTAAAAGTTATAATTTTGGCCGATGACGTCACCATCCCCCCATATCGCTCCAAAACAAACCAAAGTGGGCTAGTTCGTTAGTGCTACGTTTGTGCAGGTTTGTGCAGTTAAAATTTTCGTTTGTGCAGTTTTGGTTTCTGAGATATTAAAAGTTATAATTTTGGCCGATGACGTCATCATCCCCCCATATGCTCCAAAACAAACCAAAGTGGGCTAGTTCGTTAGTGCTCTGTTTGTGCAGGTTTGTGCCGTTAAAATTTTCGTTTGTGCAGTTTTGGTTTCTGAGATATTAAACATTATTTTTTAGGTCATCTAGAGTTCACCATCCCCCCATATGCTCCAAAACAAACCAAAGTGGGCTAATTCGTTAGTGCTCTGTTTGTGCAGGTTTGTGCCGTTAAAATTTTCGTTTGTGCAGCTTTCGTCTTTGAGAAATTAAAAGTTATAATTTTGGCCGATGACGTCACCATCCCCCCATATGCTCCAAAACAAACCAAAGTGGGCTAATTCGTTAGTGCTCTGTTTGTGCAGGTTTGTGCCGTTAAAATTTTCGTTTGTGCAGCTTTCGTCTTTGAGATATTAAAAGTTATAATTTTGGCCGATGACGTCACCATCCCCCCATATGCTCCAAAACAAACCAAAGTGGGCTAGTTCGTTAGTGCTCTGTTTGTGCAGGTTTGTGCCGTTAAAATTTTCGTTTGTGCAGCTTTTGTCTTTAAGATATTAAAAGTTATAATTTTGGCAGATGACGTCACCATCCCCCCATATGCTCCAAAACAAACCAAAGTGGGCTAGTTCGTTAGTGCTCCGTTTGTGCAGGTTTGTGCAGTTAAAATTTTCGTTTGTGCAGCTTTTGTCTTTAAGATATTAAAAGTTATAATTTTGGCAGATGACGTCACCATCCCCCCATATCGCTCCAAAACAAACCAAAGTGTGGGCTACTTCTTGTAATTCTTCAGATTCTCAGCTGTTGTACAATGTGTACATTTTGTTTTGAACTTCAATAAAGACTTAGAACAAGAAAAAATGTGTCTCATTTCAAGAAATGTTTTAAGATAGCAATGTTTTTTCACGAACGTAGCGCACAATAATTGAATCCTGCTAATAAAGGACATGCAGCCTGACCCTAACGTAATGTGTATAACCTGTTCAACTGTGCTTTGATTTCGGAGGTGGTCTGAAGAATTATATTCACATTGTTGATGTACTGTCTGCTGATTATGCAGCAAACGTGTAAAAAAATTACATGAGCCTATAAAGGCCAATTTGCTAGTTGCTTGAGCAAAGATTTTGCCGAGTAAAACGGAAATGTGTCATTATTTCAAAGTTCATCCAAGTAATGTACTTAATATTTAGTAAATATAGTTTCAATGCAACGACTTTCATTTCATCCAATTTCTTAAATTAAATGTGTATGGGCTTCAAGGAGACATGTTTTGCGAACTTTGACATAGTTCTCACACAACTGGGATTGGCTCCACCCACACTGTAGTAAGCCTTCTGCCCCCCCCCCCCCCCCCCCTCCCATCTTGTTTTGCAGAGCAAGTGTAATTTCAACCTCTCGTTAATATTCTAGCGGTCTCAAATCGTTTTGAATAAGTCATTTTTGGAATTTTTTCAACCCCGATTTTGATTTTTTAACAAGGTAAAATCAAATTAATGCTCAACTAGCAAATTGGCCTTTATAGGCTCATGTAATTTTTTTACACGTTTGCTGCATAATCAGCAGACAGTACATCAACAATGTGAATATAATTCTTCAGACCACCTCCGAAATCAAAGCACAGTTGAACAGGTTATACACATTACGTTAGGGTCAGGCTGCATGTCCTTTATTAGCAGGATTCAATTATTGTGCGCTACGTTCGTGAAAAAACATTGCTATCTTAAAACATTTCTTGAAATGAGACACATTTTTTCTTGTTCTAAGTCTTTATTGAAGTTCAAAACAAAATGTACACATTGTACAACAGCTGAGAATCTGAAGAATTACAAGAAGTAGCCCACACTTTGGTTTGTTTTGGAGCGATATGGGGGATGGTGACGTCATCTGCCAAAATTATAACTTTTAATATCTTAAAGACAAAAGCTGCACAAACGAAAATTTTAACTGCACAAACCTGCACAAACGGAGCACTAACGAACTAGCCCACTTTGGTTTGTTTTGGAGCATATGGGGGGATGGTGACGTCATCTGCCAAAATTATAACTTTTAATATCTCAAAGACGAAAGCTGCACAAACGAAAATTTTAACGGCACAAACCTGCACAAACAGAGCACTAACGAATTAGCCCACTTTGGTTTGTTTTGGAGCATATGGGGGGATGGTGACGTCATCGGCCAAAATTATAACTTTTAATATCTCAAAGACGAAAGCTGCACAAACGAAAATTTTAACGGCACAAACCTGCACAAACAGAGCACTAACGAATTAGCCCACTTTGGTTTGTTTTGGAGCATATGGGGGGATGGTGACGTCATCGGCCAAAATTATAACTTTTAATATCTCAAAGACGAAAGCTGCACAAACGAAAATTTTAACGGCACAAACCTGCACAAACAGAGCACTAACGAATTAGCCCACTTTGGTTTGTTTTGGAGCATATGGGGGGATGGTGAACTCTAGATGACCTAAAAAATAATGTTTAATATCTCAGAAACCAAAACTGCACAAACGAAAATTTTAACGGCACAAACCTGCACAAACAGAGCACTAACGAACTAGCCCACTTTGGTTTGTTTTGGAGCATATGGGGGGATGGTGACGTCATCGGCCAAAATTATAACTTTTAATATCTCAAAGACGAAAGCTGCACAAACGAAAATTTTAACGGCACAAACCTGCACAAACAGAGCACTAACGAATTAGCCCACTTTGGTTTGTTTTGGAGCATATGGGGGGATGGTGACGTCATCGGCCAAAATTATAACTTTTAATTTCTCAAAGACGAAAGCTGCACAAACGAAAATTTTAACGGCACAAACCTGCACAAACAGAGCACTAACGAATTAGCCCACTTTGGTTTGTTTTGGAGCATATGGGGGGATGGTGAACTCTAGATGACCTAAAAAATAATGTTTAATATCTCAGAAACCAAAACTGCACAAACGAAAATTTTAACGGCACAAACCTGCACAAACAGAGCACTAACGAACTAGCCCACTTTGGTTTGTTTTGGAGCATATGGGGGGATGGTGACGTCATCGGCCAAAATTATAACTTTTAATATCTCAAAGACGAAAGCTGCACAAACGAAAATTTTAACGGCACAAACCTGCACAAACAGAGCACTAACGAATTAGCCCACTTTGGTTTGTTTTGGAGCATATGGGGGGATGGTGAACTCTAGATGACCTAAAAAATAATGTTTAATATCTCAGAAACCAAAACTGCACAAACGAAAATTTTAACGGCACAAACCTGCACAAACAGAGCACTAACGAACTAGCCCACTTTGGTTTGTTTTGGAGCATATGGGGGGATGATGACGTCATCGGCCAAAATTATAACTTTTAATATCTCAGAAACCAAAACTGCACAAACGAAAATTTTAACTGCACAAACCTGCACAAACGTAGCACTAACGAACTAGCCCACTTTGGTTTGTTTTGGAGCGATATGGGGGGATGGTGACGTCATCGGCCAAAATTATAACTTTTAATATCTCAGAAACCAAAACTGCACAAACGAAAATTTTAACTGCACAAACCTGCACAAACGGAGCACTAACGAACTAGCCCACTTTGGTTTGTTTTGGAGCGATATGGGGGATGGTGAACTCTAGATGACCTAAAAAATAATGTTTAATATCTCAGAAACCAAAACTGCACAAACGAAAATTTTAACGGCACAAACCTGCACAAACGGAGCACTAACCATTCAGACTATTTGCTGGATTTTTTGACGTGGGTGGGGTGTCAGCTTCACGCAGGTGCGACCGAGCCGTTGCGAAGGGCGATCGGATCGGGGCCGCGCGCAGGAAAGCGGATGACCACCAAGGAGCTGTCACGTCACGGATCCACAGCGAGATGCTGAGGTGACAAGCAGAAGAGGGAACGGCACGACCTTTCTCCCCGTCCCTCCACACACACACACAGTATTTCCCCTCACACCGGTTCTTTTTGTTTTTTTTCTCCGATCACGCCAACACCGCCTCCCCTCTCTCTCTATCCCTATGGACGGTCCGCGCGTCATGGCATTCCTCTCGATGTCGTACGCGCCGCTTCGAAACCTTGAGGATATTTTGTAACCACACCCGGCTCTTCTTTGGATCAAGGATTGCCCATCTTTTTTTTTTCTTCTTCTCCGCCTCTCACGGTTATGCCCGTTTCCACCACTGCAGCATGCGCAGGGTTTATACTGCAGTGTCAGGTTAAAGCCATAAGCTTCAAAGTTTGTTTTCTTTCTTTTTTTTTTTTTTTTTTTGGGGGGGAGGGGATGTAATGTATTTCGGATACACCAACACAATGGTGTGCATAATTCTGTCCGGATAGTTTACAAACATAAATCTTAAAAGTGTGGCGGGCATTTGTATTCATCCCCCTGTCCTAATATCTTGTCGAAAAGCGTTTCACCTCCATTGCAATGGGAAAAGTTTACACATCTAGAAACTGAAATTCTGTGCGCATCGTTCTTCGAGAGCCTTTTGTGGACAGCAGTTTTGACATTGCGTGAATGTGCAATTGTCATGCAGTGTTAGCTTACAGCTAGTTACGGTTTTGAATGTAGACCAGAGAGTTACAATTTGGTGTCATCTAACTGGAGCGCCATATTCCAAAGCCATGTCTTCAAGGCTTGGGGCAAACTGCAACCTGATGATTTATGGGTTGCATATTGTTACTTTTCACATCCTTCTTTATGATGGATGGAAGAGATAGTCTGAACTTCCTCTCTTTCTACTCTTTGGTCCTGCTCTGCACCCATGAATCCTCCTTTTCAATTTTTATCAAGTATTGAGCTTTTGAGATGCTATCCAGGTGTTCCCACTTGCAAAAATAACACTTTGTCGCCACTGAAATCATAATACTCTATTTTTTTCTTTTTCACATACTGCTTGAACGCAAATCTCCTTCTTGCTATAAAATCACCAGGTAGCTTTTTCTGAACATAATCCCATTTCTGTCCCAGTGTTCTGTTTGTTTTGACCCTTTCTGAGATGATTATTCTGTCTGCCTCCCTTTATATCCTCCCTCCAGGTAAAGAAGATAGGAGGTGGCGGTTTCGGGGAGATCTACGAGGCGCAGGACCTGCTGACGCGGGGCAGCGTGGCGCTGAAGGTGGAATCGGCCCAGCAGCCCAAACAGGTGCTAAAGATGGAGGTCGCCGTCCTGAAGAAGCTTCAGGGTGAGTGGAAATGGGCTCGGCGGATTCATTTACAAGAACCAATCGATCCACGCCGACAGTGACCTATTGATTTGATTCAACATGCATGTACTTTTTGTCATTGGGTGAATGTTGTAGGGAAGAAGAAAACTGTTTTTACATGAATCTTTTTGAAAACACAGGAAATGGCATTTTGAGTGATGTGTGGATCAGTTCTCGGGACAGATAGGTGTAATACAAGTCATCTGATACATCTGAAACTCGGTTTGGGTGACACTTTATTTTTGCTGCAGTGTCCTGATTGTCAATTTCTTCTTACAATTCATCAGAAAATTTTGCATAGACTTGATTTGTTTTTTTTGTTTTTTTTAAACTCCAAACTCTACTTGCGTTTTAACCAGCATGTTGTTTCTTTTGCCCATCCGAGATGAAAATCGATGAGCTGGGATCAGGTTGGCTGTCTAATGGCCTCGACCTGCAGCCCTGTGATTCTCCTGCTTCCTAAGGGAGCCTGCATGTAACTTGAGACGAACTCAACTCTAATCCCCCAACGCTGCTGATCCGCGCAACTGTCAAGAGTAAACATTGACCAACAGTATCATTCCAAGGCTCCTTGGCCATCCCGCGCTCATCACGAGAAACACACTACTACGTGGTAATGGAGCTTCAGGTCAGTGTTGGTGGATGGGGTATGCCACAGAGTCAGCCATGGAGCCATGGAGCAATGCCACACGCCTTCACTCCAAATATAAAAACAACAGTTTCTTTCTTTTATTTGTTTTTACAACTTGGAAAAATGTAACGTCTACCGGCCTGAGAACTGCCGGTATTAGCTGCCCGTGTCGTAAAATGAAAATACGAGGGACTTTGCTTCACAGTAAAATCAGAACCATCTGGTTCCTGACACGCATACTGGCAGGGATGTGGAGATACTGTGGCAAACCAGAGTTAAGTTCCTGCCAAAACGTTGGTACACGCATAAATCCTCGAAATGTCACACATTAAAATTAGTCTGATCAAAAGTTTCCAGTACAATTAAAACCATGCTGGGAAATACACCACCACAAGAAACACACGTTTTGTGTCTTCTAGATGAGTTTGTCCAATAAGGAGACAAAGGTGAACCTCGTTCAGTGATTAGTAAAAATGAGGTAAAATGTTCTCAGTGGATAATATTTTCCCTTCGTAATAACTTCCACACTCAAGAGTCTTTTAAGCGGGACTTACTTGGCACTCAAGTCAGAAAAAGATTGTCAAAATGGTGATGGCAGCGTCATGCTGTGGGGAGGCTTCTCTCCAGTAAAGATAGGAAAGATGAAGATTAGACATTCGTTAAAGCTGCACCATAAATCAAACGTAACTGTGTGCAAATTAGCAAACCGTAAGAACACCTGACTGATATATTTCGTAAGATGTTATTTAAAGTGCCCTGCATTGTAGTAGTTATTTTTTGACTGAATAACATTTTTGATCCCCACATTATTCCTGCCTGAGATTCTAGAGGTTATACAGAAAATTGGGGGCATTTTAATGAAAGGGGGGGAAAAAGTCTGGGAATTGTGGATCGATATAGTCATTGCAATATCCAGAAAAAGTATCATTCAGAATTAGTATCGCAGTTAAATGTTTCCCTGATATTGTGCAGCCCTAGAAATTCTCATGAATTTATACAGCTGGCAAGCTGTAAGGAAGACAAGCAAGGAGGAGGAACACAATGAAGAGCTACAGGAAGCAGCCAAGGAAGGAAAAAGAAAACAAACAGAGGAAGAAGTAAGGGGACAAGGAGAAAGAAGAAAATAACAGAAAATGGAATCCTGAATAAAATCTGGAAATGTTAATATTTGTTAAAGCTCCTTCCTCAAAAGAAGAATAATAACCATGAAAAACATCACAAAGGCAAAGAATCACCTTCCAGCAGGTCAGCAGAGCTGCAATTAAATGGTTTTGCTTAAATGACCTAGTCAAAGTCTAGCACTAAAGTCAGACCTGAAAATCTGGAGTAAGACTTAAAAATTGCTTTTCGTCCAGTCTGATCTTGGAGGAGTCCAGGGGGAATAGACACATCCCTAAGAAGACATAATATCAACTTTGCAAGATTCAGTACAAATTCGATAAAATCCCAATTAACATAACATTTATAATCACAGAGGCTGGAAAAGACTTGAAATTAAGGCAGAGACACTCAGAGCTGCAATGAAATGGTTTTGTCTAAATGACCTAGTCAAAGTCTAGCACTAAAGTCAGATCTGAAAATCTGGAGTAAGACTTAAAAATTGCTTTTCGTCCAGTCTGACCGAGTATGAGCTTCGGAGGAAGGAGGGAAGTCGGACTTTCAGGGTGAGGAGAGACAGCAAAATGTATCTGTGAGTCAGGCTCAGGGTGCAACAGTGCAATTTACTGTCAAGAGGAAGAGTTGCTCTTGCCGCTGTCGCGAAACAGAGGGGCGGGGCCCGTCCAGGCCCAGTAGACCAGGGCCACGCCGAGCGCCAGGGCCCACGTGCGGACGGGAGACAGGAAGAAGGCCGTGATGCCGTAGGTCTGCAGGAGGAAGTAGCAGGAATGGGCCTGCCAGGCGAGCAGCAGCAGCATGAAGACGTGCACCGCCACGGTCCGGCCGCGACGGCCCGGCCGCGCCAGGTGGGACCACTTGGTGTTGCCGTGACAACGGTGATGAAGGCTCCAGCAGAGGTAAGAGGTGAGGGGAATGTTGAAAAATAGCAGCTGCCAGAAAGAAAGTGAGATTACTTATTGTGCTGTTTTTTTTATTAACCTAAATAAGTCTGGACTATGGGGATGCAAGCTATTGATTAATGAGTTAATCTAAAGTTGATTGATCTAATTGATCAACTAATGATTAATTGATGAGCTGACATTTTCTTAAAAACCTGAGTTTTCTCTTATCAAGAGGGACTTTTCATAACATGAAGGGCTACTTTTTTCAAAATATGCTGAATTAAAAAAAAATAAAACATTAGAATATTTTGTGTCAGCAGTATTAAAGACTCACATTATTAACCTTAGACATATTTATAAAATATAACAGGAAGCTCTTAGGTTGCTGAATAAACTACTAACCAACAATTAACAGGAAGTCAGTTAATTGATTACATCCCCAGTCTGGACAAAGATGAATTAAAAAATCCAGCAGGCTAAGAATATTGCTGATTAAACATTTACATGGATTTTCAAAGGCATGTTGCACACATGAAATAAAAAAAATAAAAACATGCCTACAAGGAGTCTTGCATAGAGAGATGCAGAAGTGATCAATAAAATCAGTAGTCTTACTTGATTGACTCCAAAAATATATGTGCGACTTCCTTCCAGGAAATGGCCGTCGATGAAAACGCCGAAGGCGAAGCAGGCGCCACTGTGTCCGTCTATCATCTCTCCAATGAACCACGGACCTGAGAGGAGGCAGGAGAACAGCTCATTCTTCCACAGAGTGACAGAATCCATACATCTATCCAGTGTCCACATCCTGAACAGGTCACCGTTTTTCTATTTTTTATATACCGTATTTCCGCACTATAAGGCGCACCTAAAAACCTTCAAATTCCTCAAAAGCCGACAGTGCACCTTATAATCCGATGCGCCTTATGTATGGACCAATATTGAGCCACAACAGGTCTAGCAAATACAGTAAGCAGCCGCCGACTTCATTTTCCCCCATAGAAGAAAAAGCGCGCAGTGCATGCTGGGATAGTTGTCAGAACGCTAGTTTGTAATCTATTAATAAAGTTTGACTGACCTATCTACCTACCGACCGTCTAGAATCAGGTCGTCTGCAGGTTCTCTACGAACATGCTGTGCACAAACGGAGAAGGGTGACCATCGTCCGGCCACGCCCCGGTCCAGTCGCTGAAGGCTCTCCTCGCCGACCGGAGTCGGACTGTTTGGTTGACATTCCGTTTAGTGCAGCTCCATCTAGTGGATGCATAACGTAACTTCAGCCTCTACTGTAGCGTCTATTCTATGCGCCTTGTAATCAGGTGCGCTTTATAGTGCGGAAAATACGGTATATATATTTATTGAGCTTCAAAAAACGCCCTGAATGTTTTGTCTTCTACTTCACTGCTATGCACAACTTTGTGTTGATTTATCAAATAAAATCCTCCAAAAATACAGTGAAGTTAGTTGGTTTTAATTTGACAAAGCAAGAAAAAGTTTATTTAGCTAAACCTCTGTTATAATGAAATAATTATTGTTTCCAGCTTTAAGTACAAAAAAGTAACAATAATAATAATCCCTGAACTCGCCTAAGAAAAACAATATTATTGTCTATATCTTTATTTATAAGTACATGAAGATAATCTCTTGATATATAATCTCCTGATAGTGAGAATTTATAAATTTGTAGTTGGGTTTTGCTAAGCGATTATGAGAGCCTCATATCTATCCTACAGCTGAGTGTTATATTTATTTATATCGTCCTCTGTTTAAATAGAGATAAGATGTTTCTGAAGGTTAAAACTAAAACCTAGTCTAATAAACGAGACGGCAAAAAGGGAACTTCAACTATTTTTAAACAACTCCAATCTCCAAAAGTGTTAGGATTCATTGTAGACTGTTTTTGCAATCCCATATTTTATTTATTTACCTTGAGATCAGAAATGTCTTTTGCAAGTGAATCCTGGTAGATTAAGCATATGCTGCAGAAAACTGAGCAGTTTTTAAATATTTGACATTTTTTTCATAGGTTGGGAGAAACTAGAAAATTTAGGTTAAACATCAGGTCTGCAGTTTTCTGTTGTGAACCTCTCTATTAAAAAGGTGAGTTAATATTACAAAGTGAACAAAATTGTTTATTTCAGAATACTTTACAGAGAGAATGAGACTATAAACCAGATAAAAAATGTTCTAAAAATGTTATGTTTGTCCAGATGCATCGTTACACAAGTATTCATCTATAAATCCAGCCTATTATTTCTGATGTGTTTATTTAAATAATTTCTGTGAATGCACAAGTGCATCTTGACAAATTAGGATCTGATCAAAAATAAAAGATATATTTCAAACCTCGAGTTTTGTTCATTTTGATGATAGTGGCTCACAGTTAGAGAAGATTCGGTACATCAGAAAAGGTTATTAGGTAACACTTTATTTGAAGGGTGAATAAGACAGACATGACACTGTCATAAACATGACATAACACCTGTGATGAACATGAATAAGCCTTAGTAAATGTTTGACTGTTGTCATAAATCGTCATTCGGTAAATTATGACACTTTTAATATAAAGTTGACATTATTCAAAATGTCTTTGTTATGACAACTTGACATTAACCAAGAAATCATTACTGATATGAATTTGTTATAAAAGTATTACTGATTGCACTTTAAAAATTAGGTAACTTTATGTTATTAAAGGTAAAGTTTAAACAGTAATGATGTCTTGGTTAATGTCAAGTTGTCATAACAAAGACATTTTGAATAATGTCAACTTTGTATTAAAAGCGTCATAATTTACCGAATGACGCTTTATGACAACAGTCATAAATATTATGACTGTCATGACAGTCTTATTCACCCCCCTTCAAATAAAGTGTTACCGGTAAGGATTACATAAGAGATGCTGGACTGAACATTCTGTATGTATTATTAAAAATAATGATTTAAATATTATTTTGGATTTTCTTTTTTTTTATTAATCTTAAACAGTGAATGCAAGACTGAAGAACAACAAGTTACCTACCTAAAGCTGTGCACAGGTTCAACATCAGCAGAGAGTAGTAGTACAGGTCTATTTTACTGATGAGGTGGAGGGATACACAGATTTGAGAAAAAAATGCTGCAAAATAAAGAAAAAATATAATTAATTAATTTGTAGCTCCCAGTATTCTTCGAACTAATTTCTTGGGTTGAACTAGACCGCCATTTTCATCTAAAGCTCCAGAGCACAGCATTGCGACTCTGCAGCAGCTCACCTCTGCTGGAGGAAACACGGAGGAACCTGAAGGCGACAAGCACGGCGACATTCAGAAACACCGTGAATATGAAGAGCGCTCGGCCCAGGATGTAGTGGTCTGTAAGCAGGATGAAGGACTGAGCAAAACCAAAGCTGGGACTGAGGGTGTCCTCCAGCGTGAAGTGCTGCTCCCGCACCACCGACCGGCCCGCCGAGTCCTGAGGCAAACACAGGCCAGTAGGAAAGCATTAAAACACAGTTCCTAAGCACTCTTGGGACTCGCAAACTAAATTCAATATTTTAGAAATCGCATTAGCACCGACCTCCACTTTAACTGTAATTGTGTGCAGGCCAGTGAGGTAGCGAGTCGGATCCCACAGCAGGACATACAGGGGCCCTCCGGCGGAGCGGCCAGTGCCCAGCGGCTCCCCGTCTATGCTGACGTGGACCGCAGTGATCAGAGCCTCGGAGAAGGCCAGGATCCTTCAAAAGTCACAAAATCACAGTCAGAGGAAGTGCAATTAATAAAGCATTGCAAAAAGAGAGAGAAGAAAATTAGACAGACAAATAAATAAATGAAGGAATAAACAATAAAAGGGAGGAATGGATGAATCTTTTAGAAAATGAGATATGATAATAAACTGAAGGAACAAACATCTTTCCATTCTTCTCCAGACTTTTAAGACAGTCAAATTACATTCCAAATTTTTCCAGACACATTAAAAAAATACAAAATTTGCAGGCACCTAATGTGTGTTGATCTCCGTATCCGGCCCAGTGGCTCCACCCCTGGGTGGAGGTACTGCGCGTCCTTAGGGTTTGTGATGAGCACTGCAGGCCACTGCTCAAACTGGAGGTCAGAAAAACTCAGCAGGTCGTGGTCGAAGGCCAGGACCCTGAACCTGTAGAAAAACATCAGAGAAATTCTCTAAGGAAAAAAACGACAAATAAAAAGTTGCCATTCCGAAAAGTTCTGTTGCGTCACACACCTGCGGTTGTCCATCCAGTCTCCCAGCTCCAGCTCCAGAGTGCCGTGCGGATGGCGGCTGTGGAGGACTGGCATCAGGCCGCCGAGTGTGTGCAGGTGGCCACACAGATACGCCACAGCAGACCTGAACACAGAAAGCCCAGACCTGAGAACTGGGAATCTACATGAGCAAGCCTGGGCTACAATATTATAGGAGTGTGATGCAAGTTCAGGCTGCAGGTGAAACCAGGTGGATGAATAGTTGCAAAACGACAGCGTAACATAACCCGTCTTTTGTTTTAAACTGGCTAGACCTTCCTACCTCATCATGTCTCTGACCCCGGGAGACGGCGAGACGATGGTGGAGGTGGTGTAGTGGCCAAACCAGATGGACTGATTGCTCTTCAAACTCTCTGCTCCAAACTTGTTCAGCAAGTCCATCTGAGTCTAACAGACGAATCCAGAAAAACAGGAAAATGTCTTCAAAGACAAGAAATAGAAAGAGAACAAAAATAAAAAAGCATAGCAAGAGTAATTTTGTTTCCCACACCTCATGTTTTTCCCCTAAAAATAGCCTACTTTGTCCATTTGAAAGGTTTGTTGCAGATTTTTTACAAGTTTGACCTATTGTTTTTGACATTTTTTATTTTATTTTACATTGTCTGTTATACTCATAATTGAACTGACTGACCAAATTAAAATTGTTTTGTTTTTTCATGTTTGACCAAGATTTAGAAGCTATTCATGATTACTACTTAGCTATTCTAAATTACCAATATGCTTAAGAAAGCTGGTCCTTTCTCAATGACAAAAGCCTTGTTAAAGCAGCTCCTGCTCTACAAAGCGGAGTCCATTTCAAATAATACAGTTCACAGCTTGATGATGTAATTTTGACGAGGGCCTGGTTACAGACACATATTCATTTACACCTCTATTACCCCTTTTTAATGGGTGACCTAAATTCACAAGAATGAAATTATACAAATTGACAAAAAAAGTTCAGACCAGTCATTTGCATAAAAAAAAATTTCAATCAGAAATTGGGACATTTTTGTATTTTTATTTTTTTTTAACAGAGCTTACCTGATTGAGGATCCCGAAGAAATTGTATGGCCGTTTGGGTCCAGGAGTCAGGGTGGCGTCCACACAGACAAAGGAGTAGTTACCAAACGGGGTCGTGTGAACATAATGAAAAGAGCCTACTTTCTGATTGGCTGAGTATTTTCTAGGAAAGAGGACAAAACAAGCAGAGGCGAAGTGAGCAGCAGGAGGGCAGCACCGTGGTCCTGTTCAAAGCCTGAGCCTCAGAGATAATTTAATGCATTCTAAATAAATAAATTAGCCTCGTCTCACAGATGAAAAATCAGGACATTAAGGATTATTAGGGAGGCAGGAGACAAATCAACATTAAGGGAGGATGCAAGGGAACGATAAAGCATAATAACTGTCAAAAGGCAACGCAGTGAGAGTCTGATCATGTAGATTCGGGCTGCATTTCAGCGTTTCGTGTCTCACTATGGGAACTCCTTGGGCTCCGATCACACTCCACCCGCCCTGATTGACTGGGGATAAGTCTGTCTTTGCAAGGATAAGGGGCATGTCCCTCCCCCTACTTTTATATAGGACTGGCCCTGTACAGACAGATCATTCAAAAACTCACACCCTCTTCCTCGCTATGAATGAGCAAGGAGGGTGGCTAGGTGAGACACTCACTCATGCTACTCAGAGAACCAGGGTTACGAAAGAAACCTATATAAATACTCCTGCAACGGTCTTGCCGCCGTTCGCTTTTAACCAGCAAAAAAAAAATCATTTTAAGGATGCTTATTGGTCCCGCCAAAAACGATGAAGACCCGGGCATCATCATTCATCAAAAAAATCCCCACGGGCCGAACTTGAAAATTGGACGTTATGCTGCTAACACTTAGCTTTCGTCAACAACTCAGAGGCGGAAGTGAGAGCTACGCGTAACGCAATATCGGAACACTGTGTGCTAAATAATAAAACATAAATTAACGAAGCTTCAAGGCAGGGAAATTTTCCTCAAGGAATTTTAATAATTGAGGTACTTGAATCGCTCGAGGAATCGTTTCAGCCCCACACTCATGCTACTCGGAAAACCGGGGTTACGAAAGTAAAGTAACCAATTCTATATTGGTCTATGTGAACTCTAAACGCCTTGCAATGCGGCGAGACCGCTCCTAAGACACAACACACACTGACCAGATTTACCCTACGAATGCTTGAGCTCAACATTAAGCAGGAATTCAGTGGCATATTTGATTATTTACTAACCTGTAATAATTGTTGACGCTATCCAAAGACATAATGTTGAAGGCATCTGCACGTAAAACAAAACGGGAGAGAGTGAGAAGCATCTCAAACACACATAAACTAACACGAGGTTTTTTCCCGCTTCACTAACTCAAATGCAAGACTTTTTAAGATTATTATGAATAAAATTCAAGACCTATATTGGGCAGAAAACAACTGGATTATTTTCTTTGTTTGCTTTTTCAGGGGAACAAAGCTGTGAAATTTCGGGGGTGGCTCTTGGCAGCCGCTTTGAAACAAGCTTTTTTGTAGAGAGGAACATAGCATTTTATGTGTTGACAACAGAAGCGAGCCAGTGGCGAAGACAAACGTTATCCAGCTAACCGTTGATAAAGTTACACACACCCAAGATAGACACAAAAAAAATCTAGTTAGCTAGCTGCTAATACTTGCTAATGCTGCTAATTCTTGCTAGCAGTAGACTGCAAGTAGCAGTTTACTTTAGCAGCTATACCTAGCTACTAAAGCTAGCTAGGTATATCTATAGCTAGCCTAGCTATTAGCTAGGTAGTATTAGCAGCTTCGTCCCTCACAGTATGGGGGGAGTGAAGATGTCTGGGCACAACTCAAACTTTTGCCTCAAAGAAAAGTCCCACAAGAAAAAAAACTACTTAGAATATAAAAGATTAAAGAATCTAAGAATAACCTAAGATCTGTGATTTATGTATTTAAAGCTAGCTTACATTTTCTGTAATGACTTTAAGATATTGTAAACCCTTAATTTTGGATACATTAATTTCAGACACCATTTAACACAAAGGTGTCAAACTCAAGGTCAGCAGGCCAAATCCAGCCCACCACACCTATTTAATATGACCGTTTCGACTTTGGAGAACCGCATCAATAGAACCTTCAAGATAAATTGTATGCCTAAATATCATTTCATATTTATTTCATGTCTAATCAAATCATTTTTTATTCTCATTGTTCCGAATTTTGTTCAGTGCGAAAGCATTTTCATGAATATTTAAATATATGAGGATCTCGGTGAATGCAGGGAAAGCTATTTATTTATATTTTAACTGTTTGTTAATGCATAGTTTTATCAATCAATTCTGCAACAGCCACATTGCAACATTTACACCCTCTGTAGGACGTCAATGATCCTGACGTGGCCATAGTGGAAATGAGTTTTCTGATGCAACAGGATGTAATTTCATTGAAAATGAAAGTGACTGCGTGGAACTGTACGAGTAGATCGATGGGGATCTTCTGCTTCCTGAAAAGGCGGTGAAGACGTCCTGAGTCAGAAAAAAAAACTCCCTTCTGATCCCTGAGAAAAACACTTTTGTAAACTCTCAAAATAAGTTTACAAAAGTAAACTTATTTTACTTTTGTAAACTCCTTATTGTTACAGCTCCTTATTGGTAAGGAGCTGTACCAATAAGTCGGCAAGCTTTTGGAAACATTTAACAGCGCCTGGTTACCAACCATGATTTCCTCGAATATCGATCCACTTGGTGCGCTCCATCACTCGTGACTTCTTCAGGACGTTATGATAGGCCTGCCATTCCACCTCGTGCTGGAGGGAACCCACCTTGCTCTCTGTTTTGGCATCTGTCAGGTCCCCTGAGAAAAAAAACAACAAACGGTCATATTTTTTGGACTGCATGAACAGGACCTATCGCCATTCTCTCCTAAATACATGCTTCCTGGGATTGTACCTGTTGCGAGCACTACGGTTGGTTTGATCACATCGATGGTGTGGGTGCAGAACTTCTCAAAATCTGCAATGCGTTTTGGGTCGCGAAACCGACTGATGTGAATGTCCGACACCTTGGATCGGACACAAAAATAGGATGAAAACAAATAAGTAAAATGGTGCACAGTGTCTTAAGAAAGTATTCACACCCCTTGGTATTTTTGTTTTTCCCTCCAAATTTTGTCACATTACAATCATAATCATCAGAACACGTATGTGTTAAAATGGCCCAGTGAAAATCCAGACCTAAATCGGATTGAAATTTGTATTATTACAGTGAGAAAATGTGAAAAGTTTCAAGAGGTGTGAATATTTATGCAAGGTATTGCTGTCAGTTGTAAAGCACAAGATATCAAAGGTTGAGCGCAACCTGCTGTGGTGATGAATCACCTTTTTTATCTGGCATAATACTTCTGTGGTCAGTGACCCATTTCTGTCAATCATTCAAAAAGCCACTAAAGTCGGTTTTTAGCTCCGTAAAGCCAAATCCATGCATCATGTTCAGACTAAAGCATTATGGGGTTTGGTTAGACTTCATCCTGGGGACTGTCACTTGAAATAAAATAAAAAATAGAAAAAGAAAAAAATGATAGCCCACCTGTACAAACCAGAAAATGTTGTTCAACTCGTCGCCGGGAAATGGTGGAGAGCTTCCTTTAGGTCCATCTCCATCACTGGCACTCGGGTGCCGAATGCTGCGTTTAGGGTGCCAAGCCGTGTCATAGCTATCCAGCACCCAAGAGGTGATGAACGCCAGAGCCAGTCCGAGGACAACCAGCGCACCGAACAGCTTCAGCATCCTCCTGTAGTGGCAAGAAAAGGGGGGCTAGCTGCCGCCGTCTGTCCCGGACAGGGAAAAAAGCTAGCTACTGGCGGCGGAAACAGCTGAGGGCACGAATCACACTAACATTGATATTACACACCTGCTAGCTACATGGCTAAAGCTAAGGCTCAGACCGTTTTTGTTGCTGCCATCGCGGCCACGGGAGACGCATTGAGGTGCTTGGTTCATTCACAACTCTATTCGGCTGCCTTCAGGGACAAACGGAAAGTATATCCCGGTCTGTCCCTGAACAGGCGGGGACAGACTGTTCAGGGACAGTCCTCCAGCTAACAGCTGGAGGTTTGTCCAGCTGTTAGCTGCCTACCAGCTTCCTACAGCTTGAACCCGTTAGCGGGGAAACGACACCACCAAGACAACAGAGATTATGTGACAACAGGAGCTCCCACTCTGACATTATTTTCAGACTCGCCTCCACCTGCGACCCTCTTTCTATTAATTTGTTGCCTTCGGGAAAAAAAATTATGTAAGATGTAACAAATTTACTACTGCTTGAGGAAATTTTTGAGACGTGGAAGTATTTCAACTTTATGAGCACTATGAGTAAGGCAAGGGGAGTATAGGAAGGAAAAACATTTGCTCTAGTTTGGATTTGTTGAAGATTAAAATAAAAAAAATATATATTGCGAACGAATTTGCCAATGAATTTGAACATTTCACATAAGAACAGTGGCGGCTGGTGGTGACATAAGGATGGACATCTTTTGTAAAATTCCAATAAGAGACGCATCCAATATGAAAAATAAGAACATACCAAAGACCAAACTTGCATACAGCCTCAGCAGTTAGTGACGGGCTATCTGAATCCAGGCTTCGAGGCTTGAACCGAGTAAAAAGGGGGCGTGTCCGACGAAGCCCCGCTTCGAGGCTTGTGTTGTCTTGCTGAAAACCACGTGACTCGGTTTTCAAAATAAAAGCGCGATGAGCCGTGCTGCATTATGGGTTGTTGTCCATCTGGTCTCGCATCAGAGGAAAATATGTCTTCAGTGGCCAAAATAAAATGAAATTTGACCAACATATTTGATGTGTATTGATAATGGCACTCATCAAAATGTAATGTTTGCTACTGTTTTTCTCAATTGTAGATTATGTTGTTTTTTATAACTATATATTTGTGATTTTATGATGTAAATCTCTTTGAACTGCATTGTTGCTGAAATGTGCTACACAAATAAACTTGACTGTCTGAAATGGAGCCAGCAAGAGACATCTGGGAATACTTTGAGATTATCCTCACAATAAAATTATTCTTAGATAACAATAATTAACCCCTCCACCTCCCAATTTCTTACCTTCTGCAAAGTTCCACTTTATTTGTAGTCTGATTAGCAAAGATATATCAGTCTTGCACAACAAAAACAGATATAATCCTGTTGTAGAACTAAAATTCAACATGTAGCCAAATATAAGGGATTAGAGCCAATTAGAAATCCAAGAAAAAGTGAATGCCCCAGCAGGCACTGCACTCCCAAGACACCAAAACATCAAATGTCTTTATTGTCAAATCCGTCTGTGACATAAAAGAAAACCCAACACAACCACTTTAAATATATACCAGGATTAGATTGGCTACAAATAATTTTAATAATTAAAACATATGACAATTAAATATGGTTTCATTGATTCTTCTGTTACTAAACATGAGTTTGATGAAAACTGTGTGACAATATTGCATTTAGCAGTTTTTGGAAGTATGATCCAACTGAGTGACAAGGCTGTTACAGTTTCACCAGCAGATGTCACTAGTGAGCAATGAATGAAGCATCGCGTAATGAACCTTTTTGCAAAGCAAAGGGCTGGAAAGCTTCATTGCTTCATGAGGCTTCATTTGCCCATCATTATCTGCAGTTGTCCAAATTAATTCCCCAATACTCCTGGGCACCATCACACTGATAAAATGAAACAACATACGATGTTTTTATATGATGCCTACCTTATTTAAAGACAAGCTCACGTTGACGACTGTTCTGGGACGCAAAAAGGTTAAATAATCCACCTCGCTTATGCTAATATTCCTCGCTATCGCACCTACTCAGTCTAAGCCAAACCACGCCCACAGACAGTCGAGCTCGAGGCAAGTCCATCCTGATTGGATGAGTCCTGTGGCCGCGGCAAACCGAGGGGGCGTGGCTAGACGCCTGTCAATCATTCTGAGCCGTGACAGACAGTTAGGCTGAATGAGGCTGTCAGAAGTTAGCCCTTTGGAAAGACACCGGGATTGTCACCGGGCGGTTGGACACCAGTTTTGTTACATTATTTCAAAAATTTATTTATTTTTAAGTAGTTATTTTTAAGTTGCTTATTTTAACAACTTTATTGTAAAGGTCAGCGAGGGCTTAGTCCTACTAGCCCACTTAGTCCTACTAGCCCACTTATACCAGCTGTGCCTGCTGCCAACTATATTTCACACTTGTAATATTGTTCCCAGGATAACTCCAAAGCTGCTTTTGGAAACTGCAGTCTGCCTTTATATATATATATATATATATATATATATATATATATATATATATATATATATATATATATATATATATATATATATATATATATATATATATATATACTGTACAAAATATATATTTTGTACAGTTTTGGTGTAATCTTATCACACTTAGGTAAATATATATATATTTTACAAACTTTGTATTTATTACCTAAGATGGAGTAGCTTTCAACAATTTTCCTTTTGGGATCAATAAAGTATATTCTATTCTATTCTAATCATTGCTCAAATAGCCTTTTAATGAGCCTGTATACCCCAGGTAACGATTAATCAGTTCAAAGAACATGAAATATATATATATATATATACTTTCTTTTGGAGTAATGGTCGCTGAATGGCCTTTCAGCCCAGGACACACTGTGAATTGACACTATCTTACCAGCTTCAGGCAGCATCTTCACAAGACCTTTGACTTTTGTTCTGGAGTTTATTTGCATATTTAGGACCAAAACACAGACACCTGTGGAACACATAACCCTTCCCCTTTAAGCATTTAAATGTATACATTTAACTAAAAATACAATCTCACTTACTATGCTCTCTTCTACAAATCATATTTATTTTAACCTTTATTTTAATCGTGTTAACATGATAAGCAGCAAGACTCAAATACTTATTTAAGAGTTTTCCTGTTAGGCATGGGTCACACAGATAAACATTTTCTAAATCTAATACTGAAGCTGCAGACGCAGTCTTCAACTCACGGGTTCCCTCTAGTGGTCTTTTAAAAAATTGCACTTTTTCCAAATAAAACTGCATCATTTCATTAGATGCCCTGGATTTTCTGTTTAGATAAGGCGGTTTTTATAATAACAATAATATTAGTAATCGTAAAAATAGTCATACTAAACTGATTTAACAGACCCTCTACTGCGCGTGCGTGGAGCTGTAAACTGTCAGCGCGCTTTAAATGTCTCCCTGTGCGCGCGACCGAGCTGTTGCGAGGGGCGATCGGATCGGGGCCGCGCGCAGGAAAGCGGATGACCACCAAGGAGCTGTCACGTCACGGATCCGCAGCGAGATGCTGAGGTGACAAGCAGAAGAGGGAACGGCACGACCTTTCTCCCCGTCCCTCCACACACACACACACAGTATTTCCCCTCACACCGGTTCTTTTTTTCTTTTTTTTTTCTCCGATCACGCCAACACCGCCTCCCCTCTCTCTCTATCCCTATGGACGGTCCGCGCGTCATGGCATTCCTCTCGATGTCGTACGCGCCGCTTCGAAACCTTGAGGATATTTTGTAACCACACCCGGCTCTTCTTTGGATCAAGGATTGCCTAGGTAAGGTTCTCCTCTTTTTTTTTTTTTTTCTTCTCCGCCTCTCGCGGTTATGCCTGTTGTTTCCACCACTGCAAGCGGCCGCTGCAGCATGCGCAGGGTTTATCCTGCACGGCGTCAGGCTAACCTCATCTGCACGGTCGGCAGGATGAGTTTGCGTGGCCTGTGGACGCGCCTGAGTAAATCTGCTGTAGCAACCCAGCCTCGCCGTGCAACAGCTCTCCGTAATAAAGCCGGTCGGTTCATCGCAGGAGAAGAGGTAGTTTGGATCTTTCGACGCAGCATGAGGGGGAAATGAAATGGCGCAGCTGGACATTAAAGACAAACCGGAGCGATTTCTGTTGGACCAATTTTTTTTATATTTTTTTTTATTATTGTTGTCTTACGTACATCTATTATTTCAGTAGTTTTAGCGAACCAAATGCAGCTTTTTAGTTGCTTCTAAACGTGCAGATCCAGGTCTGGCCATCCAGAGCCGGCCCCAAGGTGTTGTAAGGCCTTAGGTAGACCCCCCCCACCCCCTCCTCACCCACCTCCCAATTTTAATTAAGGCACCAGCCACACTTTTCTGTATAAACAAATAGCATTTTACATATTATGATTTAGCATGTATTAGTCTTATTTCACAGCTGCCTGTTGTGAAACAATGTCTTTGCACAGACCAGATGCACACAACACCCTGCGTGTTTATTTCAGACTGTTGTGTTTATGAGCAAAGAAAATACTGTAAGCTGTTTCAAGTGGCAGTTTGGATCTTTCACATAATTATCATTGCAAACGTCTGAGGGACATTCTGTTTCAGTCGATTGGGTTTGCTTTTCTTTTTTTATTGTTAAAACAGAAATTGTTTTCTAGAAAAAAAACATTATGTACAAAAAAAAAACAAAATACTCTCATCATGTAAACTAAACCCAATAACCAAAAAGGTTTAGGTTGAAGCAATGCTTATTTTACCTTCACTTATACAGTTGTCATTTAAACAGATTTTGACTAAAAAACAAACAAACTTTTTGTCAGTTTGTAATTTGCACATTCTCCAGGATAGGTTGGATGGACAACGTATCACGCAAATGAACACATCCTGCGTTTGTGGGACTTAAATAATTTTACCATCAATATGACTTTGAATCTCTGCAAAGTTTTTATGCAGCCAGTAAAGAGATTCCACAAATTAAACCTGCAAATGAAACACACCTTTGTCAAACAGGGAATTTTCTCAAATATCAGGATTATTTTTGTCTGATCTGGGGCAAATTCTTAACTCTGTATTTATTCTTCTACCAAAGCAGACTGTCATCAAACTGCTTCAGGCAAAAAAACAAAACAAAACAAAACAAGCAAACTAAAAAAACAACCTCTGCATAAACTGACCTCTTAAATGGAAAAACTGAACCATACTGAACATCTGCAAACATCCATTGTTTGCTATGCAGCCAGCAGAACACAACTCATGATGTTTTCTTCTGCAGGCAGTGAACTCTTTGAAGTCTTCTTGGAATAGTTTTAAAGTCCAAGATTAATGCACATCTAACACTTGTAGCGCTTATTGTGGTTTTTTTAATAGCGCTTATTTGACAAAGATGTGTTACATTTTGTGAAAAATAACATTTTCACAACATGTTATTTTAAAAAAAAGCATTAGGCACTGTGAGAATTCATCGTAGGAAATAAGATGCATCTAACGTACATTCATTAGTATTTTTCTTGTTCAATCAAAAATTTTCCTTTAGGCATGTTTTCCAATGGTGGGTTACTTTCCATTGGGGCCACAAAACTGTGACTGTTGTCGAACACCAAACCGACAGCTACGCAGATATTTTTCCAAACTTGTCTTATTACTGTAAAATATTTTTTTGGAGCAGTAACAACAAATTTTGCTTCGATGACATTTCAATGCTGACATTTCAACGCTTAAATAACCTTACTACTGAAAAGTTTTGTTTTACTTTTATTTTTTTATCTTGCCTTCATTTAACCAGGAAAAATCCCTATTTCTACAACGCAAAATTAGATTTGTCAACGAAAGATGTTGCCTTTCAGACAGAGGTCGACGTAAAAATAGGATATTTGGACTTTGTCCTGTGATGGACTGATGCCCTGGACAGGGTGTACTCACTTCTCATCCAGCGACCACTGGAGACGGACGCCACGAGCAAACACTGCAAGTTTAACAAGCTTGGTTCATACCAGTTATAGTTTGAAAGGCGGTCGTCTTTTTTTCCTCAGAGGTCATTGGAGTCAAGCTGTGGTTGTGGTTACAGTAACTCAAAGGGGACAACACTCATCGTTTGATCTATGCTTTACTTGCTTGTTGTCACCACTGATTAAACAGACAAAAAATTACTTACAAGTCTTGAGATCCAAACCTTGAGTGTGTGTCGAGTTCAGAAGATTCTCGAGGTCAAGTCAAATCTGGAGTCTTGTGTTTTGCAACGCAAGTCTGATTTGAGTTAGAGCTGGGCGACAAATCGATATTTTTCTTTTAATGGTGTCAGCGGATGTCCTGTTTTTGAAGATTTTAGTTCTTGGAAAGTATGGATAGGTTTTTTTCTCCACCAATGTACTCCTTGGATTTCTGCAGTTCAGAGTGATGTCAGGCCACCCAAAACCTATCATCACGTTTCAGAAGTATGTTTTACAGCTTCTTTCAGCTCACAGAATTGATAATTGAAAGGAAAGCCAGTTTTTTTAAGTAATGTCTTTTCAAGGGAAAAAAGAAAGTGAGAAGAAAAGCAGAGATTTTGTTTTTAATCCATATCTCCCCATCCTAACTAGAGTCTTATGCACTGGCTCAGGTCACTGTCTGGTTTGTTGAGTCGCTATTCCATGCTACTATTGTATTTTAATAATTCCAGATGTTGTGTTCTAGCTGGGGTCACAAATAACACACAAAGCTCAGTGAGTACTTTATTATGTCTTGTGTATACTTGCAAGCATTTAATCCTGACTCCTCCTGAGTTAGTCCGAGAAAAATCCCGGTTCGCCTTCTGCAACACTTTCTCTCAAACCCGTTTTTTTTATTTTGTAAATAATCACATTGGGTTACTCATTCTTGCCGCACCTAAAGCCTGCCTTGATCTCGGTCATAGCATGCAGCCAGGGCATTGCCAGAGCTGGCCTCTGTCCAGTTTTAAACCAGACTTGTCATCCAGCTGCAAGCTCTGGACATGTACCTCTGTCCGGCTACGCCGAACTAGGGCACTCCAAGATTAGACCTGCTGCAACACAGGAAACGTTGAACACGTTCTGCCAAGTGACCCTCCCTGCATGCCTGTGCTGATGCACACGCATGGATTGCAGGTTTTCATGATGGCTAAGCTAAAAACGCGCGGCTTCCCGGCCGAGCGAAAAGGGCAGAGGTGATGACGAGCCACGTCAGCGAACGAAAATGGCTCTGCACTGGTGTCGCCATGGAAATGCTGGGTCAGGAAGCGTGATTCACGATAGGAGAAAGACTGAGAGAGAGAGACAGAAAGAGAGAGAGAAAGAGAGGGAGGAGCACGCTGCCAGGGTTTAAGGTTTGTTTTCCTTTTCCTAATCATTGACGACTAGCAGCGTTGAGGAGGAGGAAGAACATGGCCCCGCATCGTCGTCACATGTTAGATCAGTCATTGTGTGTGTGTGTGTGTGTGTGAACTTTGACAGCGAGTGAGATGGAGTTTAAAAGCATGCAGATTCAAGTGACTGAGGTTGAATTTGAAGGAAGATGGCTTTAATTTGACCAAGTACAGGCCACACAATCTCTATACCCTCATCTCAAAAGTCGGTTCTTTGGCTTTTCCTCCATGCCTTTCGAATCATAAACATACTTAGAAAAAAAACTGCTTTGATTTGATCCAGCATACCTGGTTGAGGTATTTAACCCCCTCCCCCAAAAAATATAGCCTATTGTTTAACAGTAAAAAAATAATACCTCTAAAATTGACCATTATTATATTATTAAGTCTTTTTAATAGAATGGCAGAGAATGTTCCTAAGCTGTATGGTGCATGGAGTGATCCAGTGCTGCTCCTTCGCCACCTATTGCTGCTCACTGCTGGTCAGCTGCTTGAAAGAAACCTAGATTTTTCCTTTATTAAACTGAAAAAACATTTGGTGTTTCAAAAATATTTTCCCATATCAAAATCTGATTATATCTGATAAACGCTATTCATAATTTATACGCATCTTGTATTGTTGCTGTAGCAGCTGAAATGACTGATGTTTTTAATAAAAGTGTTAACAGCTGTATTTGAAAAACATTCTTCTTATCCTACAAGTGGAAATTGCGTGTCGTATGCAAAAGCATTGAAATTTTGCACGTTAATACGGCTTATTTCAGCTCATAATAATTTATTTTAATGTCTTCTTTTTTTTGCACAACTTATGAGGTGGACTTATGTTTGGGAAAAAATGTGAAACTGTTAAAAGAAAAACACTGGCTGAAAATAGAAAGATTTATTTTAAAACAAAATGCATACCGTATGGTGTACAGCTCAATGGATTACAAAAAGAGAGGGGAAGAAATACAAAAAATAATAATTATCTGTTTATTTTACACAACAAAGGACAGTTTAATCATTATTACAGTCAATTTAGATTATAGAAAAAAAAAACACACACACTTGTATTGTTTCAATGTCATTAGCTTCTCCAGAGCCATTTGACTCCTGAGCCCAAACCTTTCCCCACTCATCATCCCCACAGTTTCCCAGTTGTACCTCCATCTAACGGCGCTGGTGATGTTCCTCCTCACCGACTCACGCCCTGCAGCCGAGTGGCTTTTTGAAGGCCGTTGCGTAACCCTCGCTCGCAGCGTGCGCAGAATGATGAATCGAAGTCGGTCTTGCGCTGAGTGTTTGAAGGCAGAGCAGAGGAAGTTGCCAGCGTGCGCTCTCCAGAGGAAGGCTTATCTCTGACACAGATGTTGTATAACGTGGGAATAAAGACGCAGCTTTTCCTGGGGAAGCAACAGTTCAGGCTGCTTTTATAAACACCGGGGTTTTTTTTTTTATTTTTTATTTTTTTTATGTAAAATGTGCATGCACTAACATGACACTACTTCTAATTGATCACATTTTATAAATTGTTTACTGTAAAAAGTAGTAGGACTCTCTGTGTTGTTTTTAATACCAGTATATCCTTTTTCTCCCATTTTGTACAGAGTCTAATCGTCCAGCATTAGGCCCTATGTAGCCTCTCAGTGCTTTGTTGTTTGGTTCAAATAATTTATTAAAAGGAAGAAGAAGAAAAAAAAGCAAAACATTTGAAGCAAAAATGGCAGAAAGACGGGCGCTAAAGGGCCAAGTATCGACTACAGAGGTTGATAACAAATGTATGCCACACTTTGGAGATATTTATTTTATTTTTATATTTTAATATAATAAAATCACTTACTTTCCACGTTACAATTATGTTCATTTTTATGTTGGCCTGTCAAAAAATGTCTTGTACAATGCAACAAAGTTTGAAGACATGATGTTCCTGATAAATAAGCTGTGAATGCGTTTCAAATTATTTGGTTTTGCAGCTTAACTTTATTTTAGATTTTTTTTCATCCATAAAGAATTGTGATCTAATATCTAACATAGAAATTTGTAAAAGTTAATACATTTCAAGAGTAGAAAATCCAACTTTTTGTGGTCATTTGCCTTTTTTGCTCCACGCAACCACCTCAAACGGACATCTAATGCAAAATGTTGCAAAAATAAAAGGCTTAATCTAATTTTCTGGTATGTTTTCCGTTTCACCATCATGTGAAACCGGATCCTGCCAGTTTGAAATGTTATTTGTAATTCAAGATGTGGGACTTTTGCTGCTGAGTTTGTCCAGAAAGACAGCTGCTGGAGGAACAGTTGTTGCAGCTGCCGTGGCGGCTGAGTATCGTACGGCTCCAGCCAGTGAGGCCTTGGTCCTGTGTCGTCTTTCATGATTTTTTTATTTGTATTTTTTTTTTATTTTGCAGCTGTGTGATACTTCACCAGCTGAACTACATTTTGCCCAGATCCTTTAACGGTCCCTGACGGGTTTTGTGCGTCTCCTGGACTTTTCTAGGTCTCTGCATCAGCTTCCAAATGCCCGGCCCCGTGTGAGGCTCCTGGTCGAAGGGCAGCAGCGAGGGCAGCGTCCCCGGATCCACAGGCGGGATGAGCGGGGGAGCGGAGCAAGCTGACATCCTGAGCGGCCTCTCCCTGGTCAAGGAGCGATGGAAAGTGGTAAGCGGGTCGCCTCCCAGCTACAATGGGCACCGTGTTTGTCCAGCCCCCATCACCGCCTGTCCCAAGTTAACCCCCTTGTCTCACTAACAATGAGTCTTTGTCCTTGCAAAAAAAAAAAAAACATCACTTTTTTTTTTTTCCTACAACTTCTGCAGTTTGACATTTTTACCTCCTCGTCCAAGTTTTCCTGCTGCAGTGTGGGAAATCCGAAAATAGCTGGTGTTGCTATTTGTGGCAGCGCAGTGTGCTATAGGCAGACGATCCCCCATAGGCTGGTGTCTCCTGGTGCCGGGGGCCTGTTTCGGTGCCATGTGATGCAGTTGTCCCCAACTGGCAGCCTGGCATCGCTTCCTGTCTTCTCAGCAGCCGGGTTACGTAAGGACTCTGCAGCTAAATCCACCCCTCCGGCTCTCAGAGTGACTCCAAAACTCAGTCAGCTTGGAGGACAGTGAAGGACACGGGGGGCCGAGGGGGAAATGAAGTCTTAAGAATGCGGCGGGGGGTGAGGGGGGGGGGGGGTGGAAGGAAGAGGAGATGGAGGCTGAGATAATCTACAGAGCTCAGTACATAATGAGAGTACGAATAATTCTGCTTCATAGAAGACAGAGTTGAGTTCATTGTGTTGTCCCATAACGTTTTCGCTTTTATAATCAGATTGTCTTTTCACATTCTCACAATTTTCATTCAATGAAAATAATAAAGACTTCCCCTAGTAATCTTTTTTTTCTCTCTAAAATCCTAATCAGAAATGTAAAAGTATTCAAATGTCTTGAACTTTCTTAGCATCTTATGTTAAAACTATAAACTTGAAAGTGTTTTTTGGGGGGGATCTTTATGTATTTCGGGTACACCACCGACACAGCGGTGCTCATAATTCCGTCTGAATAGTTTACAAACAGAAATCTTAAAAGTGTGGCGGGCATTTGTGTTCATCCCCATGTCCTAATATCTTGTCGAACAGCGTTTCACTTCCATTGAAAATGGGAAATGTCTACACATCTAGAAACTGAAATCCTTGCCTATCGTTCTTCGAAAACCTTTTATGGACAGCAGTTTGGACATTGCGTGATGCTTGATTTGTTCTGTTTGTTTTGACCCTTTCTGAGATGATTATTCTGTCTGCCTCCCTTTATAACCTCCCTCCAGGTAAAGAAGATAGGAGGTGGCGGTTTCGGAGAGATCTACGAGGCTCAGGACCTGCTGACGCGGGGCAGCGTGGCGCTGAAGGTGGAATCGGCCCAGCAGCCCAAACAGGTGCTAAAGATGGAGGTCGCCGTCCTGAAGAAGCTTCAGGGTGAGTGGAAATGGGTTCAGCGGATTCATTTACAAGAACCAATCGATCCACGCCGACAGTGACCTATTGATTTGATTCAACATGCATGTACTTTTTGTCATTGGGTGAATGTTGTAGGGAAGAAGAAAACTGTTTTTAGATTAATCTTTTTGAAAACACAGGAAATGGCATTTTGAGTAATGTGTGGATCAGTTCTCGGGACAGATAGGTGTAATACAAGTCATCTGATACATCTGAAACTCGGTTTGGGTGACACTTTATTTTTGCTGCAGTGTCCTGATTGTCAATTTCTTCTTACAATTCACCAGAAAATTTTGCATAGACTTGATTTGTTTTTGTTTTTTTTAACTCCAAACTCTACTTGCGTTTTAACCAGCATGTTGTTTCTTTTGCCCATCCGAGATGAAAATCGATGAGCTGGGATCGGGTTTGCTGTCTAATGGCCTCGACCTGCAGCCCTGTGATTCTCCTGCTTCCTAAGGGAGCCTGCATGTAACTTGAGACGAACTCAACTCTAATCCCCCAACGCTGCTGATCCGTGCAACTGTCAAGAGTAAACATTGACCAACAGTATCATTCCAAGGCTCCTTAGCCATCCCACGCTCATCACAAGAGCCACGAATGGCATTAGTTAACCTTGTTGTTGCCCCAAATAAGAATTTGATGACAATAAAATGCGCATGAATGTTTTTATTCAGAATGTACTCTGTGGTTTTGGGAACGCAGCAGTGTTCGACGCATAGTTTTATCCCCCAGGCATGCGTGCTGAGAGTTGATGTACGCCGTCCACCGTCGACCTTTACTCTTTCTAGAGTCTGTGGTTCTGTTGTACGGACGTAATGTCCCGTTAGCTATCTGGTGTGTATGGTTCAGTTATCATCAGGTTGCTGTTCCGTACTGTTGGTAGTTGTAATTCCAGCTCATTCTATACTTATTAGGTCTAAGTGGCTGCATGCTAATGCTACCTGACAACAATTAATCAGTAGAAAGTTTCTTGCTTTAAACCATGAAAAATTAAAAACCAGTTTGGGCCCAGCTGACAGATTTTTTTATTTACTTCAATGTGCTTATGCTACCCTCTGATATAATCTTGCCCTGGGCAGTGAGCCAATACTGCCCATATGAAAAAAACGCATTGAGTACAGACGTAATTACTATGGCTAAATACCAGCATTGGTGTCTGGTGAGGTTGTATTGTCGGCCGTGAGCTTGAAACAATTTTATCCTTGTTCTCTTAGGTAAAGATCACGTCTGTCGCTTTGTAGGATGTGGCCGCAACGACCGCTTCAACTATGTGGTGATGGAGCTTCAGGTCAGTGTTGGTGGATGGGGTATGCCACAGAGTCAGCCATGGAGCCATGGAGCAATGCCACATGCCTTCACTCCAAATATAAAAACAACAGTTTCTTTCTTTTATTTGTTTTTACAACATGGAAAAATGTGACGTCTACCAGCATGAGAACTGCCGGTATTAGCTGCCCGTGTCGTAAATAGAAAATACGAGGGACTTTGCTTCACAGTAAAATCAGAACCATCTGGTTCCTGACACGCATACTGGCAGGGATGTGGAGATACTGTGGCAAACCAGAGTTAAGTTCCTGCCAAAACGTTGGTACACGCATAAATCCTCGAAATGTCACACATTAAAATTAGTCTGATCAAGTTTCCAGTACAATTAAAACCATGCTGGGAAATACACCACCACAAGAAACACACGTTTTGTATCTTTTAGATGAGTTTGTCCAATAAGGAGACAAAGGCGAACCTCGTTCAGTGATTAGTAAAAATGAGGTAAAATGTTCTCAGTGGATAATATTTTCCCTTCGTAATAACTTCCACACTCAAGAGTGTTTTAAGTGGGACTTACGTGGCACTCAAGTCAGAAAAAGATTGTCTTTTGGAGTTACAGAACGGTCTATAACAGGTAAGGGCAGGTCGAGATAAACATTGGTCCAATTCAGTCACTAACTGATCACTCACTTCATCTCTACCTTTTATTGGTTTTTCGTGAACAACAGCAAACCGTACTGAAAACCCGAGCCGTGAGAAAGAACAATAGTTCACTGTGCTCAGTTATATGTCCACTAATGTCATCTAACGTGACTCTAGGTTTGCCCATAAGGAGTCTATTTGCTCTGATCTTGGTTTGACTTTGCGCTGACACCTGAGATGTGTCATGCACATCTCCCCCTCCGCCAGCTCCCGGCTGCATGTTACTCATGTCTGGGAGTTGTTTACAAAAAAGTGAGCCAAATAAATATTTCAGAAAAGTCTAAAAATACAGCTTCTCATGAATAATTTATTTGCTAACCTGCAAACTACACACTGGAGGGTGTTAAACAGAAACAGTTGTCTTGGAAAAACTGCAGCTGAGCACCTGACCAGATAAGGCCATTAGCCAACTCATAGTCAGTTTAGTCATAATAGGCAGTTTTGGCTTCTGGTGGTCTGATTTTTATTTATTCATTGTTCTGGTACTGGAGCGGCTGCTGTGAAGTTTCCTTTTCTGTAGCATCATCACCTGATATGTGAAGGCTGTTGGGGTCAGAGTCGTCTTTCAAACCTGCCATTGGACTAACGTATAACCCGTGCCGTCTTTCAGGGTCGAAACCTGGCAGATTTGAGGAGGAGCATGCCTCGGGGAACGTTCAGCATCAGCACCACCCTACGCCTGGGGCGCCAGATCCTGGAGGCCATAGAGAGCATTCACTCTGTCGGATTTTTGCATCGAGACATCAAACCGGTGCGTTGCAAAAATCCTGGGAGCAGTTTGTCTCCTGTAAACCTTTTGTTGCTTCCTTATAG
Organism: Poecilia reticulata; assembly: GCF_904066995.2. Classification (NCBI taxonomy): domain Eukaryota; kingdom Metazoa; phylum Chordata; class Actinopteri; order Cyprinodontiformes; family Poeciliidae; genus Poecilia; species Poecilia reticulata. The sequence goes on from NC_088851.1 coordinate 8,953,285, forward strand.
TCTACGGAAGAGGGGTACAAATATTTTTGCCACATGGGAAAAATTCAAGTCGGAAACAACTTGATGGCCAAAAAAAAAAATATATATATATATATATGTTTTATATATACATATTTTATTTATATATATTTTATTTATTTAATAATAAATTAAGCATAAAATACTTTCATTAAACAAACAAAGAAGTTGGACTTGTTAGAAAAGGATGTGTAAATTATAATAGATCCAAAACTTTAAAGTTTTTTTTTTTTTTTTACAAATTTCAACTGGAAAAACATGGTAAACATTTTTTGTTTTTGAGCAATAAAATCAGGATTTTGGTCACTCTTTCTTTGAAAACGCCTGCTATAATTAACAAAGTTTAATAAGGCAATTAAAAGCATATTTGGGTGCAGCAGATTTTTTGAGTTAAAGACGTGGTGCTGGCAAGAGAATTCAAACAGTATGGTTATTCAGAGACAAATAATTGGTGTTGCTGTCAACTACTTTGGTCTACAGTATTTAAACTGCGTGACATACAGTGTGGATGTAAGGATTTTCCTCCCTGCATGACCTGAAAGTCTTTGTGTGATAGGTTAAATGCCTTGAGGTACCAGAGTGTAAATATCGTTTACCCTGTGAACTGTTGTCACAGATCTTCTCATCATCTCGGAGCTGTATGGATAGAAATAAACTGCTCTGATAGTTATAATAGTTATACACAGATAGTTATAAATTCTGCACTTTTTAACCTCCTCGTATCTGACCTCTTTCTGTTTCAGTCCAACTTCGCCATGGGCCGTTTCCCCAGTACCTGTCGGACTTGCTACATGCTGGACTTTGGCTTGGCTCGTCAGTTCACCAATTCCTGTCAGGAGGTCCGCCCTGTAAGTGGACTCCTCTCTTGCCATCTATTTATTGACCATAAGGCTGTAGATCAAGTTTATGTATCAATATCATTGGTCAGCAAAAACCCCCAAAACAAAACAAAAAAACCCATCTACCACATTTTCACTGCATTTAGTTTTGAAACGTGTATCTTAACTGTTTTATTATTTTACTTAAAAGTTTTCTGATTTCATGCTGACTAGAAATAATAGAACTATTTTACAAAGATGGCAAACATGGAGATTATTAGCTAAAGTCCGTATGTCTTTGTTGTTGTTTTTTTCTACAGTAGATGTTTAATAAACAAGGTTGAAAATGAAAACTGCTGTATTTAACAGAAAGTAGTTCAAGTACAGTATTTAACGCTAAATACTGTACTGTATTTTATTTCATTGATTTATGCATAAAGTTTTAGTTTTTTGTTTTCTTCCAGAATTTTACCAAGTCTATGTTTGATCTAGTCTCTAACACATTCTAGAGGGTTTTTTTCTATGAATATAATTGCCATATATGCTATTTGTTAGCCTCGTCCAGTCGCAGGGTTCAGGGGAACAGTTCGCTACGCCTCTGTGAATGCGCACAAGAACAAGGTGAGTGTCTGTCCAAAGAGGTTTAATATTTTCTCACTCTGATATGCCACCCAATGTGGATTTACAGTAACTAAAGAGTTTGCACTCCATCTGTCACGTTTCAACCAGAAACGTCCACTCAATTTGTTAGGCTTGAATCTAGAAACATAAAGAAATGAACAAACGTGAAGCTGAAAGTAAAGCTTACATGGTTCTATAAAGAAAAATCTGATTGCATCTGTATGAAGATTTCACCAACGATACGAGTGAAATTTAGGTTTGAGGCTAATTAGCGACGTCAGACACATGAAGCGTAAAAATGATTCTCTAGCCTCAAGTAAAGTGTATGATTGTATTGATGCTGCTGTTGCTCAAATGCACACAGAAGCGTCTTTTCAGTTTTTTCGTCATCGTGATGAAATATAAACACAATGTTTATTAAATTCTGCAGGAGATGGGTCGTCATGACGACCTGTGGTCTCTCTTCTACATGCTGGTGGAGTTTTTGGTCGGGCAGTTGCCGTGGAGGAAGATTAAAGACAAAGTGAGGCGACTCTCAAATCAAAAGCTTGTTCAAATCACCTCGAGTGATGAAATATACCAAATAGTAAAAATCTGTTTAATCTCAGGAACACGTGGGGAAACTGAAAGAGACTTACGACCATCGCCTGATGCTCAAACACCTGCCGGCAGAGTTTGGCGTATTCTTGGAACACATTTCTAGCCTTGACTATTACACCAAGCCCGACTACCAGGTCAATACTCGGAAAAGCTCTGATGGATTTTCCTGAACGAAAAATTCAGACAACAAGGTAGATCACACCTCTGTGTGTCGTTGCAGCTGTTGATGTCGGTGTTCGACAACAGCATGAAAACCTACAACGTTGTGGAAAACGACCCTTACGACTGGGAGCGAACCAGCACAGATGGCACTCTGACGATCAGCGCCAGCGCCACAACCCCGCAGCATCACACCCGACTCACTCCCGCGCAGATGGGGTACGAGGCCAAAATCCCTCGGCGAGCTCTGCGGAGTGCGCGACAACTGGTCTTTTTTTAAAGCTTTACAGTATTTTAATAGCGTGTGCACATTTCGTTGCCGCAGCATTGTGAACGCCTCTCTGATCCCCGGCGACCTGCTGAGGGAGAACACAGACGAGGTTCTGCAGGACGAGCAGCTGAGCGACGTGGAGAACAACCCCGGCCCCGACCGTGTGCCGGGCTCCCCCCACCACCAGCATCGCAACCAGGAGGCCGACGTCTGGGAAGAGCTGGACCGAAACCGGAACCGGATCAGGACGGGACACTGGAAGGTTCGGCTACACACGGCGCCTTACAAGGGAGCCCCTACAGTGTATTTTGTTTTATAGAGCAATGCAAAGTAGCACATTATTGTGAAGTAGAAAGAGAATAATGTGTGTGTTTTAAATTTTTTTAAATTTTTTTTACTGATTTAAATCTGTCATAGAAAAAGAGGCTAAATACAAATGCGCTCCATACTTTTCTCTATAAAAATGTCAAAACCGTATACGCTTTATCATCATTATTTTCTTATGAAAGTTCCAATAAATAAAGGCAAGTTTTGAGGTTGTAACATGGCAAAATGTAGAAAAATTAAAGGAGTATTAATACTTTTGCGAGGATTTACAGCAGCTTATTCAAGTGCAATTGTGTTTACAGATCCAGGTTGTTTGTGGTTTTTCCAGTTTCATTTATTGTTTTTGGTTGTTGCGTTCTATTTTGGCTATTTCAAATGTCTACCGGTTCCAGTGTAAAGAGTCCTTTTACGAAATTCAAGTTTAGAGGACAAACTTGCATTATTATACCATTATCAATAAGATACTTCTAAATTGTCCTAAATTAACAATATTATCGTTTATCGCAATAATTTCAGGGGCAGCTTATCATCCAGCAAAGTCACAGGCCTACACAAATGTTGAATTTGAAATTCGTTCAAAGTCGTGAAAGTGTTTCTCGGTCGCACAGGCTGCGGCAGAGGAGGAACAAGGCAACAACCAGGCCAGACAAGGACACCAGAGCCCCTACGCAGGGCCAAGTCTGGGCTCTCCCGTCAAACCGCACTCGGAGGCGGTGGCTTCTGATCGGGAGGGCCCTCCCCTGAGGAAGCTCCGCAACATCCACAGCTTGGAGCTGGAGAGGAGGCTGGGACTGGAGTCAAAGTCCAGCCCAGAGCGTCTCCTGGATAACTGGTAAAGTGTGCCTACAATTCAGCCCATGTGTGAGGCGTTACGCTGCAAAAACACACAATCTTACCAAGTAGATTTAGTCTAGTTTTTGTTTCAAATATCTTGAGTACACAGGAAATAACACAAAACTAACTTGTGAGTAACTTTTGAGGAAGTACTGGTTCCACGGGCAGATCTTTTCACTTCTGGGGAAAAAATGTTACAAGTGACGTTATTTAAAATCAACAGCAAGAAATTATTTACTTAAAACATGCTCCTATATCTTGCTGAAAAGTTAAGTTACATTTGCCTTATTCCAAGTGTAGTAAAATACTTGCACTAGACAGTATGCCAAAACTACTTGGCAAGAATTTGTGTTTTTGCAGTGTGTACAATAAATTTCTTTGGGTTAAACCTTGAGTTGTTTTCATTTTCTTTTTTTTTTTTTGCGTCTGTCCTTTAGTTTAGGGAAACAACAGTTTGGCGCCCAGCACCAGGGCATGGAGGCTGCTGTCGTTCCAGCAACTCAGGGTCAAGCTGGGTCCGCCGGGGAGCGCCCCGATCGCGTCTGGCATTACGACGAGGAGTTCCTGTCCGGAGCCGGTTCTCCTAAACCGGCTTCACCGGCGTCTTTTGAGCAGGGAGAGGGGGCGGCCAGTAGTGGTGGCTTTGTGGCGCTTAATCTGAGCTCTGGGAGGCAGGACATTGACTCGAGGGAGTGGGTAATGGTGGAGCGACCCAGTGGCTCCCCCGGAGCCAAAGCCACGGCAAGCCCATCGGAGGAGGATGAGGAGCCGGAGGTGCTCCAACCGGAGGAAGCATCTCCCGGATGGGAAAAGAGAAGCCCGACCCCTAACTCTGGCAGAGCCAAGCAAGAAAGCGCGGCTTCCTCCAAAGGAAGCGTAAAAGTGGACAAGTTGGAGCTCAGTGTGGGCCCCGCGGGGGCTCTGCCTCCTATTACCCCAACCAGTCCAGCTGAAGCTCTGGCTGAGGGAATCCTGACTCAGGTAAGGCCCTTCACGGGAAGGCCGCTTCACAACATGCCAAACATGATGATGACTGTAGTCAGCATTTTTACAAGGATAAAAAGCTGCACAGAGTCAGAGTTCTAGGTCTAGAACTTCGATGCTTTTATCATACAACAATCAGTGTCCCACCAGCTGCATCTTGCCGTAGTCTGAAGGTAAATGTTACCGCTTTGTGTCTGCTTGCTCTTTCACCTGTGTACATATTTAGAAACAGATACAACTCAGCCTGAGTGCTTCAATCAGATCAGAGCATGGGAAAAAAAAAGAAAAGAAAAAAAGAGAGAGCTTATGATTTTAACCTTCGGTTTCGTTTGGAGTAGTTGTGCGCAGCTTTACTTTGGTCGCAGTATTTGTTTGTTTGTTTGTTTTTTTTCTCTATTTTGCTTCACAAATTAATTTCCAAAGGCTTTTTTTATTTTTCTAAGTTAAATATTTTTGCTGTTTTGCTATTCATATTCTCGCAGTAGACAACTTAGTTCAGTGTTACATTTCTTCTCAATCTATAATTCAACTGTGAAAACTTACAGTGCCTTCCAGAAAATACTCACACCCCTTCAATTTGTTTCATATTCTGTCACTTTGCAAACACAAACTTCAAAGCATTTGATTCAGATTTTATGCACTTTATACTGACGATGCTGCCTCATCATTAAATAGTTTGCTTTTTTTAATAATGCAATCTCAGTCTAAATGCAGACGAGGCCAAACATTGGACATCCAAGCCCGTCATCTAAAGGGCGTAACATGGTGGTGGTGGCAGCATCATGCTGTGGGGATGGAATGGATTAAACATATCCTTTATTAGAGTGGGAAAATTAAGGTGTGACAACAGAAACATGAGACATAAAGCTTCACAGAAAGATAAAAGTATTAAAATATATATACATATATATATACTGTGCCGTTATCAAAAGTAACATGCTCCAATCTAAAGGAATGTGCAACTCAATAGGATCCTTTAAAAAAAGTGCATTAAAAACAACACTATTTACAATATATGAAAATAAAACACAAATGTTCAAATAGGCCTGTGGCAACTAGCAGTAAATCAATTAACTGCATGATAAATTAAAACAAACTTCTTCCATGACTGATTATTTTCCTTGTGTCTTTCTTACCAAAGTCTGAATGACAACAGTTTTGCGTACAGTCTTCAGTATTCATTTTATTTGTTGTTTTGTTTATTCATTTTTGGATAGTTAAAATATCTTCAATTTCCAGCTTTAAATGATTTTTTGAAATTAAAGTCGATTAGTTTTTGAGAGGATGTATTGGCTTTATTACGCCCTTGCCATTATATTTCTTGAAAATGATCTCAAAATAACAGTTATCGTTTATCGCAGTAGAATTAGTTATTGTGACAGGCCTGTATGCATACAGCAGAAATGTTATTTAAAATGAGTTAAATTGACCTGAATCAAAGCATATATATTGACACCACTTAAATTGCTGCTTTGGGGATTTAATACAATAGCAAACATGCCATAATATTTAGATTTTTATTTGTAAAAGAAGGAAAAGAAAACCTTGTAGTTTTGGACAATCATGTAAAATCCTAATAAAATCCATTTAAGTTTACAATTTTAAAGCGAGGCGATGGCTCGGGGTTCAGTGTATGGAGGCCTGAGTCCTTGGCCATTGACCTTTGCCACGTCTTCCCACTCTAGAAAATAACAAAAAAAATGTGACTGTATAGAAATACCTTTGCAAGACACTGTAAGAACTTACTGCCAATTCTCCCCACCTCAAGCAGAACTACCGTCTTTCATTTAAATAAACACAGACCCCTTTTACCTAAAGTTCCTACCTCACCTCCTAAATCCTTTACCAGTTTTGATTAAAGCAACTTCTTGTGGCGCTCCCTGCCAGAGCAGCTCGTCTCTTCCACCTCACACCACTTCCATCTTCACACACCCTCATCAATCTCACAGTCCCTCCTCTCTCCAACCCCCCTCTACCCTCACCTCCCCCGATACCCTCCCCTCTCTTAGTTCCCCACCTCACCTCCGTCTCTACCCGAGGAGGTCTTGGCGCGGACGTCCAGCCCCATCCCGCTGCGCTCTCCCAGCCCTCACACCCTCCTCACCACGCTGTCGGACCCGCTGCACCTGCGCCAGTCAGCGGGCTTGAGGCGCAGCCAGTCCGCCGACCAGCAGCCGCAGCAGCAACGCCCTTCCTCCTCCACCTCCTCCCTCCCTCTGCCAACAAACCCTTCCCCGGGCTCTCGCTCGCCCAGTCGCAGGAAGCTGCCGGCCATCCCTGCCGGTGCCGCCAACGCCAAGTTTCCCTCAGTCATACGTATCACCCGCGCCCAGCTTCAGCAGGTGATGAATCTCCCATCACTGTTCCCGTAGAAACAGACGAGCCTCCATTCCGCTTCCTCTCTCTCTCTCTACACCCGTAGCAACATATTTGTTCTATATATTTTTCATTCTTGGTTTCCGTCTTCTCTTCTGTTGCTGGTTATAGCTGTTTATTTTCCTTGTGTGTTCCTTTGGGCTTGGCTTGTTTGTGCAGCTCTCTCTCTCCCAGATCAATGTAGAGGGGTCATTGTGCAGGCCAGATAGAGCATGGGTTCAGATGTGTCCTTGTCATGTGATTAGTAGGGTGTGTCTATGTCTGACTGTGGCATGCCTGTTGGGGAATGTGGAGTCATGACTACAGGTTGCATGATCTCTTTTGTTTCAGATCGTCTTTGTCCTCTCTATCTTCCTCTTCCTCTCTCTCTCCCTGTATTTGTTCCTCACCCTCTCTTCGCTGAAGCCCCCTGCGAAGTTGCGTGAACGTTTCCTGTCCTTGCCGGTTTAGTACTCACAGCTTGACTGACACTGCCATAGCGCTCGTGTGTTTCGGTCTGATTAATGGGTAGCTATGGTTTTGCATGCTGTTGCTCAACTAATCACCATTTGTTTACCATTTTCTTTTATTAATATCAAATTCCTCTCCGTTCAACACATCTGCATCTGGCTCTTGCTGCGGATCTACAGCACAACTCCACATGTTGTGGTCTACCAGCAACAGACCTTTTTATATTATAAGCAATTTATTCCCATTTTTAGCGTTAGGTTTGGTTGAATAACACCTGTTTTTTGCTTTTTCCCTTCCCCCTCTTCTCTCGTCCTCCTCCCTTCCCCATCCAGCTGACAGCTCAGCGTCCTTCAGGTCTATCCTCGCAGTCGGGATCAGACAGCGCTCCACAGTGCCTCCTGCTGGAGAGGCGTGGTGATGCTGAAGGTGAGACTCAGCAGATCAACTCCCAGCAGGAACATGCGCCCACCCATCCGGGGACGCCGACGGACCCGCTGGCTGAAACGTTGGCGAATGGGGACGCTCACGCCAAAGCTCAAAGCCCCGTGCCAAGCCGCGCGTCTTCTCCTCGCTCCCCCCGCTCCCCCCACTCGCCTCATCAGTTCTCTCCTCGCAGCCCCCTTTTTGCCAACGGCTGCGTCTCTCTGCCTTGTAATGCCCAAGCCGCTGGAGAGCTCTCGAAACACAAAGACCCCAAAAATGACGCCTCCCCGGCCCCATGTGCGATGGAGGCACAGACTAGGGAGGAAGACAGGGGCAATGTGACTCTTACCCCCTCCTGCTCCTCGTCCGCTGCCCCCCGCAAGGACCCCAGCCGCAGGCAAAGTCGCATCCCCGTGCTTGAGCCCTCCAGCCTGCTCGAGCTCCCCCCTCCGGGGTCAGCCAAGGAGAAACTTTTGCAGAAAAAAGCCTGCCACCATGGCCCCGTCCCCTCTCCTACCGCCTCCCCGTCCCTCTCTGATCGCCGCGGCGCCGTAGCCTCCCTCGTCAGGGACCCGCTGTCGTCCGCCTCCGACCGCTCTCAGGACGAGGACTCCCTCGTCGGCTCCCGCTCCGACCGCCAAGGGGACGAGGGTCTGTCTTTGTCCTCCTCCTCCAGCCCCCTCTCTCGGAAGAGCAGGATCCCTCGTCCCGTTCACTCGGCCGCCTCCGCAGAGCAGCTGACCGCCCAGTTCCTGCCGCGCCCGCCCCCGGGGAAGCCACCTTGTCGCACCCAAGTGGAGGGCAGGTAACGCCCGCTTCCACATTTCAGTGGCCCAATGTACACTGCCTTACGAAAGAGATTAGATTGTTTTATTGTGAAGCGGAAGGAAATGTTTTTTTTTGTTGTTTTTTTTACAGTTGCAAAGAGAATACAGCATGCAGTTTTATTGAGCCCCCTTTACTCAAGTACTCCTAAATAAAATATGTGGCTGATTAATTGTATTAATCGTGATTAATCGATTATTGAAAGAATCGTCAACTATTACAGTAATCGATTGATCGTTAACAATACACAAGCCTGTCACAATAACAAATTTTGCTAGACGATCACTTGTCTCAAAAATTATTGTGATAAGCTTTTATATTGTTGTTTTTGAAACCATTTTCAAGTAATATAACGTAATGGCCTAAAAAAGCAAGAACACATTCCCAAAGATAAATAAACCTTCAATTCTAATGAACATTTAAAAACAATAAAAAATACATCCAGGCAGTAATTAACTTAAATATTTACATTTTGCAATTAAGATATATAAAAAAGCCTTTGTACGTAAATATATTTTACCCAGAATTCATCAAATTCTGCAAAAAAATACAACAAATCTATTCATAAGCACATTTTAATGTCCAATTACTAATTGTTTACTCAAGAAAATAATCAATAGATCAGCACAACACTGCATTGATTATAAGTCTTATTATATTGATTATAAGATTATAATTATAAGCTTCAGATACATCCTTTGTTACAAATGATCAAGCATTCACTGAAGGAATGCTGTTATTTCATTTTTGGCAATGAAATATTTATCTTCTTATTTGAAGAAAGGAATTGGAATATTTGCTTATTTGCATTCTTTAATGTATTTCTATTGTTCAATAAAAGAGGCTTAAGTAGTTAAATGAAAAATCTGGAGAAATGCACCATTTATTTTTATCCAATTAATTGATTGTCAGAATGATTGATAAATTATATATCTATATCTATATATATTTCACCGTCTTTATCTTCCCGTGTAGACTCAGGCGCTACCGCATCCGGGCTGTTAGCACCAGCGACTCGAACCTCCTGTCATGCATCGCTCAGCTGATGCATGGCACCCGCGGCTCCCCCCTTCACCACCGCTCCCCGGTGCAGCACGGGGCCTCCAGGATGGGCGTCTGCAGCCTGACCAGCTCCCCGCATCACCACCACCATCACCACCATCACCACCGCAGCTCCAGCGCCTCGCCGCGCAGCTCCTCCTCGCTGCAGCGTTCCGTCAGCTCCTCGCCGTCCCGCCACGAGCACCGCGGCGGAGGCGGCGGAGGCGGCGGGGGCTGCCTGGGCCGGAGCCACTCGCCCCCCAGCTTCTCGGGGTCGCCGCCTCCGCGCCGCTTCTACCTCCACCACCAGGAGACGTGTTGCAGTCGGCAGGCGCGCACGAGCCCGCTCCACCTGTCCCGGGGAAAGGGCTGCAGCCGAGAGGGCAAGTGCTCCAGCAAGCTGAGCAGATAATTTCGCAACCCGATTGTAAACGCCATAGCGAAGGAAGTGAGGATTCCAGTGACGATAGGATAGACGTCAGTTGGAAAATAGGCCTGAGTCTTCCTGTTCAGTCAGTAAAACACCTCGTTCCTCTTTTGTATTATTAGTTCCAGACCTCCTTCTCTTCCAAGCGTTCCCCTCCTCCCGTGTTTGCACACAGGGTTTGTCTGACCTTTCAGATGTTTTGACTACTTGCTAACTTAAATATCAGCTTTCGTTTCAATTTCATCTTTCAAACTGAGCCTCGCAGGTATAACTAGCAAGAAAAAAAAGAGGCTACATGCAGATACTCGTATTACTAAAGCTGTGTCTTTATCATGCTGCAGGTAGTAGTATAACATAGAACAATAGCTACGTTGAGCCTTTATCTTTGACCTATCCTGTACATTGACATACACCAATCAGGCATAACATAACCACCCACAGGTGATGGGGCAACTTTGATTGAGTAGGATAGTAGTAGGGAGCAAGTGAATATTTTCTCCTTAAAGCTGAAAAAAACTGGGGATTTGTGTGAGTTTGACAAGAGCCAAGTTGTTCTGGGTTCAGTATCTCTAAAGCTGCCGTTCTCTTAGGTCGATCCCTGACTGCTGTGGTTGGTATCAATTAAAAGTGGTCCAAAGAGGGAGCAATAGCGGGTCGGCAAAGTTGAGAGTTATAAGCGTCGGGGTGGATCTGTTTGGTCCAACCAAACAAATGAAATACTCCAGCTCGATTGCTTAAGAAAATTGTGCCATTTCTAATAGAAAAGTGTCACAACACGCAGTGCTTCAGAGTTTGTTGCGTATGCGGCTGCATGCAACAACCCCCCTCCACTCCCCTGTTCACTGCTGCACAACAATGGCCAGGTGAGCATCTGGTGAAAGGGACAAAATCACCTTTTCTTTTAGGTCAAATGGAGAACATGTGTAATCTGGGGAATATGGGCCCATGATGGCATTAAAAAAACTGGATGGCACCAGATTAAAAACATAAAAAACTTCTGTGCTAAATAAGTTTCTCTACTGCCTTAATGTGCAGTCAATGGGAAGTTGGCAACCCGTGCTTGCTGCGGAGGGAGGCTGTGTAAGGTGGTTTGTGAGGAACTTCACAAACCACCTTCTTGGAATCTCAAACTTCCTCCATTTTTGATTGGTTGGAGTTTAGCACAGGGTGCCGTTCAAGCAAGAACTGCTGCTGCTTAGAAACACATGCGACTAGGAAACCATGATAGAAGAAGGTAGCCCAGGAGAAGAAGTGTAATGCTTTTGATGATGTTTCGTTGGGTTTCGTCCCTTTCACCAGTTGGCTGTTGTATTATTGTAGACCACGCACGAACATCCTTTCGTGGAAGTGATGATCCCTAGTGGGTTTGGTCTCTTTTAGCAGGACAATGTGCTTTACGTCGGTACAAAATTGTTTCAGGAATGCTGCTAGGTTTTGACTTGGCCTCTAATTCCTCCTGATCTCACTGGAGTCGAGCCATTTTTGGATGTGCCGAAACATTTTTGCAACTTATGGAACCTAGAAGGATCCTGGACACCCTACCACACACCACACCTTCTGGGGGTTTGGTGGAGTCCAAAACCTTGATGGGTCAGAGCTGTTTGGCAGCTGATACCGACCCGCTACCTGGCAGGTGGTTATAACGTTATGCCTGATTAGGTGTTAGTAGCGGTTTAATTCTTTTTTTGTTTGTTTGTTTTTTGTTTTTTTTTAAATGCACTTGGGAATTACAGTGTAGCTGATTCCAACTCAATGAAGAATTTGCCTCGGTTCTGCTTTTGGAGACTGCACGCAGGGTATTATAGTACGTTTTTGCTAAAGTAAGCTATACTTTGTCTAAAGTTGTTTTTTATTGAAGTATTTATTGTAAAGCTTCTTCAGACCTCCTTCCCCAGACGTGTGACCCGTCACATTAGTTTTAAGTGTTTAATCGGAGGGATTGCTCGGTGGCCCTCTATACAATCAGCCGTGTAAAGTGCGTGACATCGCGCACCGTTTTGTGCCTACTGTGATGCTGTGAGGTTAACTTAGGATTTTTAGGACAGAAATAAGTGGATCATGTTTTTTTTTTTTTTCTCAAGTGGTCGCGGTTGACGTAGCCTGAACAGCATAAGGTGCGTTACTGGTGAGTAATGCATGGACGCAGACGTTTCTCTCAGCATGTGCCTTGGCACTTTGGGCAGCTTAAAGATTTACTCTCATGTGTTTGTAATTTGGGAATAAAAGGCCAAAAAGACGTGTGCCAGCACTTAAAATGTTGAACCTTTACATTAATCTTTATTTCTATAACCAAGGTAGCAAGAAGGACATTTTGTAGTTTTTGGACAAAGTAGCTCCTTGGGGGTTAGGGGAGGGAAGGGACAGTTTATCGGTTTCAGGGTTGATGTATATCTTTGTGTCGCTGTTTTTGGCTTTGAACAAAAGCAACCCCCCACCCCCAAAATAAAAAAAAACACAAAACCCTCTGATAATACAGAAAATTGAGGCCATATGAACATTTTACAAAACAAAACAATGCTTTAAACCTCCATGTATCCTGCACTGAAGACCGTTCCTGGCTGCTGTTTTATCAATTTTATCTTAACTCCTCGCTATGCCTCCTCCTTCTGGACCCTTCACTTGTACGATACTGCTAACTTCAGCCTCCTTCACGTTATACCAGCTGCTGAGCAAAAGAGTCGCACAGCGTGTTGCATCAAGTGGTATTCTTCATTTAACCCAATGAGAACATCAGTACCTGAATAAGTCAACAGATTTCGTTCCTTAGACCCTGTGTCTTTGTGCTTCTTGTCCTGATTTGGGTCAATTATGTTGCGGCTTACAGTTCCTTGGAAAAATACTGACACATCTCCAAAAGTTGTACTCGAGTAAGAGCAACACTTCTTAAAAAATAATTTTTACTCAAGTAGAAGTAAAAAGTAGCCGTCCGAGAATTCACTCAATCAAGAGTAAAAAATATATTTTAAATATTTTAAAACCACACCATCAAATGGACTGAAATATAAACTTATGTGGAAGTTTTGGTATTTTAAAAATTAAAATGGAAATGACTCGTACAAATAACATAATTCCAACATAACAAAACCAGACAAAATGAAATTTTTTCCCAAATCAATTTTTTTCTATATAAAACCTATGAAACTTCAACAAAATACTTTAGGTGCGTGTTTGTGTCCAGTGAATTTTTGGTTGAAAGAAGCTTCTTCTCCATTCAGTAAAGTTACTCACAGTAGGTAGAGTATCTATAAAAGTTACACTAATAAGAGAAGAACATACTTCATAATGAAAATGCTCAAGTAAAGATAAAAAGTACAGTGTAGCAAAAATACTCCTAAAAGTTTTTGTTTGTTTGTTTGTTTGTTATTTCAAAATGTTACAGAAGTAAATGCACACGTAGCTTGTTATTACTACCCAAATCTGGTCATGTTACAATCGAAAACTGAAATTTTATTTTATTGAGAGTTTATGTGATACAACAAAATAGTTCATAATTGTGAGGCGAAAGGGTAGAAAGGTTTTTCACAATTTCTACAAAAGTTCAGATTGGACGGAGAGCGACTGAACATACACTTTCAAGTCTTACTACAGATTCCCAATTGAGCTTAGGGCTGGACATTGACTAGGCCATATGATTAGATTTAAATAGTCCATTGTAGCTCTGGTCCATTGTAGTGTCTAGCCTTTTGCAACCTATTCATTGTTTTACCTTCTGGAATGCTCTGGATTTAGTTTTATTAACCCACGACCAATGTCCTGCTAAAAAAAAAAAAAAGTATCTCCACCATCATGATTCACCATGGCAATTGTGCTACAATGGCAGCCATCATTATATAGTGCATTACATTTGGATTTTATGTGACTTTATCTGGCCTGTATTCAAATATCATGTTTTGATATTTATTCTGACACTGCTAAATAAAATCCAGCGTGACTGTCACTCTAAACAACAGTGGAAAGGTTCTACTAGTGTGCATATATTTTTTTGCAAGGCACTGTACATGATGCTGTTTTTAGTACTGCATTCCACTAATCTGATGCACAAAATGGAGGAGATTGTAGTCGTATGAGATCCTGCGTGATTAGATGCTGCTATACATAAGGACAAAGACAATGGTGACATTGCCAAATATTTTTGATGGCTCGAGCTGAGATGCGGCTCGCTCTCAGATGTGAAATGGTCCCGCTTCTTTCGACTCGCGCAGATTAGTCTCACCGAGCAGCTCTGATGACTCATCCCGAAGGCGGACAGCGTTCAGTCAGAACAGCCTTAAATGCCTCTTCCCTGCCCCTCTGTATATATAGCGAGGGATGACTGAGCCTTGTCTGTGCTGGAGATCGTTTCACCACTAGAGCAAAAAACGGAATATTCCTTTCTTCTCTCCTGTCCGTACTGTTCCTCGGAGATCCAGGAATAATAATAATAATTAAAAAAAGGCAAACTTTTGTGTGCAAAACCACCCTGAAGTGTACCTGTATTCCACAAATGAAATAAGAAAAACTTGGGGGGAGCTGGTCAATCTCCATGGCGTATGTTTGTAGTAATTTCTTTTTATTTATTATTTTTTTACATCCAATATGTGAACTGTCCCGCAGACATCAAAGTACCCTCAGCTGTTAAAATTCATTACGCAGACTTTTAATAAATACCTGTAAGATATTCAGTCGTATTTAAATTTAAAAACAAAACAGTGTTGTAAAAAAACCCCAAAAAAACCAATAACTTATATGCTTCAATGAGAGGAAGGAACAGATGCTAAACAATGCTGCTGGTTTTCTATGATAATGAGATTTCGTCATGGTTTTTCTTATTAATGCACAGAAGTGGTGTGTGTAGTCATAGTGTAAGTGTTTCTGTCCAAGTTAGATTTCCTTTGTCACTTTTGAAAGTGACTTGCAGATAGAACGGTGTCGTTTTTGTTGTTGTTTTTTTTTATATTAGTGGTTCCTTCTACACACAGACCAAAAGAGCAAACTTATCTCTGTTCTGGCTTTTGTTTTCTTCTTCGAAAAATGAGGTAAAATAAAAAAACACTGTTCATGCCACATTAGAATACTTGTCAATGACTTAGAAATGCTTGACTTGAATTTATTTATTTTGACATTAGCTTCAACTTTATTTTAAATTCAAAAATCATGATTTTTTTTTATGTTTAATATTTTTTTATTTGCTGTAGCATATGTCATTGTTTTTGAAATGTCACTGTACAGCTTCAAGGAAGGAATGTAACAAGTGGGATTTTTGCATTGTATATACCTGTAATTATTTATGTTTGATATTTTATTTGTATCATATAAATGCTTTGTACAGTGTTTCTTTAATTTTGTTTTTATTTTAGAATTATTTTGTATTTTATTTTTATAAACTGGTTATGAATAAAATACTCATTCCGCATGCAGACAGAACTGTTTGACATATTCTTGTTTAGAATTCTTGGCGCTAGATGAAGAAATAATTTATACGACCCTGCTCATGCTGTGCAAAATGTAAATAAAAACCTTACAGTAAACCATTGGACCCGATGTTAAATTACAGTGGTAGTTTTTTTTTAAAATCACCTATAAGCTAAGGAAATCTCAAAACACTTCATCTTAACATATGCAATCACATTAAACTGTCCAGTCCAGTTCATCCTATTAGAGTTCAACCCAATACAGTCAGATTCACAGTTACATGCAAATAATACACCACAATCTGAATCAATAGACTGTGAAATTCGACTGAGCAGAAAAAGGAAACAGATTGAATGAACCTTTCGTTTTGCAGCAGTACATCAAGCGAGAACTGCGCGACCCTGATCAGAACCAGGCCTGGGATGGGCCCATAATGCATTTTTAAAAAGTTTAAAACTAAAAACGTTTTTCTCTTTAAACGAATGTAAACATTTGGTATTTCATTCTGAAAAACAAAATGTATAAAAATAAAGTAAACTTTTAAAAATATTTTTCGTTTCAATTATTTTGTAAAATAACCATGTTTGACTTCTGTTTTTGTTAGTTTTAGGGTTTTGCAGCCTTACAAGCAGTTATTCTGTCGCTACCTCGAAACTACGGAAGCCCATTTCAGTGTAATCGAGCTTTGCTTGGCATAGTAGGGTCTAAAGCATAGAAATAGAACTCTAGACGGTACACGAATCATACGTCAGCGTTGTCGCCATTTTGTAAACAAACAAAGAATAAAAATTATCCATCCATCCATTTTCTTACACCCTTGTCGGGGTCAGGAGGGGTGCAGGTGCCTATCTCCAGCTAGCGTTCCGGGCGAGAGGCGGGGTCACCCTGGACAGGTCGCCAGTCTGTCGTAGGGCAACACACACATTCACACCTAGAGAATTTAGACAGACCAATTAACCTAACAGTCATATTTTTGGACTGTGGGAGGAAACTGGAGTACCCGGAGAAACCCCACGCATGCACAGGGAGAACATGCAGGCTCCATGCAGGGGGACCCGGGCCGGGAATTGAACCCAGAACCTTCTTGCTGCAAGGCAACAGCTCTACCAACTGCGCCACTGTGCAGCCCCAAAGAATAAAAATCAATCTGGATTAATATCATGAAATTTCTGTATTTCTTTTATTCGCAAAACCTTGTTTTAATTCAGTTATTCCTCTCAAATATAAATTTGCCTATCACAACATGGCGGCCCTACTCACGTATCACAACAAACCCAGTGCAGCGTCTACTCTTATACGTCTACGGCTGTCGAGCCTCTACTTTGACAGTACGCCTGCGCGCACGACGACCCCGCCTCCTTCTTGTGTCCCTCAGCCGCGCAGTCCAGAATGGCGGCTCTTTTGGAATCTGTTTTGTTGCGGAAAGTGGACGTGGATAAGGTTGTTGACTGGCTGAAAAGCGTTCAGGTAGGTCTGAAACAGCTAATACCTGCCTCGTAGTAACGCTGGCTTCGCTTACGTCCTAACATGGGGCGCTGTATGAGATGTCACAGCCCGCAAGTTATTGTAAACAAAACTTTTAGCTGCGGTGCTAGCTAGTCTCAATAGCTTTGGTGCGGATGTTCTCTTCTTCCATTTGCTTCAAAGAAACTCTTCACAGTAAGACGACGCGAATCCTACCCGCTCCTCTCGGTATTTCTCTATTTACTTGTGAATAGGGGCAAACACGAAAGTAAACAAATTTTAGCGGGGGTGTCGCGAGCTAGGTCAGGTAAAGTTGTCTACAGTTAGTTTCGTCTTTGTCTCTCGTCAACAGGAGGGTGAAAAGCTGTCGTTCAGTGAACCTCAGCTGGCCATTCAGAAACAAGAGTTTGTCCCTTTCCTCTTAAACTTCCTGCGAGAGCAGAGCAGCGATGCTCTTACTAATGGTCCTGCAACACCAGCCAAGACCCCCAGCCGCCCCAGACCCCCCGCACAGACTCAAGGCTTCTCTGACAAGACATCGTGCAGGTCTGCAGGGAGTGGACTTGGATCTCGCGGTGCCAGTCGCGTGCAGCTGTTCTCTCCCGCTGCCTCCGCGTCACCTGGAAATGAGTCGGACGCTGTCGGTCAGTCAGGAGTGGGTGGAGTCAGTGCCTTCTGCAGCCCCCCCTGGTCTACAGGGTGGAGTCCTGCCTCAAGACCGTCGGGCTCTGAGCGCAAGCATGCCCAGAAAGTTTGCCTCGGTGACTACATGGTTTCTTCCCCGGAGTTGCAGAGCAGCACCAGCTCCCAGACACACAAAGGGCGCAAGAAGAGTGCTGGCAGCACGCCGGTCGGAGGCCAAACAAGACACGGAGGCGGGCGTGGAGGCCCTCAGAGCGACGAGGCTGGTGGGAGGCGATCAGCAAGAGGCGGAGGAGGACATGGCAGGATGAGCGAGCAGGTTTCACCTTCAACTCCAGCTCATCTCAACTTCAACAACTTGGAAGACTTCCCTCCGGTCGGATCGTGTCCCGTTTCCTCCGGGTGAGTTCCAACACTTCTCCCGAAAACTTAAAACCAATCGTTTAGGTTTGAATATGTCTCACAGCTTCTGTTACCTTTCCAGGACGTCCAAGCCGTCCAGAAGAATAAACCCGACGCCGGTCAGCGAAGACCGGCCCCACTCTAAACCAAAGACGTGTTTCACATCCACACCTCTCCAGAAGGCTTCCAGCCCTCCACTGGGAGTGGAGCCGCTTGAGGGATTGACAGCAGTAGGGAGTCCTATGAGCCTGAAGGAGGAGAGAGAATTACTCAAAAAGGAAAAGTAAGCTCACGAGGTTTTCAAATGCAAAAGATAAAGTAGGCATGTTTTGTTCCTTTGACATCTGACCATCCTATTGTAATAGTACTGCAAAAGTTGGCACACCATGTTTCCTATTTCGTCTTATTATAACTGCAGACTTCTGTTTTTATTGGTATTTTATATGCATATTTATTCAACCAACGTTTTTATGTTTGATTAGATGCTAAGAGAAACTTGCATCTTTTTCCATCCACATTCATTTCATTAGTCTATAACATAGAATCTTAATAAAATGCTAAATTTGTGGTTGCAACATGACAAAATATGAAGAAGTTCAAGTTGTAGGAGTTGTAAGGCAATGTATTTATAAGCTATGACTCGTTAAGTGCCATTTTGTTGAAATGGTTTTGGTTGTAGGACAAAACTTGCCCAGCAGGCCGCCTCCCTCTCTCCCTTCTCTCTGGATCCCTGTACTCCAACCAAGACAGGAACTGGGACAGAATCCAAAGTGACCCCTGACCCCCAGACGACGTGTCCTGAACCATCCAAAGTCACCTTCTCCTCAGACCTGGATGTTTTGGCTGAGCTGTACTGCACCTGCATTTCAGGTAAATGACCACAGGGTGGTGCTAATGAGCTAAGCATTCGGATTGGTCCTGCTGGAAAATTTTCTCTGCATTATTTATTATTAAGCATTATACTGGTGTTTTCAAAGGAAATGTAGCTTAACTGATTAAAAGGAATCAAAGTAAGTTGACCAATGCTAAGAATGCTGTTATGGAAGATAAAACAAATAGAAGTTTTTAAATGTTTTTTTTTTAATGTCCTCACAGAAAACCTCGTGCCAAACGTTTACCTGGAGCTTTTCTTTGTGATGCAGTTGTTAACATCCCGGTCTCTTCACACACATAACGATGAAGAACAGTTGAGTTTGTGTTCTGTAAATTCAGGTGAGAACTAGACCTATTGACACAGAGATTAACCAAATGTTGAATGTTTGAAAAATTATTAAACAATTATAAATTTTTTTTTTGTTGTTTTTGTTTTTGAAGATGTCCTGGAAAGATGCTACCTGAGACAAGTACACAATTGTGTGTACTTTGCGGTGAAAGTTTTGGAGAATCAATTTCAGTGAGTGTTTATTTTTGTTTTTCAATGTGTTATTATCTACTTACGTCTTTACATCACGAATATCTATCAAGACTGATTCACGTCTAAGTACAGAGCTTTGAAATGTTTGCTTTTTTTTTCCTATTTAATTTCTACAGGTTGGTCGCTCATTTGGACAAGTGCACCTTACGTCTGCTGGCAGAGAACGAACGGGTCGCCTCTTTCTCTCCAGATCTTAAAGACCGCCTCTCTCAGGCTCAGAACAGAAGCACAGCCAAGGTGGTCATATTAAATTGTATCCTTAAGATTCAGCGCTGTTTCACCCACGTGTAAATAATACAAACGGGACTCTTTTTGTTGTATAAATATGTTTTCCATTCAGGACTGTTTTTATAAAGTGGTGGGATTCTGATCCTGTGCTTAAGACGAGCAGATTTCCAAACCTAATAAAGGGGTGTGGGGGGAAACGGAGAGAAAATATTTAAAGAAAATAAGATTGTTTTTGGCGAATGGTCTTAGAGTGAAATATGTCCAACGAGCATATCTCAAAGCTGGAAGATTTTAATTATGTCATACTTTGTGTGTCTGTTCCAGCTCTCTCCCTCAGCGTCAACCTTCATCCACTCAGTCCCGTTCCAGCCTGCTACTGACAATCGCTCCAATTTCGGAAGCGACAAGGCCTTCCACACCTTTAAGAAACAGAGGTACATCCCAACTTTTTTTTTTTTAAATAATGTTTTCAGTTATTTTGTAAGCCCAGTTTAAAATGCCCAGACTCTGCAGATCCAACATTTTTCCTTCCTCTCAGAGATGTTTTTTACGAAGCGCTTCGAGAATGGGAGGACCTTCATAAGGAGCCGGGCTGGAACTTTGATGCCGCACTTGGAACCAAAATCAGGCAAGTTCAGTCACTTATTTGGTTCTTTATGGTCTTTCAGTGACTCAAATCTAATTATTATGAATGTCTTCATCTGTTTTTTTTTTGTTTTTGTTTTTTTTTGTCTGGTCCCTGCTACCAGTCAGTCAGTAAGGCATTTAGACAAATAACTTGTATATATGTCAAAACTCAGTAGATTTAAAATCCAATAAAATAACATTCTGCATTTCATCGTTATTACATCCTACTAAGCTGACACACCAATGATATTCTGAGTACACTTGTATCTCTCTTTCTAAGTGCTAAGCTAATGACTATAGCATGTTTTCTTTCGGTTTTGATTAGCCTTGTTGATGTGGCTAGCTTTTAATACAATTTTGTAAGCCATACACATGAAAAAAGCCGTTATATTTTTAATTTATCTGCACAACTTGCAGAAAATCGGACCGCGTAGCAGCCACGGGTACCAGGAGTTGAGTTTAGTCCACAAACTCAACTCTGTCACCATTATCAGGCTTTAAAAATCACATTCAATGATAACGATGTCTCCGCTTCTTCTTTAGAGGAATGATGAGCCAACTGACTTCTGCCGGAAATCACTCTCACTTTGCTCGTCTGTTTTTGAAACAGCTTGTTCAGGTAGGACCGACGCCTCATAAAAAACTTTTTAGTTGTCTTCCACCTCATCTTGTTTCTAGCTTACTTTCTACGGCGCCACTAAGCTCTTAAATCTGTCCCTATCGCAGATGTGCAAAGGCCCCCGTACGAGCACCCTGTCAGTAGATACGACCGACGCTGACCTGCTGGGCATGCTGGGAGCCGACAGTCTGGGTCGTCTCAAGCGCCTGGAGGAGCGTCTCATTCAGCCTCACAGAGTGGTCGGCCCCTGTCCTCCTCCGTCCTTTCCTGGTCACCAGGAGTTCTTCAGGGACTTCATACAGACGGCCAGCTGGTGAGGAAGCAAACACCACGGTCAATTAAAAAAAATAAACGACAACAAAAACAACCCTAGCAGATTTCACATTAAAAGATAACTCCAAGACGATTAGGCCTGTATGGAATAATGGGTGAATGAATAAAAAAAAAAACACAAAAAACCCCCCACGACAAATTACAAAACATTAGGTTTTAAGTCTTTACTCCTGTTTTTGTTACATTTGAATTGTAATGATGGTCAAATTCGACTAAGATAACAAAATAATAATGCATTTTTTCCCCTAATTGCCTGTCTTGGCTCTCAGCTGCCAGATGAACCAGCACCTCCAGGACAGCCTGTGCCAGCAGCTCCTCCATCTGGACGAGGTGTCCATCCTGCGTCCGTCTGCGTCCGTTGGGGAGGGAGAGGAGGAAGAGGACGGCGATATGGAGCAACAGGTACTCCATTCACAAGCTTTCTTTTACAAACACGTAGTGCTTCTTGCAGAATGTTCCCACCCTGCACTCGGCTCTCTTTTCAGGATGAGAAGCAGCGCTTTTCCTCTGTGCTGCTCCTCGCTCGTCTTCTGGCAAAGTTCCTGGGATTCATCTCCTTCCTCCCGTACCAAACATCGGAGAAACCCTCCAGAGAAATACAGGAAGCATCTGTAGCCCTACGCAGCAAGGTCGTAAAAATCATGCCTGTAATTTTCAACATTTCAACTTTTTTTGTTTGCCTCCTTTAAGTAGTTTTAACTCAAATGTTTACCTTTTGTTTTCTGTTGCTATGGATGTCAGGGGAGAATGAACATATTTTCCCTCCACAGAGTGTTCAGGTGCTGGATGTTTGTGCTGTGTTGAGTAACAGCGTGAGGAGGCGGCGCACCATTTTGACCGTGCCCTGGCTGGTGGAGTTCCTCTCCATGTTGGACTTCATCGGGCCTTTGCTTCTCTGCTACAGGGTGGCTCTGGGGACACTGCTTCTGCTGTACAGGTCTGATTCTCCTCATGTTTAAGTGGTTTTTGTGGACCAATTAAAAGGATGCCCTCAATAAAAAATGGGCTGTTAAAGGTTTTTGACTGTTAAAGCACGGATCTACAGTGATTTTTATTTATTTATTTTTTCATTATTTGCAGAAAAATAACCAGAATTTCTGAAAACAGTGAGTTTCTTTATATCAAAACGGCATCATAAGTGGTTGCTTTGGTTTTCTAGTTTTTAACAGAACCCACAGATTTTCTTTTATCTTTAAATAATTTAAAAAAGGGAGAATATTTGTTACCTAACCCTTAGATCAGGCTTGTTAAATGGGACTCGTGGGTCTGATTTAGATAGCAGTCGTCACGTGACATTCTGCTTCGCTCCTAATGAAATTATCACAGATCACAAGCTTTAATTTAAACGCACTGAATCTAATTGAGGATAATCCACTCTGGATTTTACTGCTGTAAACATGTCAGATTTTGACATTCAGAGGTTTTTAGTGGTTCCAGATGCCAAAAATAAGCTGTGAAATATTCCTTCACCTCACTGCTGAACTGGAAGTAATCTTCAGCACTGTAATGTGTTGCTTCATGACATGTGATAATGCCTAATGTTATGAAAATCTAAAAAAAAAAAAAATTGAGTCTGGAAAAAAATTGAAACTGAAAACTTGAATTCTGTTTTTTTGTTTTTTCGCTTGTAGGCGGCTGCAGCTGAACCGACACGAAGAAATGTGTTACCTAAACAAGTTGCTGCTGGTGTCGGTGTTGGGATGGCTCTTCCAGGTGAGCTGCAACATGCTTCACCACAAAAGAGCATGTTTGTGATTCCGAAAGGTTTCCACGTAATCTGGAACGGCATGAAATTCGGTTTTGGGTGTGTTCCAGATTTAGATAACTGTGCAAAGAGAAAACGGTGCAGGTAAATGTTGTCGGTGTGCTCAAACTTATTCTCCATCAGTTTGCCTTTACATCCAGGAGAGCTAAAAAAAAGCTACATGAAACAAATTAGCTTACTGACTAAAGGATTTTTTTTTTAAATCATAAATGAAAGAAAAACAATTTTATTCTTGTTTTTTAGGTTTAAAATGTAAGAAAAATCAAAACGGGAATGTGTAAGACTCCCTTGAAAACTACATCCAAAACGCACATACTTTGCATTTAAAAGACTAAAATGTTACTTTATTAATAATATATTTATACATTCCTTAAACTAGTCTTGGCACACATGGCTCTGGAGTTATTAATGGTTGAAAAGAATATATCCTTTCCCTGCACAAGTTTATTGAAAACTTTCTTTCTTTTTTGGCAATTTTCTTGCAATCCCTCTTTTTCTCTTTTTTTCCTGCTGAATAATTCGGTTAAACTTTCGCCTCTAACTTGTGTAGATCCCAGTGATTCCTGAGGACATTTTCTTCACCAGTGAGTTTACTTCGCTAGTCAAGGACGAGGGCAGCGCTACAGGTTCTGCTGGACTTGTGAGGAGAGATTTAATTAAGCTTTTATCCAAAATAACAACAACAAAACAAAGTTCACGGTCGTGTTTAAATGGTTACTTTTAATTTTATTTCACAGGACTGCATTCCGCTGGTCGATCAGCAACTTCTTTATACATGTTGTCCATTTCTTGGTAAGTGCAAGTGTGCAGGTCACTCTTAATAGAGCATTCATGCAAATAAGCTATTTGTATTCAACCCCTTTTTACTGTGATACCCCAAAGTAAAATCCAGTGAAATCAACCAAGAAGCTGCATGTTTTCCTTTTCCTTCGGTTCTAAGTAATGAAATAATAAGGGAAAGCTCCCCTCCTTTTTCGCAGCAACTTTTAATAGAATAAAGAGGAATTTGGAGTTGAATTTGGTCCCGAAGTGAGCCGAGGGAGCGTAACATCCCAACATTACAGGAGTGGATTAATGTTCTGCCTTGTTTCTGCCTGTTCAGGTGAGTTTCGTAAGCTCCTGGCAGCTTTCGTGTCGGGCAGCGCGGCCAAGAGCGGAGGAATTATCCGCAAGATTACCCCCACTTCTGCCGAGCTCAAGGGCACGCCGACCGCCAACCGATCGCAGCAGAAACTGCAGGTGAATCAGCTGCAAAGGAAATTCTGTGCATGCACATTTAAAAAAAAATTGCTTCTGAGTGTTTGAACGAAATGCGTGGATGTGACAGGTGGACCTGGAGCAGGCCTTCTTCCACAACCAGCCTCCGTCGCTGCGCCGCACAGTGGAGTTTGTGGCCGAGAGGGTCGGATCCAACGCTGTCAAGCACATAAAGTTAGTATTGCTGCGAGGGAAAGAGGAGAATTTGGTCCGATAGATATTCAATGTCAGTGAAGTCGTTAGACGCCAGAGTCAGTTTAACTTTGACGATCCTTTATTTTGCTCTGACACGTCCTCCGGCACATCATCATCGTCATTTCCAATCGGGATCGACTGAATTTAGCGATTAATCGACCCGTGAATGTGGTTCGTTGCCTACCTAAGAGGCTAAAGAGCGCTCATCTGTCTCTAACATCACCGGCACTTACAGGCTGCCCTCGTTTCTGAACGTGTTTCCTGTTTTAACTGTAGATTTAAAAAAATAAATAAATTATGTTTTTCCTGTATTTTGCTTATGTTTCACAGGGCTACATTAGTGCAAGAGTTGGTTCAGAGGGGAGAGAAGATGCTGAGAGACGGACTGCAGTCGTCAAACGCAAATTCTTCGAAGCTCAACGACTCCATATGTGCTCAGCTGTGTGATGTTGGCTTGGAGGCTCTTGCAAAAGCCACCAGGTACAGCGGCGCATTTTACTGAGTGGGGCTGGACGCTGATGCTTGATCGTGTTTCTGTAATTAGTGTCAGAACTCTTGTTAAAGTGGCAGGTTTTTGTGATGTAAACTATAAAACTATAAGTCTGCACAGCCTTAAACTGTGTTTTTATTGAGTTATTGTTCAGATTTTGTTTTTGTTATTGGTAGATTACAACCAGTACCGACCAGAAACTAGTCTCTAACTTATCTTTTTAAAGGTGTTAAGGAAACATACAGTTTCTGTTTTTTTCTGTCTGAAAAAAGTGAGGATATTTTTATCCTTTGCAACTTCTCTGAAAGCAATTCGCTTCGGTTAAAGGATGCAAATATCAGCTTCAGTTTCATTTAATGTTTTTATCTCCACGCCACCAACTGTTGCAAAAACAGGAGACTCTGGAGCTCAACTGCAGTATTTTTTGTTGCATCGCTGGCATCATGTATGTGTGATTATTCGTTTCCATTTTTGTTTTGTTTTTTAAATACAGATTTTGCGATGATAAGAGCCCCGACGCCATACGTATACTCCTCCCTGTTGAAACCACGGCACCGGTAATTGCTGAAATTTTTTTTTGTATTTTTTTCTCCAAATTTTGAAAGTGGAAAAAAAAAATTGAAACGGTACACAGCATGTTTTATTCACATGGATGGATGAACGTTTGGTAGTTTTCAATGTTTGTGAACGCCCTAACACTGACAGGTCCTGAGTACGTCTGAAAACATCACCAAACGCCTGGCTGCCGAGAAAGCCTGCAGCTGGCTTTCTGCCAACATTACAGGTAACGGCTCAGTTAAAATGCGGTGCAGATTGTAGCGTTCTGCATATCTGTGTCCACATCCACTTTTATAAAAACATTTTTTTTTTTAAATTAGTGAAATCTCTGGACATCTATTTTACATCAAAACTGGTTGGATTTCCCAATTAAAATCCAACCCTCCCCTCGTTTTTTCTTTTTCTTTTTAAAGCACTAATCAGGCGGGAGTGGAAGAGCAGGTATGACCGTGTGAAAAAGGCTCTGGGCGGTCCAGTGGCTCCGGACTCTGTGGACACAGACAGCGCTGTGGTTGAGCTGGTCAGGCAGGGCCAGATGAATACTCCCAGGAAGAAACAAGAGAGAGCGATGTCCTGCCCTCCGCTTTGTAAACACAACGCTTCCCTCCCCTCAGATGTCCTCATCGAGATTAAGGTGAGTCTTTTGTCTTTCCGCATGACGCTCCATGGCTGCTTCTCAAAAGTATTTACACCCCAAGACGCAAATTTGTTCCTTTTGTCATGATACGACAACTAACTTTGTTGGTTGTTTGTTGGGATTTCACGTGGCGGATCAAGTCACTTGATCCGCCAGTGGCTCCGGACTGGCTCCTGGAAATAACTTGGAGCTGAATCGATTGTTAATCGAATTAATCGTGATGAATCATTTATTGAAATAATCGTCAACTAGTTTTGTAATCAATTAATCGTTAACTGGAGTATATAGATAAAAAAGAAAAATAAAATTGCTGAAAGAACATGTTCAGAGCAGTAATTAAGCCAAAATTGTACAAAAGTATATACATTTTGCATCTAAAATAAAATAAAAACTTTGTCTGTAAATGTGTTCTACCCAAAACTCCTGAAGTGCTGCAGTTTTAACTTTAACCAGTTCAAATTATGTAATAAAAAATAAAAATAAAGTTTTCTATTATACATCTTTTGCTGTCCAATTAGTAATCGGTAATCCAAAATATACATATTAGCATAAAAGTATTGTTAAAAATGTTCTGTTTTTGCTGCAGATGCATGTTTTGCGGTAAATTATGGGGAGTACATTAAAAGTATGCCATTTTTCATTTTAGGCAATAAAATGTTTTCTTTTTTTATTTAAAACAGCAGCTGAATTATTTGCATTTTCAATGTATTTTTAACATTGCATTAAAAATAGAATATTTGCAGAAAGTGACACTTTTTTAATCTGATTAATCATCAGAATAATCGGGAGGTCAATCAATTAATTGATGACTAAAATACCTGCCTAAAAACACTGATTGATTACTTGCTTTAAACCTTGAAACATCACCAAATTTTGACCTTTTTATCTTTATTAAGACCCGTTGTGTGTGCGGCTTGTTTGACTCTGATTTAAAAATGAAAATCCGGCAGTCACCCGGAGCTTGTTCCCGATTCAGGAGATGCTGAGCATCGCGGCGGGACCCAGAACGGACGAGGAGCTGCCGACCGGCCCGCAGCTCACAGCACTTCTTCAAAGAGTGACAAACACATTAGAGTGCAGAAAGGTAGAGGAGAAACAAACGCGTAACCAAAACAACCGTGCTGTACAAAGACCCTCACTCGTTTTTTTCTTTTCTTTCCACTTTTCTCGACTCAGTTCCTAACGGCCGTGTCGGAGCAGATGCTTCAGAACTGTACCGTGCTGCTCGCCTGCAAACTGGGTGAGAGATTTGAAGCAGTAACCGAAGGGGGTTTTATCGTGGAGGCATAATCTGCACTGCGTAACATATTTCTGCGTTTGCTGCTGTTTGTGTGCGCTTAGTGTCTGGAGAGCTGCCGTTGCGTTCTTCGTCACGGCGTGGCGGGGTCGCTGTGGATCCCGGCGCCGGGTCGGAGCCCTCGGTGTCAGACGTTCTGGAGCAGCTTGCTGAGCTGTGGGAGAGAGGCTGCTGCTCCTCTGCCCCGCTCCATCAGCTCTTCACCCCGCTCACAGTGGCCGCTGTGCTGAAGGCCAGCGACACAGAGGTATGTTAGACACTGATTTATACGCTCCGTACTCGTATCTTTTTTTTTTTTTTTAAAGCTGTTTCAGAGTGTAACATTTGGCTCTGTTAAAATATTTATGCTGCCTTTAGAGAATTCTTATAACGTAGAGATGTTAAGCTCTTAGCATAGAGTGTTTTGAACAGGTTTAATCAATGAAACCTTTTCAAGAGGCTGAGTGTGTCGTCTATACATACATTCGAACATATTTTTTTAAATAGATATGTAACTCTTCAAACGTCCAGTTGGGACAATTGAATGTCCACAACGTATTCTCAGTGTGGTCAGATAAAATAGGGACACAAGCTTGCTTTCTTACTGATTTTTAATTCAATTAAGTTTTCCTTTTTTTTGCTCTAATGAATGACAGTGCTTTAATTAAACATTGGATCGTTGTCAAATTTTCATTATAAATCCCTGTCCCAAACTCTATCACAGATTCTCCAGCATGTTCCAGTAATTTGTGGGATTTATCATATCTGCCTTAGATTTTTTAGTTGTATTTTTTTTGGAGGTTTGTTAATTGGAAGCTGCGAATGCACTTTGTTTGTCTTTTTAGAAGAAGAACTACCTGTTCCTCGTTAGAAAGCTGGTCGACAAAGGAATATTGAACAAGGAAGAAGTCGAATCGTATTGGAGGAAGCTAACAGACCTGACCTTGCCAGCGGTGAGAGTTCATTGTTTTTTTTTTGGTTTTTATCAAAGATTCCTTTGGAAGCCTTTCTTTCCTATCGATTTTGACCAATTTACGTATTTCTTCATCACTTCTGTCTCTCTCCTGCTTCGTTTCAGGAGCTGATGGAGAACTTCCAGCTGCAGTCGCAGAGCATAAAGCTCTCGCTGCCTCTGGCCGAGATGCAATCGTGCTTAGACATGCTGCAGGTCTCGCACCAGACAATAGAGGGAGCAACCTGACAACAATAATACGCAGTATATTCCACAAACAACTTGTATGCTTTCACCACAGTGTCTTATGTCAAGTCCGTGCATGTTTTCTCCAAAACCGTGATTTTATTTTATTTTTTGTTTCCACTTTAGCTTTTTAACATGTCACCTTATGAAATTATATGCGAAGATTCAAGTAACAAACAGAAATCCCTGAGAGTTTTAATGTCAGTATTGATGAAACGCGCAATTTTTCATTTAAAATTTTAGAAGGGCACCATGAGATAAAGCTTAATCAGACTTTTATGTCTTTGGGACTAATAATAGATCAAGAATAGTAATGGTGAACAAAGATAATTATTTTATCACACAAAAGATTTTTGCAATTTAGATGGTTGTTTAAAAAAAAAAATCTGAACGATGTCAGGTCAAGCTGAAAAGTACAAATATTGCAGGATTTTAAATGCAAATGCAGTTTGAGACAGTAAGTAGCTTAGCACTTTCACGTATTGCCTTTGACCACATAACTCGTGGTTACGAGTTAATTTCATGAATGCATTTACCCGCGTTTGTGATTGCTATTGTTCATGTTGAACGGCCGGCGATGTATTCCGAGAATCTTTTAAACTGAAAGGTTTAATGTTGGCACAGAATGAAAAAATATTAATAAAGATGTATTCCAGTGTGCAGCAGCTGTAATTAGGCGTCTATGCTTTCTTTTTGTTTTCAGTCAGATCTGGAATAAAAAAAATAAAGTTTCATAACTGCTGAGCTTATACACAGACTGAAGTAGTGTGGGATTTGATTTAAGCATTTTAGAGATATGGGAAAAGGAAAATGGGTTATGAGAAAATATTGGCGTTTACTGGCTTTAATCTATCCATCTATGAAACCATCAATTTCTGTCATCCATCCATCATCCACGCATTTCTCCATCCACTCATGTTTTCCTTTCTTTGAATAAATTTATTGTGAATTCTTGTATTTATACTTTTAAGTTATTTTAAAAAAAGAGGACAGAACCCTGGAAATGTAAAGCAGGATAAGTAAATGCTATTGGTATGTCAAATATTAGTGAAGTAGAGACACACACATGCAGCAGCTTAGTTTTTCCACAAATAACTAAGATATTTCCGCCAGATATGCTGTCCAAAACACGCAAAACAGTCAGGATTCAAATCCTAACAGACATCTCATGCAGACTTAAATATGGCTTAGAGGGAGGGGTGTTTAGCAGCATCTCGTCCCTCCCCTTCCATGTCTGTCCCGGAGGAAGTTTCAGTTCTCCGTGGAGAGTTTTGGAGAGACGCGGCGGGCGGTTCGACCTACAGCGGGACAGCAACTCAACAGGATGGCTTGAGCTGTGGATTTTCTGGGGTTTTTTTCCGCTCTACCGCCTTTCTCAAACTCATATTTCCACAAAACTCAGTATGGTGACGGGAGGTCCGCTAGTTTTTACCCGCTCCGTCCCAGTCAGCTGCTGAGCTGTGTAGAACCAAGGCGGTTTCATCATGGCAAACGTTAAAGTAGCTGTACGGGTCCGTCCTCTCAATGCCAGGTAGGTTAGCTCATTTATTAATGTTTAAATCACCTACGCCAGATAAATTAGCCTTTTCTAGACTGCTGTGGTTTTCTTCTTCCTCTTTGTGATTAGGTGTAGTGAGTGCTGTCAGAGGTGGAAATTTTGTCAGATGTGGAACATTCCTCATATTATGTATCATTAGTCCCGCCATACTTTTTTCGTGCGTCTCTTCAGTGAACAACTGTTAAGCTAGCTGGTCAGTTGGTGGTAACAAGTGGTACAGATGCCGAGTAATTACCGTGGCTGTCAGTGACTCTGAATT
This sequence comes from Poecilia reticulata, assembly GCF_904066995.2. Taxonomy (NCBI): domain Eukaryota; kingdom Metazoa; phylum Chordata; class Actinopteri; order Cyprinodontiformes; family Poeciliidae; genus Poecilia; species Poecilia reticulata. The sequence goes on from NC_088851.1 coordinate 8,983,772, forward strand.
CACTCATTGTGTTGAATAAGTATGTTTCTGAGTAGAAATATTAGGACTTTAAGGTTATTAAATTGTATACTTTAAACGGTATCAGTGTGAAAATCAATTAGCTCCAAAGCTAATTGATTTTTATATTGACTTAAGCTGTTTTTAATATGGGCAAAATGGCCACCAGGTGGAGGGTTCACGCATAGCTTCTTTAATGGAAGCGATTTATGCTAATTTTCCATTTATTTGAACAAAAATGTCATTCTTACTTTTATCAAAATACTTAATAGTTATATCTAGATAATGAATAGATTTTTTTTGTATAAAAGATGTTAGTGTCCCCTTGAACTATGGAAAAAAAACAAAAAACCTACACTTAAAAATAAAGTTTTTGGTGTGCAGTTGGACTTAAAATTCGTCCACTTAAGGTCTCAGTTAAACTAAGGCCTAAAGTTTTCTTTGCTGTATCAATCAATAGATTTTTTTATTAGGTTTGAATTATACAGCAAACAAATGTCTGAGGCTGTGAAGTGGCTTTGCTCTCCTTTGGACCTTCTTTGACCTTATCAGGAATATTGGTGCAGGATGTTGAATAAAAAAGTTTCTCAGCAATGCATGGAGTTTCTTTGAACTCTTGCAGGATTGCTCTGGCTGTAGGCTGTAGGCCACTACCGTTCCATAACAAAGCATTAATCCTGCAAAGAAAGGGTGAATAATTGTTTGAGTTGGTCATCCTCCTACTTTGCATAACAACGGGATGATCTATAACAAATGTGCAGTGCTCTATAATGCAAATCTGTCCTTCCTGAGTTACTGTATCACTGTGACGTTCTCACTGTTCCCTCTCTGTTTGGAAGGATGTGTATCCTTCCTTTTATATTTTTGCCACTACCACCAGCCTTTAGCTGCATTTCTCATTCATAAGTGTGTCACTCATTGTTTTAGCTGACCAGTAGGAAGCAGTGGATGCCCCCCTGGGAATACGGGCAGCATCGATCTCACATCCACGAAAAACATGGCATCTTGATTTCTCGTTTGTATCAAAGCAGACTTTTTTTTTTTCTTTTTCTTTCTTTTCTTTTTTACAGTTTAATGTTTTCCACTCAAAGAGTTCCTCCCCTCCACGCTGTTTAGAGCATGACATTCAAGGTTGGCGGTTTTGGGTTGGGCCTCTGCTGGAGTTAGCAAAATGAGTTCCACGTGCTGAAGCACAAGGAGAAAGCTACCTCCTGGTCTGACCCGGCCTCCCCCACCCCGACCGACCGATTGACCGACAACGGAGTGTTTGCACCGCAGCCGTCATCGCTCCTAGAGATACGAGTTCTCTCAGCTTCGTATTGCATTTGGTTTCCTTTGTGTTGCATCAGTCCAGCTGCTGAAGCACACACAGCTGGGATGATACACACGCGCACGCACGCACTGGTTCGGAGTGTGTTTCTTCAACTTTGTTTAAACGACTCAAAGCTGCCTCGCCAGTGAAAGTCTCTGAAGAGCACGGGGGTCTGTTTTCATTTGAATTTGAGACTGGTCAGTCGGACTCTTGTTTGACGATTTCATGGATCACACACACACAAAGATTCATTGTGTTTGCTGTCATGTGGCGACCCAAGTGAGGGGGAACTCGCCTAAATGTATCTGGACACCCTCTCTGTTATGGGAATCTCAGTAAAAAAAAGGGAGAAATTTAAACTGATTTAAAAATAGTAAATCTAGTAACAATAAAGTATGAGCCTACGGTGAGATGTTCTTGTCCCTTCGTCCGGTTTGTAGCTAGAATTGGGAGATGCTGATCCCAGCAGTTCCATTTAAACATATCCAACTTCTAGTTCTAATTTGACAAAAAAGGGTAATAGTTAATGGCCTGGCTTCATTTTCTCTCCATTCTAATCAATCTTTCCACTTTCATCAGCATTCATCGCACCTAAATTGCCTCCAGTTGTTTACGGTTTCGTCTCGTCCACAGGGAGAGCGCTGACGGAGGAAAGCTAGCCGTTCAGGTGGACGATAAATTAGTCCAGATCCGAAATGTGAAGGTGAGTGTTTCTGCAAGAGACGCCTTTTTCAGATCCAGCTTCAGCTTGGAATTTCTTTGTCGATAATTTGGATCAGATTTGTTTCTGAGCCGCGAACGCAGAGGGAGTCGATTGCAACAGGATGTTTACAGCCTTGGATCAGCGTCTTCCTGCTCGACGTCGCTGGTGTTTATAGTTCATTTTGAGCTTGTGCCGACACATTTAGACTAGCTTCCTGTCAACCGTGTGCGGTCTGGAGCAGCCGCAAGCGTTATTGTTAATTAGGTGATTTAATGTAGAATCTGACTAATTAATCCACTTGTAACAAAAAAAACAAGTTAATTTTATAGTAATTTAAATGCGGCATATGTTTTATTAAACTTCTACTAGAGTCAGTAATTACACGAGCTGCTCCGCCTTGTCACAATATCTGCTCAAGTGTCAAAATGATAAAACTGCTACACATTTTCACAGCTAAAACTACCTTGGTGCTTGGTAAGCATGCGTCACTTTACCTCTTTCCTTCAAGACAACCTTTTTTTTGTTTACATTTCCATTTCTAAGCACAGATTTCTGTGTAGGGGGTTGGGTGTGGGAGTAGAAGTCTGCTGTAAATGATGTGACAAGAGACAAACCACATATGGCCTCCCTTCACCATGGAAAGAAGAAAAAAAAAATCCAAACTCCAAGCCTTTAGAGGGTCTCCTGGGAGTAATTATTTATGGAAAGGGGGGCAGTTTTGAAGGATCTGAGGCGGAATAAAGCACAGATGACTTTTTACAGGGACTACTATAGAGAGCAAGAGATACAGGCTATAAAAAGTAATTGACTTTGACTTGAATAAAACAAGAAGGACTTAAAAAAAGAAAGGGAGGGTTGGACAACTTTTCAGTTGTAACTTTGAGGCTTGCTCAGGATAGTTGACGTTGGCTGCTGTTCCTCTCGACTCTTCCCTCTCGCTACATGTATCCCTTGTCAGATTTCCTAAAAGCACAGAAAGGCTAAGTGGTCAATCTTTTTAGGCAAGACTGATAAAACCAGTACTGTGAGTTTGGCTCTGCCTTAAGTCGAAGTCATTAGAAGAGAATCTGCTTCGATGATAAAGTCACAGCTCTGTCCAGGGTCTTCTACAGCCTTGTTTACTCTTCCTCAAAGTACTTTACTTGAAAATAATACTCCCACTTTCATTTAATTTATTAGTTTTAGAAGGTATCCTTCAACTCGACGTTTGTATTTTCTTGTTATTGTGATTCCTTTAATAGGTAAATTGCTTTTACTTTTAAATGGTAGGTCAGACAGATCCAATTTATGGAAAGTCTTATTTAAAAAACAAAAGTTAGCTTTGCTGAGTTCCATTTAAAACTCGCACAGTAACCCATTTACTTAAGAGATGACGACAAATACGGTGATGGTACGAAAGGTTTTTGACTTAAACAGTAATGTATCAGCATAACAGGAAACTTTGTCAGTGTTGCCTGTGTTGAAGTGATGTTAACTTGGGTTTGATCAAATAAGTTAAGGAGGCAACCCTGCTGTGTGCCTAAATTATGAATGAAAGTTCTTTAAATTTAAGTACTTGGTCCATAAAATAAGAATTTAACCTAAATTGAATCTTTCTAAACAAATTGTTCCATTTTCTTCGCTGTATGTTTTCTCTACTTTAAGAGAAATGACAAATTCTTGTAAGTTAACAAGAGAAGTAGACAGAAGTTCAAAGAAGGTGGAAAAGAGAGAACCATTACAAAGTTGTTTTAGTATGTATACGTAAATGTTTTGTTTGGTTTTTTTAAATAAACATTTTAAAATTTTTTGGAAAGTGCTATACCTAAAAATTTTAACATACCTCAGAAATGGACATACAACTAAGTTGCAAATACAAAAAATACGGCACAACAGCAAAATAAAACAGTCTAGAGGGCTGAAAAAGACATTTGTTTTTGATAGTTGAACATTTTAGGGGTAATCTATGTTATGGATATTTTACTAAGCAAGTATAGACATGTTATAATGAATCAGGTTATGCAATTAAACTAAGTCGTGTTATATGTGTTAAAAAAATTCAATGTTTTAAAAGCAGCCTAATCAAAAATAATTCAAACTTTTAATAAAACAGGTTACCCTGAAGTACGTTTGACAAGTTAAGTGGATTCAAATCACTACCCAAGTCTTAACGGGAGCAGATTACAAAGCATTTCAATCCGCAGTCATAAAAGTATAGCTTCTCTTTCTGTGTGTTCTCCAACAGTAAACATCATAGATCAAAGTCTTTGATGCCATAAAAGCACTCTTTAGTCCTAGTTTTAACAATCTCATTTATATATTTAACTGGGCAGTTTGGCGGGCTGGGCAGTTTGGCGGGCTGCACAGTGGCGCAGTTGGTAGAGCTGTTGCCTTGCAGCAAGAAGGTTCTGGGTTCGATTCCAGCCTGGGGTCTTTCTGCATGGAGTTTGCATGTTCTCCCTGTGCGTGCGTGGGTTTTCTCCGGGTACTCCGGTTTCCTCCCACAGTCCAAAAACATGACTGTCAGGTTAATTGGCCTCTCCAAATTGCCCCTAGGTGTGAGTGTGTGTGTGCATGGTTGTGTGTCTCTGTGTTGCCCTGCGACAGACTGGCAACCTGTCCAGGGTGACCCCGCCTCTCGCCCAAAACGTTGGCTGGAGATGGGCACCAGCACCCCTCCCGACCCCACTGAGGGAAAAGGGTGCAAGAAAATGGATGGATGGATGGATGGGCGGTTTGGCGAAGATTCATCCTGAGCGATCTGAACAAACTGAACACCACCTAACCTGAGATCAGTGTCCAAGTTGAGCGGTGATTTTTTTTTACAAGCGTCGCTGATGTGCTGGACTGAAGTCAGATTAAAATCCTGCTGCGCTGTTTGTCCTCGGCTCATTATTCACTCATAGTAAGCAGAAAGGTGGGTGAGTGTCAGTGCGCCGAGGCGTATCGGAGACTGCAGGAGTAAGTGCATTGCTAATGAGTGGAAACAGCTTGCTTGCGATTCCACTCTGTAGTTGGCCCATTGACACGACATGTTGTGTTGGGTTTTATCACAGTGATTAATTTTGTTTCTTTTTCCCCCTAGTCCTTGTAACTAAAAATCAGAGACCGCTTTTCTGTGTAAAACCTGTCAATATGCAGTGAAGTAGAGTGCTATGCTGGCTGTTTCTCTTTCTTTCACTTTGTGAATTAATTATTACTTAATTGACCTCTCAACTCTATTTTGACGAGCATAGAGACTGGATTAATTGTGTTGAAGCGATAATTGAATTAATCGTCAACTAATATTGTAATTGATTAATCATCGACTGGGGTGTACAGACTAAATAAAAAAGGTCATTTGCTAAAAATACCATATATTCAGAGCAGTAATAATCCAAAACTGTACAAAATATACATATAAATTTTACATTTAAGACGAAAGCACCATTGTCTATAAATATATTTAAGCCAAAACTCCTCAAGTGACATCGCTTTAGCTTCATCCGGTTCAAATTTACTGAAGGAATGCTATGTTATTGCATTTTAGGCAATAACGTAGCATTAACTTAAAAACGGAATTTAATTGTTTAATTGCATCTTTTAATGCATTTCTAATATATAAAAAAGGCAAACGAAAAGACTAGCACGTGTCGATTGATCGATTAATCGTCAGAATAATCGATTACTAGAATAACGATAAGCTGCATCCCTAATTTGCTCGTCTTCTGTCTCTTCTCTGCAGTTGGATGGGCGTTCAGAGGGAGCTGTGGATTCCAGGGAGAAGCTTCTGGAGTTTTGTTTTGACTACTGCTACTGGTCGGTGGAGTCTGCAGACCCTCACTACGCTTCACAGGAGGAGGTAACAGCCTTACTGAAAAACTGACTCACCTTACTGATTTCCTTCCAGGATTGCCTCATATCTTAGCTCCACCCACCTTCTCATCAATTCTGCTTCACTGTCCCTTTTAAAGACAGACATGGTGATTGCCAAAACATTGTATTAGAGCTGAAACGATTAATCGTGATGAATTGATTATCGGAAAAATTGTCAGCTAATTGATTAACTGAGTAATCGTTAACTGGACTCAAAAAAAGGTTGATTGCTGACAGAACAACATACTCAGATAAGTAATTAATCCAAAAATGTACAAAAAATATTAACTTTTTGCTTTTAAAGATAAATATGTTAATATGGTGAGCCCAAAACCTTCAAGAGGCATACTGGGTTCAGATTATGTAAAATAATTTTCTAATATTGCACAAAAAAGGCTTCAATAAAAAAAAATAGGGAATAATAGATTAATTGATTGCTAATGTAATCGTTAATTGCAGCTGTATATCGTGTACTCTCATATTTTGACGTCCTTTTTCGTGTCTTATTATGGTTGAACGCCATGTTGCTGCCGATTTTATCTTTGCCATTTACAGAGCTGTAAAAAAGAGGCACATAGAAAATCGCCATCCTTGTGGGGAGAAAAATACGAGAAGAAGGGGTGTGTGTTGTGCTGGTTTCACACAGATGGTCACTCGGGGATGTGATATCAGCTCCATCTGTTGCCCAGAAGTCTGTTTGCCTCAGAAGTTGCGTGTCTAGAGTCAGCAGGCTTTTCATGTCCTGGTTGTGATTGGGGCGATTAGGTATCTTCGGGCGGCTTTGATTGGAGGGTGTTTCTGGAACCTGAGACGGGGCGGAGATGAAGATAAAGCTCATTCTGTTTCAGGAAATTTCTTTTCCTGAATTTAACTTGTTGTTTTTGCTTGTTTTTTTCCACCTAAGCTTTTAGTTGGTAAATCTTAAACCAGTGTAGTGAGTTCACTTTGCTTTTTCTCCTCTTTGTTCTTTAAGTTTACTCTTCTGCCACACCCTCTCCCCTCATGTCAGAGCTGCCTTTGTACGGCTTTTAGAAAGACATGGCCTCCACTGAGCAGTCATCTCAGCACTTGTTTTCCTTTTTTTCCTCCAACATGCTCTGGTTCTGGCTTTATCTTGTGCAGAAAATGTCCACTCACAGTGGCCTGCTTGCCTGAAGGCATTCCTCTGATGACCCTGGGTGGGCGACCGAGCACTCGTGGAGGACAGAGCTGGTGGATTTTAAATCTGACCTCTTTTCCTGCACCAAGAATTGTCTATTTAACAAAGGGCCTTCTGTGCTAGCGTGGCAACATTAGCCGCTAAGAATTCACTGATATTTAAAATTGCATATTTTTCCGTTGCGTGACGTTTGATTAAAAACAGTGAAAAAGGAGAAATGCTGTGCAGAACAAGAAGCAAGATTTACCAGGACATGCTGAAACATTCCGAGTCGCTCCTAATTATTTCAACGGATAAACAGCTTCTAGAAAACGCTTCGGTTGGCAGATTTCATCTTTGTAGCTACATTTCCAACAGTGCTCTGTGAACCATTTGACCTCATTGCCCTCTTATATATTTTTTTATTACTTTTTTAAAATTTTATTTGCTTCTTTCACCTTGATGAGTTGAAGCTATTTTTGCCAACTCCTGTTGTTTCCCACATGTTTTCTACTGCAGAGAAGGAATGGAAATCATTTCTGTTTTGCATTGTATTCCCTTTGGAGGCCGGGACTTTATATGGACCAAGAGGATGCAATAAGATACAGGAGGAACGGGTTCTAAGATCTGGCTTTTCCAGTCTCCAAACAGGCCAGATAGCCCCTCCAGCTCATACGTCCTCCCCCGCCTCCAGTAAATACTGTCAAGCGATAGCTTACACCTTGTTACTATTTGGGATTTTCATCTGCAGTTCCTTCAGAAAGGAATAGTGGAAAAGTGACAAACCGTGCCCCCTTGACTATTTTGCATTTTCATTGTGTTACAGTTATAAACTTCAGTGTAATTTCATTGAGATTTTATGTGACAGACTGACACACACGCAGTAATCTTGTTGAGTTAATGTCTTTTTATTTAGCAATGTCTTTTTATTTAGCACCAGTACAAAATAACTGCAGTCTTAATGCACTTTGCAAGACAAACAAGATCCAATTTCCATTCAAGTAGGCAATTCATTTTAGTCATTTGGACAGATCTGGATTCAATTACACACATTCCAATTTAACCATTGTTATAAATGCCAAGTTGTAAAAAGTTAACTATGGAAACACAGCTGATTGCATCGAGTCATTAACTTTGCAACAATTCTCTGTACTATGTAGCGACAGTGGAAAGGAAAGACTCCCATTTAACAGGAAGAACCCCAACTCGTGGCAGACTTGGACTTTGAAATGACAAAGATACGAAGAAAAACATTTAATGCAAAGAGTATGACACAAGTGAGACGGTAACCACCTAAACATTAATCAGAGAAGCGGTAACTATGATGCGGTAACTAAGCGGTAACTATAGAACCATGGTAACTATGGAGAAGCTGCATACATCATCAGCTGGACACCAGTTTGTCTAGCCTTTGTGGTATGTTGTCAAAAACAAAGATTACAATTGAATCTACATACAAAATACTTTGTGTGGTAAAAATCTAGCAAAACACCTTGAGCATCATCTTGCAGGGTGTGTTTGTTTAGCAGAGACGGGGTCAGAGCTGATGGGAAGATGAATTGAGCTAAATATACAATCAAATCCTGAAGGAAAACTTGTTAGATGTTGGAAAAGATTAGAGTCTGTGGAGAGAGCTCTGCCTTTCTAGCAGGATAATGCCCGTAAACAAAAAGTGGCTTGCCAAAGTACTGCCTCGGGGGGGCAAGAGGGGGGTCTGAAATACTTTTTGGAACAATATTAAAACTGTTATTGTTTGCATCTGGAAATATTACGCATGCGCTCAATGCTGGAGGGCAAAAGACCATTCTTTTACAAGCCATCCGTAGCCGCGCCGCCGCCGTAGAACTATTCCATTGACTAAATGAAACCTGGAGATGCAGGTATTATTAATTCAGTGCAGTGCGCCACAGCCAAGGAAAAAATAATGCAGAAAAAGCATTGAAGAGCAACTCAAAACCACAGACTCGACTCGTTGCCTTAGCAACTGACAACAACGCCACTAATGATTAAACACCAAAAAACACCCAGACGCGCAAAGAACAGAACATTCAGTCCATTATAGTTTTGTGTTTTTAGACTTGATTTTTATTTTATGAATATTAATAAGGGATCACTGTGGTAGATTAGCTACTGCTGCTATTAGCTAATCTAACACAGCAGTGGTTGATTAGCTAATTTAAACACTTTCTCTGCTGATTATCTGTCAATACTGTTTTTTTTTGTGTGTTTTTTTTTTATTTTGCAACTGAACCGAAACACATCTGCATGTTAAGGTTGTCAGAGTCAAATGACTGACCTACTTGACTTTCCCTTGCTATTTTTTTCTTGCATACAACATTTTCCTGACCTTGTTATCTAGTTGTCATAGTATTGACATTTGGTAGCAAATAACTGCGTCTCCTTTTTTTTTTTTTTATATATATCACTTATACATTTAAGAATTTGTGCCTTATATTGATAACTTAACAGCTAAAACCAATGGTAGTCATCGTCAGCGAGCAGCTTTTTGCCCTCCAGCATCGAGATGGGGGGCAGGATCTTGCATGCGTGACGTCACGCTGCGAGGGGTCTGTCAGGTGAAAATATGTTTCAATTTAGTCTCTGATTGCTTTCCCTTTGGGGAATGTTGATGGTAAGGAAGTTTTGCCCGGTGAAGAGAGTCATTCTTGGATGGGAGTCAAAATCCATAATGGAAACCAGCTGTAGATTCAAAGCAGCACAACAAGTTATGGTTGTTGACTAAATGCAAGCTCTGTTTAGCTTTTTCACGACTTCATAACAAAAACCCCGAGCCTATTTATTGTGCCCGACAACAAGACGAGAGAAGGGAATTGCAAGAGAAGAAGAAAAAGGACAGAGAGTGAGTGACATTGTGAATTCGGTAAATAACGAAGGAGGGAAAGAAAGGAGAGGAAATGGACCGGGGGGGGGTCCACGTTGCCTGTGCAGCCCCCCCTCCCGTTCTCATTTGCCAAAGTCACAGCTGCCTCGCAAAGTAATTTTTCACAGTTAAATCCCACTGTATAGACGTCATTGCTGAGGACTTGGCTTGGAGCGCTTTTTCATCACTGCCAAATGAAGTCAGTTTGCTGGGGTTTTTCCCCTCCTCCTCCTCTTCCTCTCTGTCAATACAGAGCAAGATTTGAATTGCTCACGCTGTTTCTAGGTCTGTGTGTCAGTGGTGCAGCCGAGTGGAGAAGAATAGTTTTTCTGTGTCCTGAATTAATCCTTCATGCGCGTGTGAGAATCCAGTCCGCCTCAACTCATAGCTGGAGCCAAAGCCAAAAGAATGGTTAAGAGTTTACCACAAATAGGACAGCAAATAAACCGCAAGCTGTCAACAACGCACAAGACACGCCCTGCAACATTTTCTGTTAGCAATGACCGAGGATTAAAATGAGAAATAAAGACTTCTTGAGAGGAGCTCACATCCTGATGACAGTTCAAGGACATTTCCCGCCAGAAGATACACCAAATAAAGACAACTTCAGTGCTTTCTTTTGTCAAATCTAGCACCTATGCATGCAGACTTCTACAAACACCTTTGAAAGAATGCAGTGCTCTCAGGAGCTCAGTGAATTTTAGCATGGTACTGTGATTGGATCCCACCTGTGTAGTAAGTCCAGTTGTCAAATTTTCCAGATGCTAAATATTCCACAAACTGTTTGTATAACAAAGTTTGAGCAATTTTAACTCGGACACATCGTGGCAGACCACCTACGTCAAAAGAAGGGCCAGCGAACGCTGCATAGTCACCAACTTTCTGCAGAGTCAATAGTTGCTGACAGTGCCGGTTGCAGCTTGTGCAAGATGTATTTAGGAGGCTTCTTTTTGTGAATTGGCAACACCTTAGTTTGTTGCACTTTCAAAAAAAAAACATCAACAAAAACAGTTGAGTCTTCAAACTGAAAACTAAAAAAAAATTTTTTTGAATCAACCAACTTAAGACTAGGCAATAATAAAATATATATTTTAGGTGTTCATTTTAGTGTTCTTTTTTTCCATAGAGGCAATTTTTATTAAACAAAATCCTTCATTTGAATTTAGAAAATTAGCACCTACTACCAGATTTTTCTGTGGAGCAAATACCAAGGTGCAATGTCACTTGACATGTTATTGGCTGGCCTCAACCAATAACGTGGCTGGTTAGACTCAACCATTTTTCCCACTGAAAAATCGTACTACTTCGGCATAGCAACAATTTAATGCTTCCTACTTATCTCATGTAGAAACAGTCTACTGAAGGATTCTTTCTTTACTAATATGACTTTGCACCGTTGCGCAAAGTGCATTAAGGCATGGATGAGCATGGAATGGTATGGTTGGCAGAACTTGACAGATCTGCACAGTGCCAAAAATGTGCTTCTGGAAGAATGCGCCAAGATTTCCATAAACACACTCCTAAACCTTCTGGAAAGTCTTCTCAGAAGAGGAGCAAAATAACAGGATCCCACTGAAGTAGGTATGAAAAATACTTTCGGTCACCAATTATGAAACAAGCAATAAACATTACACTTTGTCGAATGCTATCATCAAAATCATCAAGCAGATATACATCAGATGTGTTGATCAATTTTTCACTTTTTACTACTAGCTTCTGAACAGGTGGGTTTTAGCCTTGATTTAAAGGAACTCAGTGTTTCAGCTGTTTTGCAGTTTTCTGGAACTTTGTTAGAGGAGCATAAAACCTGAAAGCTGCTTCTCCATGATTGGTTCTGATTCGTTTGATGCAGAGTAGACCAAAACCAGAAGGACACACACACACACACACACACACACACACACATCTTCAGATTTGTATTTGTTAAAAAATTTAAAACTATTCTTATCCTGTCGCATCTTTATGCTGCTAATTTACATTAACTCTCAAAAACACTTTGAAACTGGGGGTTGTAATGTCACAAAGTGGGACTACATCCAAAAAGCGTGAATATACATTTCCAAATATAAATTATTATTCATAATAATAATATTCAACCTTGACATAAGCTCTTGAATTCTTTCCATAGTTTTCTTCCCTTATATGGTTTATAGCAATCTCAAAGTTTAATAATCCAGCCCCGATTCGAATGCCAGTATTTCCCCAATTTATTCCACACTGGGGAAACCTGTCATAGAGCTGTACCCTATGGAGATCCCCCAAGGTTCTCACCAGTCTAAAACCTGGAGAAGTCATTGCCAGCTTGCATAAAGAGTCTGATACATTACTCAACTTTACAGTGCTTCACTTTGGCCCCTTCAACAGGAACTGGGGGGAGGGAGTAATAAACCTCCTCAACTGTCTCCAGATATACTTCTGTTTGTCTTTAATCTCACTATATTTTTGAAGTCTTTTCTGTAAAGAGGAATACCTTCGTTCTTTATTTCCTTTCACTTCTTGACTATTGCTGTTTGTTGTGCTGTTCATTTGGAAACAGACCTTCCCATGATGAGATGCCTCTCCGTTTGGCCAGCACATGTTTCTCCCTGCTCCCTCTCCCACAGCCCCGCTGCTCTTCCATGCTAATTTGACCTACAAATTCTGTCCAAGTGTGACAAACGATAGCATTGTTGAACTCTGGCCAAACAGTTTCCTGCCTGTCTGCTCTGGCTGTATGTGATTTTCGTCTCTCCTGTCCTCATTGTCTTCAGGTTTTTAGCTTCATTTTTTTCCTCCCGCCCTCCACTCCTCTCTAATTCTGGAACTCAGATTCCTCACAGGAAGGACACGGATCTCCTGTGACATTTTTTTTTCTTTCTGTGTCTAAACAAAGGCATTTAGTTTTGCTCTGGGCCCAGCTGTTGTGTTTGTGTAACCCAGTTGGACAGCGTGGGACAAGAACCGAGAGACCCTTGCCTCTGCTGCAGCTGTCCACTCTTGGACACAGACAGCAACATTTTTAATAGTATTCAGTTTGACTTAAATGGCGTGTTACGCCGGATTTTACATCCAGTCTCTTGTTTTTGCATTTGTGCGCTCCTACTAAAATTTGTCGAGAGAAGATTAATCTTGGTGGTTACGGAGCCAGGTTTTTGTCACTTCTGCTCCTACCCTGACTTAAGCTCTGAACATTTCGGGTTTTAATTATGATAGAACGTTTCGACTCACTGGCCTTTCGCCATCACCCCCAGACAACATCTTAAACACACACACCAGCTAAATACTTTTCCATTCAAAGTTTAGCGTAAAACAGGCCTCGTAAAAAGAGACCAGCAGTTGGCATTTAGTACAGCCAGTGATTACAGGAGCTGCCTCTTTAAAAAAGCATTACACTATTACTTTACCTCTAATAACCATCTTCTTGTGTATGTATGCTGAGATTTACACTCCTTTCCAAGGTTTATCAAACTCTTAATTGCTCTTAAGCACTCTTTCTTCGTGCTGATTGGTCAGCAGCTGAGCTCAGTTTTGTTGTTCCCATGGCTTAAAACTAAAGCTGAACACTGTACTCATTATAGCCTGGATCTCTGGGAGAAACGCCAGTCTTGCTTTTAGAACTGTTGCTTTTCTCAGAAAACACTGATCCAGCTCAGTTGGACATTTGCAAACTTTTAGAGTCTAATGCCTTATTTTGATTATAATCAAGCTAGCATTCTCTTTACAACTTAAGGCTGGCAGTGATTTTTTAAAAAATGTATTTACTGATGTGTTGTGAAACTGAGTGTCAGTAGATTCATGAGGACACTGGTCTTTTTGGTCTCATCCGATCATGTGTTACGTTTGCTGTATGCCCTTCGTGGTAAATGGACTGAGCTTGTCAGACCAACCAGTGGGGCCACGTGAAGGGTGTTTTCACACCTGATAGTCCAGTAGACTTAGTTTGATTGGGGACCAGAATTGCAACATTTGTTGCATCTCAGCTGGTGCGGTTCACTTTCGCACGCCACTTTGTCAAACGATCCAAACCATTTGAAAAACCTGTTCCCCGTTCTTGCCCCTGGTGGCGCTGCATAAAGAAGCACTGAAGGACATGACAAGAAAACCTCTGAAGAAGATACTGAGCACGACTTCCTCCTTCACAAAATATGAACAAAAATCAAATTTTAGCGGTTGTTGGATTTCTTTTTTGTCTTTGGCTAAGGACCACAAGGCATCTCTTGCGCTAGACTACGCCAGCGTTTGTTTTGGCTGTATTTACCCAGAAAGCCCTGTGCTATAGACCGCTTTTGCTTCAGGACTGGTCTCCAATTCCATAAGGGGCAGATTTGTGGAATTTCCAGATAATGATTGTTTGTCTGTCTTATCAACAAATTCTCCCTTCTGCACAGTGTCTCTTGTCCTGTTCAGAGTTGTCAACTTCTTGCTGTTTGTTTGACTAAGGCTATCCTAGCAGTTAGGTTACCTGAAGGCTTTCTCTTTCGGGCTTTTACCATAGAGCCATGTTTCGTCCCTACATTCTGTCCTAACCACTCATACATTTCCTACATAATAAAGAAATCTGTGGTCTCCTGTTCCTTTCATTCTTTGCAAGACTATGATTTTTTTTTTTTTTACTCAGAAAAGGAAGTAAAAGTTTGAGGCTTTTGTTTTTGTCTTCCAGGTTTTTTCCGCTCAAGCTCTTAACTGGGTGAACATACACACATGCAAAGAAAGGCACTCGTGTGCAGTGGTCTGACGACGAGAACAGCCTTGCTGAGCATGAATGTGTTTAGTCTGTCCCATGTGTTGTTTTCGGAACTCCGACTGGCCAGCTCTCTTTCCGTGGCTCCGGCCCAATGACTTTATCTCCAGGCTCTTTCCCCTGCTTCATTTCGAGTCTGGAGCACATTTCAGTACCCAGAATGCAGCTTGCTTCTTACCTCACCTGCTTTGTTGGTCCAAAAATATCCCCCAGTGTTGCAGGGGTATTACAAACTTTGAAAGTAGGTTGTGACAGAAGGCCATTGTATCCAAGTTGAACAAAGTACTCAAGCACAAATAAGTTTGATTGTAATGTGTTGTGACAGTGATGATAAACAATAGTATTGTTTTTAATGTTGCATGACTTTTCTTGTCTAGACACACTCGTGGTCTCCGAATTATTTCCCTTTGGAATTCAGAGATTACTTTAAAGTTTTTTTTTCTTCAGTGTTTTTCTCACTTGGAGTCAAAACAGAAATGCTAATTATGGTGAAAAACTATCGGAATTGTGTTCAGCAGGTTAGGATTGTTTCAGATCTAAAGGAGCAGGCAGTTGAAGGAAACGTCTGTGTCTTTGTGAAGAGCCAGAGGGGATCCTTGGTATTGTTGTGGCGCCTATAGAGTCAGTTTAAAGGGTCGACTTTAACAAGAGCTGTATTGATTCTGTGTTTGAGTGAGGAGAGAGTCTGTGTCTGTTTTGAAATGCAGAATGAAGACAAGACAGGAAAGTGCTTAAAACCACCATTCAGTGAAGAGGCGGGAGGTAAAAAGCGTTTGACGTTTATTGTCACGGTTTCCATTATTGAACCACAGTTAAATGATATGCTTTGACGTCACACTTTTATGTGACTAGATTTAGATGTTTTCCATAAAGTATGTTGTTTTAACATTACAAGATCTAAATTTTTACCCATGCAAAAATGTAAGTTCTTGTTGTGCTTTGGGAAACTGGTTGCTATAAAGATGCATTGATCAGTCACCCACAAACTTTCCTTTATTGATCGGCATGTGATACACATCAAATTTCCCTGTTCAGTAAATGCATCAAAACTAATAAATTCCACCATTTTCAGCCTGCCCACCTCATTCATACGGCTGCAGGATTGATTACGTTAGTAAGCTGCATTCTGATAGCTACTTCAAAGCGGTTTGTTTTGGTATATAGTGAGCAGTACTAAAAATAACTGGTTAGCAGTTTAGCTAAATGTTTTTGTCTGTTACAATAATCACACATCTATTATGTTGCTTCGAAGCGTGGACGATAAGCTTATTTATTTCATTTTGTTGAAGATTAACCTTCAGATTCAGCTGGCGTTAAAGATAAATATCTCCTGCGGTCCGTGGATTATTGTCCATCGGCTATCCGACAGTAACCAAAACAGCACAAATGTGGCTTCATTTATTCTCAAAGTGGCCACCAGAAGCCCTGCAAGCGTGCTGCTCTTTTTACGAGTAAAATAAATCTTATGGATCCTCCACCCATCTGTGTTTGGCTTCTGACAGATCACCGTCATCTAAAGAAGATCAGTACCTCCCCATGACTGGCCTGCTTACTCCAAATCAGATATGATTTTAGGTTTCGCAAGCAACGAATAACATAGTTATGTCATCATACTATTAGTAGGAATTTATTGGTGCATAACATTTTGATCTTTCAGTTCCTGACCCCATTCCTGGTACTATGACAGAAAATTACCACGTAAAAAATGGGCATATACACATAGAGATTTAAAAGTGTAGGAAAAGGCAGATTGATATTGAGTTATGTTTTTACCTTTGTTGTAGTCTGTGCTGTAGTTGAGGTGTCCTGGCAGATAAATTAGGTTTTTGCTCGTATTTGTTCTGCAAAAGATAATTTGTTTCCATAAAAATGCCAGAATCTAAATTGTCAACAGATTTCAGGCAATGTATCAAGATTCAGGATAAAAGATGGATAAAATGCATTAACAAACAGCTTGTGCTTTTTCTTTATTTTAGTTGGGAACAATCGGCTAAATGCTTCGTAATGTTGTAGCTCCTTCATTTTCTGTTGGCTTTAAAACTACTACGCAAAGCACATTTTTCTTGTTTTTGTGTTCTAGTCCCTTGGTGGGAAAAATGGAATCAATCAAAATCAGAGCTAGCAACGAAATCGGTATCAGCCAGGAAAAGCTTGAATGTTACCTTTAACTCATTTAATTTAATAACAGGCTTTTGAGTAGTTTAAAACTAATTTAAAATAAACAAACTGATGTTGTCAAGAAAAGGGCATTTTGACATTCTTGGCGCTTTTACAACATCTCTCAGTCAGATCCTACTTAAGCTTCTCATGTCTCCTGAGACTGGATGATAGACACATTATAAAGCACTTCTTATTGCTAATATACCCGTGTTTAAATTTATGAGCTCGTTGGAGCTTTGAGAGCATTCCTACTTTCAACTACATGTGCGCCAATGTGTCCTTGTCCAGGTTCCAGTCTTGAGCTTGGGGCCAGGAAAGGGGACCCCTCTCTGATCCCAGGGTGTGTTACGGTTCAGAGGTAGAACGCTCTGTGTGTAGATCAGGTTGCCACTCCCTTAGGCATGTGTTGCCTTTGGATTGTGTTTTCAATTGAGAACACAATCCTTCGGGAAATGGTTATATTTATAATTTTTCACTTTTTTTTTGTTGTTGTTTGTTTTTAATTGTAACTGCCAAACGCTTCACAAGTATCTTCACATTTGCACAAACGACCGCAAGAGAGGGAGACGCAGACGGTCCGCAGCAGCGTTCATCTGCTAGGCTTGGGAAGTGATTTTCGATTGTGTTTTTTTGATTCGTACCTGAGATTTTTTGTTGGGATGAACCTCTGGGTGATCACTTTTTGCAGATTGTGCCATGGCTTTCATGAAATATGGTTGATGCATGTGTCAGTCTAAAGTGGCAATGGTTCGGTTTTGCCTTTGAAGCTCCGAGAAGAAGAAAGGAAAACAAAAGGCCTCAGCTGATTGTTTTTGCTGGGCCTTTTTCTGGGATCCCCAGTCTCAGAACTGTGCTTTGTGAGCTTGTTTATTCTCCTGACCCAAGCATTTTTCAGCTTTTTGGCCGTCACGTTTCGTCAAATACACATTCTGCAAAGTTGTTTACTCAGGGCATTAGCTGACCTCCTTGCTCCTTGCACAAACACTTCATCAGGAAGCAACAGTACCTCCCCATGACTGGCCTGATGCCACTGCATTGTGATCAGAAAACCTTGGTGTAGGAGCTACACTCTTGTAAAAACACAATGCGTTTCAAACCAAGGGCATTCGCTGTAACACTGTAAACTCTTCAACACTCCACAAGATCTCAAGCATTTTTTTTTCTTACTAAAAGAAACTTTCATGTATGCTCCCAGCAATCTTACTTTTTCCCTACACTGTTTTCGTTACCATTCAACACTTTCCTGAATCGTCTAATTCCCTGTCTGTACAGTGTCTGTAGTTGTCTTATGTGTTTGTGATTAAAGCAGTCCTTCCAATTCTCAGGTCTTCCAGGATCTGGGTGTGTCTGTGCTGGCCGGAGCATCTGAGGGCTACAATGTGTGCTTGTTTGCTTATGGCCAAACGGGATCAGGAAAGACGTACACCATGATGGGCACACCGGTGAGGACTATGCTATAAACTTTTCATTATGATCCGAATAATTGTTATGCTTTAATAATATGAGAAGACAAACTCCATAAAACATTTTCTTCTGTGGAGAAAATGACTCGTCCGTCCGTTTGCAAAAGCGCTAAAGTTCCTTCTATTTGTCTTACAGGAGTCCATTGGACTGACGCCTCGCATTTGTCAGGTAGGACACATCGCTTTTGCAGGCGATTAATTTTCCTTTTGAATTTGCGGTGGTTATTGGTGTTGGGTCATTTTCAGCTCTCATCTCCTTTACAGGGTTTATTTTGTCCTGAAGACTCCTTCTCTGATGGCCAAAACTCAAGCAGAGTGGAAATCAGGTGGGTCAGCGGGGTACTTTGATCTTTGAAATTAAACTTGCCGACAAAAACTCAAGAAACAGGAGAGAAATCTTGCATGCAGTTGTCTGACTGGAATGATTAAAAGACACACACACACACGATGTCTTGTAAATACATCAGAGCACATTTGACTGAGTATGAAATGGGTCACATCTTGTTTTTGGATGAAATCAGATGGCGCCATCATGCAACTCCTTGCATGTCAGTGTGCTATGTTTGAAAAATTACTACTCAACGGAAGACCTGCAGCTGAAGTAACTCTGCTGTAGCATAGATCAAATGCGCATCATCAAATTACCCAACTCTGACAATGTTTTGAGTCTGATGTTTATCTTCCATTCTGCAGCTTTTTGGAGATCTACAATGAACGAGTAAGAGATCTGCTGAGAGGAGAGCAGAAGAAGAGGACGTCCCTTAGAGTCAGAGAACATCCTGAGAAGGGGCCATATGTTGAAGGTTTTTTTTTTTTATCCCTGTAATATATTAAATGTTTAACAGCAAGGGTATACTGTGTATTTCCCAAGGCTAAGCTCGGTTTTAAGAATCTTTGCTATTTTAGCCAGAGATGGATTTATATACAGATGCTTAACTCCTTCACCCCTCACTGCTCCAAAACCGAGGAATGTCTTATTTATTCTTGGACTCAAATATTCCTACTCGGTGCATACCCCTATGGTAAAAACTCCAGGTACCGTATAGTCGTTCATAATTGATGTAGAGGCCTGTATTTCAGATGCTAAATTTCTGCAGGAGCTAAGATGATTTTTAGAGAAAAATGGATGAGTATTTTGAGGAAGGCTTTTGCCTGTAAATTTGAACTATAAAACTGTAATCATAAGGAAGAATTTGGTATCTGACATATATTAAAGACACATTTCAGAGGCATGATTCCTAAAATATTACATCGATTTGTCACAGTTTGTACTTCCTCTGGTTCTACATCTGTTTATTTTCCAAACCGTGCAACTGCTTGTATTTAAAGCCCCGCATCCACTCATTGTTTGCATCAGGAGAAATCCCAATGGTTCACAGGAAGTGATGTAATTTCCTTCTGCTTCCAAGCAAACCCCTTCATCACACATGAAGACACACACACTTCAACTTAGCAAATTTTTAACCTAAATTTGAGAATAAATCTCAAATTGATGGTTCAAATTTTACCATCAGTCTTTTTGCTTTTAAGTTGATTTTGTAGTTTTGATTCTATAACAGGATTCAGATTAATAATCTATAACAGACGGGCATTTTTATGAGTAGAGAAATTTAAAACCATGTAAACAAAATTATTAAGCAAGAATTACTTTGTTGTTGGTGGAGCCATTCACAGGGAGTTTCTCGATAAAACGTTCAATTGGATTCCTTTCCACTGTGGAAAAACATGATTAAATGGTAAATCTTCAATGTTTTCTCTGTCTGGTTAAAATCAGACCTTTCACAGCACATGGTCACCGACTGCAAACAGGCCATCAACCTTCTGGAGGAAGGCATCGCTAACCGCATGACGGCAGCAACCCACAACCACGACACCAGCAGCAGATCCCATGCCATCTTTACTATTCAGTACACTCAGGTGGTCACGTTTTACAGCTTCTGTAAAGTCTTCTTAGTTAATAAATGCAACATATAAAAAGTGATAATTGTACAGTTTTGCCAGCTTAGTGCTTACAGATCGATTTGATCGTCTCTCCTTCCACAGGCAATACTAGAAAACAACCTGCCTTCTGAAACGGTCAGCAAGATTAACCTGGTGGACTTGGCTGGAAGGTGAAAGTGGTTTTGATGGGGTTTTTTTTCTTCCCCCCTCTTGTGAAGTCGTTCCTAAAAGTGCCCCCTGGTGGATATTAGCTGCAGCCCTCAGATTTTTTTTTTTCTTCAATGAAGGATGGCATTAATCTCCATTATTGCTTATATTGTGTCTGACAGTGAGAGAGCAGACCCCCAGTACTGCCGGGACAGACTGACAGAGGGCTCCAACATCAACAAGTCGCTGGTCACTTTGGGCATCGTCATTTCTGCTCTGGGTAAATAAAGTCAGACGTTCCTTACAGATCAGAATATATAGCGCATTTTACATTTTTTTTGTTGTTGTTACATTGAAGTTTGAGGTTAAAATGTATTTTATTGGGATTTTATGTAAAAGAATATTATGTAATAAAATACACAAAAGGAATCATTGCATATTGTTTTTAACATGTATTAAGCATAAAAAGCCGAGTTACTTTGTACCCTCTCCTTCCCCATTTGTTGTAATTGTTTTTATGAATCGGTATTAAATCATTTACCATTTCCTTCTATCTCCTGGTTACACCTCGTGTTCGTACAAAGAAATTTTCAATAGATCCATTGAAGCTTTTGTTTGAGTGTACTTTTGGATGGCACTCCAGCATGTGTTTTTACTTGGATCAAACAGACCTCATGTTTTACTCTGTTCCTGTAGTTTTTTGTTGTTGTTTTTTACACTCTTTTCACGCCCTTCCACCTCTTTACCTCGACTACCACAGCCCAGAACTCCCAGATGTCGAGCAGCTGTCAGAGCATCAACAGCGTGGCCTCGGAGGGTGACAGCAGCACGTTGGGTAGTCACAGCAGCTCGCTGTCTGGCGGAGCCGGAGGTGGAAGAAGGCTCTGCTTCATTCCCTACAGAGACTCGGTCCTTACTTGGCTGCTAAAAGACAGTCTGGGCGGCAACTCCAAGACAATTATGATCGCAAGTAAGTATTGCTCTTCAAATTGGAGCCAAATGATTGTTGTTTACATGCACGCGCTGAAGCAATATGTAAACTGTTAATCGGAAACACTGCCGTTTTTGTTGCATTGATGGAAATATTGTTCTTAATTCATATCAGACGTTTTT
This sequence comes from Poecilia reticulata, assembly GCF_904066995.2. Taxonomy (NCBI): domain Eukaryota; kingdom Metazoa; phylum Chordata; class Actinopteri; order Cyprinodontiformes; family Poeciliidae; genus Poecilia; species Poecilia reticulata. The sequence continues at coordinate 9,005,181 of NC_088851.1, forward strand.
ATTCTGGTGCTTTTGTGCGTGACATTGTGTTGCAGCGGTGTCACCCTCTGCTAACAGCTACAATGAGACCCTCAGCACCCTGCGCTACGCTGCGCATGCCAGGAACATTGTCAACAAGCCTCGTGTTAATGAGGTGAGTGGCTCTTCAGGTCCTTAAAAGTAAATTTAAATAATATAATAAGGCATTTTTGGGGGGATTTTTATGACGTTTTATTTCTGCTTAACTTCTTAGGTTTTATTATTTAATTTTTTTAACCATTTTTGCTCAAGAAATACCCTATTTTACATTTCATTAGTTCTTATTTATTTTCATAAATGTTTCATTCATTTTAAAAATATTTTTAAATAAATTTTTAAACAATTAATTGTGAGTGATTGATTATTGAAGTAATCATGAACTATTTCATTAATCTATCGATCGTTAGTTGGAGCACAAAGACTCAAAAAAAGCTATTTCCTAAAAAAAATAAAATAAAATAAAAGACCAGCATATCTAGAGCAAAAATTAAGCCAAAATTGTACTGATAGTGTTGAATGCATGTGAGATCGGAAGCTTTGATTAGGCTTTAGTTTTGCTTTAATCCTTTGTGCAGGATGCAAATGTGCGGCTCATCCGGGAGCTGAGAGAGGAGATCGACAGGTTGAAGAGCATGCTGCTCAGCTTTGAGTTGGTATGTTAACGTTTTACTGTTCAAGCATTTCAGACGCTGCGGTGCATCGTGATGCTTGTATCATTTTTTTTCACTGTGCAATATGTCGACTGATTATTTTTTTGCCCTATAAATGGACAGCAGCGTAATCCCAGCCCGTCTCTGAGCGATGAGAGAGATGGAAACCTTTCGGAAATGGTGCTACAGAACGAGCTAAAGGTACCGGAGAAAGAAACAAGATCCCAAACATTCACTTTTTTCTCAAATTGCACTTTTATGCTGTTCCCCGAGTTGCTCCAATAGTTCATTTGTTCCTCCGTGCAGGTGGAGCAGCTAACAAAGGACTGGTCGGAGAGCTGGAGAGACAAGAAGGAGCTGCTGGAGCGGTACAGTGTGGACATCAACAGAGACCGGGCCGGTTTCCTCATCAACTCCCTTCAGCCACACCTGGTTTCTCTGGATAGAGATGTCCTCAGTACTGGGATTGTGTTTTATCACCTCAGGGTATGAGAATCCTTAAAAAAAAAAGATCAAATCTGCAGCATTTTTGAGTAAATCATTCAAGAACAGTCAGGTTTTTTATTTTGTGAAATCAGATTTGTTTTTAGATTAGTTTTGTCAGTAATTTATACTGTGGTAAAAAGGTGTTTATATCCTTGTTTACGTTTCTGATAATCTTTTATCCTTCTGTCTCACATTTTTTAAACCCTAGAGATGTAACTCTATCACACATTGTTAGAAAAATACACGGCATGATTCTTAAATCAAGCGCTTCCTTTAGACTTGCTCTACTTTTTTCAGCATCTTTGTCAGCTTCCCTGACTCCAACCTTTTCCTTCTTTCTATCTAGATTCCTCTTCTCCTCCTCACACTGATATTTGTCTCTGCTTAAAAAAAAAAAACCCTCTTGACTAAAGGTGCGTTGTGTTGCCTTCCGTCTGTCCTGTCAGTTCCCCCCTCCCCTCTTCAGCGTATGTCAGTGTCTCTCTGCTGCCGTTTACGAAGCGTGATCGGATCAAACGCTGTTAGCTCTACGACGGGAACTCGGAGGAGCCGAAACTGTCCCGATTCTGACATTGACAGGGATATCCTCAGGCTTGACGATTACACTGTTTCACGCATGTGATACGATGAGACCACTTGGGACTTGCGTGGTCCTGAAATCATATAAGAAAATCTTGATACTCTTTCGATAACACAAAAGAGTAAACAATGTTTGTTTTTTTTACTTGTCAGGTTTAGTTTAAAGATTAGAATAGAATGCAGTTATTTTTGTACGTCGCTGTTCACTGTTGGAGTGAGTTATCGTAGCGCCCCCTCCCTATGCCTCACCCCTTTACCTGCAGGGCTTTGTCTGTTTCCTTTTCTTTCGAAAGTGTTAGTGCAACTTTGTGCCAAAACATTCACATTTTGAGTCAAACTGCACTCAGAATCCCTTCCAGCACTGTGAATCTTGAATGTTTTTTATTGAGACTTTAAGTTGACAAAGCTGTGCATAAGAGTGAAATGGAAGGAAAATTATGCATGATTTTTTATTCGTTTACAAATGAGAGTCAGAAAATTTGTTGATATTTACACCCGATGCCTTTCTAGTACCCCTAATATCTCAAAAATAAAATCCAGCACAACTTTAGAAGTTACCTATTTATAAAATTTATTATGTGGAATTTAATTAATTTCAAAGTTAGGTTAGGTTATCAAACTGATTCAGATCAGACAAATATAGCTTACATGTAAAATGCTAGGTTTTCAGAAAAACATGTCATAAAATAATAAGGGTGGGCGATTTTTACCAAAACACACACTGTTGGAGAAAAATGCATTTATTTTATTCAATATTGTCTTCATTTGTGTAGTTTTTGTTATTACAACTGCTCCTTTTGCACTTTTTACTTTATTATAGGAGGGAATTACCCGCATTGGACCTCATGACCAGCGTGAAGAACCACATATAGGTAAAAAAAGAATGTATTTTTTTTTCTTAAGTTGTAAATTCATTCTTGTGAAAAGTAACTGCTACATAACAGAGTGGGTTATGTAAACTTAATCTTTTAGTAACTTTTTATGATTTTAAATGTGCATTTATGTTGTTCTTGAACGTTGCATCTGTAGAGTGTCTACACATCTTTCTATATCAGCATGTGTGAAGCCATCTCTGAATCCTGTTTGTAGTCGTTCAGGGCAGTTCCCGCTGCGAGATTGAAAACCACGGGGGTGTGGTAACGCTGCGACCGCTGCCGGGTTGCGTCTGCCTGCTCAACGACAGAGAGGCCACCGAGCCCTGCAGACTGGCTCAAGGTCAGTCATGGTCGTCAATAAAACCGCTGGATAATAACGACTGTGTCCACGTTGGACGACGATTCGGAAAAATCAACAAAGTCAGATATCTTGGACTCGTGGCTGCGGTTAATCTCAAGATGTTGTGTAATTTAAAATTGTACCTGTTGAGGAAGGAGCACGCAAACACTCAAAAGCAGCAGAAAATGCACACATCTGCGTCCTGAGCTTTGCAATGAGCTGAGCGCAGCATGTTACAAAGAATACCTTTCTGCACCTCCAGGGACCGTGATTACGTTGGGAGGAGAGCATAAATTCCGCTTCAACCACCCGGCAGAGGCAGCCGTCCTCCGGGAGCGAAGACGGGTAGGTATCTGCTCACCTAAATTAACACTTAATCCACCGTGATCTGCATAAACGTTACGTTTTTGGTTGATTAAAAAGTGTTCTGAAGTAAACCTGCTTTTTTATTTTGCCGTTTTCAGGTCAGTGAAGGTGGTTCGACATGCAGCTATGTTGACTTTTGCTCCCTGACTCCTGACGACGAGTAAGTACCGTCCCCAAGAACAAGAGCAATTACATCTCACGTTATTCATCACTCACATGAGTGTGTGGGTGTATGTGTGTGTGTGGAGTGCAGTCAGACCTCTTTGCAGCTCTCTGATTATAAAAATTTATTAGGAGTTAAGAGTTATAACAACATCCAGGCAGTGCTTCATGCTGCTGTTGGTGGTGGTTTCAAACATATCTAACTGTCCCCGGTTGCCGTTTACAGTTCAGCCTCGGGGCGTTGCTTAGTTACTGCTGACGACTGCTTTTGTTTGAAACCTCCCTGCACAACCAACAAATCATAATCTAGTCTTTTTAATCAAGTGATCCATGGATGAAGTTGAGATGCTTTTTTTTTTTCAGTGCTTCGTTATTTCACGTGTTCTCATTCCGTGAGTCCCGCTTCTGTTTTTCTAGCGTGAAAGAACTGAAGCTGGATTCCACTGAGGAGCTTGCAGTCAGACGGCGTGTGGAGGAGCAGGAGCGCTATGTGGAGAGTTTGCGGCAGGAGATTCAGGCGGAGCAGAGGAGGGCCGAAGGAGAGCTGGACAGGGAGCAGGCCCAGCTCCAGCAGCAGTACTCTGACAGTAAGTATTCTCTCTCATTAAATGTTCCTGTAAGTTTCACTTTCAAAAGTCAAAATCAAATTGGAAATATGTTGAAATAAAAATTCTTTTCACCTTTTTATACAATGCCTTTAAGACGCATCTATACCCTTGAACTTTTCCACATTTGGTCATTAAAACCATGAATCTGCCTTTATTTCAATGGGATTTAATGTAATGTTTGCATTGCATAGTTGTAAAGTGGAAGAAAAATGAGAGATGGTAACATTTTCAAAGGAGTCACAGCTGAAAGTTTTATTGACTACGTTAGGTCTACAGACACATTAGATCAATTAGAATATACAAGGTTCATTTTGAAAATAGCCTAGTTTGTAGTGCATATCAGCATTGTTTTTTTTTCTTTTTTCACAACAGTGCATCAGTGGATTTTGCATGAGAAACTCCTCCTGAAAACAGTGGAGGAGAGAGTGAAGCAGGACTCTGGTGTCCAAACCGACCCCCTCCCTGCTCCTCTTCTGGAGAAACTTACAAGTTGGGTGTTCATCGGTCAGAAGAATATCATCGTTGAATATCCTTGCAAGGCAGTGAGGGCCAGGAAGAAAACCGTGCAGGATGAGCTGTTGAAGCATCACGCCCTCCGCCGCGCTGAGGGTCGCATCCGTCGGAAAAAGCTGCACTGCCAGCTGCAGAAAATCGCCAACAAACGCCACCTGCTGGACGCTAAGAGAGAGTTACAGCAGCTGGAAAGTAAACTTCCTCCTGGACCAGACAGCCGACAGCCTCTAGAGATGGGATCACCTTCAAAGCTGGAAGAACAATCCTTTGTATCACGAAGACACTCGTTTTCAGCAGATCTATTGTCTCGGCTCTACCCGCAGCGTACACCTATCTTCAGGTAAGCGTACTGACTTTTTGTCCCCCTTGATTTAAATTAGCTTAATCTTAAATCTTTCTTTTCCTTTCGTCCCATTATTAGGCACTTCCTCAAGAGAAACAAATCTGTGGAACAATCTTTAAATTCAGCAACTCTGTCCGATCCCATTAGCGGCAGAAAGTGGGTTTCTGAGGAGTATATCCCTCGAGGAAGAACCCAAAGTTGCTCAGGCTCCATCTCCTCTGGACACAGTCAGAATAAAGTAAACCCTTTCGGAAACACCAGACACACTGATGAACCACAGCCTCAACCATGTTTGGGCCAGCTGGGGAGAAAACCTCTGCTGCCAAACCGAGACATGTTATTTAATTACAAATTGGGTAAAAATCCTACATCTGTCTCAAAATCACCTCTCAGAGCTGTGTCGTTGCCCGTCTGTAAAGAAAATATACAAATATACAAAACAGACCTGGATGGAAAAGGAGACAACAGTAGAAGTAAAACCATCAGCAGATCATTGTCTCATTTTGTGGGTCCCAGGATTAAAACGGCTCTATCCAAAGTTTTCAGAAAATCGCCCTCAGGTGTAAAGGGACGGAGACTTCTTAAGCCTCTGGGGAGGATTGCAGGTAAATTCCCTTGGAGGCGAAGAGCAGACAAGAGCCTGAAAGGTTCTTCAGCTAATCAGAATGGTACCATAAAAGCAACTGTGTCATGCGAGGAGCTTGATCAGAGGAACCTGTTTGACAGCCACATACAGAGACGCTGGCATAGCACAGAGGCACTGACGAACAAGAACAATGGATGTGTGGAAGACCATCCCAAACTTTTTGGATGGTTTGAAGAGCAAGAGGAAGGGGATGAAGCAACATCAGACTGCGAGAGCCTTTTCTCTCTCGACTCTCTGTCCTCTGCTTACGCCACTGCGCTGGCTGAGCATTTGACACGTGAAGATTCGGCTCCGAGCGAAGCAGAAAGCATCGACAGCGAAATGTCTAAAGATTCTTTAACCGTGGAGAACGGCTGGAAATTCTCAGTGGTTAAAAAGCGCAAACAAGCAGTGGTTGAAACTTCGCGAGTAACAGATTCCGTAACCGCAGCGGAGGCGCATTTGAGTCGTGACGCCACAAGGAAATCCCAAAATCAGAGTTCATTAGAAGCGGTCAGTGTGCACAAATTGATCAATGATTTCAGGAACCTGCAAACCGACAGCTGCGTTGTGAAACCGCCAGAAAGCCTGCTGGCTCTTGCTGATGTTTGGTCCTCTGCAGATCTGACTGAAAGCCAGAGGACTGATGGGGTTTCTCTGCCTTTACCAAGAAATGTTTTGCTCTTGAATGCAGCCAGTAACAGCAGTGATCCGAGTCCAGTTAGCGGGAATCTGTCAGACTTGCACAGCGAATCTAGATGTTTTAACTCTGAGGCTTTAAATAGTTCAGAGCTCAATCAGCGCCCTGTAGGGTTGAGAGATTCTGGGGCTTTTGGAGCTTTAGAAAATGTTTTGACATTAGATAACTGTGAAGATTTCCCAACGGATCGGTTTGAACAAATCAATACAGCGACCTTTAACACTCCTCCAGAATATGCGCATCAGACTATTTGCATGTCACAAAAAGACATCCTCCAAGCAAAATCAGACTCATTTCACGAGTCTACAGATGCTATGTCTGCACCATGTGACTCAAGTTTTCCATCCGGCGACAGACCTGATTCTTTAAATCCATTTCAACCCTCAATTAACAAAGAAGCAACAGATGTAGGTGTTGAAAATGTCCGAGATTTACAGCCAAATTATTTTAGGAACCCAGAGGTCGGATCAGTTAAATGGGAGGAAACCAAAAGCAATGAGCTGTCCGTTGCTCCCCAGCAGGAAGTTGTTAAATTGGCCTGTAAAAGTTCCAGGAAAAGGAACAAAGAGCACCGGAACGCTTTTATGGGCTGCCTGAAAATTCCAAAAAGGAGCGACAGCGGGGAGCTGGAAACTTTCTCCTCGGCACCAGGTGACGGCTTGGAAGGTGTTTGGTCTGATGATGAAAACAGCAGCAGTGACTCCAAAGGGGAGTCGAACAGCCAAGGATTTCACTCTTCTTCTGTTGATGGCAGTGATATACAACATTTGGTCGCTTCAGATTCAAGGCCACTTTCTGATCTTCAGAACATCGAACTTGAACCAAGCGGCCAAATCTTCGAGGACAAGAGTTCTCAGTGTGATACCGCCGTTGGAGATAATGAGTGTGTGAGAAGGGGAGATGTAATGGCAAATAAAGATTTTGAAGTCACAGAAAGGGTTACTGATAATGACAGGAAACGTCAAGAAAAAGCAAAGCACGTATGCAGGTCGGAAGCCATATGTAGCGCTATTGATCTGAGAATCTCTGAAGTGATAAAAGAGCACGCAAATTCGTCGGGAGGAATGAACAAAAGTCAAAGTCTGTGTATTTTGTCATCGTCTGCATGTCATTTTAGCTCCGATTGTAATGAAAGTAGATGGATGCGTGACCAGCTGAAAGATGAGAGGAGTGAAGATGTGAAGGAAGGAAAAATATGTGCCGATGTGCATGCATTAATCACAGCTGAGCATTTGGGATCACATATGAAACGGAGTACTTGTCACAAAGGCATAGGAAACCTAAAGGGGGAAAATGCTCTACCTCAAAAAGTAACAGATCAAGCTTCACCCAAAGTAAACTACGCCCCTGATATGATCACCAGTAACATTTACTCAAATAAAGATTCTGATCGTTTTAATTCTGACCTCATTCCCCAACTCCAAACTCAACACTCAAGACAGCAGCTTCACAAATGTATCCACGACACAGCTTCCGCCTTGAGTCACGCAAATCTGAAGTATCTCTCATCTGTTTCAGACGATGTCGGTAAGAACTTCATAACCAATGATGTAGAAGCAAGCAGTCATTCACCTAAACAAAGCTCGCCACACATGATTCAGATATTTGGAAACAATGTTGATCAGCTTGCAGCAGAATTTTTAACTCATCAGGTAAAAGCAGTCAAACACCTCTGCAGTCAAATCAAACTTTCTCCTACCCATGGAGAAAATGTTGAACTGGACCACAAGGCTGGTAGCAAACCTCTCACAACACAGGATCAGCTAAATTGTCAACAAATATGTACACAGAACATAGCTCAGACTTCTGTTGCTGGCAAATGTCCAAATTCACAGAGCAACTTCAATAAAAATCATCAAATCAACATCAATGAGTTTTGTGTGGCAAACGATAATAAAGGGGTTGAGACTTTTTCTTTCAATCCAAAGGATGAAATATGCGTGAACTCTAAAACGGTTCCCTCTATTAAAGATCTAAAAACACCACAGGCAGGTTCTTACGCAATGTCCAAAGAGGCCACCATAAACACAACTGTTACACCAGGTAATCCTACTCTTAGGAAGAAAAAAACAAAACGATTCAGAAAGTCTGACGTCAAAACTCATCCTGCTTCTTCCTCTGATTCTTCTTTCAAGTCATCGGATGAAGATGACGAGGAGAAGGAAGGAAATAGGAGGCATTATTGCTGGCTGTTAGGAAGAACTAGCAATGAAGAAAGCTGCACTTCTCTTTCTACAAGCAAATGTAAGACAGAAAAAGGGAATTCTGGTGAAAATGAAGAATTTAAGATGGATTACATTCCACCAAGGCAGTCTTTGCCTCCCCACGCTGCATACCAGAGGATGGATGCAGAAAAAAGCCACCTGAACGAAAAGCAAAGTGAAGCACAGCACACGCCACATTGCCAGGACTCGCCCATCCATTTTGCATCCAGTGACATCAACCCCTTTGTCCACCAGTGGCAACACAGCGACTCAAACCAACACTGCTACAAGACCCCTGTGTTTGGAAGTGCTGCTGACCTATCTATTAAATCTCCTCTCTTGAACAGCTCTGAGAAATGCCTGGTAAGATGCTCCAGTGCTGACAACGGCTTGAATGGGCTGAATTCTCCTTTTAACTCCCACCTGAGCACGTACGCCACCAACAAGGGGCTCTCCAGCACCTTTAGTAGCATTGAGGATTATAGAGAGAGAGTTGCCACACAGCACAGGAAAGCACAGGCAGAGGCCTGCAATCGGGCAATAAACGGTTCCAATAATGACGTTGCCGGTTCTGGTGTCAATTCAAGTCAGGTCGATGAAATAATGCTCGTTTGCTCATCTGAGCAAGAGTCAAAGACGAGCAAAATGCAGCTGCAAAGGAGAAAGATGCGTGAACACGGTACTCAAACCGAATCTAGGCTCGGCACAATCGGTAACAGCAGCCTGAAGAGGAAAGATCGACACAAAAGAAGCAACTCCGACGTTCCTTTGTCCCAGAGGAGCAAAGTAGATATTAAAAAATCCTCAACGTGGGCAACCATGGAAACCATGTCAGCTCATCTCTCCAAGCTTATCGACAGCACTTCAGACCTGCTGGGAGATGTCCAGGGGATGAGGACGGGTGAAGTGAGAAAATCCAGTTCTAGGAGTAGCAACTCATCACATCGTAGCTTGTTATGCAGTGACCCGCATGGGTGTGGCAAGAAAGACCGCTCAGTTCAAACGGCCTTAGACGTTGGAATCCAGACGGGGGAGCTGGTGAACGCAATGAGCGGCAAGGCTGCTGGTGACGAAACACTCAGAGAGAAGGCTAAATCTTATGAAGTTAAGGTGATTGTGAAAGTGATTGGTCCTGAAGACAAGAGTATGCACAGAGTGGTTAAAAAAGATGCTGAGACAATGCAAAACTTCAACGTCTCTGTTGCACCTCAGTCGGAGAATGACCCTCAGACATTGGCATTCGCAAAGACAGCAGCTAGTTATCACAGGCGTGCAAAATCTGCTTCCTCTCAGGCCTCGAAGCAAAGCACTCTTGAGGAATCAAGCGGCAGAAATGTTGCAGTCACCTCCAGATTGTCAAGAAAGTGTTTTCAAGAAAACCGCAGCGTGTCTTTAGCAAGCAGTCCGACTGGTTTTATCAGAAAACAAGCAACATTTACAGACCGTGCCTCATCTCCCATTGTTACTGTGGGAACAAGTTTAGGTTCAAGGCAGAGCGGAAAACAATCAGTACACTGTCAACCAAAATATAGGAATCGGCAAACAAGCCTTTCCTCTAAGGAGGGCACACCTGCTGTTCCTTCTGCTGAAAATGCTAAACAGTGTTTAGATGTTTTTTCCACTAAATCCGAAACGATATCTCTTGAGAGAGTGAGTGAAATGAGTTGTTCAAGTCCTCAAGACTTCTGCACGAGTTCTTCAAGTCTTATGTCATCATCGGATATAGACATAGAAATTGTGAAGAGAAAAGTCACCTGCAAAGAAGAAGACGACCACAAGACCCTCTCAGAGAGGCACAACCACGTTTTTCCTACCGTGAGGAAAAATGAGCGGCAAGAGTCCAACTTCACAAGAGCTTCCGGGGATGTTTGCATCGACATCGGCCAATTATCACCCTTCAATGCCTGTAGAAATCAACCGAAAGAGGATGACGCGGTATCACTGGCGCACAGCGAGTGCAGCACAGAAGTTCTTGTGAACACCGAAGTTGCAGCAAGTGTTTCTCCTTGGGATGACCATCAGGTAGTCCCAGACGACCTGCCCGTCCACAACAAGTTCACCAATTGGTCAGGAGTCAGCCAGAATCAACAGCTACGATGCTCAAACAAAGACGACGGAAACCGCTCTGAATGGGACGACGTGGACAGCACGGGTTCAAACCAGGATGCTGTGGCGCAAAGTGACAGACGATCCAGAGAGATACTGAAGCTGCGACGGGAGAGAGAGCGGGTTATGGCGACCGTCAACCTCAGCACGAGCCTGCCGCCTTTGACCGTGGAGCTGACTGAGGCTAAGCTTCACTACGGCCTGGGAGAGACGGACGCGTTGTTAAAGATGCTGTCCCCAAGGTCCAAAGAAGAACTGCGGCCACTGACCTCCGCTGCATCCAAACAGCAGCTGTATGACAGGTGAGGACTGAGAAAAGTATTAATTCTTCAAGAACTTGTTTTTATGCATATTTTATTTGTTTCATTTTGAAGCAGATTTGAAAGCCAAATGTATTCCCCTTTACATTTGACATTTATGCTCTTCTTTGTGTTGGTCTGTCACATGAACTCTTAATTAGATTTCTGCAGTAATACGCTATACATTTGCAATTCAGCTTACACTAAAACCCCTCTTAGCTCTTCTGGCAATAAAGTTTATGTGCTGTGCAAAAGACTAACAGAATATATGATTTTTTCCTGCTTTCAGATTCCTGGTCAACCAGGGGAAAAAAAAAGTCTTAGTAGGAACTTGACTAGACCATGAATGTCATTTTAATAAATTCACCCACACATTTAGGTCACAGTGCTGCAAATTCAGCTCAGACATATTCTTTATCCTCAAAGGTGTTACAGCTATTTAACTTCGTGATCCTCTCAGGCACCGCCGGAGCATCGAGGCTTTAAGGCGGGAGAGGGAGGAGCGCCTCCAGACTTACAGAAGAGCCCGCAGTCTGAGCCCCGGCAAACATCCCCCGCCACAGGAAGCTGATCCCACACCCAACCGCCGCAAAGAATATCATCGACGACAAGAAGTCACTGGGTGAGACTGAATGTTACTGGATATTAGCAACGTATATCCTAATGGAATAACATTCATCTGTACAGTGGAGCATTAGGGACAGACTATAATATTATAGGGTAACGGTAAAGAAGCAGTATTACCAGAAGAAAGTTGTAAAAAAGTTGTTTTAATGAGAAAAAAGCTTTGATGTAGTTATCAAGATCTGATGTAACCAGATCGCGTAGTAGTCTGTGGTTCTTTCTTTTAAACAACACATGCACTCCGCTGTACATGTTGCTAATTTAACCGGTGTGGACGTTTTACTTGATACCAAATCATCTGTACCACAGTTTACCAGAACCTCCAAGAGAAGCGGGACAGTGCCCACCAGACATTGAGCAGCTGCTGCGAGACTACAGCCGAGCCCGGGAAGAAGCCAAGACGGAGATCGCTAAGGCTCGAGAACGGCTGAGAGAGCGGACTGAACTGGAGAAACAGAGGATACAGCTGCAGACTCTGTCTCAGGGAATAAAGGTCAGTTGTCCCGTCTATAATTGGCAGAACCATAATTAACTTCCTCCGAGTGTAAAATGACATTGTGGAGTAGCTAAAGATCCCCTCTAGTGAGCTTCACAATCTGTAAGATACTCCACTGTAGATAATAATGCGTACCTAGTAAATGTTGGACGCTGTTAATTTCACTTTCAAATGAAATGAAATGTTTGTAGCTACTAGCGATTAAATTTTTATTTTTAAGAGACGGAAATTGAAGCAGTTTGTAAAAGTTTGGAAAGATGAATTTATATTGGTGTTTTGCTACACTAACACAGTGAATCTGACTTCAACTGACATGATTTTCTCAGGACGACCTGAAGCATCGGACCATAATCAGCAACAGCACTTTGTGCACGGGATCCAGTCTGAGTCTTTCTTCTGGACCAACATCTGGATACAACAGTGGCAACACTACTCAGCCACAGCTGTGCAGCCGAGCAGCATTAAATCAAAAGGTTTGCACACTTTTACAGATTATTTGGAATTAAAACGCTGCTTTACTCTTACAATTCTCAATCTGAGTGGTTGGAGTATTTTCCCACTGTAAGATGCAACTCTGGGACTTACTGCGCTATTGATGTTGTCTGTTGTTAGAGTGCTGGGGTCCAGGGCGAGGGGTTGAAGCTGAGGACACGGCCGCCCGTCTACGGTTTTCAGAGTGTGAAAACAAAACAAACATGGCTGTCAGCTCAGGGTAACTGCACAAGACTCATTTCTAATCCTCAAGTAGACGTTTTGTAGTTTTACAAAAATTACAACTATTTTAATGTTTACTGTTTACCTTTAAAGAGAAACCTTTTGGTAGAAAGATTGCTTTATGCAGCAATATTTACAGTAGATTTAAGTTTGTTGTCAAGTCTGAAACTGGTGACGTGTCTTTATTTCCATACCTGCTTCATTTCCTTTCTTCATTATAAATGTGTTTTATCAGACATTCGGCTTGAGATTCCCGTTAGCAGCTTTGACCCGTTGATGACTTCCTCTCCGTCGCCCCCTGTTGTTGCACGTCAGCGCACTACTTCCTTTGGCTCAGTCTCCTCCATATCTGCAGCATATCAAGACATCACTTCCACCCTCGTCTGTCGGGCTCTGGCTGAGGTAAAGTTGACAGAATTTTTTTCTTTTTTTTCCCCAGGGTTTCTATTAAAGGTTCGCTTTGTAATTATGTATTTGACAAGTCTCCTATAATACTGGACAGTATAGCTTTGAGATATCTCTCGAAAGAAAAACCCCAGGCTGGGATTCAAACCCAGAACCTTCTTGCTGTAGGGCAACGATGCTACCAACGGTGCCAATGGGCAATCTGCCAAACAAATCCTTAAAAATTTCATAATTTTGATTTATTTTTTAGAAACAAAATACAACTAGCAAAGTTCAAAAACTGTTTAACAATTCTGCACTTAATAATTTTTCATTCAGAATACGAGATTTAAAAAAAGAGTTGATTTAGATTAGCTTGACTGCTGTTCATGCAGGTTCAAAATGAACACTTTCAAATGAAATTACCAAAGTCTTTAAAAAAATAAAAACATGAAAAGTAAAATCTAAAAATTTGATCATGGAAAGATCTGGAATATTATAAGGAAAACTGTTCGGGAACCTTGGGAAATCAGTGAAAAATGTCTTTTCAGTACTGAATCGAAATGTTGGATTTTGTGGGTTAAATCCACTTCAGTATGCATGAGAACAAAAAATAACAAACATTCAATTTATTTTTTTAAATAATTGCCCAGAATGTGTCGTGTGTTAGAACTGTGCTTTAATCAGTGAGTTTTGGGTGTAAAACCTAATAGAATATAAAATATGTTTTGTCTGAATTTTGGGTCACATGGACATGCAATGTTGGAACGTTTCTGATAATCATCACATCCTGATGATGCTCCTCAGCCTGTTTATTAGCTGCTATGTAAAAAATAGCCAAGATAATTCTAACTGTTACAAAATAAAGGTGGTTATATAAAATAACACTTCTTATTTATTTCCTAAGAAATCACTGCATTTGTTTGCCGTTTTTCTACTAATACATAAAGAATTGAGACTTTTGTGACGTGATATTTCAGGTATTTGTTCAGAGTTTCAGCGAAAGATTCTTTCTCACCAGGTCCGACTGGCTTCTTTTGGGGATTCTGGCAACTTGTTGAGGGGCAAAGCCTCTGCTGGGTGGAGGTGAGCTTCCTCTGACTTAACATTTTGAAATACTCTCAGCTTGTAAAAATACTGTCCTCACAAACCTAAAATAAACTAACTAATGTACGTGTGCAGCTTACTGAAACGTCCTAATTTGTTTATTCAGTCACCAAGGGGAAGAACGAGGAGTTCAGGCATACTACAAATCTTCCTCCAGTCCTTCTGTCCATGGTTTTCTTGGGGTCGGGGAGGTGGAAAGACCCCCGGACAGTTTGTGGAACGTAATCAGCCAGATGTCCAAGAGCCACATGTATAACCAGTCTGTTCGCTCTGTGTGGACACGACCACTAGATGACAGCACTCAGCTGGGTGAGCCAATAACATTCTCCACTCTACCCTACAACCTCTTAAAGGTGTGTACATTTAAACATGAAATTTAAGGTGTGTATTTTTATATGAATAGTATTTATATCCTTTTGGGTTTATAGCAAAAGAGTATATTTTGTACTTGCAAACTCTTCTCCCCTATGACTGCTTCCTTTCTCCATGTGTTGTTGAATCGTACAACCACATTCACTCTTACACTCTTAAACTCTTACAAGTTATTGCAGCTGACTATAAACTGATGTCACTTATGTGTAAAATGTTGAAAGTTTGTTATTTATTCCTTCCCCTTCAATTACTCAAAGCTTTTTGTCAACCTATGTAGAATACCAATAAATACTCTAAACGGTAACACTTTATTTGATGGGATAAGCATGCTACTGACACGATACTGTCATAAATGTGACATAACATCTGTCATGATGAGGGAGTTTTCATGAATGTTTACGACTGTTCTCATGAAGTGTAAATAATGATGCAAAGTTGACAATTTTAACAGGCTTTTAATGCACTTTTAATGCAACTTTTCATTAATAGTCTCATTATTTACCGAATGACACTTCATAACAGGTGTTATGTCATGTTCATGACATTGTCATGTCAGTCTTATGCACACCTCGTCAAATAAAGTGTTAACTTGACAATGAAACATTTGTGGTTGAATACTATTTGAAGGCACTCTAAATGTTTTTTTTTTAATTTTGTTACAGAAATTAGCTTTAAAACACCATACTAATTGTTTTACTCCATTTGTGTTTACTATGATTTCAATATATCTTTGTTTTTTGCACAGTTTACATCCTAACAGACCCGTCCGCCTTCCACCTCAGCCAGCCGCGGGACTTCTGCTGCATCAGCACTCAGTCTAAGCAGGTGAGCCCGGCCGCAAAATCAACCGGGCAGCCCGGATGATTGCAGCCGGTCTCCCCTTGTGTTCAGGTCAGGCGAGCGGCGGCGGCTGCACACCTTAATGTAAGGAGAAAATTCCATTTGCTCAGGTTAGATACCGTGCGAGCAGCAGCTCAGCGGCTGCCGGTGGAATTTTCCCCTTGCACTAAATGTACAACACACACTTTACCGACGCCTCGCGCTCACTGAACAGAAAGCGTGAACAACACTGACCCAGAGGCAATGTTTGTCAGCTATTTGTTATCGTTGTCAGAGTTGAGTTGCCTCTTAGCTGATCAAAAGGCTTTGCCGGCTGTTTTATTGATGGTCTTCTCTCTTTGGCTCAGGGTGGCCTGCGTGTGCTGGCTGTGCAGTCTGTGTTTGAGGAATCTCTCCCCCGGCCGAGCGTTGATGCTATCCGGGCGGAGATGCTGCCCAGCTGCTGGATCCTGCAGCCAGTCGTACGTGGGGGACAGGAGCTGACCAGAGTTGTTTACTTGCTTCAGGTCAGATATGATGCATAGTTCCCCGCAGAAGTATTCAGTATTCATACCCCATGAACTTTTGATGTCATGTAACAATTGCAAAATCCATTGTTAGGATTTAATGTAAGAGATCAGCACAAGGTAGAGCATAATTGCAATGTGACTGGGTGTCTGTGCAGCCTTAAAAAGTCTTCAGTTCATTTTATCTGAAATTAAGGCCTTAAAAGGTCTTAAATTTCTTTAATAATAATAATAATTAAAAAAAAGAAGCAAATTTGCATGAAATACATTAATCACCAGTCATAAATTTTGTTGTGGCAGAACTATTTATGTATGCAGTTTTTTCCCCCCAAAAGTTTGATCTGGTTCAAAAATCTCCATTCTGTTCTGTGACTCGAGGCGGTTGAGGCTACTGCTAACTAACTGGTAACGTACTCTTACTAGCTAGCTAGCTACTTAGTTTTTCTGCGTCTATCATGAGTAAGTGCAAATTGTTTTTGTTTTCGTAGCTTGGCACTACTTGGGTTTTTGCGATGATTGATTGTAGCACTGCAGGATCCCTCTACCACTCCTTATATTTACAGTTTTTTCCATCTTAAATTTCATTCAAGCTGGCATTAATACGGTCTTAAAAAGTCTTAAATTAGACTTGCTGAGTCCGGTAGATAACCTGGAAGAAAAAGGACACGTGGTTTCCAAATTTTACCTTGTATAAATTGCAGTGCAGCTAATTGCAGGTCACTTACATAATTACAACACCGAGTCCAGATTTGTGTAATCTTGTCAGTTATTTAGTGATAGTTGGAGAACGTTGGTGAAAAAACAGTGAGGCCCATGATGACTCTGGAGGAGCAGCAGACATCCACAGCTCAGACAATAGATCGTCTCCATTATAGTCCATGATCTGTCACAGATTATCTATAAAGTACTTGCCACTTAATATCGTATGGATGCAGTAAATATCCAGGAAATGAGAATTCCCTGCTTGGGTTTTGTAGGCGGAGGCTCAACACGTGGTATTGACTTGCCGTGCTGATCTACGGCACGATGAGTTTATAGCTCACTACTGGCAGGGCTCTCACTATTAATGAAATTAGTTTCATTGAGCAGAGGCTCATGGATTAGCTCTGTGTAATTGTTGCCAAACATTTAAAGATGTAGCAGCTGATTCAGGCACAACAAGGAAGTTGATGCATCAATGCTATGTCTAAAAACAACAAAAAAAAGACTTCAGAAACTTTGTCAATTTATATATGGTATTTTGTATGAATGTAGACGTTAACATTGTGTCTTCTGCTTCCTTTTCAGGTCGACCTTGGAACGCCATCTTTTCCTCAGCGACTCTTGAACACGGTTGCCAGGAGACAGGCAGCTGTCATTGCCGATCTTGATGTTTTCCTCGCGCCATAAAACCCGCCAGCCGTGAGCACTTTGACTAGACCGTCACCAGCATGGAGTTCTTCTACATGTGACTTTGCACCTGGATCTTATTTACTTGACTTCTTTATTTCAAAAGGCACTGTCACGTTCCTGACAAAAAGTTGTAGCAGCTTTGTTTTTGTATGAAAATATTTTTTTTTTTTTTTTATTTTTTTTTTAATAAAATATTGATATTTTTTATATTTGTACATGAATGGTTCTAACAATCTGTTCCACCAAAGATGCATCAAATGCTTAATAAGCTTATGCTGTTTTAATGTTTCATTCATGTCTACATTTCTCCCGGGGATTAAAATTATTTAGAAACAGCTACAGCTTTCACAATAGCGTAGACCAAAATGAAAGATTTTAGTTACTTTTATTCACATTAATTTGATATGCACTGGGCGTCACATGCAATCTTTGTGTTTTATTTAATAATTTTCGATAATCTGTAGATAGACAAGGCAGATTTTGTTTCTGTACCTCTGCACCCACGTGCTAATACTTTCACATGTGCCTGTTGGGATAAGAAATAACCAAAGGAAAATTTCTCCTCAAACATTCCCTCTGAAATTTCTATTTCTCTAAGCAACGCATATGTTTTACGTAAGCGCCCTTCATTTTAGCTAAGAATTGATTTGAAATGCTTTTGCTTGCAGCAATTGGAAGGCAACATACATGCTTGGTGTTGGGTAGCAACCCTGCGCAGTTAACAGGCAAACACCTCCTGGAGGAATGAAAGGAAATTATTGCCACTCAGGAGCTTTCAAATGTAATGCGTTTATCTGCAAGAGCACTGAGAACGTTAACCAGCTCTCTGTGGGGAAACTACAAAGAAAATGTTGGAAAATGATTTGGATGTAATAAATGTGAGGGCCACTGCAAGAAGATGAACAATTAAACTGAAAAACTCTTGCGCTTGAAACCAGCTGTAGAGGTTTGTAATATGTCGACATGGTGCTCATTTTACTGTATCGCCTCTTCAAGAAGGGAGTTAATTTTATGACTTTATCCTCGCTCGTTATTCTCAAAGTCCGCGTTTTTAAAAATGTGTTTTATAGTTGTATTTGCTTCTTTTAATGAGCGTAGCACAATGCTGTGTTTTGCAGCTGCATGCAGAGTACTTGTTACACATTGATTAACATTCCTGATGAAAAGGTGACACTGTTTGCGCAGTCCTCAGGCTGATCAGAGACCGGTGCTGTCCGGGTCAGCCGTATCCACATGCGAAGCCGCAATATTTAATTGTAGGTTCAGGAAGCTTTCCTGGCTCACAGTCTCACCAGCAACCAAAGAGTGACGAGTGATGTGAAGGAACTCAGAAGATTTTTGTTCTGAAATATATTTTTATGCGTGAATATTTCCCAGTGTCATTTGTTTTGTGAAAATTTATTTATATTTAGGTAATCTGTTGTACAGTTTTTTTGTTTTGCAATCTATGTGATGTTTTGGTCACTAATTATCTATTGTTGCCTTTTATTTTTGACAGTTTTTGTATTCAAACAATAAATATTTGTAACTGATGTAAGTTTTGTGTTGAAATGTAGAATCTTTTAGCTCACTGCACCTCAATCTTACCGTTTTTTTTGTAGAGGTCAACAAACTTCTGGCTTGAATATTTAACTACTTTTCTCTGCAGAATTAGATGGAGCTCATAAATTGGTTGATTTCCTCCCTCTCGGTAATTTAGTGTTATCCACAAATTCAGTTTAAGTGGGGTCAGAGTTTTCCAAAAGGCTAATGATAGCCTTTTTTTTCCCCACTCTAACAAACATGTAAATCTATGCTCATAATAAATAAATAGGCAGTTAAAAAGTGCACCCAGTTCTTGTTTTTTAAAATTCACTTAATGCAGTTTCGGCATTACATTCAAATGAAATACAACGTGTAAACATCTGTCTGTATTACTCACTGATGGTTTATTCATGGATTAATGCACCTGCAGCAGCGTTACTGCCTGTACAAGCCTCCGTTCTGGGCCTCCATAACGAAGCAGCCTCCTGTTGTCCTCCACGTGGAATGCAGGGGTTGCAGTGGAGGTGACATTTCTGTGAGGGTCTCTCAGGGTGGGTGGGTGTTGTGTGAGCGCGATTAGAGCCCGAGCTGGGCTGGGTGGTGGTGGGAGTGGTGGGTGGGTTACTGAGGAGATCAGAAGTGCCTCTGCCATTTAGAGTCACCAGCTCTTGTCAGGAATGTCCGTCCCCCGCGCGCACAGATCATGTACTGGATGCGCCAACTTTATTTTTAACCCGGCAGGGTGGGTCAGTCGCTGGCTTTCGGAATGACCGCGGAGCGCGCCGTGCCTTCAGCCCCTCTCCCTTGTCCCCCGTGCAGGACCGTGTCCTCTTCCTCCTCCTCTTCCTCTTCCTCGCGCACTGGACATCTCCGCACGCGCTGACCTGCAGCCCGCCGCTTCAATGGGATTATAATTGGTTTGTTGGCAGGAAGAAAACTGAAGAAACTCGCTCAGAGAGGACTAAAACTACTACAATTAAGTAAGTAAATATAAAGCCGAGCCAATTCGCGCTTGTTCATTTAAATTAGTGACTTTTGACATGAACATAATTAAAATAACTGAATAGTTAGCACTGCTGTAGTTGTCAGGTAAGTTTACTTGAACCACCTGTTGGTTGGCTATGTATATATAGAGGTGTTAGTTTTTTTTTTTTTTTTTTTTTTTTTTAAAGAAGTAAATATAAGACGGGTATTTCTATTTATTTTAGTTCTGGCTTGAAACTCGTTTTCCTCCCGTCAGTAAACAACTTTGCCAATATTCAGTTGTGTATCTGGTGCTGCAAAAAGGCCGCAGCAGAGTGCGGTGATAAAACTGCGCAAAACTTGGTGCGGCCTTTCAAGACGTCATTAACTATTGAAGAATTAATGGCATGGCGAGTTTACAAATCTTGTTTTATAAAGTACCTTTAAAAAACGTATACACTGGATACCAGATATTCTAAAGCAAAAAGTCACGTAGGGTTTAATTGTAGTTTAAAGGCACATGTATTCAGTTATCTAAAAATATATAGTTTAAATATCCTAAACTATATTTCTACTATATTAATATATTGGAGAAGTAGATATAATGGTAGGGTTAGGGTAAGAGGGCAAACCCAGGTCAGGTTGTCTGTACTAGGTTGTCTGTACTCCACTGGATTCAACAAAAACGAATCCAATGGAAATTCAAGCGAACGTGTAAATGGCTACAAAGGGGAAAGAGATCACAAATGATCACTTTAAGTCAGTAGTTATGTCAAAGTTTGTTCCTTGGTCTTAGGTTTCCTTATTCTTCATTCTCATTTCATCTCTTCCTTTCTTATTCGCGCGTTTTATGCGAGTTCAAAGCCTATAATAACTTCACACAAGATTATTCTTCCCTTTTATCCATTTTGATGTGTATCTCGTATATTTTGCCTGAAAAACCCAAGTTAAGAACGACTGTGCTGGCGTTCTACTATTGCTTACACAAGCTATAGAACTGTACTTTTTCACTTTACTTTTCAATTCTTCCTGCTAAATAAATCTTAAGTTATGTATTTGTCACTCTTTATAGAAAGCACTTTATTATATTAAAAAGAAAAAAAATCATGTTCCCTGCTTTAATTGAAGAGTTTCTTCTTATTTCCCTAAAAGGACATGTGTGAGCGTGTTGCTCTGTCTGGACCAGCAGAGCCTTTAGTGTAAACACTCTCCAGAAATTATTTACCATTGATTCCTTTTACCCTTCTCCCAGGACTGAGCGCTCTCTCTCTCTCTCTCGCCACAGTCAAAGCAATACCGACCACAGCTAAAGATCTCTTCAACAGCTGATGTACATAATCAGTGTACAGCTAGGATTCGTCCTAATAGCCTCTAGATATTCCAGTTTACGAGCTTCCTCCGTGAAGGAACACGGCTCAGCTTTGTGTTTTAGATCCACTCTCAGCCTGACCACAGGCCTCAATCTCATCAGCGCCCACGCTTCAGTTTCTCAGACACATGCCCACACTGCGGGTCACTCGTCTTTAGCCACACCCGTAACATCGCTCTGTTACTTAATCTCGGTTCCACTTTGTGCTGCTCACCACAATGTGCTTTTTTTCCTCCCCCCCCTCCATCCCCACAGCAATCTAATGTGTTTTCTGCTCAGTGTGCAGTTTGGGCATCTGTATACAGCTGCAAGAATGGGCTTTTTTTTTTTTTTTTTTTAGAAAAGCTTAGGTGCAGATCAGGTGCTCTGCTGTTTGCATCAACGCTATTTTTAAAAAGGACAGAAATAGACGAAGTTACAGTAAATTCCAGTGAGACCCAAGTATGGAAACCAAACTTTTACGGCACGTTGTTTTTGTGCTTAATGATTATTTTATGTTGGTTTCCATATAAAGTCCAAACGTGTCCTCTTATTTGGACGCTCCAGTAAAACGCATAAAGAGCACTCCAGGGTCAGGCAGCTCTTGGGTATCTACAGGATTTCCACTTGGCCTTTTATTTTTTGCATTGCCTCTCTTGACACTTTCTAACTTATGAGAAATTATCCAGAGCCTCTGACTCGAACACTGTGCAGCTTTAAAACCAGGCATCTGCACATTTCTGTTTCATTACTTTTATTGGTGAAGGCTAATAATAGCTCCAGAAAAAAAAAAGTTTTCTGTACCAACTGCGTCACATTTATGCAAAAAATAACCATGAAATGAGTTTATTCACTAAGATGTAAGCGAGATTTGCTTTTGTGATATAAAACTCTTAATACATGATCATTCTTTCACTGCAAAAGCAGTTTTCCCAAACAGCTGCATTCGTCTTTGCTTTAAATGTGCAAATGTACATTGCAGATGGTGCCCTGTTTTGTTCTTATCCAAACATGATTTTGAAAGCACTGATTTTTACTATATGCTGTTACTGTTGTGTTGTAACACTTTTAGATACTATTTAAAATGAAATACATTGATATTGTTGTTATTTTTATTAGTTATAACTGTGTGACTTTCAGCTTCATTATTTTATAGTCTCTCTGCTTTCCATAAATAAGAGAAGGAACACAAAACATTCTCATTAACATAGGAAGGTCCATTCCACTTTTGCACCTCTTTGTACATCACCCAACACATGCCCTCTAATTGCAAGTGCAACTTTTTTTTTGTGCAACCTATTTAACGCTCTTTATTTGAAATTTTTAATATAAGTGCCGTAATGTTTGGTTAAAACTACTTACCCAATAGTTTGAATCCAATGTTTGTTTGTTTGTTTGTTTTTTTTAAATAACCAAGCTTGACCTGTCACAATAACACATTTTCCTTGACGATAACTTGTCCCAATAATTATTGTGACAGACGATAATTGTTGTTGTTTTGAGGATATTTTCAAATATTCATAATGGCGTCATAATGCATTCATCAGTCTCAAAGACAGATAACCTTTAATTTTGCAATGAAGACTTAATACTAGAACAGGAAGTGTTATTTACACTTTCCTTTAACCATGACAACCACAAGCAACAAAATGGAAATAAAAAATCACTTACAAACCATAAATAAAAATTTGATTATGATGCCTCCGTGAACAAAATTGCCCTTCAAAAAAAAAAAAAAAAAAAAATCAATCAGAGTAGAAATGATCGATCTCATTTTAATTTATCATGCTATCGATTGATTTATTGCTTATTGCGACAGACTTAAACCCCCGGCAGTCCTGAGTGTGTGGTGATGATTAAAAAAATTATGCAAAGAAAATGAAAAATGAATCACTTCTGAACATACTGTAGTGAAAATGAACACGCTCAATGGACTGTAGCGGTGATGTGATGTGCCAGCTGGCATTTCGTGGCTCTTTCCAGGACTGTGCGCATCACAACATCCAGATGCCGGTGGAAAGCTGTTATCCTACTCAGCATCTTTGATGGAAGCTCTCCTCTTTTTCCTGCTGACGGGATAACCTATTGTTAGCGAGCAGGTGTGTTTGGGCTCTCCGTCCTCAAGGACACCAAGTGGAGAGCTCGCACTGGTCCCTGCCTTTTCATTACTCCACACATCCCCGAACTAGAAGTTGTGGAGACAGCACGCCTCGACAAACGCACTTAATTTGCTGCTATTAGTGTTCACCAGCTAAGCGGAGTCAGTCTTCAGACACGATTAGACACGTACATGTTTGTGCTCAGCTGACAGGTTGGGGATGGGAGTTTGAGCGGCGTGTAAAGGGGTTTTTACGCCATAGTTCTGGCTAAGGTAATGTGTGCCATGGCGATAAGGGGATCCCCTGGTGGTGGGTGGAGCGTCCCCGTGCTGATAAGAGACCTCTGCAGAGGACTGATACCGAGTAGAAGGAGGGAGACCTGTAGAACGGCATCATTGCAGAGGACCGAGGGCCTCTTCTCTGAATACACTGAACAGACAAACGTGGGACTTCTGCAGAAAGAAACTAGTGATTATTTTGAATGAATATTTACACACACACACACCAGATTCTATGAGATTTCCGACAAATTTAATGCATTGATGAAAATAATCCATTCGTAATGGATGTATGATTATATCAAAATACCATAAAATACTGCAGGGTGAATTAGGGGACAGGAGGATTGTTTGTTTTAGATTTCTTAAATTCAGTTTGTTTTATCTTGGAAAAAGCATTCATAGTCCTTAAGCATGTTCACGTTACAACCACAAACGTCAGCATATTTGATAAGTTTTTGTTTGACGGCATAAAGAAAATCATGGGGTAAAAGAAGGAAAATAATACATGATTCAGAAAGTTTCACACAAATGCAAAGTTGAAAAGTGTAGGATGCAGCTCTATATTTATAAATCTATATATTTATTCTTCTGAATCAGTCTTTGCTGCAGTTTCAGCTGCAAGTCTTCTTGGGAAGACCTTTACCAGCTTTGCACATCTAGAGATCATTCTTCTTTGCTCAAATTGCTCAATCTCAGTCAGATTCGATGGATATGATCTATACCATTCACTGTCATGTCTTACCACAGATTATCATACCTCATAGATTTAAGTGTGGACTTTGACTAGGCTATTTTAACACACAAATACACACCGACTCATTCTATTGCAACTCCAGCTGAATGCTTAGGGTTGTTCTGCTAGGAGAAGGGAAATCACTTGCAGACTCAAATTGGTTCATCCAATAAACTCTGACCACTTTGCTCGTTTCTGCTGAGAAGCATCCCTAGAACATGATAATGCCGTCGCCTTGTTTCACTGTGGGGATGACGTGTTCAGGGTGATATTTAGAGATAGAGTCTCAACAATAGCCTTCCCTTAAAGGTTAGGTTTGTGGAGTGCACAGATAATAGATATCATGTCAGCTCTTACCTGAGTTCTAGATCTCTGCAGCTCCTCCAGAGCTTCCATGGGTTTCTATGGCTAGTTCTTCGGTCGATCAAAGCTTGAGATATAGATTTCTAACTCAACTTTTCGGTAACGTTGTTCTGCTCTTTCGTCTTAATGTTTCTGTTTGTTGACATTTGTTCTCTGACAAATCTCTGAGGCCTTCGGACAACAGCTGTATTTATGCTGAGATCAAGTTACACATAGGTGACTCTACCTACTAATGAGGTGGCTTCTGAAGGCGATCGGTTGCAGTAGATTTTATTTATGGGTAAAGAATCAAAACGGGACTGAAGTTTAAGGCATATGAATTATTCTCCAGGACACTTTAATTACAGCAACTCCAAATTAATCCTCAGTGAGGGCTTTTTTTAAAAGTCTGGAAATAAAAAAATAAATAAAATATGCTTTGTATAAAACTGTAATGCACATAAATTTGACTCTCCCGCCTTACTTCCCTTTCCTTACAAATCCCCACCGATGGACTCACACACTTCTGTGTTTCATACTACGTGAGCAGCATCACTCGAAAGAAGGCGGTTTCATCATCAAGCCCTGCTCCTCACAGGGGTTGTCCTATCCCTTCACCCCCCACCGTGCAGCTTGATAAGAGAGTTATGCTGCACCCAGATAGAGCTATCTGAGTGGCTACGCTTCAACCCGCCATTCCACGCAAAGAATACACAGACACCATCTGGGCTGTCACCGTCGAGCAGAGTGACACTCACAAAATGGAGCAGCGGGTGGAGGGAGAGAAGCAGGAGAGAAGGTGGGCCCTGCTTCAAGGGCTTATTTGCATGTTGTTTCTGGACAAATAAAAAATGTTTCTGAACGTCAAAAATGTTTGCAGAAAAATCAAAAATTCTGGTGACAGGTAAAGAAGTCATGTTTTATAGATGATGTAGTTGAATAATACGTCAGCAATAGACACATTTTTGTTGCCAAAATGTTCCAAACTCAGTGCATGGATAAAAAATAATTTGTTTTTGTTGACAAGAACAGAGATTTTTGGAATCCAGACTTATTACCCCGTTGAAACATTTTTTTGTAAAGCCGGGCCTGTGCCGCCACCGGACCAATAAACTTAAATGAGCTTCATCAATTTCTTGCCAGAATCCTAAAAATGTTCAATAATTTCAAGCTTGTGATCTGATTCTTTTTATAATGAAAAATGAAATAAGCTGCTTGTTATAATGTCATTCTACCCTGAACTCAATAATCCATCAAATCCATCATTAAATGCCCAATATGCATATGACACACACGCCAATAACTGTTGCATATATTCAACATACAAGTGACTGAAGCAGCATTCCCTACTGGAAACACTCATACAAATCCATGAACCCATATTTTTGTAGAAACCAGTCACTCCACAAACTGCACCATGCATTAATCTATTGTAACTTGCTGTTAATCTGTTTTAGATTTTCTCCACATTCACCGCCCATCCTGCCGTTTGACTTCTCTTCGCCTGCATCTTCCCCCAGAGCAACAGAGGACGCCGCCCGCCGTCCCGCCGCCCGCCCGCCACGCTGGCTACCGCCATGACTTCCACCACGACTTCCACCACGGATTTTGACAATGTGGAGATCACGCAGCAGTACAGCCACATCAACACCCGCTTCGACCTCTCTGATGAGGAGCTCGACAATGACAACAGCTCAGCCCGGCTGTTTGAGCGCTCACGCATCAAGGCCCTCGCAGGTGAGCGCCTGCATAGTAAACAGGCTCTGTCCTCCATGACAGATTCTTGAGATGAAAGTCTAGCAGTGTGGGAAGGGCGCAGAGGGTGACCCGTAATGAGAACGCAACTGTGTAACTTTGACCGAGTTGAATAAGCTTAAATAAAAAGCATTATCACTTGAAAGAAAAACAAACAAACAAAACAACAACTTCATAACCGCTCCATAGCTGATATTTAAATCTTCAGCTCCACACCGTTTGTTTGAAAAGTGTGTTTCCGTGTGGATTTCTGTTATGGTATCACACACACTCTCCCGGCAGCTGAGCCCTGACTCCGATCCACGCCCTCTACGAGTAACCGGGATCACTTGCACATTCTCTGAATGTCCACAGTCTGACCGATCTGGACAGCTGCCCTGCCCGTCTGCCTCCCATCGCATGAATCTCTTGCATTTCTAGCTAAGCCGGTAGGCCGTGGCCCACCTGTGGGTTCGGCTGCTTGGGATTTTAAAATAGACGTGAATGGACTCGTGGTGAAAAAGTTGAGGTTGCAGGTCACACTATTTTAACGTCTTTGAAGTTAAAAATACAAGAGAGGTTAAAGATGAATGTCTAACATATAAATGCAGCTCTGAAGAGAAGGAGCTCGTGTTTGGGAGCCGCTCTCTCAAACTTTGTTACAATATGGATGAAGTATTTGTTGCTTCACTTTGAAATGAACACCAGAAATTAAACCATTAGTACCTCTGAGAGTTTTATAGCTGGTGTAACATTCCCTTTTCATGCTCAGCAGCTTGTGCACATTGAGCTCACGCGGCTTTTATTGTTGAAAGCAGACACTCGCATGGGCCGAGAGTAAGACTGTGAGCGTTTATATTATGTAAAGCTACAACATCAAATTCTTGTGTGATTCCTTGTGTTCTGCGGCTCATTCCACCGTCTAATGCTGTTTTTTGACTGCATGCAGAAATACCTTTGGCAACAGTAACGTATAAATAAAATAGTTTTTTTTATGATTTTTTTTATCATTCTCTTTCATCATTAAGGAAGAGTTTTGGCACTTTTTTGTTTAGTTTTTATTAGTTCTTTGAGGATTTTTTTCTGCACAGTTTTCCCCCCCTGTCAGTGTTTCAATCGGGTTGAAGCGATTGAATTAGTCAATTAGCTTTGACTAATTCTTTTCAGCCAATTGGCTGCTGCGTTTTGGATCAATGTGCTGTTGATCACCTATTTTTGACCAACTCAGCTACAGTTGGCTCTAAAGTACTGTAGCTTGCTCATCAATTGTTTGTCTACAATCATGAAGACTCAGTGAATGCGGGATGTTTATGTAGTGCGGCTGCAAAATGAGCCCAAATCATCACCCTTCCACCACCATGCTTGATACTTGGTATGAAGTGTGTTCTTCCAAACACCGACAAACATCTTTTTGTCATTTGTTCAAAAGTTATACTTTTCCGAGACATACTTGTCCTGCTTTTTTTTCTCCCCCCAGACAACACGCTAAGTGAGGCCTGTCTAGTAAAAGACTTTCTTTTTTTTTTACCTTGTAGTCTGATCTTGGAGTGAATTTCCAAGGAAAAAAATTCACTACTGGATAGATTAACAACCGGTTTCGTCTTCAACATGTTACTTTCATCTTTCTTACTACAGAATGATTCACTGCACATCTTAGGAAATTACCTTATAACTCTTCCCCTACTAATGAGGAGAAATATTTTCTTCTTTCTCTCTAATTATTACTGAGCTCTTTCTGCTTTGGCATTGTGCCAGCTGTGTACTTCATGTTCAGTATTGACCGAGCTCCCAAAACTTCTGCTTTTATAGAGGTGGTTTCATTCCAAGTTAATGATGTGCTTTATCTGGGTGATGCACTCCCTCTTAAATCCCAAGGAGCAATGCTGCACAGAGTTTCTCCTCACTCTCTCAACTGTAGGATTAATATCACTTCCTTTACGCCTCCTGTGAGTCTTAATTTGCGAGCCATTAACACTTTTCTGACAGTAATGAGTTGATTCGCTATTCCTCTGACCAGGCCTATGATACCTCATGTGAGAATGAGCAGTTCATTACTGCCCTTTCACTCCTATTAATTTTCAAGCGATTTGATGAAAATGAACTTTTAAACATGTGCTATAGACGGAATGATCAAAGATAGGAATTGTCAATGTTTTCCTTGATTGGCTCTAATTGGTAATCAGCTGGTCAAAATTAGAGTTTAATAATAATAAAAAAAACTATTTATTTTGATCCATAATAATCTTGTAATTTCTTCACTTCTGTTAGACACCATTCTACTGCCTGCGGGACATTTACTTTTTGTTTCTTATTGCCCTTAGAGTAGAAAAAAAGTAATTCTAAGTCAAAACTGGAGGTCTGACCTCAAAGAGAGCTGGAAATCGTCTTTGTTAATACACCGGCTCAGATTTTAAAGGGTTCAGAGCTGAGAATCACCTGCCACGAGATCAGATTGGGTCCATTTTTCCAGCACTTAGCGTTATCTCCTCCGTCTGGGAGTCCAGAACGCCTCTCTTCCCATCCAGGACTTTCATCTGGCAACTGTTCTCGCTATATTTCTCGCTGTCTCTTCCTGTCTCTTTAAGTAATGAAGGCTTCAGGTTTGAGTGTCAGTCGGTGATATTTTGTTAGAGTGCTGCTGCTGCACTGATGCTTCTGTAATGCAATCAGAGTTTCCTGTCAGGGAGTGAAAGGAGGTTGGGGAGGGAAAAGACATTACCTGCGTCTGGTGTATACAGCTTGTGAACTCAAAAATATGCACTTAGTATGATTTCAAAGCATATTAGGATTCATTGTACCGCAGAAGCCTAAAATAAAATCTTTCTTGCTTTTCGTCTGACATGCATGTAGTTTTGCAATGTTTGAATTGTTGGCACAGGAACTCATAAGCGTGCCAGTTGTGTGCTTCATGTTCAGCATTGGTGCCGCTGTGTGGGAGTCGTAGGAACACGTGTATGCATTGAAACATACTGTATGCATGGATGGGGCTGCAAAATAAATCCCACTGAACCAAACCGAAGGCTGCCAGAGCCCTCGTGCCGCCTGAAAGTGGAGGCAGAGCTTTATCACGGTAACAGTGAGGAGCGAGTGAGAAAGAAAGACGAAGAGGAGGGAGGGAGGGAGAGAGGGAGCGGGAGTTAATGCAAAAGGGATCTGGAAAAGAGGACAGAGAGCCAGAAGAAAGAGAGAGAAGAGGTGTGCCAAGCTCCTCGGCTGGCTCCAGTGGAGGTTTTCTTCTTGTCGTAATTGTTTTAGGGGTTTGGGGGTCAAGATGAGCAGCCCGTGCCTGCTGCGCACTGCCCCCATAAGCCAACCCCGGCTAAGAGAGGTCAAGATCAGCCTAAAGGCCAGCAGCAGGGATGCTGGAGGCGTCCGGAGCAGCAAGGAGACCGCAAGCCGACCCTTTACTCTAGCTGAGAAAGAGGCCCAGGTCCGGGTCGGCGTGAGCAGCAGCGGCGGTGGCAGCAGCCGGAGCAGGAGCACCCCGCCGGTCCATCGCGCCCTGAGACCCGAGAACAGGAAGGCAACAAGCAAGCAGCAGGTACCGGAGCAGCACCCCGAGAGGAATGGCACCGTCCTGCACATTCCACCTACCTCGGCGCCCACAGGGCTCTCCCCCTTCTCCTCATCATCGTCCTCGTCCTCCTCCTGCACGCCCCGGCGTCCGCGGCCCTCTCAAACTCACCCGGACTTGGCCCCCATCCTATCCTCCTCCTCCTCTTCCTCATCAGCCAGGAGCATGAAGCGGGCGCGCTGGCTTAGTTACAGCACCTCCAACATCTGCTTCAACTCCATCCTGGATGGACGCTTCAGGCAGCTGCAAGGTAACCGGATCCTGACCGTGGGACCGTGTATGTGTGTGCGTGTGTGTGTGGGTGTGTGTGTGTGTGCTTGCTGAGAGAGTTGGTCCATCATGTCCTGCCTCACAAGGATGACACTTCTTGGTTCATGCCCCTCCCTTCTCCATCATGTGTTTATGTTCATGTCTGGGCAATGATGGAGGCTAGAGGTTAGTTTTGTCATTAGAACTTGCGTAAACGAAATATATCTAGTGGTTATTTATTTATTTTCTGGAAGCTGTGACTGCCCTGATTAATAACAATCTTGGCTTTGAATTATTTAAATAACACCTCAAGATAACAACCATTTGTCATCTCTTACAAGATACAGTGCCATGTACGGACTTTAACTTTCACAAACTGCTTCAAAACAACAAGGCGATGTGTCTCTGGGATGAATTTCTGTAAAAACAAACAAAGAAACAATCACTTTCTCTACTGGATTAACTCCTTCCTGCCTTTGTTGTTACAGTTTTAAGAGAAAACCATGCCATCACAGTGGATGTTTTTTTTTCTTTTTTCTGAGCTTGCACTATGCTATCCAACTCCCTGATGACAGGAATGCATTAGTGAGAGGAAGAAAATGGAGGAGACGATGCAGGAACAGAGGGAAAGGCTTTCTTTTTTTCTCCCCCCGCTGCCTCTGCTACATTTCAAGTATCGACTGATCCTGAAGGCTGCAGAGGCAACTGATAGCGAAGCTGCAAACTTCAGAGGCTTTTCTCTAAATCAGAGATGCCACGAGACGGGCCAAACGCATCAATTTACCAACTGAGCGTCATGAAGTCTTTTTTACATGAGTTTTTTCAAGATTGTTTTCAAGATATTGACAAGATTACAACAGAACGAAGTTGGAAAGGACGACTGTGATAAAAAAAGAGACAGAAACGGCTTTTTATTTGCATTTATTCATTTATAAAGCATCCCTTCGTTTTCACTCTTTAGTAGTTTGACGTGCCCCGTTGACGGGTATTTCTGTTGTTCTGCCTGCAAACAAGCAGTTCCCCCAGTTCCTTTTCGTGCTTTGCAAAAATATTTATGCTCCCTTAACTTTCTTCAGTTGAATCAATCGGGATCTAATTTGATAGAGCAATATAAAAGGTGTTCAGATTGGTCAGGCTGGATGGAGAGCATTTATAAAGATTAAATTTTCAAGTCTTGCTACAAATTTTTCATTGGGTTTATCTCTATTCTTTCATTAGGCCATTCTTTGTACTTTGATCCAAAACATTTCAGTGTAGCTCAGTGACAAGCCTTTCGAATTATCTGACCGGAGCATCTTCTCCCACATTTGCCGTGTCCGGTTTATGACGTGGAGCAATCTGTAAACATGGCTTCAAATGAATTTTTTTAAAGAATTCCTGTCTTCTTCTCATTTTGACGTAATGTCTAGATTTGTGGAGTGCATGACACATGGTTTTCAAGTTTACTGATTCAACCTCCTGAGCTCTGAAGATCCTCCACACATTTCTGCTGCTCTCCTTGCTCTCTATGATGCTGTTGGTTCATAAATGTCCACCAGCAAACCTCTGAAGCTTTGACAGAGCATGTGGATTTATGCAGGTTTTATTTAGGATGATCATATTTAAAGGGGCTAATTATTACAAATGCACGTCACACTTTCCAGATTTTAACTTGTAAAGAATGTCTGAAATAATGTCAGCTTTTTCCTGCTTTTCAATTATTGCAACTCAGTGTTAATATTTCACATAAAATCCCCACGAAATCCAAAAAAAGTCGTGAGGTTGTGAATACTTTTGCAAGGCACTTTAACTTGCAAAACCGGGAAGTTGTCCGGTTTTGCTTTTCACGTGCCTCTTTTGCATCCTACCTCTAATTCCCCTAATGCTTGGTCAGACATAAATAAATCGTGCAAACATCAAACGCACATTATTAATCTGATGTTCAGGAGCTTCAGATAGTTCTTTTAAGGGAGCAGACAGTTTATTTGCCATGTCTAGCAAGAGCATGCAAGGGGGTATAGAGAGCATTTCAGAGGCTGAGTTTCATCGCCATGCTTTGCTGAGTACCTGTCCTGGTGTCATGGTGTCATGGCTGCAGGACAGGTTGCTCTGGCTGTGCCATGACAAGGCCGTGTATTAGGGAGCTCTGGGACTACTGGGCCACATCCAGTATGAGACGACTGTTGGGGGAAAAAAAAAACATATCAAGCCGTGTACAGGAAAAATCCATCAACATGAATAAGTCATAGGGCTGGAGTCAAAAAGTGGTTGAGAGATCACCAAGTAAAACCATGTGAAACAGAAGAATGTTTAGTAAGAATTGTTCTAATATGAAGAATAGGAAAACCAAAAGAAGTTGGTGGACACAAATAAAAAGATTCAAAAGGCCCAATTCATTTTGTGTGGATGAAAAACTGCAAGTAGCATGAGTGTTCCTCTCACACGGCATCACTAATTAATGTTGAAAAACGGATAATGCTAAAAATGGTTTTTCTCTCAGAAAAAGCATTCTGTAAAGTCATGTCAGCCGCTTCCTACACACCGAGTTGTGTCCGTAACACGAGTTAAATTAAATGATGTTTGAAGTCATATGGAGTCATACTGGGTAAAACACAAGAGCAGAAATATCTTAAAAAACCAAGAAGTGTCCAATGTGTTTATGCTCGCTTTCTTGGTTTTACATAACTGCTATTTTTTGCAATACGTTTGGGAGGTCCAGTATGGAAATGTTGTAGTTCACCATGTCAAAGATGCAAATTTTTATGATTGTTAATTAAAATACTATTGATGGATAAACAAGAAGCCAAAGGTGGTATAAAAAAATTGGGCTTTATTTTGAAAGTTTTTAAAATTATGACTTATTTCTGATCTTTGGATACAAATTTGAGCTGACTTAGTTGTTTTCTTTAAGATCAGTAATAATTGCTGACTTTGAGCTTTAGTCCCATCAGTACCAGCTTCCGCACCGAAGAGTGTTGTTGTCAGTGATCCGTCTGTGGCTAGTTTAATTGATTGGAAAAAGATACAAGTCTTGAGTTTCCGATCAATAGCTCACTAATCAGAATCGACCAAGTTGTACTTTATTGTCGTTCCATTTCCCCCCTTTTTTCTTTCTTTTATGCAGGCTTCTTAAAAAGTAGGTAGTGTGCCCTGGGTGAGCCCCTTATTCTGCTGCCTTGAAATCAGTCAAAGCGCATTGCAATCATTTATTTTCTGCATCTGGACAAAATACAGTTCAGTCAAACACAGTTCATTGATCCCAAAGGGAAATTAAATAATGCTTTATTTATTAATTCAATATTCTTCAAAGAGTGATTGTAGATGGTGCTGGTGTGAAAAAAAAAACATTGTCCCTAAACAGACCAACCCTCCACTGACTGCACATGCATAAAAGCAATAGAAAACATGTTTAAGACACAAAAACAAGTACTGTCTCGGATTTATCAAACGCTTGTGTGTCGCTCCTTTTCAATGCTGCCCTGGGCAACTGCCCATATGGTCCATGTCAAAAGTTGCCACTGTATATATTTTAATCAAAACCTTCATCATTTGCTGTATTAGTCATGTTTTAATAACTTCTGCAGCACATGTTTGCACATGAATACATGGTGATTGTTGCCAATATTCTTTTCTTTTCTAACCTAATGACAGTAGGGCTTCCAATACTTGGTATATTAAACGTTTTTACATTTATTCTGACACACTCAAACCCTAGATAGCATTGTATGTCGTATCGCTAATAACATTGGTATTATTTAATCTTCTTCCGCTCTGTAAAAAAGAACAGATGGAATTTAAGGATTAAACAGAGCTTTCTATTCAAAAGAGCGCTTAAGGCTTTATTCAGTTTAGTCAGAGCTGTTGTCATGTCAGGCTATTCCTCATCTGCAGAAAGCTTAGCAGACGACATGAAAACAGTAACTCCCCCAGCCCCTGTATTACTCTCTGTTGTCCCATTGCTGCCCACTTGGCCGAGAGCTTCCCTGTGCACCCATGCTGTCCCTTCTCAAGGTCTCTTATTGTGATGTGATATGGCAAAACAGTGTGGGGATGCACTTTAATTGGCCTCTCACTGACTGTGCTGTGAAATCCTCCGCACCCCAGATAGTTCAGAGAGGATTTGTCACAGTTTTTAGTCAGGCTCTTCTTTTGTCTCCGTTTTCTGTTCCTACTCTCTCAGCGTTTGCGCCACTAATGGAGCTTTTGAGTTATTTGCATGTTTTAATTTCCATTACTTTTTCATTACGTGGGGAATCCATGTGGATGCAGCGGAGCGGTGTGTGCCGTTGTTCTGCTGAGGGGAGCGGAGCCGGCGCATGATTTATTTACTGTGCCCTGCTGCACCATGTGTTTTACATACTGTAACTCCTGATTCGTTCTCCTGGATGTTGCTGGGAATTCAGCTGGAGCTGTAAAGGAGCTTACTGGGTGTTTTTTGGCAACAGCAGGGGAGATACTGTGGGTGATGTGTTTTGTTCTGTTTATCTCGCCATGCCTCTGCACAGTAAACCTGAAAGACTGCCTCCCCAGGAGCTCTTCCTCTTGCCAAGTTTACTTCCATCCAGAGTTTATGTCTCCTCCTCAATCTAACCTTTGCTTATTGACGCCTTTTTCACCTAGAATACGATACCTGGCGTCTTTGCTCTAGCCTGTTCTCTTCACAGCCTTATTTTAGTTCACAAGTCATTATGAAGTCAGAGACAAACAGGGCAACCTTCACTGTGGAGACTAAAGGGAACTGATGTGTTGCATGCTGGGACAACTGGGGCTGGGAATGTCCCGTTGCTGACATAATAAGTTTTAAATATCTGTGTGTATCTGCAGTTAAAGTAGCTGTTAGCGAAATCAAGGTTAGTGTAATGAGAAAGCACTGCACTTCTGTTCACCTTCCTCTGGGTTATTTAGGTTGCCACAGAAATATGTCAACTAGGTGCAGATCTGGCTCACTTGATGTAATGTTTACGTGGTCGGTTTCAGTTTGTTTTTGTTGCAATATGCCTTGAAGGTACATTTATAACACTTGAAATATTTGGCTTTTTTCTCCAAGTTGCAGCCACAAATGCTAATGTACTTCACTCAAAGCATTACAAAATAGTGCATACTTCTGCATATTATGTAGGATTTTTAAGCTTTTCTACAGATAAAACCTATTTGTTTTATTAACAGAAGTTAATAAATGTCATCATTAACTATAAAAAACACAACAGACATGTCAAGGATACAACTGTGGAGGCATTTAAAGCAGTGTGAAGTTATAATCAAGACTTTAGCACAACTACAATCAGAAAACCAACCAAGAGAGTCTTGGTAACTGGAGAAGCTGCAGAGGTCAAGAGCTCAGGTGGGAGAATCTGTGGACAAGACAACTGTTACTTGTGCAATCCACAAAACTGCAATTTAGTGGCAAGAAGAACCATTGTTGAAGAAAAGCCATAAGAAGGCCTTTATTGAAGTTTGCCACAGGCTTTATAGAGGAAGCAGCAAACATCTGGAAGAATGCTGATGAATTTATGTAAATAAATCAAGGAAGAACATCTGTTAGAGGCTAAAAAACAACAACTTTGGGCTGAGGTGAAGGTTTACCTTCCAGAAGGACGCGACTCTAAACAAGCAACCAGAGTTGCAGCTCATGTGCAAGTCTTAGAAAGGTCCAGTTAAATTGACAAAATGCAGTTTAGATTCTGTGGCAAAGCTTGAAAATGGATGTTCACCAATGTTCTTCATCCACTGTGCTTTTGCTATTTTGCAAAGAATGGACAAACTTTCAGTTTTAGATGTGAAAAGTTGAGAGACATATTCCAAATGGCTAACAGCCATAACTGCAACAAAAGTATTGACTGTGCAAA
Source organism: Poecilia reticulata (assembly GCF_904066995.2). NCBI lineage: Eukaryota > Metazoa > Chordata > Actinopteri > Cyprinodontiformes > Poeciliidae > Poecilia > Poecilia reticulata. The sequence goes on from NC_088851.1 coordinate 9,041,162, forward strand.
ATACAGAAGCTCGGGGTTGTAATGTTGCACCATGCGACAAAGTCAAAGGGGTATGAAAACTTTTAGAAGGCATTGTAGAATAAGAATAAGGTTAATATATTTTTAACAGCACATTCATTTACTCAATAAGAGCTCTCCTCAGACAAACACTAGCATGCACAGCCATGTCTTCGGTTTGAAGAGCCCTTGTTGGAGACAGTAAATCCCTACCAGCTTCAGTGATGCTGCTCTGCAGCCGTGAGGGCAGTGCATTATTCATGGGGCTCATGTTCTTTCTTAAACTATGTTCCCTCTCCAGATGAGCGTGAGGCAGTTCAAAAGAAGACCTTTACTAAATGGGTCAACTCGATCCTTTCCCGAGTCGGCTGTCGCATCTCTGACCTCTACCTGGACCTTCGTGATGGACGCATGCTAATTAAACTGCTGGAGGTCCTGTCTGGAGAACGTCTGGTGAGTTATGCTGTCTCAGCTTCGACTTTATCGTCGTGAAAGTTTAATGTTATTTGCAGCTCATTCGGGATGTCTTTTCTTTCAAAAATTCCTGTTTTCTCTTTTCCTTCCTCGTTTTCTTCGCAGCCGAAGCCCACTAAAGGCCGGATGCGCATCCACTGTTTGGAAAACGTGGACAAGGCCTTGCAGTTTCTCAAAGAGCAGAGGGTACACCTAGAGAACATGGGGTCCCATGACATCGTCGACGGCAACCACCGCCTCATACTCGGGCTCATTTGGACCATCATCCTGCGTTTCCAGGTAAACCGAGGCTGCGACATCTAAAAAGATGCAGAATGTAGTCATTCTGTCTGCCTCATGTATAAAGGGTACATACACTTAAAAACACAGCTTACTCTGTTTTCCATGCAAACATTCAGATGTATCAGTAATTAACTGATGACCCATATTGGTGAAACTCCATGGCAGATCCCACATTTCTAAACATATTGGCCTCGTTGGCGACACCTAGAGGATATACTGTGCTGTGAGACTGATTATTTGAAAAAAGTACGATCACGTTCAATAAATTAAAAATAATAAAAAATTAATTTATTTCAGTTAGTCATTTCACAAAGTGAAACACATTACATTTAAGCTTTTCTGCTAACTGTGATACTTTTCCAGCTAATGAAAAAACATGGCATTTAAGATTAGAATATTACATCGAAGCAATAAAAGAAACGTTTCTAATACAGAAATATGAGCTTGATCTGATAAACAAGCCTCATCTGAGATCCCATTCTAACTCATTGAATACAACTGTATTGCACAGATCAACAACAAAACAATTCATTGATCCTGTCAGATATGTGCTCAGAGCATCTGTCTGTCTAGGAGCTAATGAGGAGCAAACAGATGCAATTCATCAGGGGCATCATTTCTTGTAAATCATTAAAATGGTTTAACTGAGTTTTTTCCTGTGTTTTTTCCTGGATAAACTAGAATCTCAGAGATTCTACGTAACTCCTGAGTGCCTCTGTGTGTTCAGTAGTTAAGTGAATAAACAAACCCGTAAAGTTTGAATAGCCGTAGCTTCACCCTTTCTTCTGCAGACTTCTGCAAAGAGTGTTGTTAGCCAACCATGTATCCACTGCATTCACTAAAAGTACCATTAAAAATCTGTGTTTTCATTTAACCTTTGGAAAATTACACAGATCACTTTTTTCTTTATTTGCAGCCTAATCCAACAGCCTCAAGTTTTTGAGTAACTATTGATATTCAATCTGCAACAATAAACACGTCTCATTTCCTGTTGTTTTAGTTTAGATGCTTCCACAGGCAGGTATTGGGGAGGAACATTTAAACCTGCAGTTTCGGGATTATTTTTTTGGAAACGATGCCTTCAGGCTCCAGTATTTTTCGTTCTTTAGAAGCACATCACACACGTCTCTTTCACTCTTGTCATCCAGGAGGGAATGGAGGGGGGAGTCAGATATTTATTTTTAATTTGACAGCAGCGTAGTTATTTTTAGAAATGATAATTCAAACAATAAATCCTTCTACATTATTCAACTTTTTCAAAAGATAAGTAAAAAAAGAGAAAGAAACAGGCTGTATTTTTCAGTCTGCATTAGTGAAGGAGAAGCAAAGCTGGCTAAATTTAGCAATCTCTCAGGACCTGTCTCTTGTATCACATCACTGCTCTAATTACTGGCCCACTGTGTGGGAAAAGAACTTCAGTCATTACCACCTATTTTCCACACATCTTAGCCACTGTTGAGTTTTGTAACAATCCTTTATGGCTAATAACGTTAATGATACATCACTGGAGATTTGCTTTAATTTTACACAAAGAAGGAAACCAAAGGAATAAAGCGACAAATTTTTCCCTGATGCAGTGTCCTCTCGGTTGTCTGTGTTACTTCTTTCTTTGTAAAACAAAAAAATCAAATAATAAGTTTTATCATTTACCATCCATCTGTGCTTCCTGTTCCTCATCAGATCCAGGACATTATTGTGGAAACAGGCCAGGCGGACCAGAAGGAGACACACTCAGCTAAAGATGCTCTTCTTCTGTGGTGTCAGATGAAAACTGCAGGGTAAGTACTTTACGTGGCCTTTAGCATAACCAAGCTGCTGTAAACATCCATCGGGAATTTGTAGCCAGGTGCACGTCTGTTACCGTTTCACAACTCTGAGTTTTCATTTCTTAAATTGTGCTAATAGGGTACATGCTACACTGCAAAAGTATTCAAGCCTCTTGAACTGTCTGTCTTTTTTTTATCCCATTACATTACAAACACAGACATTTATCTATTTGATCACATCCTGTGTCATAAAGTGGTGAAAATAGTGAAAGAAAAATAAAGTGTGCTTTTAAAACATCTGTACAAATAAAAAATAAAAAATACAATGGCCTAGTTAAAGTACAACCCTATATTCAATTGATACACCCCAATTTTTTTAGCTTTTTATTTGTTCACAATTGTGGATTATTTTGTGATCTGTCACATACTTTTCAATTAATACACATTGAAGTTTGAGTTTTCTAACATCTGGTAATGTGAAAAAGATTAAAGGGTGTTAACACTTTAGCAGGGGATTGTAGGATCACAGTTTTTGTGAACTACTGTAATTGCTCTGTCTAAGAAAGGGGATTGATAGGACAAGTTTTGAACCGCCGAAGCACTAACAAAAGCTAGCGTTTGCACAGAGAAATACAAATAGATCTGTATAAAAACATATTTTTCTTCAAGGCTCAAAGCTATGGATATGAAAGACTACGCTTTACGCGGGAGACATTGATTTAAAGCTTGAGCTTCGCAGAAATATCCTTTCATGTTCAGCCAGTGACATCCCATCACATCACTGTTATTTCACAGATACCCGAACGTCAACATCACAAACTTCACCACAAGCTGGAAAGACGGAATGGCCTTCAACGCCCTCATACACAAACACCGGTGAGGAAAGATGAATAATGAAACCTGCTCTCACCAGCTTACATGAAAACACAACCCAAACCTGCCTGCTCTGTGTCTCCCCTCGTTTTCCTCTTTCATCTCTCGCTTTGTCTTGTCCATTTGCCTCTTTCATCGCTCTGCTAGGCCTGATCTGGTGGACTACACCAAACTGAAGAGGTCCAATCCAACCCACAACCTCCAGAACGCCTTCAATGTGGCAGAACAGAAGCTTGGCGTGACCAAGCTGTTAGACCCAGAAGGCGAGTGACCGATGATAGCTGTGAAGACCTCCGTGTAGAGCTAAATGTTTATCAGGATAAATCTTGGTGACTACACAAACACCTCGGGAGAGGTGACGCCTCTCGCTGTGGTGATTAACTCACTTGGCATTTTGTTTTGCAGATGTTTTCACAGAAAACCCAGATGAAAAATCCATCATCACGTACGTCGTGGCATTTTACCACTACTTCTCCAAGATGAAGCAGCTCGCTGTCGAGGGAAAGCGAGTCGGAAAGGTGAGATGGAAACACGGCACTCATTAGTCTGTCAAGCCGAAAGCCTTGTTTATATATTTGCCTTCCTTATTCAGGTTCTGGATCAAGCTATCGAGACGGAGAAGATGATCGATAAGTACGAGACGCTGGCTTCAAACCTGCTGACGTGGATCGAGCAGACCATCGTCGTGCTAAACAACAGGAAGCTCGCCAATTCTCTGACGGGCGTCCAGCAGCAGCTTCAGGCCTTCAACACGTACCGGACTGTCGAGAAGCCGCCCAAGTGAGTCAAAAACCCCTTTTGCAATCAGTTGCTCTGTTCTTGCGTCTCTTTTTGTTTTGATATGTGCCGGTCTCTGTGAACCACCTTGTGGTTGAAATGTGTTTAATTTCTCTCAGGTTCCAGGAGAAAGGGAATCTGGAGGTGCTGCTCTTCACCATTCAGAGTCGCATGAGGGCCAACAACCAGAGGGTCTACACACCGAAAGAGGGAGCATTGGTGTCAGACATCAACAGGGTGAGAGGCCGTCCCGGGACAAACCAGAGGTCTGCTTAGCAGAGATCTCTCAATAAAAGTTTCACTGTGTTTGGAAGTTAGAAAAAAAACACAGGCGCTAATAAAAGAACTGTTTTTGCTGTGATAAAATATCCTGAATAATGCATTGATGCTCTACCAATATTGTATTGTTCACCAGGCATAAAATACCGACTGTGACATGTTAACTTTAGAGCGCTTTGCAAACATATTTTGTAGCTTTTGAACATTTTCACAGGTTGTCATATTTCAACCTCAACAATTTACTATTTCGTAAAAGGATTTTTACATAATACACTTGCACAAATTCTTACGTAATTGTGAAGTGGATGGAAAAATGACACATGGTCTCATTTTCTTTTTTCTTTTTGCAAATTAAAACCAGCAACTCCAGAAAGGTTTTAGTGAAGTGGTCAAAATGAGAAGCCTCTTTAAATCTAAGCATTGAATCCCCTCAACTTTATTTCAAAACTTTAACTATGCTGTTTTCAGACTTAAAGGCATTAAGGCATTTGAATCTGGCAAAGAAAAAGTGACATTGGTATAAATACAAAAGAGGTTGGAGGGCCTGTCAGGTTAATCTAATTTGACTTTGAGTCATCCCTTGCAGCACCACTTATAAAACAACAAAAGTGTGGCACACGTGTACTCAGGCTGCCACCACTGGGCTTAATAATAGGGATGACAAGCTCATAACATTCCCGCAAAACACATTCAAGTTTCTGGTCATAATAATGTCTATGGGGTATGAATACTTTTCCATGATGTGACGTCAAAAGAATACAGAGTTGTCTCTGCACACATCCATTCTGCATCGTCTGGATATCCTTTAAACATCAGAGTTTCTCATCAAGGATGAGATCAAGCAGAAGGGAGCATCTAAATTTTTTAAACACCTCACACATCCCAGTGCTGTTGACGCTAAAACGACGATGCTCGCAAACACTACAAAGACTCAGGATGCTTCTCATCATCCCCATCGCAGGCCTGGGAGCGTCTGGAAAGGGCGGAGCACGAGCGGGAACGGGTCCTGAGGGACGAGCTGATCCGGCAGGAGAAGCTGGAACAGATGGCGCGAAGATTCGACAGGAAGGCGGCCATGAGGGAAACGTGGCTCCTGGAGAACCAAAGACTAGTGGCTCAGGTCAGCCGAATGCTGTGAACCAAGAGCTGGTTTTAAATGCGTTTCTGTTTTATTTAAGCTTCAAAAACAGGATTCAGGATGAAACATGTAGAGATATGAAAAAATAACTCAAATACAAATCAACATTCACTCTGCGCACTCTCTTCAGGATAACTTTGGCTACGACCTGCCAGCCGTGGAAGCAGCTAAGAAGAAGCACGACGCCATCGAGACGGACATCGCCGCATATGAGGAGCGCGTCCAGGCGCTGGTGAACATCTCCAAGGAGCTGGAGTCTGAGCGTTACCACGACGCCAAGCGGATCGACGCGCGAAAAGACAACATCCTGCGACTGTGGGACTACTTGCAAGAACTGCTTAGGGCCCGCAGAGGGCGTCTGGATATGAACCTAACCCTGCAGAGGATCTTCCAGGAGATGCTGTACATCATCAGCTGGATGGATGAAATGAAGGTAAAAATCATGTATACTGACTTGAAAGAAAATAAAAAAAAACATTAACATTTCAAGAAGAAACCTAATTCAAAAGCCTCTCCTCAGGCACGACTGCTCTCTCCTGACTTTGGGAAACACTTGTTAGAGGTGGAGGACTTGCTTCAAAAACACGCTCTGCTAGAGAACGACATCGCCCTGCAGGCAGAGAGGGTACAGAGTGCCAGTGCTGCTGCTCTGAAGTTTGCAAACGGAGATAGTAAGTGGAACACACTCATTGCTCCTCTGGGAAACTTAAAAAAAAAAAAAAAAGAAACATTAAACGTGGTGCATTGATTAGAGATTTTAAATGAAGCAGAGTATAATGCAGATGTGAATTTTGTGTTGGGGGTAAGGCTAGGGTTAATCTTGTTCTCAGGTCTTCTAATTATTCTTATATTAATAAACATATAACCATAGTTTAAATATTTTATATCAAATATATTTTAACAATTTATATGGCATGCAGTGGAATATAATCCTTAGGTAAAGAGTCAAACATAAAAGAAAATACAAACATACTTTCTCTTTCCAGGCTATAAGCCATGCGATCCTCAAGTGATTCGAGACAGGGTGCAGCACCTCAACCTCTGCTACCAGGAGCTTTGCGCCCTGGCCGCACAGAGGAGAGCTCGACTGGAGCAGTCTCGCCGCTTCTGGAACATCCTGTGGGAGGTGGCGGAGCTGGAAAGCTGGATCAGAGAGAAAGAGCAGCTTTTCTCCTCTCTGGATTACGGCAAGGACCTGACGAGCGTGCTGGTGCTCCAGAGCAAGCACAGCGCCTTCGAGGACGAGCTTGGAGCTCGCCGCAGCAACCTGCAGCAGATCTTGGCTGAAGGGGACAAGATGATCCAGGCCAAGCACTTCGGCTCTCCGAAGATCCAGGAGTGCATGGACGACATCGAGAGGCAATGGCAGCAGCTGGAAGACCTGGCTGCATTTCGAAAGCAGAACCTTCGGGACACCCAGACGTTCTTCCAGTTTCAGGGCGATGCTGACGAGCTTAAAACCTGGCTGCTGGACGCCAAGAGGCAGATGAGCAGCAACGACGTCGGTCACGATGAGTACACAACTCAGCGACTACTGAAAAACCAGAACAACTTGAGAAACGAAGCCATCAAGAATGGAGCCACCATTGATGCGCTGTCCAAACAGGCCAGCGCTCTGCCAGAGGAGCTACAAAACACCCCTGACATCCAGAGACGTCTAAAAGACATCAAGGACCTTTACATGGAGCTCCTGACTCTGGCTGACCTGAGGCAGAAGAAACTGGATGACACCATGGCCCTGTACACCATCTTCAGTGAGACGGATGCTTGTGAGCTCTGGATGAGCATGAAGGAGACGTGGCTGGTGGATTTAGAGGTTCCTGAGAACTTGGAGGATTTGGAAGTGGTAGAGAACAGGTAGAGATTGTTCATCTAAACTGAACTAATTGGCTGTAATTTTCTGCATCACGTTGGCCGCTGCTGTTATTCTAACTAACAATTTTCTCGTTTGCAGGTTAAGCGCTCTGGCTCAAGAAATGGTGAACGTTCAGTCGAGAGTAGACGACGTCAATAAAGCTGCAAAACAGCTTGAGGAGAGCAGACACCCTCGCACCAAAGAGATCAAGGAATGCCAGACACGACTGAATAAGAGGTACATCCTGGACAGGTTGCCGGTCCGTCACAGGGGAACACAGAGACACACTGACAAACATCCATGCAGGTGGTATTTTTAAGAACAAATATCCATGAGGGATGATGCTTAGTGTAGCAGTCCACAACTTTGCATTTTGTCCCACCAAGTATGGCCACCAGCATTACATGAAATTAATACAAAAAACTGACTGTTTTTCATAAGATTGCCTTACTGGCAGCATGCAGCAACAGGTGGGGGAGGGACAACACATTTCTTTGTGTTCTACAAGGCCAGAGAAAGCACCAATTACTCTAGAATTGACTTGACATCTCATGAACAAGGACTTTCAACTACAGTGAAGTTGAGACATTAAATTTATCATTTTGTCGGCATAAGTTTTATACGTTTTATCTTGATTTTATAAGTAAATAATTCCTTTACTAAATTCTTGTGTTTTAGGTCATTGCTATCAGATAAAGCTGAGAAAATGAAATATCAATAGACCATTTTTCTAATAATTTATCATTTATAAATTGAATCATTTATAAATGATTAAATTAAGCTTAGTGAATTAAGCTTTTAATGAATTATTTCTTTCCAGATGGGAAGCATTCAAGGCTATGGTGGAAGATAAGAAAATGAGAGTCGATTCTGCTGTTAGTCTTCACAACTATGGGTTGGAGTGTGATGAGACAGGAACCTGGATCAAAGATAAGACACGGGTGATCGAGTCCACGCAGGATCTGGGCAACGACCTGGCAGCCGTCATGACAATCCAGAGGAAACTGTTCGGCATGGAGAGGGACTTAGCAGCTATCGAGGCCAAGCTCACCTTCCTTAACGAAGAGGCAAACCAGCTGGCCCAGGACCACCCGGAGAACGCAGCAGATATCTTAGCCCGCAGGGCGGAGCTCGATGCAGCCTGGGATAGACTTAGAAAGACCCTGAAGGACAGGGAGGACTCTCTAGGTGAGGTCAGTAAGCTACAGACTTTCCTCCAAGACATGGATGACTTCCAGTCCTGGCTGTTCAAAACCCAGAAAGCTGTGGCATCTGAGGAGATGCCCACCTCCCTGCAGGAGGCCGAAGAATTGCTCAGCCGTCACAACGCTGTGCGAGAAGACATAAACAACCATGAAGAGGACTATCACCGTGTGAGGGACACAGGAGCTCAGGTCACCCAGGGTCAGGAAGATGATCCTCAATACCAGCAGCTGGAGCAGAGGCTCAAAGGGCTGGACCGCGGCTGGTATGAGCTCCAGAAGATGTGGGACAGTCGCAGAAATTTCCTGGACCAAGGTTTGGGCTTCCAGCAGTTCTTGAGGGACGGCAAAGCTGTAGAGGCCATCCTAAATAATCAGGTAAGCTTCTCCTAATGATGTCTTTTGGACTAAGTAGAAGGCCAACCAACAAAAACAGCTTGAAAACCTGATGTCAGCAATGCTGCAGGAATTCTGCAAGAACGTTTAGTGGAAGAATGCAGCACTATCAGCTCCAACGCTGCACATTCGCCATGTAACTCAGTCAGCAGATTACAGATTTCTGGACAGTCCGTTTTCATGTTTTCAGCGCTTTTTCTCAATTCCATGATGCCTATTTTATTGCAGGAGTACACGCTGGCCCACATAGACAAGCCTGACACGTTGGCAGGGGCAGAAAAGGCTTTGAAGAAGCATGAAGACTTCGTCAGCACGATGGAAGCCAACGAAGATAAGATCGATGGCGCCCTGCAGGGCGGGCAGCGGCTGGTGGACAGTAACAACTTGCACTCTCCCAAAGTTCAGGAGAAAATGGACTCAGTCGGGGACAGGTTGTGTTTTGTTTGACTTGAGTTTGTAAAATGACAATTTAGAATTTTTATGGATTTGAGTGCAAACAACTTCAATATATCCTCCAAGATGTCGTGAAACCCAGTTTTAAACAGTGTGATAGGTGTGGGACTTAAATCCTGACATGCCCTCAATTAATATGACCACAACTGAACAGAGACAAGTTGTAAAACAGGAATTTATGTTTATATGTAGTTTAATTTGTTCTGTGGTGTGAAGGACAGTCAAACAGTGGCATAAGGCAAACTTTTCATAACAAGTACCAGGTCAGAATATATCTGTTTTTCCCAAGTATCTGTCTTGACTTTTAAAACAGCTGCGGCAAGATTGTGACCTTTTCAGGTTGCTATACCTTAAAAACAATGACAAAGGATATTCACGCATACTGGTTTCCAGAAGTTAGAACTTTCAAATTTGTAACTTGACACAGACTCAAAGTCCAGCAGTCGTCTTTCTCTTAAAATGTCGTGAAAATTGCACAAATTGTTTGAAGTGCAACATGTTCTTTAGCCTCGTTTTGTGAACATGTCGCTAGGGTGCATGAAAAGCAAAATTTACAGAGCAATTACAATTGGTATTCCTGCTTCGTAAATGTTATATAGTGATGAATTGTTCTATGAATTAGTAAGGCTGAAATGTAAGACATTAACCCATTTTCTAAAGTGTTAATTTTAGGCTACAAATGTAAGCGTACACAGAAATATCATCTCATTTCCTTTAGAGATTTGCCTCAACTGTGAAAATGTTGTTTTTTTTTCCTAGCCTCTGCATTATTAACTTTAGAAAGGGCATTGGAGCTACCGTCTTCTCTCCCAATACTCAGCTTGATAGACAGGCACCTGCAATAATGGATATTGATCTTTAACAGAGAGACTTTTCTTTTCGGTGAAGTGAAGAAAGACATGAAGTGAAGAGGGAGATCTGGTGGATTTGTCTACAGTGCGCAGTCCGAATTATGTCACAGAGAGATTTGTTAGGTGGAGAAGAAAAGGCCAGCTCTGTCTGAAGCTGTTATTAATGTATGGTATAACTTTGCTTTTGTGCTCGCTCTTCAGGCAAAGCAAGAATAAGAGACGAGCTGTGGAGGTGTCTGAAAAGCTGAGAGATAACCGTGACCTTCAGCACTTTCTGCAAAACACTCAAGATGTGAGTTCAATACAATCTGTGAAAAAGATCTAATAATACATTATTTATTAGCTGTGTGTTTGCTTTCTATGTCCTTAGTGTTACTAGGCTATTATTAGGTTGTTACTATACAGTAACATTTGATCATAGTAATTTACAGCTCTGGAGAAAAATAAGAGACCACTTAAAAGTATACATTTCTCTGATTTTACTCTCTATAGGTAAATGTTTGAGTAAAATGAACATTGATCCTTTATTCTATGAACTAATGACAACATGACCGCAAAATTCCAAGCAAAAGAATTTGTATTTATTTGCAGAAAATGAGAAATGGTCAAAATAACAAAAAGATGCAGTACTTTCAGACCTCAACTAATGCAAAGAAAATAAGTTCATATTCATTTAGAAACAACAATACTAATGTTTTAACTCAGTTCAGAAATCAATATTTGGTGGAAAAACCAGGAGGTTTTCAATGGGGTTCAGTGCAGAGTGCTGTATAATAAATATAACTTATCTTCATTATATAGGACCAGGATTATTTCTCTCAGAAGATGCATTATTAATGCGTAACGTTCTTTTTTTGTCGCCATGCCTCAGCTGACTGTGTGGATCAATGAAAAGATGCTGACAGCTCAGGATACCTCATACGACGAGGCCAGAAACCTGCACAGCAAGTGGCTCAAACATCAGGCTTTCATGGCGGAACTGGCCTCCAACAAGGACTGGCTCAATAAAGTAGATCAGGTCAGTAAATGGTCCTTGTTTTTTAATTAACCAGTTTTATTCATCTAAAAAGATAAATGAAATACTTAATTTGCAGTGGATTTCTGCTCTGAAGTATTTGAGAGCGAGTCTTTTCTCTGTTTATTCTTTCGTTTCTGCAGGAGGGTCAGGAGCTCATGGAATCCAAGCCTGAGTTTGAGCCCATTGTGAAGGAGCGCCTGGCGCAGCTTCACGAGCTCTGGGACAAACTGGAGTCCACGACTCAGGAGAAGGACCGGCTGCTGTTCGATGCCAATCGCTCAGAGCTGTTCGACCAGAGCCTGGCTGATATGAAGAAGTGGCTGGCCGAGCTTCAGCAGCAGTTGCAGAGCGGAGATGAGGATGTGAAAGATCTCACAAATGCCAATATCCTGCTGAAAAAGCACCAGGTCTGTATATTCCTCAGAAAAAAAAGAAGTTTTTTTCTTTCTTGTTAATAGTTGTTTCTTTTTGGAGATTTTTTTTCTTGATGCTAGCAATTAAAATCGCACATTCTGGAGTATACTGTTCAGTTTAAGCTTTACTTTTAATCTGTTTTAAGCGAATGAACATTGTGGTTATTTGCTTTTTTTTTTTTAAAATACAAAATATATTTGTCCCAAGGGTCAAGCTAAAACACAAATTATACTAACTAAATTGGCTTTAGCAAAACTTTTTCATGAATTTATATAAGAACATTCATAAGAGCTGTGGGTAAGCTTAGTTTCACGCTTAATAGGCAGCACTTACTTTTGGTGAATTTACCCTCCACTGCATCTTGATTAGGCTCTTGAAAGGCTATTCATCTTTTTTTTTTCTTCCCATCACCGTTTTTCCCATGCCAGATGACGGAGAACCAGGTTCGTGACCGGGCGCGGGAGCTGGACGAGCTCCAGGAGGCTGTCAGGAAGCACGGAGGAGCCAGGGAGGACCAGCCGGAGCTGGAGGCCGAGCAGCAAGCCCTGCAGAGCGAGTTCCAGCAGCTCCTCACGCCGCTGTCCCAGCGCCGAGGCAAGCTGGAGGCTGCCAAAGCCGTCCATCAGTTCTACAGAGACCTGGCTGACGAGCTCGTAAGTGCGGATCTCATTTCAGAGGGAATGGTGGAGTCAAAGCGCCTCGCTCTCACAAAATGATTGATAGCGTAGAATTTGAATAATGAGGATAGGATCCTAACTTGTCAGGACTTTTAAGTCTCCTCTGGATGTATCCAGATGCACTAAGGTAGCTTAATGCATCTAAGGAACCTGATCATTTAAAGAAATTTTAAACAAGTATTTGGTCTTTAATATATATATATATACATATATTTAAATCTGCTCTTCTTTTGTTGTTTATAGCAAAGTCAAGGTATCATGTTTGATTTTCTTTGTGAAGGAGCAACAAATCCATGTGAAGAAGGCAGCTGTGGAGATAATGTTTTATATTTGGTGCACATCAGAGATCTGTGAAGCAATTTTTCAGACTATGTTTCTGCTTTGTGTTCTTATCGTCGCAATCTTTTTTTCCCCTCTTTTTCCTTTTGCGTCTTTCAGCTCTGGATTGAGGAGAGGATGCCCCTGGCAATGTCACAGGAGCACGGCAACAATCTTCAAACTGTGCAGATGCTGTTGAAAAAGAACCAGGTACCAGACTGTCAGGATTTATTTCCTGTAAACTGCTTTGTCCTCGTTTATTTACTCATTTATCAGTTAATGCTGGGAAACGGCACCCTTCAAATTTTGAATTTACATTTAGGGCCTTGCAAAAGTTAAAACCTTTCCACATTTTGTTGTCTTACAACAACAAACTTAATTTGTACTATATTCTATTAAGTTTTATGATTACTTAAAAAATGAAATATAAGTTAAATATAAGAATTTTTGAATTTAATTGAAATATATTGTATTACATTTTTATGTCATCAAAGTTCAGCAATTTTTTGCTGTAAAAACCTATTTCAACCTTTAAAAAAAAAGATTATTTATCAGGTTTCCTAAATAAATACTAGAAATTTCATTTATCTACTCAACCTAAAAAATAGTTCATTTTTTACTGTCACTTTTCTGTTTGTCAGTGTTTTTTAGAAATATTTTGAAGACTAAATTTGTCAATTTACATCCATTTTTAGCAAAAGAACACAAATTTACAACAAATATTTTTACTTATGGCACCCTATAAGCTTCTAAAGCCAATATAAGTCACAAACTATAAATTAGGTGTTAAAATAGTCAGACTAGTTGACTTTTTTTTCTAAGGAGTTTATGCTCTAAAATTCCCAGAGTTCACCCTGGTCTTGTAGTCAGGGTTAGCTGTCCTCTCATCTGCTCTGACCCATTTCCCTCTCTGTGCTGAAGAAAAACATTCCCAGCATGATACTGCCACCACTATGTTTTCAGTGTTACTTTTCCAGATCAGAAGCAAACTTTACAGCTTATATTCACCATAATTTTACTTCTGCTTTGCATTCATACACTGCAGTGTGTTGGTCTGTGTTCTAAAAAATTACATAGAAGTTTGTGGTTCATCAAATAACACAATTTGTAAATATTAATGGGTTTTTTTCCTAGTTGTGCAAGCTAGTGCCCTTCAAATTTTAAGTTCAAAAAGTTTTACTATGCAAAGAAAACAATATATATTCTTTTTCCAGCCGCTTAAAGCTTCTGGGATTTTCAGTTCTTTCGGCTCCACTGACTTTCCTGTTTCCTGTTTCTGTCTGAGTGAACTCACAGTATTAGTTTCCAGTGAAACGATGTACATTTGCTGTCTTTCTTTCTTTCTATCTTTCTTTCCACCAGACTCTGCAGAGGGAGATCGAGGGCCACCAGCCTCGTGTCGACGAGGTGCTGGAGCGAGGAAGGCGTATGGCGGCTGCGGCCAGCGCGGAGGACAGGCCGGAGGCGGAGCGGATCGGGGACCAGATGCAGGAGCTGGTGGAGGCATGGGCCCGGCTGCAGGACGAGATGGCCAAACGGCGAGAGAGGCTGAGCGGCTCCAACTTGGCCCAGCAGTATTACAACGATGCTGATGAGGCCGAGGCCTGGATAGGAGAGCAGGAGCTCTACATGATTGCGGATGAAAAGGCGAAGGTTAGTAGGAGAGGAAGGCACGCTGTGTGTGTGTGTAAGAGAGACAAGAGAAGGGGCCTGATTAGCTCTGGGAAGTTTCCAAACATGTTTAAAAATCTGATCTTATTATCCTAATCAAAGTAAAGGCATATCAGTCTGTTCAAATAGCAAGTAATTAATTTATCAACATGATTACATGGTTTGGGTTCTCTTCAATTAAGAGGATTCGCTTTTTTTTTTTTTTTTAAGTGGCACCCTCTACGGAGAGCTAATTTTGAAGTAATTTGTTTTGCTTTGATGGGTGCGCTCCTCTCCTGTCTGTTTCTTCACCATCCTCCTGTTTTCTCTCTCATCCCTTCAGGATGAGCAGAGCGCCATGCTGATGCTGAAGCGCCACCTGATCCTGAAACAGGCAGTAGACGACTACGCCGCCTCCATCCAGAAGCTTTCCGTTCGCGCGCAGAAGATGCTCGCAGAGGACCATCCCGATGGGTGCGTGCTTGAACTCTGCATAGTGGTCCTAATTTACTCTATCCCCGTCAGATGTGATTTAGGCTGACAGGAGTGACAAGCATGTAAACGCGTGTCTTAATCAGCAGCTTCATCTAGAGTTAACCAAATTGTGATCTCTTGACCTGGGTTTTAAGTCTCTGAATCTAATTTCCTTCCACCCTCTGCCTTCGTTATCTTTCAGGGAGGAGGTCATAAGGCGGCAGGGTCAGGTAGATAAGCAGTACGCAGGCCTGAGGGAGCTGGCAGAGGACCGCAGAAAGAAGCTGAACCACACCTACCATCACTTCCTGCTGAGCAGAGAGGTGGAGGACCTGGAACACTGGATTGCAGAGAAAGACGTGGTGGCGTCCTCGCAGGAGATGGGACAGGATCTGGACCACGTCACGGTATCACAAGCAGAAACTGACGGAGAAATAACCAAAAACATGAAACATTTCTGTTGGGCGTGATCATCTCTGTCTTTAAGGAAGGTTTTTAGTGATTTTTTTTTTTTGTTTGCTCCTCAGCTCCTGAGGGATAAATTCAGAGAGTTTACGCGGGACACAGGGATGATGGGTCAGGATCGGGTGGACATGGTGAACCAGACCATAGATGAGCTGATCGAAACGGGCCACAGCGAAGCGGCCACCCTGGCAGAGTGGAAGGACGGCATAAACGAGAGCTGGGCCGACCTGCTGGAGCTCATCGACACTCGATCTCAGCTCCTCACGGCGTCTTACGACCTCCTCAAGTACGTGGAAGACATCTTACCGCCCTCCCATAAAATACTCAGAAGTTTGTGGTTGTAATGTAACACAAAATGAATCCATAATCTGTTCTGAATGCTGTCAGAAAAGAAAACATTTACAGTGAGATTGAAACAATTAATCGGATTGATCGTGATGAATCGATTACTGAAATAATCAACTAATTTAGTAATTGATTAATGGTTAACTGGAGTATACTGACTGCAAATAAAAGGTTGTTTACTGAATGGAACAACACACTTACCAAGTCAAACTTATACCAAATATATACATTTTGCAGTAAAGATAAAATATAAAACTTTTTCTGCAAGTATGTTCAAATTTAGCTTCACCTCTCTTAGAGTGATCTTTTTATATCTGATTAATCGATTGTCAGAATAATCGATAGATTAGTCAATAACTGAAATAATCAATATTTAAAGCCCCAATTTCCATGCAGTAGCATCATTGAGAAAACATTAACTTGCTGCCTACATCTCACAGATGTCACGGTCATGATGAATGCAGTGATACTAAGAGCCCATTCTTCTCGAAGGTACTTTGATGACGGAAAGGAGTTGGTGACGCAGATCCACGAGAAGCAGAAAGAGCTGCCAGAGGACGTGGGAGACGATTTCAGCAAAGCCGAGTCCTTCCACAGGATGCACGCCGCTTTTGAGAGAGACATCACCGCCCTGGGCAAACAGGTAGAACACAAGAGATTGGCTCTTCTGCTCTGAAGGAACACAGCAGGCGGCGGCCAAGAGGCGCACTTTGATGATTTGTGTCTGCCAGAGAGTTCTGTAATATGTCTGCAACCGTCGAAGGTGAGAGGTTATTGTTTAAGAGGCAGGGTTTCTTTTATTTGGTTTTTCTTTAGCAAGAAAACGATGCAACTCGCATGAAATTTTTAAATGCAATTATTGCGGTCCAATATATTCATATGAATGATTTAGAAGGTAAAATAGTTCCGAATGCCTTTCAGCTTGTTTTGGTTGAAATGATGACAGAAAAGATAGATAGACACAGTCTGCCAGCAATGTTTTCTTTGTTAAACTTTTAATAACTGACTTAATACAGTAAAACCCCTGAAGAGCAAATTAGCAATAGCCACAAAGCTATAAGCACTGAAAATACAGGACTGATGAGAAGTTTATGTGCACTAATCATTTTAAAGGCTGCCCTTCTCCTACATTATTTCTTCACCGTCAAGAAGCCCCACAGCATGATGCTGCCATTGCCATGTATAACAGTGTTCTTAAGTTTGAAAGCCTCACATTTTACAGAAAGTGAGGTTTGATGGTAAAAACCCAGGCAGAATACTGTGTTATACAGCAGGACATCCTGGATTAGAACTGGTCTAAACAAAGGAAACAGGGAAATATTAGGATTCTGAAATGATCCGCACCTCAGCCCTATTAGACAATATGTAGAGCATCTTTAAAAGCTTAATCTGTACCATTTAGATATTTGTGAATGTAAATATGTATACTTTAGACAAAAACCCCCCACAATAAATCAAAACTTGTTTTTAAAATGCCATGAAGGTTGGCTCATCATAAATTAACATGATAATCACGCCCGTGATGAGCATATGCAAACCTTTCATCACCGCCGCATCTTTGAGAAAAAAACCACATTATCACGACTCATTAAAACGACATTAATGAGGCCGTTATTAACTGCTGAGTCCTTTTCTCTAGGTGCAACAGTTCCAGGAGACGGCCTTGAGGCTTCGAGCTCAGTATGCGGGCGACAAACAGGACGCCATCCAGGCCATGGAGAGGGAAGTCGTCGAAGCCTGGAAGGGCCTGCTGGACGCCTCCGACGGCCGACGGGCGGAGTTGGTGGACACGGCCGAGAAGTTCCGCTTCTTCAGCATGGTGCGAGACCTGATGGCCTGGATGGAGAGCACCATCCAGCAGATAGAGACTCAGGAGAAACCCAGGTGTGCACCGATCAAACCGTGCATAACAGCATGTTAAAGAAAGTTTATTTTCCTTTTGGATGTGTTTTTGTATGTAAGCAGAACATAATTAGAGAAATGCAAACCCCCCCCCCAAAAAAAAAACCAGACACTTAAAAAGTTTGGCTTTCTTTTCTTAATTTTAAAAATTAAGCTTTTGCTGTTTTTTTTGTTTGTTATATTTGCACTTTTTAGCTCTGTATTTGGTTATTCACTCTAGTTTTCATGAGTCAAATGTGGAATAAAGTGCAACAGAGGTTTAAGAAACCCCCAGGCATTTATGCATAGTTTATCAAAGATGCAGCCGTTTTAGAAAGTAATTAATTAGATAAAGCACAGGGCACTGATCAAAAGTACTGTGTGTGCAGTTCCTTTTTCTACCAACAGAGGTAGAAAGGTTTCATGCATTATTCGCTCCTATATCTCTCCTTCTCCTTCATTAGGGACGTCTCCTCCGTGGAGCTGCTGCAGAAGTACCACCAGGGGATCCGTTCAGAAATCGAAACCAGGAGCGCCAAGTTCACGGACTGCATAGACCTCGGCAAGTCCATGCTGACACGCAAGCATCGAGACTCTGCTGAAGTAAGAATGTGCTTCAAGAAGGCTCCTTTTCTGCTGTTTGCGTTAGATTTAATTACTTTTCTCGGAACAATTATCCCCAAACAAACTGGGTTGCCTGAAAAAGAAAAAAAAATTCAAGTCGTCCTATATTCATCAGGGAGGTTAGAAAAGCAAATACTAATTAGAAATGGATAAAGGAAAAAGGAATTTAAATAAGCAATTGACCCTTGCCCGAATTGAGTGTTCAGTTAATTACTTCACAATGCTAATTCTTAGAGTATAATAGGAAGTCTTGTGGTTTTTTTTTTTTAAAGTAAGGCTGATATGTAACTGAGACTGTAAAACATTTTGTCAGATCAAAGAGAAACTGGTTCAGCTGATGGAGAAAAGGCAGGAAATGATGTTCAAATGGGACGACAGATGGGACTGGCTCCGACTCTGTGAGTAATGCATTCCCCCGATCCCCGACTTAACAACGGAGCAGCACGAGCATCCGCTTTATCAAAAAGCAAGCCATAAAAAAATTCCCTTTAATGCCCTCAGTGCTGGAGGTGTGTCAGTTTGCACGAGACGCTTCGGTGGCAGAGGCCTGGCTCATTGCTCAGGAGCCCTACGTGACCAGCAGGGACCTGGGCCAGAGCGTGGACGAGGTGGAGAAACTCCTCAAGAGGCACGAAGCCTTTGAGAAATCCACTGCCACATGGGAAGAGCGCTTCTCAGCTCTGGAGCGCCTCACTACGGTACCCTAACTTCCTTATGCAATTTGTTCTTAAAAACATAACGCACTTATTCTGTGGCTGAAAAGCTAAGGATAAATTCAGCCAAGTGTTTCCTTTCTTATTTTTTGTGTCAAAAAATTTTTTGTTTGCCACATACTGCACAATCTAAAGTCTAGACACTTAAGTTCACTATCAATTTAAAACAGATATTTCCACAGTAAAGGAAAAATGTGCAACCCTGCACAATACCTTCAGAAATAGTTTTGTTATTTAAGGTGTTGTCAGTGAAGATGACAACAGGTTGCTGTGTTGCAGTTGGAGTTGCTGGAAGTGAGGAAGCAGCAACAGGAGATTGAGCAATTCATCAAAGACGAGCAGCGCTCAGATAAAGAAAGCAGGTAAAAATCATGCCGAAACTATCAAGTATGTAGAAACACTCAAAACTACAAGCATTTTTTTTTAACCTCTACATGAAAGTAGAGGTAAAAATGTGTAATGTCTAAAGCGATGTTGGCTTGGTTCTTTCTGGTGGATTTGCTGAACTTAAAACTAATAAGAACACAGCGTTTCTCTTTCTCCGTTTTCTTTTTTTCTGCTCAGGAGAGAAGACACGGGCTTCGTAGAAGAATCTTCACAGCTTTACACTATTGAGGAACAAACCCTGGTTAGCAACAAAGCCCCTTATTTCCATTACCTATTTTAATTCTTTTTTAAATAGCCTCCTTTTTATTTATGCATCAAGATCGAAAGTATTTTTTTTCCTGGTCCAGTCTGGCGCGATGGAGCCCAGCTCAGGTCAGCTGGACGGGACTGCTGGTGACTCCACAATGCCGATGGTGTCAGAAATGAGAGAGAGCGCCTCTCTGGAGCTGGAGCCCTCTGTCTCGGTTGTGACTCCCAGAGAACCAGAGAGGGCGGCCACCATGCCGTCAGAGACCCTGAGGTCGCAGGCAGTGCTGCAGGAGGGCATGCTCTGCCGCAAGCATGACGTGGAGGGATCCGGAAAGAAGGCTTCAAACAGGTCGGGCACTGCCAAGAAATCCAACATAACCACACCCTTCATCATGAGCATCAATAATACATCTAGACTTAAAAAAAGTAACATTTTTCTATGTAAAATGATCACACGACATTGAACCCGTTTGCATTTTTTGCAGATTTTCTCAAAGTTATCCATGCAGACTCAAATAGATACAACACCTCCGCTAATAATTGGTTCACTGCTCCTCAGGAGCGTCTGGACAGCATGACATCAACATCAACTCAGCATCAACGTAGACAAAAGTTGTCAAATTTTCAGTAAGGCTGAAGTTGGTAGCTTTGAAATGTAACGTCAGCATCGTGCTGAGGGCCTGTTTTCCTGCCAGTGCTGGTGGTGCCTGCCATAAAGTGACTAACCGTGGAGAACATCTTTCAAATTTTCCATATCAAATCAAAAGTTAGATGGTCAAAACTGGTTTTAGAATAGCTAAAGCAGGCTAATTTTAGCCTTCTAAAATGGCCCCGACTTCAGCTCTGCTAAAAAAAATAGAAAAAAAGTGTTATGCATGAAAGCTGGATTCCTGCAGGTAATCCAACTGATTTAGATTAAATCTACCATTTCTGATTAAAAGTTTTGTTTCAAAAACCCAGCCAGACGCATTCCAGAGAATTGCTGAGAGCAGCAAATAGTCTGAGGTTTCTCTGCAACATCGCAAGAAAGACATTTCTCCAAATATTAGTGGTGGTGATCCTGTATGTATAGTTTGAAGTGTGAATTAGAGAAAATTGGCAATAATTTAAAGCTTGTTTACCCGCTTACGTAGCTGAACAGCTACATAAGCATCGCACGGTGCTTATCGCACGGTGTAGAAAAAAACATTTCAAATGCATCATTAAAGGGCCAAAATATGCTATTCATTACAATAATGAGTTCATGCCTCCAATTGGAACTGTACATTTCAATAGATAATTGGTACTGAAACATTCCTACTGTGTGTAGAAAGAACAAAGTAATTTAAAGAGATATGCAACACGTAACATGTCGGGATGTTAGTGTCTTGTTTAACTTTTGTCAAAAGGTTTCATCCCTCATTAGGTGTGAATTCAGCATCCAATTACGGGCTGGCACAGCGAGATCCACATTTGTTCATAAATGTGAATACATGAATAATAAATAGCTTGTCAAAAACACAAGAATTACATCCAATTATGTTGGAAATAATTCAGTGGAAGTCTGCGAAGTCCCTCCAAATGATAAAGAGGAGACCAACTCAACGTCTGCATGCCAGAGAAAACGTTTGGGCTCTGATGGTTTAGGTTTCTCAAGATGGAAGAAAAGAAACAAATGAACAGGTCAAAACTTCCTGCAGTCTGGCTTCATTAAAATAAATAAAACGTGAAATCCATTTTCAGTTCACTAATAAAGGAGCCAAAGACGATCTAAAGATGTCATTACAATCCGCATGTGTTCACAAGTTTTAACGAGCCGGTTTCCATGGTCGAACATCAGCAAAACTATAACTCTGTGTTATAGCCTGAAATAATCCCGTCAGGATCTTCATCGCTCCTGCCTTTGTCTCTTTCACTTTCAGGTCCTGGAACAACCTGTACTGCGTACTGAAGCCGGGTCAGCTCTCTGCATACAAAGACTCCAAAAGCTTTGGTCACGCAGTGACGTTCCACGGTGAGGACCCCCTGCTCCTCGGCAACGCCACCTGGGAGATCCTCACTAACTACAAGAAAAAGAAGAACGTAGCCAAGCTGCGGTAAGAAATGTGTCGATCTCCCATTTTCTCAAAATGGCTTATATTCAAGTAAATACTTATTGCAGTATTCAGACGGGATTTGATGAAAAAAAAAATTGTATTGGGTTAAAGCTGTCACATATCATTTCTATCCTATCTAAAGTTCTCTGACATAGTCTTTTTTTTATTGAAATATGACAGTCGTGGCAGATTTAGGAGGATTTCACATCCTTCAGAAGTTTCTGAAGCAACCAGCAGACATTCAGTCTCTACTGAAAGTCACTGCCTTTACCCTTCACCTTCCAGCTGAGAAGCAATCCTAAACTTTAACTCTGTGTGACAGCACTACCTGTTGTTTTCAATTACTGTCCCCATCAAACAGATCAGCCCTAGTATACACAGTGCTGTGAACAGGTTTTTCTTTTTTATCTCCTTATAGGTTTCTTGTGTTTTTGATTGGAAAAAGCCAACCTGGTTCTATGTAGTAAAGTCATTGCTGCCCTGATTAATCATGATTTAACTGAGAAACTACATCTTTTGGAAAGAGGAATCAAATTTCACTGGCCACCTCCAGGCCTCACATGATGCCACCACCAAAAATTCGAGAGCAGATGAGAAACAAAGTCACTGAATGACATCTAGCAGTCTGGAAAGTGAACCACAGGAAGCCACGATCCACAAATTGAGAGAAGGTGGAACAGCGGTGAACTCTCCCAGGAGTTTCTGACCTACCAAAGTTACTCCAGGAGATCACAGAAGATCATGGAACAACAAATAAAGCACCGCAAGCCTCACTTATCTCAGTTAAGGTCAGAGTTTGTCGTTGAACAATAAAAAACTGATACCTTGCAAAATCGGTATCCACTTTCCTTTAGAAAAATATTTTGTGGATTGAGAGGAACACTTTAGAACATGTGCAACTTGTTACACCCAACACAAAAGCTACAGAAAGTTAGAGGAGGAGAACATCATGCTGACATTCATGACCTTAAACTCAGTTTGGTCATTCTGCTGGACTAAGATCTGAAGCACAAGTCTACCTCTGAATGGCTAAAAAAAAAAGTGTTTTGTATTGGCCTAGTCAAAGTCAAGACTTAAGCTCAGTTCAGATGCTAGGCCCTAAGCCTTTGAACATGATCAGGTTAGCTTTTTCACTAATAAATGAAATCATCATTTGAAAAGTGCATTTTGCATTTCCTTAGGTTTGTCTTTGAGTTTGATGACAAGCAACTTTATCAGACAATATGAGAGATTCTGGTCAAACTTGAAACGGATTACTCTTTGCTGAACAGAGAAATTTGAAAATGGTTTAAAAAAAAAATCTACCTTGAAAAATGAACGAATTTTTAAGATGCTTGGTTTCTGATCTCCTTGCACTGATTAATCTTAAACGTCATTAATCGACATCAGCTAGAGACAGCTCAGGGGTGTGATTAATTTTCTGTGGTATCTCTCAACAACACTGGGCTCCTCTCAGCAGCTAATGGGGGATTTAAAGAGATAAATCATGTCCTCGCAGCAGGAGAAAGTTATCATTGTGAAACTTTCTCGCTTTTCCACCAAGAACAATTTTTGTCAATGCAGAAGACGATCATATTCATAAATAATTCATACTGTAAAAGTCAATACGAGAACCGAGAATTAAAAAAAAAAAAATCAATTAAAACGCTTTTTTTTTTGTTAGACAGAAAGGAGAATCCGAACGAAGAGTGGTGGCGAATAAACGAGACTGAGACAGATGAAGTCAGAAAGCGAGACGTGCGCTGTGAAGAACATGCTTGAAGGGAAAGAGGAACACAGTCAAGACGGAAGCGCTTCTCTACTTTTCAAAGCGCCGGGGTTGAAGACACTCTGCGGCTGTGGGGGTCTGTGTGACAGCCAGCGACGGGGAAAAAAAAGACGGCGCGGCTCCAACAAAACATCCCCAAATTCTGGATGCAAACATCATGGCGCCGTTGAATAAAGGGACGAGGAATTCCCAGAATGCACCACTTCGGAAAACACGACCTAAAGCGTGTCAAAGCCTAAAACATAATGACGTGTACAAAAACGTCTTTCAACTTAAGAACCTCTGCATTGAGTCCTGGCTGAAGTGCCGTAATTTATGAGTGTTATTCAAGTGACATTTTGGAGCTGGAGGGGATTCTTACCAAATGTCAAATAAAGCTTGAGGA
This sequence comes from Poecilia reticulata, assembly GCF_904066995.2. NCBI lineage: Eukaryota > Metazoa > Chordata > Actinopteri > Cyprinodontiformes > Poeciliidae > Poecilia > Poecilia reticulata. The sequence continues at coordinate 9,064,948 of NC_088851.1, forward strand.
AGCAGCTGGCTCCAGGGAGGGACTGCGCGCCGTCCCACCTGCCTGAGGCGGGGATTACCGGACTCATAAATGCAAAGAAAGGTTTAATTACTGGGCTGTTGCTGTGGGGACTTTAGCTTCAGGAATAATTAAACACCACGCAAAAGTATTCACACCTTTTGAACTTTTCGAGGGGACTTTGTCATGCTAGAACCAAAAACTTCAAGGCATTTTATTGAGATTTCTATGAAACACAAATTAACGTGTAATTTAATCTCAGAATAAATCCAGCTGTCTTCTATTCTTCTGGCTGGAGAACAGACATGGACGGCTGATTGATGCTTAGATCCTTATGGTGCAGTGAACTAACTTTTGAGAGAAGGCAGAGACTGTATAAGATTTATTTTCCTCAAACTACTCCTTTTTAGTCAAAGCTTTTGCTTATGAGAAGGTGACACGTTCATTTTAAACTGTAAATGAAACAAATGAATAAATAAATTTTAAAAAAGTCTGCTAGAGAACAATTCTATCACATGAAATCCCAATAAAATACAGTGAAGTTTGTGGTTAAAATGTGACAAAACGTGGAAAAAAGTTCAAGGTGTGCAAAAGACTTTTGCAGCCGTAAAGTTTACCATACAATTATGGACATGTGACCGCTTGTCATAATCATAATCATAATCATAAAGTGACCGAGGCTTACCAAACAGGATGCAGCAATAAGACTGAAGTTCCACAGATGTGTTTGCACGAAACGTTTGTAGATAAATATAAAAAGTGTTTCATTAAATGTCTTTTTTTTTTTTTCTCCTTTCGCAGTCTTGCAGATGGCAGCGAGTATCTGTTCCAGTGTAAAGATGAGGTAAGTTTTCAAAGTGCTGATAAAAACAATGCATAACTTTCACATGTCTTTCATGAACCACATGACAGTCAAGAGTTCAGTGTTTAAATAGTAACAATCTCTGGCGCTAAGCTCGGCTCACAAACACGAGCAACTCCACCTGTTGAGATAAACCAGTAAAAACTACAAGACAAAGCCACACACTGCCTCACTGGGGGGGGGGTGGGATTCCCTTCCTAAGCCAACTCCATGTGGGTTTTTTTTTTCTCCATGGTATTCCAGGAGGAGCTCCAGCGCTGGAGCCAGGCCATGGAGAAGGCCGTTCAGACCCTGGCAGCGGAGGAGGCCCCGGGCCCCTCGGGGTCCAAAACCCACAGCCTGCCCACCGCTCCCTCCTCCTCAGCTGCCCTGCCTGAACCCGGCTCTGCCAAGAAAGACAAGGAGAAGAAGTTCAGCCGCTTTGCCAAGAAGAAGTGAATGAGAAAGGAGAGCCGCCTGGAGAGGCAGTAGCCTAGGCAACCTGGAAAGAGGAAGTAGTATTTGTGTACGACCAGTCGGAGCAAGCTTTATATCACCCGATTTCCTTTTCTTTTTTTTATATGATTTTTGTGACAAATAGTGTAGTTTCGGTTGAAAGCCATCACTATTGCCTGTATTTAAGCGAGTGTATGATTACAAAAAAATCCCTTTTTATTTGTATTTAGAAATGCTAAGGCGAAAGAGTAAATTAAAAGCACAGGAATGCTTCACACTCAACCAAAGATTGTTTGTAAAACTTTGCTTTTTTTTTAGTTCAGCTTCAGTTTTTTTTTGTGTGTGCTTTGTTTAGGCATGCTTTGATAAAAGCCATATAGGACATTAAGGTATTTTCATCAATTTGCCTTATAAAATGGTTGTGAACTGTAATACTGTGCTGTTTGAGTTCAGAGCACTAAATGCTAACGTACCGACGCAGAGTGAAATACACGACGTTTGAGAGGAGCTTTGTAAAACGCAGTGGAAAAGATTCGGAGACGAGGAAAGCATGGCGCAGTGCAGAACGGCGCGCACACACTGCAGGTGTAATTGCAGTTATGCAAACTAAACGCTTTATGCACCGAGAAGAGTTGGAGCGAATAGATTTTCTTTTATTTTATTTTTTAAGTGATAGTAGCAGTCATGTGGGCTGAGAGTACCATCTAACTTACAGGCTGTACTCTCAACTCATCTCTGATAGTTTTTTGTTTTTTTTCCTGAATTTCAAATATATTCAACACTTGTGTAACAAACTCTGACTTTCATATCTATTCATTGACATGTATACACTATATATCTGCAGATGCATGGAGTATGTTTTACATTAGTTTGACATGGTGCTATCGAGATATTCCTGAAGCAAGACCAACTTGACATGCCTTATTTGTCACCAACTTGCAGTCGCACTAATGAAATGAGTTCTGTTAGCACTGTTCCGTCTGTGGGGTGTTTCATAAAGGTGGCTCACACATGCAGGTTTTCCAGTACGAAAAAAAAAAAAAAAAAAAAAGCCTGCAAACTGACTGGTGAAAGGCTCGGGCTTCTATGAACATATAGATTAGCTACACTACATGGCAACATTTGGCTTCAAATCATGGTGGGGATTCGTTTCTTCAGAGGGACAGGGAAGCTGCAGAAAGATGTCGAATCAAATAGTCTGGGAGTTAAATGCAGGGAAATCCTGGAGGAATATTTGTAATAGGAGCATAACTGGTTTGGAGGTTCGATTCTGCAGCTCAGGCTTTTTAACAAATGCAGGGATTAACAGAGAACCACTCAACCTGTTAGTTTGCCCTACTGGGAGGCCTGAGTTCACAGGTTTGAAACATGCTAGGGTGGTTTGGGTACTTAATGCTTATAAAAGCTTGGACTAAAAACACTAAAGAACCTGTCTGCTGGTACTTTCTGGTAGCCTTCTGTTAGGCCTGGGTTTATGAAGGCAAAGCATACCGACTAAAAGAAGCTAAAGGAAAAAAAAAATAAGTCGGACTAAAGGAAAGAGCACATTGCTCTTTTTAATGGAAAGTATTCGAAAAAACGGAAGTGGCGGCATCATGCCATATGGTTTGTGTAGTTATTTAATGTAAAAATAAATAAACACTCCAACAAAAGTTTACCCATGTAGATATTTTAAAAAGTGACCTAGTTTAAAATGAAACTTCATAGTTGGGGGGGGGGAGGAGCCTTTTTGCTCATTAACATTTTATTATACAAATTGTAAAAAAAAAAAAAATCAATAAATAGAAGCCACTCTTTATGAAACACCCGTCATCTCACTGATCTATATTTCATTTACTCGATGCAAACAGACAATCAGTAAGTAAAGAGTCAAACAATAGCAAGCGAGGAATTTAAACCAGAGGCTGTCACTTCCTTAGACATGATTAGAATAAAAGACTTAAGAGAACTGGGTGTGGGTACACAGCAGCAGCATGAAGCTGGGAGAATTGATGATGTGAATGGAACTTCACAGTAAAACGCTGCATAATGAGGCAAAACCATCAACACATGCAAACAAGAAAACTACAGTACACAAGCCATGCGAGTCGGTGTGGTGGCACTAATGCAGACTCACACTGCTGTCCTGCCTTCCACTACAGGCTCTTCACCACGAGCCACAGTGCAACTCAAGTGACCTCAATAAAAGCCATGTTTAGAAAGTTGAGCGAGAGCGTTCACCTCAAGAGTTTAACGATCTACATTTACAAAGAACCGATATAGTGATTCTTCTCAAATAGTTAAGCATAATGTTACATTTGTACAAAAAAAAAAACCACCTGAAAATGGTTTGAATGACTTGCATTGTATGTTTTTTTTAAATTGGTCACTATAGCTATAATAAGAATGTGACATGTCTACTCTCACCTTCATCCACTCCTGTTCAGTGGTTTTTAATCTGCATTTTGTACTCTCTCTCCAGCCATGTAAAAATATCCAAAAATGTTGAGAGAAATTAGGATACATTTTGAGAATAAAGTTTAAAACCGATACCCAGGAACAGTCGGCTGCCGTGACTCTTTCTACATTTTCAGTGTTTAGTAACATTATTCAGTCATTACGCATTTCCAGATTTTGTCACATTGCAACCAAAAAAAAAAAAAAATTAAGAGATTTATTCCAACACAAAATGGTGCAAAGCATTAAAGCAGAGCCAAGAATTGTCTGGTATTTAGCTCCTTCCAGCTTTAGATTAGATTTCATTTAAGTGTATTGGAGTGAGGAGGCTGAATACAAATTCAGCATACAAAAAAAAGTGGAAAAATAAATTTTTTTCCTTCCAATTCATCATTACATACTTCCTTGTGATGGCCTGTTGCATAAAAAGACTAATAATCCACCCAAAAAACCTAAAAAAAAAAAAAAAAAGAAAAATGCATGAAATCAAACTTCAGAGTATAGTTTATTGAGTATAAACAATGTGATAGAGACAGATGTGAAACAACAAGCCAGTTTCTGTTAAGTCGAGCTGCATACGAACAAACCAAAAATAGACCAATGTTTACATTCTGGTAGCTGTTGGTGACACGAAGAGCAGACTGCTGGCGGGCAGCTTCAGACTAATTAGATCTCAAGTCACCGGTAACGAGCCGAGGACGATCACTTAGAGCGCCGCGGCGCACCGAACAACAGCTTATGTCAATCTTTACAAACTCGATAGGCGCACGCCTGCAGCCAAGCAGGCAGACAATTGTTTTTTATTCAGAACAAATAAGCCAGGAGACGCTGATGGGGGACGAGTTCAGCGCGCGCTATTACTTATCGTTAGGCGCGACGGTGGCAGAGCCCCACCGGATACATCCAGCGTCAACCTTAAGCAGCTCATTTACATACCGCGTATGTTTCTGCATCCTGCTGCCAGCTGCAATCCCTCCGCCTGGCCGCTCTGACAAAAATAAACTGAGGTAATGTTTTATTGTCGGATGCAATAACGCTTGCAGCGGCGGCGTTGTTTAAACAGACCGAGTGGATGCAGCAGGTGATACAATGACTGTTACAACACAGTAATTGTAATTTATATGGGGAAGATCACATATTACTATAAAACAAAAAAAAAAACATAAAGCTTTCTGAATCTGAACTTCTCAAAGCTTACAGCATACGCCCAGAAAACCACAAAATAAAATTAAACAATGCCCGAGTGACATATTCAACAAAATACAGAAAAAAAAAAATATTACAAATGTGTTTGAGGACTGAACATTTGTTTATATACGTTTACAGATTGTGCAATTACAGAGTATGAGGAGGTGAATTTTCTGCACATTACCTGATTTGTGAAGGAGCTCAGTCTCCAATAGGGAGCAATAAATCTTTATTAAACCATCATAAAAAATGCAGTCAGGTTGAGAGAATGACTACACAGTTAGAGAGTATTTCATATTTACATCAACACTGCTATCAGAGAGAAAAACCTAAAAAAAAAATAAACAAAAAAACAAAACCTAAAGATAAATGTAACACAGCTGAAGTTTTAATGGTTAAGCCCTGCCATCTATTCCCAAATTCAGTGTTGATATTTGCTTTAGGAGCTAATAAATTAATGACGGATTTGGTAGGTATGAATTCTTATGATAGGAAATTATTATATTTATACAAGAACCTCAGTCTGAAGCATCAAAATGTGAGAAATTAATGGGGAAGCTTGTTTTTTTTTTTTTTTTAATTCCAGCATGAAGAGATTTTTGTCCTGATTCACTCCAAAAAGGCAACATTCTGGATTTATAAGGCTTTTGATACAGGATTTACAGGCGAATCTTCAAGAAATACATCATTAAAAAGTTTTTTCCCCCCCCCCAATTCAAATCAAGAAGCTCATCATTAGGCATAGAGTTATGCATTTCAATTTTGATGACTATGTTCATATACTGCTCAGTCCATGAACATACATTACCTGCATCAAAAATCCTATCAGCTGCATTGATTTTTTTTTTTTATGAAATATACCACATGTGTGTGTTTTGAGTGTCACTTTTCAAATGAAATTCCCAAATGATATTCCATGTCTAGTTTCTTGAGGATACGCCTGTAGATCTGAAATGGCAAAAACATGGGAACAAAGAGCTGAAAACACCTTTATCCTCGCTTCATTTCTGCTTGGCGGATAATTAAATTAGGCATAATCAGATCACAACAACACGTGATAATGAGCTTCGTTACACAATAATAACAATTAGAACAATAAACCTAGGATTTGAGAATTTAAGAAGTTTCCATTTTAGATTTCATTACAGTCTCTAGGTGTGAATAAGTGACCTCGGACATTCACATCACAACACACACACACACACACACACACCGGACATCTGAGGAAGAGAGAAACCAGCTGACCTGGTGTTCTGCTGCCATGTTGGGATATTTGGTATCAAACAGCAGTTGACGCTCAGTCAGTCGCTTCCTCTTTGGTTACGTTTCTGATTCCCTCACCACTTCAGACAGTCTAGGATGACTTTACAGGGCGGCGGACGCCGTCAAAGGCACCCTGGTGAAAAGTCTTCATGATCTAATTTGTTTTTACATTTTTATCTTGGTAAGTGTGTGTGTGTGTTTGTGCAGACGTGTTTAATGTGTGTTGCAGAACGGGCCCAAAGTGGATGCGTGAGAAGAGCAGGAGGTTTCCTCGTCTATTTGATGAGCTTGTTGGCTCTTGTGTTTGCTTCGTCGATGCGTATTTTAGTCATATCCGCCTGAAGAAAATGAGTATAGAGTACAAAAAAATAAAAATAAAAAATAGAGAGAAAAACATACATGAACAAATTGTTTTTGTATAAAAGCAAAAAGTAGAGACAAACCAACAAAGATCTGCTACTTGCCCCCTTGAATTGACAGATAAATATTAGTCGGATAAAGGTTTATAAAATATGATCTGATCCGTAAGTCAGGATAATCTTCTAAATCCTATTTTTCTGCTATTGCTGGGTGATAAATAATTGATTGAATTTTTGGTTTTTGAAGGTTTAATTCTTGGAAAATCTGGATTCCCCCCCGACCGACGCTCAGCCAGAGCCGCCATCTTGTTTTACAGTTTCTGTTTATTTGGACTTTGAATTCAGGTCAACTCTATAACAAAATATTAGGTCCAAGCTACATATTTTTTTAAAATTATTATTGATTTATAGATTATAAAGTTATAACATTACAGCTGTAATATTTCGGGAATGAAATTGTAGTATTAGTTACACTTTGGTGTCGGGAATATTTCATCTTTTAACACGTGATCATCAAATTATTCTCAGTATTATTATTATTATTCTCATGTTGCAACTGTACAAGATTTTTAAAAAATTATTAAAGAAACTTTTTCTCTTAGAATTTTCAAACTTTCTTTTAGTAAAATTCCATTTTTATTCTGCCAACACTGAAATTAAGCCAAATTCCCTGTAGCCTCAATCATACAACTTCCAGAAAGGAGGATTGAAGTAAAAGTCATTTTCTGAAAATATTTTGTCATTTCTTTTTTTAGACGAGAATAAAAAAGGGTTTGTTAAAATCAAAAATTGGCCATAGATGAAACTCTTAAACTCTACCTACTTCACAATCTTTTGAAAGCAACTTCAAAAATGGCAGAATGTTGCAGAAACGAGACGCAGTAATCGGCCTCAGACTCACCTTATCGTTGATGCGATCGATCTGAGCGTTCTGCTTGTCGATCTCGTTGCCCATATTCATAGCCATGTCCTTCAGGTTGCCGATGATGCCGCCGACGGCCTGGAGGTTATCCTCCATTTCGTCCTCCCGCGCATCGTTAGTTACTCTGCACAACGACACGCCGCGGTTTGTATTTGGATACGAGGAATCTCTGAAGACGGGGAAAAGACGAGGAGCGTTACCTGTTGATGTAGGGGCCGGACGGCGCGGCGGCGTTCGTCTGGGCGGTCTGGCCGTTGCGAACGCCCGAAGGCTGCCTTGAGACGACGTTGGAGCCTTTGCCGTCGCCTTCGCCCTCGCCCCACGTGCGTTTGTAACGAGAGTCGTTCTCGATGGATGACACCCTGGGGACAGAAAAAAAAAAAAAAAAAGATTCAAAATCCAGGTGAAAACTTACGGTGAACACACACACGCAAAACCTGAGTAGCTCTTTCTTAGCAGGTATAATTTGTTAGCTACTGCAGATGCTAATCAATGAAGCATGACAGGAAAAAGATTTCCTACCTGATGCCTTGATAATCAAAGTATCTTCTTTTCCAAAACGAAAGCATTTCAGAAAGATTTTGTCCGTGTTTAGAATCAAATGCAGCCTTTTAACGTCATTATAAGAGCACATTTGCCAGGCAGATTTATGGTAAATGTTGAGTAGTGCTCTGCTATCAACAACATTTGCAATTTATAAATAAAAAAAACCCCAAAAAAATAAAAAACAGCAATAATTCAACAAGCCAGCATCACAGAAGTGCTTCAAGCTGCGTAAATACCGAAGCAATTTGAAGCCTTCTGCAGCTTTGCAGTTCAATCACACGCTCCCTTTTTGATACGTTATAATTGCGACGGCGGCATGCGGGACGAGGCGAGACCAGACCAGGAAGCAGCGGCGGAACGGACGGGCTACCTGTCGCAGGGGCAGACGCAGAGGCCGCAGCACTTGGACAGGTCCGTCAGGTTTTTCTCAGCCGTCCTCATGTCCTGGTTGATCTGGTCCATGCCCTGCTCCACGTTCCTCAGTTGCTCTGAATAAGAACGACACAAAGTTATTTTAATCATTTAAATAAACGTCATGTTAAAAAACATCTATTTACGATGGGAGAAGAAAAAAAACTGATAAAGAAAGGCTGCAGGTAGCATAAATGTACAGCTACGCTTCACTTAAAGAGCCGGTTGGAAGTTTAAAAGGGGTGAGATGAATTTCCAAAACAAGAATTCGATGCACAAGTTTTGGTGTATTGTGGCTAAAAAGGAACGCAAACAGAATCAAACACAACATACACTCCCTATAAGGTGTGTTGACATGTCCCTGAGCAAGCTGCAAAGGAAACGCACGCTCCTGTAGCCTTCTGCCGCACTTTTAAGGTCACATGGTGAAAAAGTCATCGCAATTTCAGCTTGTGCAATAGTTAGACGAGGGGTTGTTAAGTGCAATTATTCTCGCCTGATATACAACTTGCATTTTCCATGCTGATACGGATTTTCCGATGTGAATATTTGACAGTTTTCTCAGAAATTGAAGAGTTTATTTAAGATCGTTACGATTCCCGTTTGCTGCTGCCTGAGTGGACAAAAGGAGAAACGTTTTATGATGCAAAGATTGATCTGTCGGAGCGAAATGACAAGAGAAAAATGTCTGGAGAAGTCAAAGCGAAGCTTTTAAATCCAAGAACAGTATAACAACTGCGAAGCGTCACTGAGGCAGGGTCATGGTGAGAAGCTGTTTAGGTCCCAGTTGTACCAGAATAATGAAAAAAGTGCAGCGCTTTCCAGCTTCCAAAATCTAATTTAACAACTTAATGGTTGTTCCAACAGAACAACAATCACAGAAACACTTCAAACCGGGTTTTTGAGAGGATAAAATAGGAGAACAAGATTACATTTAGTAGAAAGGCCCCTGACCTCAAACCTGCTGAAAACTATTTACACAACTCATGTCTGACCAGGCAAGGAGTCAAATATTCACCTGGACCTCGCCAACTTTGCTAAGGGACATTTAGCTAAATATCAGCAGGGGTCGTGTATACATTAGAGAGCGTAATGTTTAATTTCGTCCCCCTGTGGATTAGAAGAACTTTTACACCTACTTCTTGTTATTTTAAATTTACTGAAATTGGATGTTGTATTATCGTTCCTCCTGTTTGAGAAGAGTCTGGTACAAATCAACTGTAGATTAGAAAACAGAACATTTTACTCTGCCATTATGTGCTCACATAAAAAAAGGTTAAACATTTAAACATCACTCACTTTTTTTGTTGTTTTTTTTTTTTAAAAGGAACCACGTCCTTGTAGTTTTTATTCCAACATTTATTACCCGTATTGCCTCAGGAGGAAATGTATCTCAGTTATGCATCAGAGAATGCATTCAACAATGATGAAAAGTCGATATGTGAGCTCACCTCCTTGGTGGTCGAGCATCTCCATGGTTTTGTTTCCCGTCTGTTGGCTCTGGAAAAGAAACGAAAAGAAAAATTAAAGATTGCATCCTCACATAAGAGTAGACGGGAATAATTAAAAGGTAAGAGTCGTGTTAAAAATGAAACAATTTTGACCTTGTTAGAAAAAAATTAATTAATTAAATGAAAGGCTTTAAAATAAGCAGTAGGACACAACATTTTAAGAAAAAAAAAAGTTTCAACAACGAGGTAGATTCATAGTTTTCTACATTATTTGTGTAATAACACCTTTAAGCAAAATGGAACATTTTCTTTCAGGTAGATAAAACAAGACCTGACTAAAAACATCAAAAGAATAAGAATAAAGACATCAAACGTCTCACCTCCTCTGCCATCTGCAGCATCCTCCTTGTGCTTTCCAGAGACTGGAAGGGAAAATATAGTCAAGATCATTTTTAGGACAATATTACAAAACTTTACCGTCAGTCACTGAAACAACTGACATTAATGGCGATGAAATTAAAGTGTCATTAATTCCAAAATCATGCAAAGTTGGAACTTTTAATGCAACTTTGCATTAAAGTGTCACTGAATGACACTTTGTCACAACAGCCAGACATTCATAAAGACGCCTTCATGTTCATGACTAGTGTATGACAGTGACATGTCAGTCTTATGCACACCAAATCACATAGAGTGTTACCAAAACATCCTCAAAAAATACATTCATATTAAGAAAATACTCAATTTACTTTTAAGTACTTGATTTGATTATTTTTTCCTTCTTCCCAGAATTTTACAATCTCTCTTTTATCTGGAGCCGCACACAACGTCTGAAGCCGAAATCCTCTAATTTTAACATGATTTTCCTTTTCCGGTTATTCCAGTTGGCAGACTCGGTAGGATTTTTGCAAATTATTTTGGATTACACTCAGAATACCAGCCCCTGAAGACTAAAATTGTCCCCCTGTGGTCTGAACTAATAAACATTGGCAGAGATTTCTGAATTTCATTGCCAACAAACTCCAGAGATAGAAACTTTTTGTGATAATAGATTTTCATAGGAAGGGCACAGAAATAACCAAAACACCAACTGGCTGATTAATACAACATTTACAGTTGTTCTGTTTTTGAAGAATGAATCATGTACACTTTCTTATTGATTGAATCTAAAAGAAAAACACATAACAGGTTGGAGTCACTGATCAGGTAAAACTCACACAAAGGTAAATAGACGAAAGAGTCAAGAAATGACGGTGGAAAGGAATGCAGTCGGTTCAGGTGAAAGCTACGCCCTTCATGCATCTATTAATAGGAAATGCTGCACAGAATCCCAGGAACTGCAGCGGCTTAGCACAAGACTGCACAGTTGCTATCACTAATTCTTAGTTAACAACAGAGAGTCGGGAACAGATTCCTCATTTTCTCCGTTGTGTTTGCTCTGAATACATTCATCGGCGGGTTGAGAAACAGGCAAACACAAATTGGCTAACGGGACGTGTTGAGCTCGGCCAGGTTTCTGTTGACTTAGCCAGAACATCCCTTGTTCGGATGAACATTACATTATTGCTTCTGCAATCCTCCCACTTGGCCAGTTGAGCCGAAAATCGCTGCCAAAAGTTGCCAGATTGTCGTGACGTCCCAAATCTTAGATATAGAACAGCTTAGCTTTTAGCACTGGTGTCGGAAAGCTTTAATGGGAAAATATTATTTACCCTAAATGAGATGGCAAAAAGCTACAATGAAAACTTTTCATAAACACATCTACCAGAAACACGTCTACAAAAAAAGAGCTACAGCATGACTGTAATATGCCAGGATTACAAAGCATTAAATTTGACAAAAAAAATTGAAAAAGCTGTACTTTTAAAGTTAAATAACCTTTCAAATGTGCCTTGAAATGTATTCATACACCTTGAACTGTCACAAATTTCAGCTTATTCTTTTATGCATATCGTTTGTTTTTTATTCTCGACAAACCAGCACAAAACGTGGTTCATCAACCACAGACAGCAAATTAGAAATTTTGTTGTGTTTTTGTCGATGTTTTGCAAAAGAAAACATTTCTTTGAAATGGTAATATGCATTTGTATTTAGATGCAAATCTAGTTTTATGTCTGTCAGTTTTGTATGTGTAGAAGATTTTTTTTTTTTTTTTTAGAAAATTTTGCCTGTTTTTGCAAAATATCTCAAACTCCCCAAGATTATACGGATGCCGCAAGTAAACATCAATATTCTGCTTTACCAGAAATTTTCAACAGGATTTGGGTCTGGACTTGGATGAACTCACTCTAACACATTCGCTCTGATCCATTGACAGCTGCCGTAGATTCCCTGTCCATGAAGAAGAAAAGCATCCCCGCAGCATTATGCTGCAACAACCAGGTTTTATTGTAGACTGCGAGTTAAAGGTTACGTGAGAAGTTATTTTCTGTTTTTCTGACTAAAGCTCTTCTTGTCCAGGTTTTATAATCTTTACTGACCGTGTCTCACAAGGTTTGCCATCCCAATTCTGCACACCTGACTGAACCGTCTGCAACAGGATAGTCTGTTAGGATATTGCTTCATAACGTCAACATCTCCGCAGCTTTTTCCCTCAATTATCCGCCGATTCTTTTTATTCACCAATGTTCTCTAACAAACCTTTGATATTTTCGCTGAATTTCTGCCGAGAATAAACACCATAAATGTATTTACCAACTAGTACATTTCTGAAAACAAAATGTTTTATTTATTGTGTATTAGAGTGAAGGGGCTAAATTCAAATGCATGCTACTCTTTTTCTCCCTGTCATGTTATGCAACAAATGGCTAAAAATATTGTTCCATAATATAATAAAGTTGTTTTGATTTTTTTTACCAATGATGGCCACATTTAAATTGTAATAATTTGCACATTTAGATCACATATTCCTTTGCTTTTACCAGATGAGGACAACATGTGGTTTTGGATCCGTTTAACAAATACATTTTCATCAATGCTTAGCTTTAGTGATGTAGGTGGTGGACTGTTTAGCCTTTACTTGGAACCACTACTTCCTATGTTTACGCAAGTACTTCACAAGAAGAACGCCTTCTGCTTTACATATTCATATTTTCCACCTTCTTTCATTTCCATGTGGAAGTAAATTTGTTTGGCTCCTAAAATGAAACATCTGTTCTGATCGTTTGTTTACTTTGCATAGCTATTGTGTTTGGTATTCTCTGTTTAGAGAACTACTCAAAAGGTTCGCCAAACATCTACATGAACATGCACTTCTGTTTTTATGTTTGTCATCTAAGGGTTATATTTTTTTAAATAAATCTGACTGACAATTTCACTTTCTTGCAATGCTAGTGTGCAAATTGTTCACTAAAAGTTCACACAACTGAACTGTAAATTCTGGGTTTCATTTCATTCAGCAAAAAATGTAACATTTACCGAGAGAGAAACAGGGAAAAAACAGGACTCGGTACCTCATCAGTCAGCTGGTTGGCTCTGACAGCCATTTGCTCCACACTCATGTCGTCCATGTTGGTGCTGTCCTGTTTGGCGGCTCCGCCTGTGGCTCCGAGCTCAATATTCTGCGGCCTGAAGAGGGAGGATCGCAGGTCAGTAAGTAGTTACCGTTAACGGTGACTTTTATAAGATTCATGTGACCCTGAGAACGATGAGTACAGAGAGCAAAGTATGACAGCAAACATGCGTATTATCGATTCAACTCATCACATGTTAAATGAATATTTTTAATCTAAGCATTTCATTAAAAAAACTGAAATTAGAAGGAGCAACATAGGTGTAACTCTGACAGGCATATTAGCATCAGCCAATAGTTTAAAGGTTACAAAAATCACTAAAATGTTCTATTATGCTACAATAATAAACAAAATCCATATTTCAGTTCAAATTGTTTAACCTGCAAGAGTTATTATTCTATACTATTTTAACAAAAGTAATAACTAGAAGTGGACAATATGTTGCTTATTGATCATTATCTTAGTATCGTTGTTCACATAATCCGTATTGAAAAGAGCTGCCTGGACTGCAATGAATGTTTGATTATTATCCAAGAACGATGCATTCAGGTTCTCCTTGTCTGTAGTATATTTGGCCATCAGTTTTACCTCTAAATGTTTTAAAGGCAAAACTTTTTTTGCTTTATCTCCAACTTGGGAGTCTCTGTTTTCCAAATACAAAAATACAATAAAACTTTTTAAAAATGAATATGTTGTACATTATTCTGCCTTCGTAGGAACAATTTTTGCTTCGTTTCTTTTTTTAATGAAGTTAATATTTTGCATTTCTAAGCCTTTACCCTGAAACCACAGAGTCTCATACTCTCACTGTACTAGTCTCTGCTTTTATATTTTAGGAGGAGTGAGCACTACATGTACAAAAATTTTTTTATAATAAAAACATACAAATAAAAACAAGCATGAGACTCCTCTAGTGATAGTGTTTTGCGGGGAGATAAAAACGCAATCAAAGAGTTTAATTAAATTACCTAAAATCCACATGACCTCCATGACTTTTAACAACATATCAGCTGACATATATGCTTATACAAATATATTTATATATGCTGCACACCAATATCTGCCAGTGGATAGCCGGGATGGTTTATCGACTTGAGGTCTCACTTTTAATGTATCTATTAATTATTAAGCAGATAAGAGCTCCAAACACTTACTGGGTAGAAATCTGGAAATGCAAGGTTCACTTATCCATCTCGTCTCATGTTAAATTGATTACTTGACAGTTGAATAAATGAAGCAGCTTGAACAGGGGGAAATTGTTTTTTTTTTCTGATTGAAAACTCAGATTTACACCGATATGATTAGAAATATGCGAGTTAAAGCTCGCCTGTGATGTAAAAGCGCAAGTCATACTGCGGTGCTGCTAAACGACTTACCTGAAATATGGAAGACAAATTAGATGACTAATACTTTAGACAAAGGTAATGAATCGTAGCATGTTCAGTGCCGACTCAGCTCATATTTGAGAGGGAAAGAAAAATGCAAAACTTAAACAAAGCAACGTTTGCTTCTTAAGAAACAGTAGGAGGCTCAACACATTCTGCATTAGAAATACACAGAGTACATTTTACATGCAGCGTAGTTAGCAGAATAATGTGTGCTGCAAAGGACTTGAAGCTGTAAGTCAAGAAATAAACCTTGAGACTGAATGCTGGGAACCGTAAAGATATTACACAATTTAAAACTGCTAGTGGAAACTACAACAACTTTCAACAAACTTATGAGAATACTGATTACCATGAACTCACATTTTTCTGACTGTCTTCCTTCTTTAGTATTACATAACCTCTCCACCACTTCCCTTAAGATTTGCCATCTCTGCTAGAAAAACATACAGCAGCTTTGGGTATTATGGGTAATTGCAGTCCTTCCAGTTAGCCAACTATATTATCAATATGCAGAACTACCAAATATTACAGGCAGTTCTTTGCTAAATTCAGCACACTCATTCTGTTACTTAGGATTCGATATGTTGACCTAAAAATATTTGATTAGCTGCGACCACAAGATTAAATGCAGATAAGGCTGGCACTTTGCAGACTGATAATCTTATTTTCTTACGCGTCTAAAATAAATTAGACAAAAAAAATAAAATCCAGGTTCTTCGATAGAAGATTAAAAAAAATTAAAAATTGAGGAAGTGGATCATCCAAATTTATGCATCAAGGAACTATGAGATCATTCAAATGTATGCATTTAATATATACTTCCTTAACCATTGTGATTTTTTAAAAATTCCAGATAAAATGCACAAAATTAAATGCTGTATTTAACTGGTAATCACTGATCAAGGAAAACCTGAATGGTTCTGATTGGTGCATCTCTATAGATAAAAACAAAATAATTATGTCTTTTTTTTTATCTTTGCGAGTTTCTCTGAGCTAAACTATAATCTAGCTCGCTCTCCTCTTTCTGGCATCATGTCACTCAAACTTCTGGTATGCAGACTTGTTTACACCTTCATCAGACTAAAACGGCAGCTGTGAAGGAGGCTAGCTTTTGTGGTGGGTGAGAATCACAATCAAAGCTCTGAGTGTTAGAGGAAGATTTGATGAAGGCTTTGCATGACTCCAAACAACAGGATTTTAAAGGGGACATAAACGCAATGTGTTCATATTCTAATAAATAATTAGGAACACAAACAAAACAAACTATGTGAAATGCATAAAAAGAGCGTAATCGGAATATGTCCTTTGAAGAAGATCAATAGTCAGAATATTGTTGTGTATGTAAACACAGCCATTGTTGTGGCGTCTCCCAATGCGACTTGTACCGGTTTAATTATTCATGATTTCAGCTCTTTTTATCTTCGGTTCAACTCTGAACACTGTTCTAATTTTCCTCGTAGCTTACTTGTCTTGTTCAAGCATTATTTTATTTACCTATTTTAGATTATTATATTCATTTCCTTTTATATCCAGCATGTGCAGCTTCGTGTAACAGGAACCAAGAAGCATGCTGCTTCTATGAAACACAGATTCACCCAAATATCGTCCGTTTCATAAATCCTGCATTGCATTTTCTGCAACATAAATTAGTAACACTCATATTTAAGACCTACTCCAAGATTTAGAATCCCCTGCAAAGCGCCGTAAAAATGAACAAATGAAACATTACGACGGCTTACAAATGAAAAGCTGTCATTAAAAGCAGAGCTGAGACTGTACCTTTAAGATGAGAGATGACGCACTCTCAGTATCTCTTTGTGCAACAGCTGTGGTACTTTAACACCACGTTCATTTATTTTTATTGTGACGAAAGCATTTGCATACCAGATCACTAAACAACAAGATTATATATGGCGACATTAAAATGCAAATAAGGTGCAACTCTGGTTCCTTTAACAGTGCTTGAGAATGATACGATGTCTCAAACTATTGAAGCCCGACACCCACAGAAGCAGTTTAATAACTTCTGGCTGCGGATCATACGAGAACACAATAAGTTCATGTTAGGCGGCTCAATGCAGGCTCTGTGTTCAGATCACCAATCAGACGTCACGATTCTGACTCAGACACTTGAGCCAAGCATGATCAACTCTGCAGCTTCCTGCAGAGTTGATCAATTTGTTTCACTACAAATTAACTTTTTTAGGATTTACTGCTAAAAAGAAATTTATTTTAGTCAGGAAGTAAATGATGAGTGTCAAATGATGACTTCACAAGGCAAACATTGTTTAGCTGTCTGGATGGTTTTCCCAATTCAGAAACCGACGGGTGTGAAGGGTATGGCGTCATTGGGATTTTTGAGGCGATGCTTAATGATTTTGTTTGTTCCGTGTTGTGACAAAACCACTAGGAAGAGACTATTTAAGTGGGACAGAAGACATTAAAATGACTGGCACAATACCAGCCTCGGCACAAAGGTGACATGA
Source organism: Poecilia reticulata (assembly GCF_904066995.2). NCBI lineage: Eukaryota > Metazoa > Chordata > Actinopteri > Cyprinodontiformes > Poeciliidae > Poecilia > Poecilia reticulata. Next base: position 9,082,204 of record NC_088851.1, read on the forward strand.
GAATCAGCTCATGACGGGCTAAGATTCATCACAGATCGTTTTGTTCAGGGACGAGAACCAGTCGATCATAAACGCATACGCAAGTTCAGTTTTTTCTTCTCTCAATTTGACCCTAAGGTTTTTAGATAACATAAAGGAAGTACCGCTTTATTCATTTCTGCGTTTCTTCCGCTCTTTTCAGCGCTTTTTCTTTTAAGGGTTCAAATGACATTTTCCTGTTTTGCAAATAGCCCCCAGATTTTAGATCTCCTGTCAAACCTACAGCAGGAAAAAATAAAAAATAAAAAAAAATAAATAAAAGATGGAAAAATGGGTAGTCTGCTTGGCAGCCGGCTCAATGATTTAATGTTGTTGACTCTACATTTATCTCTTATTTTCCTTTTTCTTGGACCAGAGAGCAAATGTTTCACAGAAACTCGAGAGCTTTTTTCTGACAGATCATTACACTCTGTATGACACGGACAGAAGTTTATATCTATAACACTGAAGGCGGATTTATCAGGAGCAACACGAGAAATTGAACATGTCGATAGGACTGTCAGGATCATTTCTGCTGGTGATTTAATGACGTAAAACTAAGTCTGACCAACAATTTATTCATCCATCAGTTTCAGATCACGTTACCATCACTTGCCTTCCCCCTTTCGTCATTAATTTAATAATACCAAGAATTTAAAATGAGACATTCAGCTGATTTTGTACAAGTTAGGAGAAATTATTTTAATAATCATTAAGGAGATAAACTGTGTTTATATGGAGCTTTATAGTGATAAAATAAACTCACAATACACACAGAAATGTAAAGTTGATGAGTGGGTTTCCAATCACCAGAAGTCAATGTTTTCAATCCAAAGGCTCATTTTTGCCTTCAGACTTGCAAAACGAAATTAGTCTATAGTAAAAAAAAATTAAATTAAAAATCAGCTTGAAACATTGAAAAAATAAAATTACACATCAAGAAATATACACCAGATTAAAAAAATATTTTAATTTGAATTTTGAGGCTATATCTTAATACTTTTAGGTTTTAATACAAAGCTAAACAACTTTTACCGTGTAGAATGAATGTAACCAACTTCTTTAGTCATTTATAAAAAAAGAAAAACATCTACTTAAAAAAAATTGCATAGTTTGCAACTTTAGGACAAAACCAAAAATCTCTTGTATCACTGGAGCTTTTCTCTCATCAAAACTGTAGACATGATAAGTAGTTCTTCCCATTACCTTCATGTTTAAAATGATTACTGTACGAGTTTAAAAAGCTACTGTGGGTGGCGGGTGGGTATGTTGGCCTCCAGAATCACCACTGGTTTAGACAATAGGTCACATAATGAAGACTGGAAACACACATACAAGTAATTTTCTGTTATCTGCATTGTTATTCTGTGCATCTCCAGACCTGGAAAACGTCTAAATCAATATTTACTCTTTCACGACTGCAGCAGGATCAGATATTATCCATATCTGAGATACAAAAATTAGCCAATTGCCAGCATCGAAATGTAAAGTTTGTAAAGACAAATGTTTTCAAAGCATGCATTACACCAAGGAGGGAAGCCTCTTTACCTACACACTGCAGCTAAGCTGGCAGAAAGAGGCTATATTTTTTATGTTTTTGTTCAACTTTGGCTGTTTGGAAATATTTCACGGACATTCAACGTTTCCCATCAAGTTGATGCCATTTGATAATAATGTGATACATTGTCTTTTGTATAGTTGTGCAGAGAGCTTTGCTTCCCAAACGTGCTGCTGTGCACTGCCGGTCAGCTGGATGAGCAAAGGTTACTACATTTTTAACCACAAAACAAATATGGCTGTTTGGAAATGTTTATGGAGGAGAAAAAACAGGGACAGCAATGCTGTGGAGATTACAGGACCACCTCCCATCGCTCTTAGTAAAATAACACCAATTTAGTTGGCAAGCTATGAGCCCGGGGTTCTGTCAAGCAGCCAAGTGCAGGCTGGCGTCCAGGAAACAAAGCTTGAATAATATCCAGTTTTACACCTGTTATTCTATAAAGATCAATAATCAAAAAAAATATTACATCTGCCCAATGATACCGTTTACTTTAAAACTAAATCTAGCAATTTATTCTATATTTTTTGCTTAAGTCAATGTAGCAAATCAAAATAACAATAAACAATGTAAATGATACAAGTGGAATAAATAATATAATTTAGCAGCAGTGGGAGTTTCAGTTTTAAATAAAAACTACATGATTCGAAACATTTGTAATTTTTAAGGTGAAACCGGACAAACTAATCAAATCTTCGTTACAACAACATTCAGTTCCAAACTCAAGAAACAGAGTAATGGACAAAAAATACATACATTTTTGTAACTATGCTCTAGTTTATTCTTCAAGTACAATATGTTTTGAAAAACAATTGCATTTAGATAATGATTACTTTGATAATGACCGCAATAAGCGTTGGTATGTTGTTTTCCCCCCTTTCCCCATAATCTAAAAGCACAAGTCTCAAATAAGAGGTTACAAGACAGATTTTAATTATTTTTGTTGTCAACCTAATTTAATAAACTAGCAGACACACGAGGAAAGATTTAACAAGCCTTAAGGACATACCCACTCATGTTGTAGGTCTTCACAGCACCAACACAAAGTGGATTAAAAACAATAGCCTGAGCAGGTAGAGGCTTTTCTTGTTCTTCAGCCCAAACTTGTTCCTCCAGATCTTACTGATGAACAAAGTGACGTCTTTTCTTATCCTAATCACGTTGAGGCAACAACTCTGTACAAAGCTTTTTTTTTTACTCTCACTGTGTCCATTTGTTCAAAGAATGAACAGTTTCATAAAAGTAGGGTTTCTCATGTTTCATCAGGGTTAGTCACCATCATGGAGCAACAATTTGACCTATGACATCATGCTGAAAAGTGCCAGCCTGGACGTTTTACTTTTACTTTTCAGTTTACAGATGATACATTTAGGGCCCTGGGTATGTTTCCCCTCCACAGGTAAACAAGCTTTATGGTTAAAATAAGGCTGGTTAATTAGGTCCACTGCCACATTTAAATACCAACGCACCTGATAACAATTCAGTCACGTATCGATCACTTGACAAACAGGTGCCGTTTGGCTGTGCGACAAATATTAACCAAACTAGTCTGAAGCAGGAAAGTCAAAAACACACCCAACACAAAGAAAAGTTGAACACGCAAGTCCATAAAGTGAACTTTTAAAAGACACAAAAAATACTTCTGGGAAGAGAGAGGGAAAAAGTGTCAAAATTTCCTTACATTTTTTTAAAAATGCTGTGGTTGTTCTCATGTATCCTGGTTGGGAAAAGGAGACGGAGTAGGGCAACTCGTCAACCTAGCTAACTCCAGCTAGCTGGCTAGTTCCGCTTTCTTGTTAACTTAACGACACCGCTCAAACTACAAGGGAAGAATGACCAGGTATTTGACAAGACAGTTTAGACTTACTGTTAACCAGTTGAGGGGAAACTCCACCTTCTTCAAGGTATGTAAACTTGGCGCTGGTCACTCCTGGATTCCTCCACTGACTCAGCTCCGCCGTCTAAGCGAATGTAGTGGTATGTCGGTTGAGGCGTTGGCGTGTCGTCGGAAATACCACCACTCATTAAATACACGTAAGTTTTCAGTGGCATACATTTTTTATTAAATTTGTGCTCAATCGAAAAATACTTTTGAAAAACACATTAAAAGTATACATATATCTGTTTTATTAGTTTTTATTTAACTTTATATTTACCACTCCTTGTCATGTTAGTCATATGCAAAGTGTTTGTCTTAGCTATTTTTTTTAGTTAGTTGCTCATTATTAATCGCGAAATTTAAAGTTACAAGTTTACTTAAATATGCCAAAAACTACGTTACGTCTGTACGTACTGTATGTGCCATGTACTTTTATTAGTAATAATTAGAGTAGTAGCGTTAACAATAAGCACATGAACGCAGCACATGAGAGCAGGCATGTCCTGTCATAAGACTCCACAGGGTAGAAAATACAAAAAAGAGGCACTCCTCAGTTTCCCCACATGAGTGCAGCATTTACCCTTCACCCGGACCTGCCCCTGCCCCCCTCCACTCCTCCACTCTTCCCCTCCTGTGGGTATTTTACATGAAAACACAGCACCAGATATATTCCATGGTGCTTCTAAGCGGTGCTCTGAAATCCAAGCCTCTAGTTCTGAATCTGCTGTAGTATAATTCCCAACTTTTTTTGGGCTTTTAGCCACAAAACCCGTTTTCAAGGTGACTGCAAAGATAGGCAGACAGCCAGCCAATGTATCAGCTGACAATGACTAAAAGTCAAGAGTTTTTATCTAGGTAACTGTACCTAAGTGTTTTCCCACCTATGCAGCTAAATACTAACAAGGTTTAAAAAAAAAAAAAATCCATTTACAGTCTCAAGTTTGAACAAATTATCCTTCAAAGCTGCCCTCACCAGACTGCCCATAGTGCCTGAATGATGACTCGCTCTCTTCGCCCATGTAACTTTTATAGAGTCTACATAGCATGCATTATTCAGCAATAACACCGAGACCATCTGGACTTCTGTGTGTGTTTTTGCCTGTGTGTCTACGGACGGGTGAGTGCTTCGCAGTTAACTTTCCTGCTGCCATCATTTCACGCCACATCCAACAGTGCTTGAAGAGCTAAGAATTAGTATTTCATCTATAATTACAGCTAAGGTGTAATGCGTGTGCTCTTCCACAGCAGATGCGTATGTGGAAGAGGAAGAAATGTAGAGTCAGAGGACGTGTATTGGATGGAGTCTAGCAGAATTGCACGCTCAGGATCAAGCTCCTTCATCACGTCGTTCCCCATTAATGGAAATGGGAGTGCTGCCCTAATTCCATAATTTCTAAATCATGCCTGTTAGTCGAATATGAGGAGACAAAGGTACAGGGGAGAGCGGAGAATAGATTAGTCTGCATCCTAATGATGTGTCAGGGAGAGATGGAGAGCGGAGGAACAAGAGATGAAGGGACGGATGGAGAAAAGGAGACTGGAAAAGAATCTTGAGAGGTTTCCATCTGGATTCCTTGGCTTTGTTTTCTGGCCGTTGCCAAAACCAACATCACACAGGCCAATTCTTTTTTTTCTTTTTTTTTTTTTCTGCTGATTCTTTTCCCCTTGTGTATTCCGGCCTAAAAAATGTGCCAAAATAATTAAATGGTTAATTAGATCTGGAGGAGAGTAACGGGGTTGCGGTTTTACACAGTGACTCGGTGCTGCGCTCGTTCTCGTGATTTCAAGCAGCACATCTGGTAATTTCTGGCTCCGCTCCAGTTGCATCACTCATCCATCTTTCCTCTCACAAGGGTTGAGATATGGGAATGTGGGAAATGTTTCGAGGCCTTGCTTGATCGAGCTTAATTTTACATTGGGCTAATTCCGCCCGTACCTGATACTTGTCAGGACAAAGAATTGGCTGACCAAGCGTGCATCTCAATATGAGGAGATAATTTCATTCCCTACTCTCCTCCTCACCAGAGCACCCTCTCTTTTTTTTCCGTTTGAATTGAGCTCTCATACGAGGCAATTTGTTTGAAACCGGAGACATCAATAGCCATTAGCCTGCTTTTCGAGGCCCAAACATGGCAAACTAAGGCTCATCTATTATTCATGCACCTCGCTTTTCCCTCCAAACAATGCTTCTTATATTTTTTTTGTGCATCATGTTGCCAAAACTGACAAGTCAGTGGTTTCAAATAACGCTTTTGAAGCAAAGCTGCTGAATGTTTTACGCTAGCAGTAGGTCCGCTGGTGGAAGAGAGACGATCACGTCGCTCTGGTAATGTCTGGACTGATGAAAGCCTGCTGAGCTAAGAAGGCAAGGAGATCTTCAAGAGAAGGTTTATAAATTTCAGCATGTTTGAAATCTACACCAGATTTCAAACATAAAATGTTTGGAAAATGTTTGAAACACGTAGGACAATGACGTAGGTTTGATTTTTTTTTCTGACTTTAAGTAATGTTGGCATTTGGTAATAGCCAGATTTTAGTCTTTAGTTGTAATTAGGATTCGGAAGATGGCAAGGAGGTCTTTCCATCGTAAATGGATAGAATAAGTATTGAAATTAAAAAAGAATGACAGATCATTCTTTTTTAATAGCAGTTAAAAACAGTTTAATAGTGTCGAGTTAAATAATGTCTCGACACTATTAAACTGTAGTACATTTACTCAAGATTATCAGATTGTGACAATGTTATATTTCATCATGAATACCAAGAAAGGCTTTTATATTTAGAAATGTATATTTTTAAGTCTTCTTTCAATGATGCTGTAATTTATTCTGCTCTGCTATGGTCAGACCTCTGGGACTACTTCTGTCTCATGAAACTTCCTCTCATTATCCTCAACTCTCTGGTGTGATTGAAAGGATCGTACCTTAAACTGGGCCCCCAAAATGCAATTCTGCTATGGTTACGTACAACCTTGGACCTTGGACTTCTAAAATAAAATAAAATAAAATAAAAAAACATAAAATGAAATAATATTACAAAAGTTTTTAAAGACTTTTCCCCAGCATTTCTTGAAATATTTCTCATGTTATTTTATCAAGAAATACCTACAGAAGATAATCCGTGCACATGTCCAGATGAGGACATGTTTCACAGCTCACTTAGCTCCAAAGAAGAATGTTTCCACCAGGAGTTTTCTTTAAGCATTTCAGCCTTTTTTTTTTCCTCAAACTGTTTCTTGGATCCACTTTTGTTCTTTGGCATTTCTTTCCACTGTCTTTGAGCACTGTTGTTGCGCTTGTTTGATCTTCTGAGCACTCTCGATTTTTTTTTCAGCAGGGCTGGAGAACCGGATCTGCGGGGAGCCTCTGTAGTTCACTTAGACCGTGTGCCCCACGTGGAGCGGCTGATTCCTCCCACAGCGGGTTAGGGGTTTGATACCAGCCTCAGCCATTTACTGCAAGTTGCCCCCTCCCTTTTCACTAGATTTATCAAATAAGAGCTGCGGAAAACAAAAAACATATAACAGGGATCTACTTGGATGACTTTGTTCATCTGAACTAAACTTACAGGGAACGACGACCTGAAGTGTTTGAGGTTAGGCAGTGTGCACCTGTTGGGCTCTCAAAGAAAAGCCCTGGCATCATATTTACAGATGAGGAGGAAAAAGCCTGAGCATGATCTTGTAAGGCTCATAATATGATTTCATAATAGTTGCAGCGAGACTCATGAAAATTAAACAACTTGAGGCCCGAGAGTCTCTGTGTGTTCATCACCTCACAGTGACTGGTACGAAACAGACTATTTTGATTTTGTGAACGAGATTTCTTCAGATGACCCCGTAGAAAATGCTTTGCAAAAGTGTTCACCTCCCTTGATTTTTATTTTTTGTATGTTTTGTCATACAAACATGAACTTTAGTTTATTTTATTGGTGTTTTTCTTTGCTTGAGTAATACAAAGAAGAGGAATTGCAAAGTGTAAGGAAAAGGTTAGGATTTTTCTCTTTTTTGCTAGCAAAAACAAATATGAAGTGTTTGCTATTTGGCCATCACAAAAGGCAAAATGTGAAAATAAACTTAATGTGTTTAGTTGCTTTGCGAGGGACATTTATATGATTACGTAATAGTTCCAGTGAGATTTACAAGTATAAAAACAACTTCAACCGTTTGGTTCTCTGTGTGTTCAGCTCAAAATGATTGGTGCCCAAACACAGAGATATTTTGGATTATGTGTTTATGACTTGGGTGCAGCGGGTGGAATTGCGCAATTTGCAGTGTGCAACATTCTCGGCAGAAAAACCTCTTTTGCTTGTATCCTTTCATTGAATCCCCTAGAAAACTGGTTTGGTCTGTATAATTTCGTAACGTCCTGGTTCCTTCACAAGGAGGATTTACCAACACAACCCTAAACTCCTCAGAGTTTAGAGTTGCGTTGATGTGGAGCTCTGATAAATTTAGAAAGGTTTTAGTGCAACAGCTTACACAATAAACCTTAAAGTTGAACAAACTTTGGTTTTTGCACTCCTTCGATAGCTTCCAAACCTATGTTAACGTAAAAATACGTTTGATAAAACAGATTCCAACGTAATCTACCAATTAGAGCACAAATGAGAGATGATTTGAAACCAGAAGCATGTTGCCACAGGCTATTTCGCCAAGTCTGTGGAAATATGCTGCAGACAGCCTGTCTCACCACAGATCAAAAATCTAGATCTGATGTCAGAACAAAAAACAACAACATCGCTCAACTCGGATTTTGCTCTGCTAGCAGGCGTTGCACGGTGGAGTGAAAGTCTACCCGTCTTCTTGTATGTGCTACCGTAAACATTGCAAAACTTTTTGTTAAAAATAATTTTCTTTGACAGCCCAATATTTCACATTCAAACTGCAGCTTGAAGAACTCGGCTTCCCTTTGGTCTTCCAGCAACTAGTCCAGTTAAGTGTGGGTGCAATCTGGAGATGTGAGCGCAATTCCCCAGTGGGGAGTCTTGCTAAAACCCTTCAAAGACCATGTAAAAAAAAAAAAAACCCATCTGATTTTGAACACCATGGTCTTTACCCTTCATAAAGGTGATCTCATTAAAATAAAACAAAAAGCAAAATAATGAGGATCAATGCTTTCAACCTCACTTCTCTCGTTCTTTTGCCTGATGTAGGACAATAATCTCAGTCAAATACTTCTATTCTAAATCTACCAAGGGTTTAAATCATTTTGGGGTAAATTATGTGTTTCAAAAACATCATGATAGTAATCTGGGGAAGGTAATTTTTTAAAATATTTTTGCTTTTTCAAATGGATTTCTCAACTAAAGAGGTTGAGAACAACTAATTTAGACAAATGTAGACTAATTTCAACCAAAATAAAGCATTTTTCTCTTTTTCAAACAGAAACTAAGCTGGTTTCTCAAACTTTGGTGTTTCTATGACCTTGAGATTGTTGTGAGATTGCTAATCCTAGTCACCAGGACTCTTTGGAGATGTGAATGTGTAGATAGGAAGTATGTTTTGCACTATATACCATTCTGGTTTGGTTTCTCTGCATGCCTCCCCACATCTTTGGCATCAGTCAGAGCAGGAATGAAAGTAGTTTCAAGACAGTACAGCCTGTTTGGCCCAAAATAGGTATTATATTTACGTGTTCCGTCCTGAAATTTCTGGCCCAGTTCACCGGATGTCTAGGTAGTTCAATAAAACTCTGTGCTCTGTGTTTTACCTCTATCACAATTTCTTTGCCTTAAACTTACTATGAGATATTACAAGTCTGAATTAGACAGTCAGAATATATCCCGCTATTGCAAATCAAACAGATGCTTGATAACTTTCAGGTTTATTTGATAGAATGAGAGAAATTTTTCCTTGTAAGTGCTGCTGTAATTCATGCCTGCAATCACACGACAGAGAAAATTACAGCATGTCCTCTGGCATCTCATTGACTTTAAAATGTAAAAAAGACTTTAAAACGTGAAAAGTGTCTGGCAAAAACTTTTGAATTTTTTGAAGCCATTTCCTCTCTTAAACCTGGCATGTAGTTAAACCCAGAATTACACAGCTCAGAATTGGCAGATTCAGATTTAAAATGATTTTTCATTCAACAAAGACTTGTGTTTCTGATAGGAATAATATTTTATTTACATTTTAACTAAAAACAATAAATGATAAAAAAAAAATCATTTAAACTCTTCTCAGTAATCAGTGAGGAAATCCTTACTGGCATTTCAGCATTTAAACTATTTTCATAATTACCAGCTCCATGGATATCTTGATGATTTATCTCCAGTGATAACCTCCAAGTGTTCAGAAGGGCTCCTTGCCATCACCCTAATCTTTAGTTCCCTCCAGAAAGTAAATTTTCCTGTCAGTCAGAAGAAACATTTGGATAAAATGAACCTTATGTTCCTTTGTGTCAGGATTTTTTTCTCAATATTTTTATTTTCTTAAGGCATGATAAAAAGGTAAAAAAAAAAAAAGGTTTTGTAAATTTTTTTGTTTTGTTTTTAGGTGATCAATTGTAATTTTCTCCAAATACAAAATAGTTAATTGAAAAATCCATCAGTAGTATTGTTCTTTAGGGGTTATCTGATGTCACAATATTTTTTTTTACCTGCTGTCGTCTACAGAAAAAGCAGGGACCGGGTCAGTTGGCATGCTTTTTTGTCTATCGGCCATATTGGATTTAACAAAAATAATTTATTGCATTTGCAGCTGATGGCCAGTAGTTGATGGTGTATTTTATGATGCATTAGTGTCCACTTCAGTGGTCTGTTTGCATTTATAACATAAAAATCCACAAGAAGCACAAAAAAATGGCTTTTAGATAGATGTCCACTGTAGTGACCACTATGCATGAAAGGGTTAAAATATGACTGTAAGGCTAAATCTGTGGAGGATTAACTGGATTAACTTGATACTGCTAACCAGTCTAAAATGTATGCAATAGGTGTTTTTGTAACCTGTCCTGTCTAAACTCAGGTGAACCTGGAGCCCACAGGCCACCAGGAGCGCCGAAGAAGTCGCAGGGTTTGCTTACTCCACGGGCCGGCTCCTGTGGGAATTAAGAAGCAACGGAAACGCAGTCACGGAGAAATGAAAACTTGACACCGTTTTCTTGTGGTAACCACTTAGTATTATTTAAATGGTGTATTTTTAAAAATCTGATCATTTTATACAGAACATTTTCAAAGTAACCTGTTAACTCTATCTATAAAATCAATGTAGTGCAGTAAAAGACACAATATATCCCTCCAAAAATTGTAATACCGTGGAAAGCAACTGACCATCGAAATATTCAAGACAATTAAAACCCCGGAACAGCATTTGAAGACATGCTCTTTTGTTACTTCCCATTGCTGGTCAGTCACCATGCAGGAAATCTGATAGAAACACAAGAGGAAAGGCTATCAAGCTATTCTGTCTCCACGTTGTCAGCAGTTCAGATTAGCTGTCACTTCCCTGAGGGGGAAACAGCTGAAGATGAGAGAGGGTGATTTCTTCTGAATAATTTCATGCTTTGACTGGCAGAGCTCAATAATCTCCATTCCAAGACTGACGTCAGAGAAAGATGAACTGGGCAAATAAAGACCCAGGTGCAGTCTAATACATAAATACAATCATCTGCCCTTTGGGAGGAGGAGGAAGGGGGGGAGAAATGCATAAAACGAGAATAAATTCACGTTTCCACTGAAGAAATTCCACTCAGGCAGGTTGTTTTCGAGTAGACAAAAGACAATCTTTATTTGTGTGTTTCTCTCCCCGAGCCGACTTCTGAGCACGCCACCGTCCCGACCGAAAGACCCCGACGTCGAAGGCCCGCCCTGAAAACACCACGAACAGAAAAGGAGACAAAACTCATACATGACGCTTGGACCCGGAGGCATCCTAAAGCCGCTACCAACTGTGGATCACGAACCGGCGGGGAAAAAGAAGAAACGATAGAGGGACAGCATCAGTGGAACAGAAGAAGACACATTATTTTTGTTGTTGTTGTAATCCTTCTGAGGCGATAACCTCATCACTGCATTCCACCAAGGAGTAATTAACAGTGATTTTTAAATGCTACAAAAATAAGATGGAATAGGGGAACAAGCTTTTCCCCTTGTTTGTGTTTTGTACACGTTTGCATGTCTTTGTAAATGTCTACAACTGCACTCATTTTTTTGCATGTATGTTGGCAAGTGTGGTTATCTGTTTATGGATTGTTACGTGTGTGTGTGTGTGTGTGTGTGTGTGTGTGCGTGCGTTTGTGTTCACAGTGCTTACTCTTTATGCTTGAGTCCCATCAAACACACTCTTTCTTTGATTGTTCGCTCTTGTCCGTGTGGGCTTTCACTGTCGCTTTAAGTGTTTATGTGTGTGTGTGTGGGGGTGTGTCTGCGTGTGCATATATGTGTTTCTGTAATGCTACCTCACACACAGCTTGCTCACACACCTCGCCTCATTTGCCACAGTCTATGTGCTTCCCTTATTGGTTTAACCCCCTGGACCCGGGATCAGCTTCAGTCCTTGTTTACGTCCGTCGTGATCCGAGTTGGGCTTCGGGGGCCGATTTCCAGTCAGTTTCGCCCTGCGGGTCCATTTATCTTTCCAGCCCAAGCTAATCCATCAACGACTGAGAGCCCAGACAGGAGAAACTGTGTGAGGAAGGAGTCTGAATATTGCCCCCCCTACCCCACCTCCCCCTTTCCCCCGCCTTTGATGTCTGAAAAAGTCTCAGGGAGAGCAAGAGAGTTGAAGCGGGATGTTTTCTGATTTTTCTTCTTTTTTTTTTCTCACCATGAAAAAATATATCAATAGAAACAAGTTTGATCTGAAGGTTTCACAGTGGTCATGCAACTTGAGTGTCGCCTCCTTTTCTCACCTGCCCTCCCCTCTGCCCTCCCACCCTTCACCCCCGCCTTCTCGTCGAATCTCAGAGCCATTGATAAAATCCTGCCAATCCAAGAGAAGGTACTGTAAGTGACCACAGTCATGACAATACGGAGAAAAACTAAAAAACAACAAAGAAAATAACAAAGAGGTGGGTGGCCAGTGGTACATTCATACAAGAGAAAGTCCTGGTTCCAAAAGTCACCCGACCCAGACAACATTAGCTAGTGCTGGATACGCCTGTGCAGGCCAGGCCGTGATAAATGCTTTGTTTAGAAACACATAAAAGACAAAACACAGCCCACCTGAAAATCTACATCCCACCAAACCCACCCATGACGTCCCACCCAGTCCCCCGCCCCGTTAAAACAGGCTATGGTTATACTTGTCGCCAAAATGCAAATTCAGAGCTCCAGGAAAGTCGTAGCGAACGCACACGGCGTGCCGTGTTTTGCCAAAAGTCTTTGTACCACTTGAACTTTTTCACATTTTGTCACATTGCATCAACTTATATGTGTTTTACTGTTTTAGAGCAACACCGAGTAATATAATTGTTCCAACTGTTTTTGCGCGTAAAAGTGTGAAAAGTGCGGCGCCGATTAGAATTCAACTCTTTTCTCACAGAGCGCTTTCATTCCATCATCCGATTATGGAAAGAAACCAAATCTATCAAGAGATGAGTGTCCAACTATGCTGACATGTATTAAAAAACCACAGAACATTTGAGACCGCCTTGAAAATACAACTAGAAACGCAGTGGAGGAGCTTAGATCAAAGTGTTCACGTGTTAGAATGGCCCAGTCAAAATTTAGGCCTAGATGCAATTAAGAATCTGTGTCGGGACTTGAAAATTGAGGTTTGCAGACTCTTTATCCAGTCTAATTAAACTGCAGGTATTTCACCATTAAGGATGAGACAAGCTGTTGTAGAAATGTGGAAAGCTGGCAGAGCTACAACCCCAAAAGACATGGAGAGAAAGATGGAATATTTTATATATATATAAAAAAAAATGTATGTCTTTTACTTCCCTGTCACAATTATGTGCTATGTTGCAAAGTTCTACAGTATAAAATGTCTGGAAAATACACTAAAACTTGTGGTTGGAGATTACGAAATTGTACAAAGCTCAAGTTGTATGAATAAGTTTCCTGGGCACTGCAGTAAGTTACACTTCTTAACTTACTGCAGTGAGATCTATTTTTTATTTTTTTCCCTCAGCTGTATTCTTTCACACTTTTCTTTGCACATCGCAGCAAAGTCCAGGTCACTTTTCTCCTGCTCTCGTCGTAATTACTCCTATCCTCATTGCACTTTGGAGATGGTCTACGTCCTATTGAATTCATATTTCAATGCGAGCTTGGTCACTTCCAATTCATAGATCGAGGAAGCAGCGAAAAACCAATTTTTGTGCATTCAGGCCTGTCGTACGACGTCCCTCTCACCCCCCTCCCCACAAAACCCCACCCCGCCGTGATCGGAGGATGGGGACTGCACTGGAACGACAAGTTTAATCATAGCCATGGCTACATCTAACCCCATCAGTGGGCAAGAGTCAAAAAAGGACCCCCTGATATGAGTGCTGAGACATTTCTCTTGTGTTTTCAGCTAAAAGGTGCTGCTCCACCGACGATTCAGGGATAAGAGAAGGAAAGGTAGCTTCCCAGACTGCCTTAAAAAAAAAACAAAAAAACATTGCAGGTAATCCAGGAAAGGGTGTCTGTGGCTGGGCGCCATAAAAGGGGGCTGGCAGTGGAGGGTGGTTGGTGGTCATACTGCAGGTGGAGGTGGGAAGAAGAAGGAGAGTGGAGGACAGAGGGCTTCCCTGAGGGGTGGTGGATTTAGAGGGACAGCCAGCCCAGCCCATTATCCCAGGATGGGCGCTCCGGGAAGAGGAGGGAGACGGGGGTGGGTGGGGTAGTCACAGCCTGAAGACGGGTCCCAGGACGAGCGGGGCCAGAGCCGCAAACAGAACTGCCCAGCCTGCTGCGCCGGAGCCCGGACCTCCGTCGGTCAGGAACGGCTCCGGAGAATCGTATCCCGACCCATCTGGAACAGAGGCAAAGAAAAAGAAAACGACAAAATATCTGAACCGAGAAGGACACGCAGACAGATGCAAAAAATGACAGACTTTAAAACAAAACAACAACAAAAAAAACAACAACAAAGGAGAGACAAGTGGATCTGTCAGGGTGGGGCGGAAGACAGAAAGCGAGTGACAAATCACAAAAAAAACAAAAAACCCCTCTTCATCCTTGAACAGCTAATGAAAGGCAAAGAGTACACAGCAGAAAGAAATGCAGAGCCGAAAAGAGGGAGACGAAGACGACAGCAACAGAGCTCTGCAGGGGGGTTAACCAACCTAATTACAGTTTAATCACAGAGACTCTGAATCTGGAGCAGCTGACACTCACACACGCACACACACACATCCGCTCATACAGCACAGATATGAAACACAGCTCACTCACACAGTGACAGCATTTCACCGAGGAGATGAAAGTTGCAATGTCAGACAGATTACTTCAACTGCACACAGATAAAAAAAAACAACAGAAACTTAATGAAAAGCAGCAGCAATGACAATAAAAGAACGTATGTTGTATCAGTAATAATGTAGGAGAGATTTTTCTTCCTCTGTAGTGGAGTATGGAATGATCTGAGGCTGGAAAGCTGTGAGAAAAAAAGAAAGAAAAAAAAGCTGACATTCCTTTGTGATGATCTTCAAAGCCGTGCCGTTGTCTGGGGTGTTACTACACAGGTTTGATTCTTTCAATCAGGTTTATTTTTGAACCCTCCCGAGGTCAAATTGGTATTAGAACAAACGCACATGTAATTTTTTATTTTTTTTAAATAGTGGAGGTGTAGTGTAATGTAAGCCAGAATGTGATCCCCATGTATGTTAGGTTTCCTTTGAGGTATTTTTAAACGGTAGAATCAGAGGTCGACGAGGAAGGAACACTTGTGAGAGCGCCGAGCCCCAATCTGCACCCAGGAAGCCATTTTGGAAGTAGATTATTTATATATATATATATATATATATATATATATATAAAAAAAAAAGCAAGGCAGCGAAGTAGAGCCTCATCTTCACATTTAGAAACAAGCCGGCCACATTTAGAAAAACAAATCAATAATTAATCTGTTACGTAAAAGTCACCAATGTTACAAAACTCATGCTGTACTCTTCGGAAGTACTTACAGCCCTTGAATTTTTTTTCACATTTCGCCACAATATAATCGCAAACATTTATATTTTATTGGCAAATTCATGTGATAGACCACCATCAAAATGATACACAGCTTTCAAAATTTATTTTAAAAGAAAAATACAGCTAAAGTATAAATAATAGTTATATTATTTATTTTCTAGACACCAAAAGGGCCACCTGAGGTAAAACCGACTAATATGCCATCAAAATATGAATATTTAGCTACCTCTGCGCTTGAGGAGTAATGTAATATTGAATATCTTTTCACCTTAATAGATGTTTTATCAAAGCCAGACAAAAAATGATCTTTTGATTTGATTGATAAACTAATATTTAAGCACACAGCTGTTATCTTGAAGGTATTTTTTTGTTTCCAACTAGCCTACAGAGCCACAAACATAGTAATCAAGCAAATGCACATCACACTTTCAGATTTTAATTTGTTAGAAAATTAGGTGTCATTTATTTTTTTATTTTCACTTAATTGTACACTGTTTCATGGGTGTCCAAAGTGTGGCTAAGTGGCCATTTGCAGCCTTCTGGAAGATTTTATGTGGCCTCTGACCACAGAGTGACCTGGACAATTTTTACATTTCTTTTAGGTCAACAGACAAATGAAATTGTCCAAAAATGAAGAAAAAGGTCTGGTTCAACACAAGTTTCTTATCTATTGATTGGGTTCTTGCATTTATCATGATTTTGTAATATTTTAAAACTATTGGGGGTGCTGTGGTTCGATTCCTGGTCTGGTGACCTTTGCTGCGTGTCTTCCCCTTTCTCTCATTACTCACTTTCCTGTCAATTCACTATCAAATAAAGGCCACTAGAGCCAATAAAACCTTTTAAAAATGTATATATTTTAGAACCACAAGAATCTAGCAAGTTTTACTCAGATTTGAGTTGAGAAAACAACCCAACAATCCCCAAAAAGTAAAATAAATAAATAAATAAATGTCTGACCCTTTTTTGTGTTGCGCAACTAAACAAAATTAAATCATTTTGTTTGCGTCAATAAACTCTTGCATGCTTTAGTTTATTATCTGAGCAGATAAAGTAATAAATGTCACATAAATAAAAAGAGAAAAGAAGACCCACAAGCGCTTTCAACTTGACAATTTTGGCCCTCAGGACAAAAAGTTTGTACACCACTGCATCACTTTGTGTTGCTCTATCACATAAAATTCCACGAAACTGCGTAAATGTTTGCTTTGCCAAGGATTATAAAAACATTTGCAAAGCAAAGGTGTCGACTGGATGGGAGTCCTGTCTCGAATCTTCTGAGGAAATCCAGTATGCAGAGTCACACTGAGGGTTGGTCACCTTTTTTAAAAAGCACTTTTCAGCCGCCTCTGTTATCTTTTTACAAGGACAGAAGGTCTCCGTCACACCCAGCGTGATGTGAAGTGATTTGATGTGAAGTGGCGTACGCCACTTTGTGCCTATGCACACGCACGCGCATCTCCACGTCCGTTTCCAAACTCGTGTTTAAGCGCGCGCAGGCCCTCGCGTGCGCGCTTGTGTACGCCTGTACGTGCGAACGCGTGTGTTGTCAGAGTGTGTGTCTTGTGTCTGAAGGTGTCAAAGTGTTGCCTGGCTGGTCTTTGAATCAGAGCAGAGACTGTTGCCAGGGCATTCCATCAGACCTCTTATTCTCCTCTAATTTTACTTTGATAGGCAATCTGGACCTTTGCCTGCGTGCGCTTGCATGCGTGTGTTTGTGTGTGCGTGTGTGTGTGTGTTTAGTTAGACCGTGACTTACCTGGAGGTCTGACATACACCTTCAGCTTTAGACATGCCCGGCCCACGTGGTTTGGGTGAGGAGACGCTGTAAACAGAGAGAGATTGGAAAATGCGATCAGTTTAGAGATTGAATCATTGGTGCAGCTGATTACATACGTGAAGCGTCCAACTGATGATGCTTTTTGGGGCCAGGTGTCATTAGGTTTAGTGGGATGGTGATGTTAAGGTGCTGCGCTTGCGTGTGGAGGGAGTGTAAACGCCGTCATTGACTATAATGGGGTGCATAATTGCTGCGGTGGAGACGCGAGCATTGTAAATTGGGGGTTAATATACGGTCACTGGATGGACTCAATTGGTTGCCTCCGGGTAGCTGGACATGTCTAAACTTCAAAGATAAGGCAAGTGCACAGAATAAGATTCAATGACCTTTGCATTTAATATCTTCCTATACTATTATACTCATACTTGAGCAAGATTGAGTAAGATTGCTGGATACCCTTTAAATATAAGGATGAGCAAACATATTTTAACCAAAAATATGCAAGAAACAAACCTTAATACTTCTTGTTTACATACCAGCTTTGTTGTTTAATGTTTTTTTTTCTGGTCTTTAAAATGCAAGAAAAGAGCATGGAGACGTTTTAGAATATTAAATCAGATATTAAGATTCGCTACTTAGTAACTGAGAAACCTTTTTTTTTTTCTTTTTACCAAATGTTGTTTTACTCTTACTTTTCTGGGAAATCTACTTTTTACTCGTACTTGAATAAAAGAATGTTGTAGTGCTGCTCTACCCACACCGGGACCCATATGTCATGATTTGTTGATTTTGAGGAGGACCCGAAGTGCAACAGGACATTTTCAGACACAAGCTGAAAAATATTTTAACAAAGACAGTCCAAAAACACATGGTGTGGACTCAGGGGAAACTAGGAACACACTAACACAGTCAGTGCATGCATGAACGCAAGAACCCAGCATCAAACAACGACACAGGTGAGAAAATATATACACTCGGGGTTAATCAAGAGAACAAGAAAGTAATTACAGAGGAGGGATTAGACACAGCAGATAAAGGCTGAAGAAAATAAGGAAATAATCAAAATACAAACGGATGAAACCCAAACACCCCAGAACCGTGATGACAGTAGGACTTCAGGTGATGCATGCCTGGGGTCGGATCGAAGGATTTCGGAATGAGAAAACTTGGAGAAACGTCAACAAAGGAAGCAGGGCAAACGCGTCAACAGAATCCAGCAGTGAGAAAAAGAGCCTCAAATACAGCTGCTGGATGAGAATCTGAGCAGAGATCTGAGGGAAGGCTGAATACCGGAGATAGGAGAAGCTAAATGGAAACAGAGTGGATCTAATGAACCGAAAGGACTAAGAATTTAAACCAAAATGCACAGAGTGATATACAATAAGAACTAGGAAACAAAAGATGAAGAGACTCCAATGGTAGCAAGCTAAATAAAAACACAGAGTGGTGTAACTTGCTAAGGAACATTTAAACAGATATCACTGTGGGCGTAGGTTTGTAATTGACCCATTATGTGGCATTTGCCCCTGTGTGAATTTAAGAAAACTAAATTTTTGTATCCAAAAATCAGATTTTTTTTTATTATTGCCAAATCTTGATTTAACAACGCTTTCTTGGTATTTGTCTTTCTTGGCAAGGACTCTATAGCTTTTTAATTTCAAGAGTTTCATTAAAGATCTAAATATGTGTGCAACAAAAAGACAGAAACTGTGTTTTATACGGATATCCTGCTATTTTCCATGTAAATCCCATATATTCAGGGTGATGATGTGAGTTTATAGAACATGTAGAAAGTTTATTGGCGTTGGCCTTTTGGCTTCAATCAGAAATAATAACTCCAGCTGAGTAACGCGGGCCTGTTAAATGCCTCCCTCTTTTCTCTCGGCATAATTTAGTGACGCTTTCCTCTCAAGCATTTTTACAATTATTCAAATTGCCTGCTGGGTTATCCCATCACGACTTACTTAACCCTCACACTCCATGTCATGGATTTGCTTGGGAAAAATTAAAAGTTAAACGTTTTTAAAGTAATAACGGACCCTCTCATCATTATTATTTTTTTTTAAACTGACCTTCAGCTTTGAATTTCCAATTTCTTATTTTTATTTTTAATCATGGCCACTCACCTATTTTTTATTAAACTAATGCTGCAGCGGTATTATTAAAAGCCAATGTTTTACATAAACTAATTAGAAGAAAAAGTAAAAAGTCTCAAATGTTTCCATGTTTCGGCTTTAACTCCCATTTTTGTTTAACTTTATGTAGCAGCAGCACAAAATTGACTTCGTCTGCATGTTAGACGGACTACCAACACTTTGACTGTATATTTTCTCAACAAAGAATTAAGGTTTCTCAAAACGTTTAATGTATTATTATATGTTTTTTTTTCTTTGTATTCTTATTTCAAACCTATGGAGAAATACTTAGGATTTCTCAGGTCTGGATAAATAAGGGGGAAAAAAAGATGGGTTGAACAGCAGTCTGTGAGACGTACAAAGGTTGGGGTGTTATTATTATTTTTTTTACATGCAACATTTCTTTAACTTTATCTCTGACCTGTGTTTCTTGCTTCCTATCATGCCATTTGTTCACTGATGCTCTCCAGCGACCAGAACAGATGGGCTTATACACAGAATAAATTACACTCAGGTATTACATGACATTTGAAGGCAGCTGCACTTTGTTTTGTTTGGTAAAATCAGAGTAAAGGGAGGTAAATGCAAATGCTCGGCAGATTCTTCCAGTTTTAATTTGGAGATTTTGACAAACGCGTGTCCCTTTCTTTCCCCTTCACAGTTATGCACTACTTTGTGTCGATGCATCGCATGACATCTCTGTAAAATTCACAGAAGTTTGTGTTTGTAATGTGACAAATGACAATCTGCCAGTCGTCGTCAGAAAACCGCATCAGTGTCTAACGTTAGCGGTCATGTTATTTGGTTATTTTTCCATAATTAAATCAGAAATACATCCCGAATGACACACTTCTGATTAAGCTACCCATTAAAAATCTGTCAAAATGTGGAATTTATGTATTTATTCATGCTGTCTTTTTAGTCTTTTTGATGCAGTTAGTCTTTCATATGGCTGAGGTTGTTACTTCAGGTCCTTTAAAGCACTCCTGAACCAATGTTCCTGAGCTTGTGAAATTCTATAAACACACTGAGCAATGTAAACAACTCTGTAATGGATCAGCCTGCCCAATGGGATTCAGTCACACTCACATTCACACCTGGGGGAAATAGCTGCCTCTCAAATCGACCTGACTTGAATGTCTTTGGAATTGGAAAGGAAATCCATGCAAAATCCCCAGCAGACGCAAGTCCCCACTTGCTGTGAGGTGACAGAGTTAACCACAGTGTCGCTGAGTGGTCTGGACTTTATACTTCTACCCCTTGAAAAGAAGGGGAAGAAATGTAAAAAAAAAAAAAAAAAAAAAAAGTTCCAGTGATTCAAACTTCAAAGTATAGTGGATGAAATTGAATCAGGGTTTTTAGTCCCACCTCACTCTGATGTGAAATAGAGCTGGAGACCTCAGAGGAGATGGTGGCCAGAGTTTGACCACTCACGCATGTCGACGTGCACACACCCGCGCCGCACACACACACACACACGTGTGTGTGCAGGAATGCGTGCTGCACAAATGTGGGAGAAGACCTATTGTTTTTCCCCCCAGTGAGGAGGTCTGCATTGCCAGAGACCATGGTGACCTCACAGTGGACCATCATCAGGATCCACAGAGCGCAGGAAATAAACGTGACCCTTCCTTTGCCCTTTGCTCCCTCCCTGTCTGCCGTCAACTCCTCCCTTCGTTCATCCTTCTGCCTTTCACCTCCTTTACCCTTGACGTAACCGTTGCTACGTTCCCAACCCTTACATGTTGAAAATAACCAGGCTGTTTTTCCTCTTTTGGGCACTCTGTTACATCCTGGAACTCCCCCCCCCCTTCTCTTCCTTATGCTCCCTCCCTTTCGGTTTCACCTTTGCCCTTTTCCTTGTTTTATCAACTATCCCAGCACCTCTGTTTCCCAGCACATCCGCAATCCGATCTATCCTGAAAACCCATTGAAAACCACTCAACCCCATCAGGTGGCAGCTGGGAAAAGCAAGTGTGGGGTGGAACTGACCTGTCAACATGTCAAGCACATGACAAAACACACACGCACACACGTCCTGCCTGCATATACATATATATACACGCACACACACAAACACACCGAAGGACTCTCTGGCAGGCCTTTTGCCACAAATCACCATCAACACTCAACATGTTCCACAAGCCAGTGAGGAGAAAACGCACACAAACACTGGTTCATCGGAAAGGTCGGTTGCTTAAAGTCGTCATGGGCAGCAGTTCAGACAACAGGCCTGACCGGCGCGTGAGTTCGAGGCTGCTGGTTTGCTCCGATTGGAGACAAAGAGAAATGAAAATTGAGCGCCGGTGCTGTCAATCAGGATGACGGACGTGTCCTTTCACAGACTCACGATTGTTTGACAGCTGACCCCAAGTTGAGCCCTCCCCGCCCACCCTGGACAGCCCCCCACCCCGTATCGTACACACATGTAGCGAAAGATAATCACAAGCACTCCAGTCATCTGGATGCACACAAGCCCAAGGGGTTCCAGAGACACAATACCAAAGTCAGCAACTATACAAGTCTGGAGGGGCCCAGAGTGTCATAACGTAAGATGAAAAACAATGTGTGTGTGTCTGTGTGTGTGTGTGTGTGTGTGTGCTGACTGGGAAAATAGCAGAATGACTTGTTATCTGCGGCTCTTTAGTTTGCCGACTGTTGCCTGCTGTGCCTTTGTAGTGTTGACAACTCAAACACCATACTCGCACATATTAGAAATATTTATATTTAGATTATTATTTCCACGCAGGGACACGGCTTTTTTATTGCTTTGTGATTGTTTTCCGCTTATTTTATTGCACTGCCAAAAACAAAAATTGCTTCTGCATGACGAGTAAAATATGAATGCAGGACAGCAGGGAAAGAGTGAATCAAAGCCTCAGACACTGTCAGTGTATTTTTTCTTGGTTTCTTTTCTGAAAGCACTCTCAGAACCGAGGCAATATTGATGTAACATGAGAACCATGTCCAAGGGCAGAGAAACCTGTCCCACTCTCAGGCCGAATAGAAACCAGTGGCTCAGGACCTTCGTCGTGTTATAAGTCGTGGCTCAAATACATAATCTCCCGTTATAAAAGATCAAGGTCGGCTTTTCCGCTGTCTGTGAAGAAATGGTGTCATGCAGTGGACTGTCACTGATGGCACTCAAGTAGCTTTTGTAAAAAAAAACACACACAAAAAAACCAAAATAGTTACCAACATGTCTAGCTTTACTAAAACAGCAGTTTCCTGGTCTACATTGTAGAGAATGTGATTCCTTACCTAAAATCCAAGAATTTATGAAAGGCTGCCGACATTTTCAAATTCAAGTGAGTTTAAAAGCTTGTCCGTATAAACTTAACAAAACAGATCTGCTGTATAATGAAAGAAGGCTTAATGTTCAATGTTCACCCTTCTTGTTATCTCCTGAGAGTCTTACTCTCTCCCGGTCTCGACATGTTATAAAGAAAAATGGGGTTTCCGTTCATTTAATTTGCCACATTTTTGTGTTCTTCATTATATCTCACTTTGAGTATTTATCATTCAGTAACCAGTCACCAGTAAAGGCCAGCTAATCTAAGATCGATACGTTTCCTGTTTTCCTCACATCGTGCAGCCTGGGTTTCCCATCAGCAGTCTAAGATTTGTTTTTTCATGCTTCTCAACTATATTCCCAGTGAAAGAGAGACTGTAGTTGCAGGTGCTGCTCGCTGTCTCTGTGTCACATGACCTCATCTACCATTTGATTTGATTAGACAATAGAGATAAAGAGCTAATTAATAAATACAATGACAAAATTATCTTTTACCTACCAGTGACATAAAAACAGAGAAACTATATGCTAACGTTAGCTGCCCCTTTAGTAAACTGCACCCAATAGATTGAGTCTCAAAATCAATAAACGACTAATGTTAAGTAAAACTGATATGAGGGACAAAACGTCTGATTGGGACACATCTTGCTCATTCTGCTGTTGGCTCCAGTTTGGAGGGCACTTACTCAGAAAACAACAGCACAGTTTAATCAAAAGTGACATCCTAACCTTGTCTGATCGTTTTTTTTGTTTGTTTCTCACCAAATTTTTGTGTAAAGTGTTTCCACTCACCTATGCATCAAGGAAAAAAAAAAAAACAAAAAAAAAACGCTTTACAACGTAATTTCTAATATGAAATTTTGAATGATCTGTAACTAATATTCCTCTTAACAATATATATATATATATATATAGTGAACCCATCTGGGAGCTGGTGGGGAAATAAAAAAAGGTGTTTACGAGTACATCCGAGCTTCTGCCTGTCCCGCGTGAGCTCGGAGGAATGATAGCACTTTAATTTGATTCAGAAAAACATTCTCGAGGGGAGCAAAGCTCATTTGTGCCACTAATACATCACTTGTTGAAGTGAGGAGAAACATCAATACAGCTAATATAAAAATGATTACAAAGTACCCCTGGTGACATTTTTACCACTTTGCTGAGCACACCACTTATGATATCGAGACGCGCTGAGAGATACATCAAGATATAAAAAAAAAAGTGCGAGGGAGAGGAGAGAGGTGTGTTTATTCGCGCCTGTAGCTATGCGAGTAACAATGGGGTCTATGTTTGGAAAAGTTACTCTATCAACTTCTGCTGATTGGATATTTACATACCGTTTACACATGCATGTTGAGCGCGGGTAAAATCTAAACAGACGCGCTCTCTTGCATATGCATGGCATGCAGATTTAGGACCGTGCAAAAAAAATCCACAAAGAGAGAATGGGCTGGCCGATGGCTTACAGATGTAGTAGTACTCGTGTCCAGGCCTGAACTCGAAGCCCAGCGAGAAGGGCGTGAAGAGCTGGAACTTTTCTGAGAAGCGCAGGGGCCCGTCCGGACCGCTGGGGCGGTTGCACTCCCAGCGTTTGAAGCCGCGCATCCTGTGCTGGCAGGAAGTGTAGCCTTCGTGGTTGACCATAAACAGGATGTAGCGCTCCATTCGCCCGTGGGACGGAGGGCCCTCGTAGAAAGGACAGTAGATGTCTAGATAGTCGTTGATGTTCACCGCCACTCTGTACTCGCCATGCCAGAACCTGCAAAACAGGAGAAAAACAACAAACTGTGGATTAAAACCTCAGTGATTCAACATGACAAGTGTGTTACCCGCTCCAAAGATGTGGATGAAGGAATCGTGAGGTTTGCTGAAACAGAATTTGATTGTGCGAGAGACGCAAGAGGAAAGGACTACTTTCCCTGAAAAACTATGAATATTGACTCTCTACCTAATACTGGATTCCTGTATGATTGCACAGCAGAAATAGCCGGGGTGAGTTTCCATCTAATGTAATCACGCTGTGTAACGTGAAGACAATTAAATTCCCCGGGGCTGAAATTGATTAAACTAGAATTTGACTGAGTGAGATTTGAGTGTAATTGGATCAAACTTTTTTTTTTCCAAAGTAAAATGCCCTGAGATTAATTTATCTGTAACTTTAAATAAACTCAGCTGATGTTGCATAATTTCGATTTGAAAAAAAAAATGCTTGTGGCTCTTTATTCCTACCATAGCGACTCTTATTGATATCGGTCTTTACGTAATATCTGTAAAGAACTTCCACAAGTGAATGACACTAAGACAGCACCCATTTTTCGTCATTAGATCACAAATAATGTGTTCAGTTTTCACTTTAAATAAATATGCAGTGATATAAATGTAAAAAAAATTTGAGATTCTCTTTTTTGAAAATATTTGACATTTCTCTTTGCTTAAAATCCTAAAAATAAGATGGGGAAAAAAGCCTGCAAGTTCTTTGACCATAAAACCGATTTTATATGGTAGGTATTTAAAAAAAAAAACTTTCTAAAAGTTTGGGTACACTACAGCATGCACAGAAACCAACTTAACTTACTAAAGTAAAGGCGTGAGAGCTTTGATTCAAGAGTCTTTTCCCAGTGAGGGAGCTTAAACGAGCTTGGTGGGATGATACTTGAGAGAAGTGGGTAAAAGTGATGTTCAAGAGTAGGCCGTTAACATATTTTAATCCAAATCTGCAAAGCCGGGAATAGTAGGTGTTCAGCTATTTCATCACGCGCTGATTACTGAGGCTGGCATAAAGAAATATGTGTAAAAACGAGTAAATAACGACATGCATACAGTATACTATATAACAATGTTTTATCCTTTCTGTATTTTTTCATCTAGAACAAAGTCAAAGAACGTCTGATGTAAAATGCTGGTACAGGAACACGTGTGAAGACGCCTGAGCTCTTTGACACCTCCGCTCTTTTTGCAAAACTTTGAAAATATACGCCTGCATTGTTTCACCCAGACAACAGGCTTTATCTCCGTGCTTCCCTTTGTGCCAGAGCTCCAAGTACGGAAACTAAACTTGAGAAGTAAAAGAAGTGAAACTCCTGCTAACAGATTCAAGTTGTGGATGTTAATTATTTTATTACTCAGACTTACAAATATTTTCACACCCCTGCAACATATTTAACAGTTTCTGAGCACAACTGCGTATTTATCGTGTGCAGTGCCAGCTTTTGATATGGTTTCCTGCATTTTGATTGGTTGGTTGGGGAAAGACAGAGGGACTGCACCCAGAGCGCCATTCATGCAAGAACCACCGCAGTTTGTGTGACAGACCAACACAAAGAAGCATGTCATTGTTAAGGAGAAGTTCATTTGTATTCATTAGTGAACATACAGCATGATGAAGACCAGCGAACTAAGCAGACGGGTCGGGAATGTAGCTGAGGAGTCGTTTTTGGTCAACGATTTAGGTAAAAACAATATACCGAGCTTGTACAGCTAACACACTCTTCAGTCTATTATCCAAACACACACAACGCATTTCAGATGTTGATTTGAAGATTTTCTTATTAATCTCTGCTCTGTGTTGGTCCGCAAAATAAAACCTAAATAAAAACATTAGAATTTGTGGATTCAACCCCAAGAAAATGCGGAAAATTCAAGGGGTTTGAAAAATAAAATGGAATAAACTCTGTAAAATAAACAGGCCACAATAACACTAGGTATATGTTTTACTACTTTATATCAGCAGTATATTGTATTTTTGAGTGTGGAGGTGAGATAAACGCTATTTAGGTTGAAACTCGTTTGAAAACAGAAGTACGTCACCTTCCAAAAGTGAGTTGTTGGAAAAAGCTGTGGGTGAAAAGGATTCCTGGTCCTATATCTCTGTATGATATTTTAACAGTGTTGACATCACATGTGACATTCATCGAGCCGTCGGTGACCACCTAGTGAAAGTCGGAACTCGTCTCGGCGGCCATAGAGGTGAACCAGCAGCTTCTTTTTGACAAGGAATTTTTAAAGTTACCTAAGAAAGTACTGCCTTTTTTCCACGCTTTATTTTATTTTATTTTTTGTGTGATGCAGTTTGGGGTTGATAGTCCATTTCAGTCACTGATCTATGCTCAGAGGAATCTGCAGGGGTCCTCCAGGGATTAGAGTTGGTCTGAGGAATGAAATGTGGCTTTGAAGTTTGTCCTCTTTCTGAGCTTCACTGATGTCTCCATTGTTTTGACGTGTTGAGTAAGAGGTTGTTTCTGCGGCTGTTTTTCATCTCATGCCGGTTCTCGGGTTTCATTGAAACAAGGAAGCGGTGTTTATCGTCAGCGCGGCCTGGTTCTGAACGCGACAGTAAGATTTGATCTTTATCTTGGGTCAATTGCATGCATTGGCAAAGGTTTTCAAGGTGAATATATATGTTTTCGACTAAAAGCCATGAAAATAATATCTTTTTGGATTGTGCTTAATTTTTTACGGAAATACGAGACACATTTGTCAAATATAAATGCTGACAAACTTGCACCATAGTTCATGGTACCCATGCTGTCAATACTTTGAATAAAACCCATTTGCCAGTACAACAGAACTTTTCTCGTTTCACAAGATTGAACGTAGGTTGGTCTTTGACCATTCCTCTCTACACAATCTATCGTCCAAAGTCTTTGGTCCTCTCTTGTGCCCTCTTTCTTCTGTTCAATCTGCAGGTGTTCATTATTTATTAAGGTTTATAGACTGCGAAGATCATGGGAAAAAAAAGGTGATTCAGTGTCTGGTGGACCTTTTCCATGTTGATTTTGGATCACCAATAATGACCCATTTTCAGTTTTGTGGCTGGCAGTCAACAGGTATTTCAAAAAGATCACAGTGCCACACACACAGACAAGGGTTTCTGGGTCCTCAGCATCACAGATCCTCTGCCGTACTAAGCAGTGTCACAATGTGCTTTTCCACATACTTCTTTCTTATAAATCACACACAAGGGCAACAAACCCTTTGGATGGTTTGTTGCCAAAAAAAACAACAACCACGGTCTCATAGCCTCATCACAGCATTGTGTGTCTGCCTTGCCTTTCACGAGAGCAGGAAGCTAAGCTTTTATTGGTAAATGCTCCAGCATCACCATCCTACACATTTCACACTTTGGCACATACTAATTTGATCAACAGCTATGCAGTGTTTACACAACCGATATCCTGATATTGTAGCAACGAGTCAATAATATTATTTTATGCAACGCTATGAGACTCTGTCCGTGCTGACCGTGAGTTAATCACCTCAGCATGCAGATGCTTGAAACTGACAGGTTGACCAACTTTCTGGTTAATTTCTGACTCAACCAGAAATGAACCAGAAAAAAAGAGGAAGAAAAAGAGGAAAATTTCACGGCCAGAGTAGCAAACCCCGTTGTGAAGTAGCACAAAGTGTTTGATTCCAACACTCATACTCATACTCAGTGTTCAGAGAGTGAGGGCATCAAAAGCGACACACATAAAGGGGTGACCGTTAAGATGGCGGTCACCCCTTGGTGGGTTGAGCCATTGTGCAAGGCCCTTCACCCGCCTTGCCTATTGGTGTTGATTAGAGGGTCCAGAGGCACTGATGCGTAGGAACCTTGCTTCTGTCAGAACGACTCAACGTAGTGTAAAGCACTTTGGAGTCCTCTGGACTAGAAAAAGCTCTCCTCAAGTACAGGCCATTTTACACAAAGTCCTCATCTGACCTAAGCACCCAGTTCACAATCCCAGGAGAGTTTAGTAAACTCCATAAGTTTAAATTTGTCATGGCATTTGTTCCAAACAACTGTTTAGCATATAGACAGCATCTAACTATAGTTGTTATTGAGACGCTGTGTCCCCAAGACGCCACTCTTTGCTGCCGTTCTCTAACTATGAATACTTGACTGTCTCCCTTGCCATCATATTTACTGTTTGGTGGCAAGGTAAGTATAGCTAAAAGTTATAAGTATCTGTGTCACATCATATTTACAGTGTCGCCCAGAAAAAGAGAAAGTCACTGCTTACTAATTAGAAGTTTTTAGAAAGTTAAGAAAAAATAGTTAATCTTATTTTTAAGGAATTTCTTACAAAATTTGTCCGTGTCGGAACTTTGATTTGTGCAAATTAGGAAGAACTGACCAACTTTGCGTCCTTCTACCATTAATAACCCTCCACAAAAGTGAAATAACTTTGAAACATTCTTCGGTGCACTATGTAACATCTTGAGCAAAGTTTAAATGAATCGGTGTAATATCAAATGTCTCGGCGGACATGCGCACCCCACTGTTGCAACCGCTTCTCCCGGTGTTTGTCATTATCGCCGTCTCTCTCCGTGGCAACAAGATCAATTTAATTTCAAATGTACCACATCAAATGGATTTAAGCTATGGCAGATTATCAAATCCTGTTTCGCGAAGCTCGACAAATTTGAGACGCGGGAAAGCATCTTCAATCAAATGAGCATAAACAAAGACGGGGTTTTTTTCTTTTTTTTTCGGGACAATCTCACCACCGCAGATGGTCCATGCACACACATGCAAAATTGAGTTTTTTTTTTAACAAATTCATCATTTTCCTCCTCACCTTGGCAGTAATTGATTGCTTGGAATAAAGACATTTTAGCCTAAGCTCTCTTGGTTAGCGGGATATTTAGCTTTGGGACAAATTATCCCTATAATGGCAGGCCTGTCTCCCTCCCAGAGGGCAAATCAGGAAGTGAGTTAGATGTGAAATGAGCGCATTCATGCTTCGGTGCCCTATCAGAGCACAGCCTGCCGCTTCTAAAGGGATCCTTGAGCAGATCATTTAGAGGCATTGATCCACCGGGGAGCTCCTCTCGGCTCTCTCTGCTCCCAATCAAGTCTGATTAACTACTAAAGGGGGAAAGGCATGGAGAGAAACAGCAAGTGTGATGCACAGAATGAGAATAAAAGCACTTCAAGGAAAGAACAGACGGGGAAAAAAGACAAAAGAAACAGGCAGAGGAGAAATGGAAATATGCCTGGAATGAGGACAAAAGAGGAAAAAGAAGAAGAAGAAAAAAGACCGAGAGGGGAGGGAGCGGACTCGGAAACATGGGGTAATGAGATTGCATTAAAGGTGGAGGCCAGATGGAGGAAGAGCAGATGGAGGAGTTTTTCTTTTTTTCTTTCTTTCTGTGTTTCGTTTTAATTCTAACAACTGTGGTTTTCCATCTGAGGAAAATGTTCTTCGCCTATCGATCGTCCAATGATACCTTTAGGGATGACAACCATTTTGCATTAGCCCTTGTGAATTTACAAGCGGGAAGTGTGTGTGTGTGTGTTGCTGCCATGGCTGGGCAAATGGTGGCCTGGTAAAGTGGGTCTCGATTAGCGAGGATGCTAGGTTCGAAAAGGGGGCTAATGTGCCAGGATACATTAGGTCGCATTAAGCCACTAAGCGCTCTGGCCTGCTGCTTTGACACCGTCTGCATTCCTAATCCACCAAGGCGAGGGGAAACTGCATGTGGAACTGTGTGTGTGTGTGTGGGCGCCCAATGCTGGGGTGTCACTGCACTCCGAGATCTTAAGCAGCACATGTTGATGCGAGGGCAGGTTTGTGTGTCCCACAGCCTCCATCTTGTCTTCTCAGGCTGTGTGTCATTCAGAATTAAACACACACAGTGCACCAGCCAAAAAAGACATGGGAAAGCACTCATACTTCCTTCATGGCTACTTCTCAAACAGCTATCCTCAGTGTGTGTGTAGCCGTGTAGGAATTGGAGAGCAGGAGCTTCTTTTGATGAGCAAAAGCGTGTGTTTTGGACCTCTGAAAATTCGAACAAATTACTCAGGGGTCATAAAATGCAGAAAACCCAATGATCCAGACTGTACAAATAATTGACAAGTAGTTATTTCTTGAAGATTTGAGGATTGACTCCATGTTAACTACTGCGACCATTTATTTTTTTCATTATGTAAGCGTGTGTCTAAATATGACCATGTGGTGTTTGTTTGCGCGTGTGACAGTGATGCAGTGCAGGATTTTTGGCTGCTAGCTGAAGCAGAGAAGCAGCAGTGTTGCTTTGAAAGGGCAGGAACATTTTGATATCATTGACCATAAAAGCAATTTTAATACTGGATATTGATATTGACACAAATTTTCATATTGGTGCATCAGTATGTAAAATAAAATTTCACAGCTTGTGTAAGGATCAAGCTTTTGTTGAACACTTTAAATCCATAAATGTCCTTAATGGGATAAGCAGAGAAAAATTCCTCTCTGGTCACAATTGCTTTTTTTTTTTTTTACAGATATTTTTCACTTTATTTATTCTTTCATCTGCTTTTCTAATGTTTTGAAACAAAATGCCTTTCCAGTGAAAGACATTTCATATGGACGTTTTTAATAAGTTTTATGCATGTTGATCTTCCTAGCACTTTTTTTTTGTTTTCAGAATAACACACACAGTCAGATTTGTTTAAGATGATTAACAGCCAATATTCCAGTTGAATGGAATTAAACATTTTTAATTGTAAAAAAAAAATTAAATATGGTTTTGATTTCTGTATTTTGTATAAACCCTGAGACCAATAATAGTGTGCACGCTTTTTAAAAGAAATTATAAACAAGAATGTGATTTATACCCAGAAAAACCAAAAATAGGAGGATCACTCACAAACATTGTGTTTGATTGAGCTCTGAATATGGCAGTGCATTCGTTGCATTTTTCACATTGTCAGAGTGTAAAACTGTGGTTTCAGTGGCACCTAATCTCCCAATGTCCCAGATTCTCCTCACATTTCCACTGGAGTGTCATCCTCTGTACTGCAGCTGGAGAATTTGGCGTTTGCGTTTCACTTCTCGGCTGCTTTTAATAAACCTGTTTAACTGCAGGGGCAACGAATATCACAAAAAACTAAACAAGCTTGTGTCGAGCGCGTCGCCGTAACGGGAACTGAGAGACAAAAAGTGGAAACATGCTTGTATATATTTTTTTCCCCTCTTTGTTTTTTCCATATACAGTACCAACTACGTGTTAATCTGTGCGTAGAGGCTGCTCTCCAGTATTCAGTCATCAACATCATCTCTCAGCATGGCCGTGATCAAAGCATATGCTTGGAGAAGCACTGGATATTTACTGAGCTTTTCTGCGTGCTAAACAGAAGGCTGGATCTACTAACACATCAAAGGAATTTTCCCTCTCTCCGTCTTCCTTCATTCTCTCTGTTTCTCTCTCCCTCACTATGTTAACTCCGTCCCCATGCATTACTTTCTTGTTTTCTCCGGCTTCACTTGATCTCCCTCTGTCACTGCCACTAATGTGCCCTTCACGGTTCGGACTTAAAGAGAGAGAGAGAAAAAAAAAAGTCAGTCAGCCTAAATGCTTGAAAGATTTTGGTTAAAAAAAAAAGAAGAAAAGTCAAGTGGATGAAAGTGGTTGTCTGCATACTTAAAATGCACTTTTGAAAGATCGTCTTCATTGGACAAACTCCTTCAAACAGATATTAGGCTCAAGGTTATATTATTAGCATGGCTGGAAAATAGCGCGCACAAGTGCAAGCTTGCATTCACAACCGTGGTTATCAATCAAAGTCATGCTGTGTCGTAGCCTGATATCCCCAGATTCCGATGGGTAAGGCAAGTTTACAGTGATTGGATGAAAGATTAAATTTAAACTGCTATAACTTTGCAGAGGACATCTTGGTTTCTGCTGTTTTCCTTTAATGTGGCTGAAATCCTAACTGGGTTGGAGAAAGCACACGGATCCAGCCGCTTTGGCTTTGAAAAATCAATATCCCCAGCTGACAAATTCCACTTCCAGCTCATTAATAATTTCATAATAGCACATTGTTACATGAATGTATTGATACATTATTTAAAAGGCTATGTTATATTTTCATATGAGCACATCAGATTTAGGTGGATTTTTTTTGGGGTCAACTACAAGTTACATGCCTCAGTATGTTAGTGGGAGAAATTTTGCCTATTTCTGTTTCTCACATTTTATTTTAGTTCTTTTTTCTGCAAAGGACAAAGATCATCACATTATATTTCATTGCTATTTAAAGCTTAAAAGTAATTTGAAAAATGCAACATTCTAAAAACGGATCTCTTTAAAACAAAATACGCCACCATATATATATATGGATGATTACATAACACAAGTTTGTTGTTTTAATCGGAAAACTTCAGTTTATGTGCAACATGGTCAAAGTTCATGCTAGAGCTATTGTGATAGCTCTAGTGATATGACCGGCCAGACAAGTTTGTTTGTTAACATAAAGTTTCTGAGGTAGGACAATGTGTTTTCTAACTAGTTTGTACTTTTTCTGTGTCCTCCTTCTGTTGTTGGTGGGTAAATTTATAAAGTTAAATCAATTGTTGGTCACTAAAATGCATATTTATGTATGCAAATTAGCTGCAGTCAAGAATTATTCGAGCCCCCCCCCAGTGTCTTTAATTTAATCTGTTCAATTCCAAATAGCTTTGATTTCAGTATTTTTGATCCATAGTATGTATGTAGCTTTAGCCTGAAGTGATTCTTTAATCTGAAAGGACATGCATGAGATCAACTTTTAAAATCTTAAGACAGTCTCCACAGGAAAAAAAAAACATTTTGACAGCTACTCTAATACCTGTTAAACTCACATAACTAAACTACAGACTGATGAAGTAAAAACTGGGAATTTTATCTGCTTCCATTCACCGCTGCTATGTTTTACACAACCACTGCACAATTTGCTGACGTAAAGTATTTAGTTGACACAGTTGTTGGGACAAATGGGAGTGCTTACCCTAGTACACATATCAGGCTAATGATGCTGATCAGAACTGGAGCACAAAAATGATCTTTCCATCAGTGCTGCCAGGATTTGAGTTTTTGTCGAGACTGGACTAAAACAGCAATCACACTCTGTTACAAATTATAGGCAGACTAGTCTGTTAAGTCCCTAAGTTCTTTTGGTGGCCATTGTCTTATGATTGATGCATATGTTCAGTGTTTTGTAGCCACCAAATCAGTGGCCGTCTGCTTTGGGCTACATGCTCAGCTGCCTACCGCTTGTTTTTCACAAGCGGAGACTATTTGTGACCTGAAAGGTCAGCACTCTCGATTCCCAGAAAAGATGGCAGATATGGAAAATCCAACAACTCTTACATGTGGCTACATTTTTGAAAAATGCTTTGTAGGAAGGAGTTGTGTCCACTTTACAGGATTATAAAAAGCAACGAGTTTCGCTTGCTGATTGAACATTTGGACAATTAAATTTTTTTTTTACACATCTTCCATGATGACATGCGAGTCATTTCTCAAAGAAAAAAACCATCCTGTCACCTATTCATCCCAACCCTTAGATGTAGCTGGTAGTATATTGCGCCAGCACAGAGTTTCTCATCGTTCTCTTTCTGGCGGAAACAAACATCTGGTTCGCTCTCTGCCACATACCAGCGCAAATAGACTTCGGCGTTATTACTGGCTGTATGACTTATTCAGCACATGAAACATGCACAGCTTCCCCTCATTTGGCCTTTTGGCAGGAAGAAAGCGCAAGCTGTTGCACCGTGTGTGTCTTTAACTAGCCTCGGTTACGCTGCTGTCTCAGTCTGCTGCGCCACGGCTTCAGTCATTTTCCCAAATTAACTCCACATTACTCTCTGTTTTCTATCTCTCCATCTCCTGTCTTGCTTTTTCTTTCTTTTATTTTCATCCCCTCAATCCTTATCTGCTAGCTTCATTTGCTCCTTCTCTGTACTTTTTTTTTTGTATCTCCATCACAATCCCTTCAGGAGCAGCTCAGCATCTCGGTTGGTCTTCTGGATTCCCATCGCCCCCCTCGTGTTTTCCCTCACTTTTCCCCTCTGTCTTAACTTTCCTTCCGCATTAATGTATTTTCGTGCCCCCTGCCGGTCCGTCTTCTTCTCTCTGTTTGTTCTGTTTGAATGTTTAAAATGACTGACGAGCATACACACTCACACACACACACAGAGAGGCATCTCCGTCTTGCAGAGTTTTCTCCCAGCGTGAAATGTTCCTTTCCGATAGTGTTGTCTCTGCCGGTGCCCCCCTGCCGCATTGCTGCTGATGCCCTCATACGTGGGGAAGTGGTTTGAGGGGAAAAAAAAAATGCCTCTCTTTTCAAAAACCCTCTCAGAAAGATACATATCGGCATATTTGCACATGAGTCTAATATGATAAGCTCACTGAGACGTTACAGCACACGACACATTTTCTGCCGAAATCTATCGACAGATGTGTTGTACTGAAGAACCGAATTACCACACTGGGAAATCCTGGAATTTGTGAGCACAGATGCACATGTTTAATTATGTAGATCAGCTCTTGATCCCGACTTCTGTGTAAACACAGCCAAACAACAGGAAATGGCAGCAAATAACACAAACGCATAACATAACGTACGTGCGTCCAGCTCCTGCAGGCATACGCGCGGATCTGTCAAAAAAATAAATAATCGGCGGCTGCCGAGCTCGAGTTGTGCCGTTTTTGACAAGTTCCACTTCTGTCACTATGAGTAACGTCACACACTGATCACTGCGTTGACACTCACTGTTTCCGAAAGGTTATTATTCATTTCTCCAAGATGGAAAGCCTGACCCCCCCCCACTTATGGATTAAGCACCCCTTACGCCAGTCATTGACAAATTCACAGACATGCAGTGTGTTTGCATACACGGTCCTTATCCTACATGCAAATACAATGTTGCTTCTCCCCCCCAATCGAAGATGGAGTGTCACCGTGTGGCTAAAACACACCCTTAAAAAGAAGAGACAGAATACACTCAAAGGTAGACGGATGGAGCGAGAAAGACTGACAAATCCGCTGATGGATGGACATGCGGGATAAGTTATTCTGGTGAGCTTTGGCAGTGCATCTGACAGGCTGACAGACAGGCTGCATGATATGCCTATATCGGTCCCCTTGTTTTGAGAGGGGCATTCTGCAGGACACGGGACCGGCTTTGTCTTTGTCGATCGTGTAAACAAGAGCAGCCGTGAATTGGTATTGACAAGGTCGCCTCAGAGCGACTCCCCCGATCGGAGCGCCGGATGGCCGCCGGAGGCCAGGACACCCAACTGGAATCTTTCGACAGGAGGCTAAAGGAACGTCACGCGTTCAAAGAATCAATGTTTAAAGATGGAAGTGGCTGATACATTTTTTATTCTATCAATGCTCATTCATATTTTAGGCCACGCGATGCAGTTTTAATGACAAAATGGCAAACTTTTCTTCGCTGTCAGTCAACTGGAGGACCAAGGTTTTATAAGATGATTTCTTTTTTTATTATTATTATACCACCGGATACAGACAGCTACTCAGGTTGTTTGCCTTCTGAAAGCTAAACTACAAAATCCCTTCTTTGTGATCCGGGATGTGTTTTTTTTTTACATCACCTTAGGCAGTGATAAAAAGTTTTAAGTTATTAGCAATGTAGCTCAGCATAGACTTTGTTGTTTTTAGCACTTTGTGTTTCATTTCAGCTTTTTAATCTGTGCTCGCCAACCAGTACAACTGTAGGGTAAAATCTCACATAACACTGTTCAATCCATCAGCAAACAATATGAAACACGAGTATGAAACAACTGAAAACCTACCAAAACATGATTATCTGCACGCTCTGACGAGTCTGGAAAGGAGAGCATTTAAACAAAACAGCCAAGAGGCCGACGATATCTCTGGAGGAGCTGTAGAGATTCACAGTTCAGGTGGGAGAATCTTCCATCAGGGCAACTGTTAATCATGAACTTCACAAATCCCTCCTTTATGAAAAAGTGGCAGTAATTCTGCATTCCGCCACGCAGAAAACGGATCAAATGTGTGGAATAAGGCTGAACCAAACTGGACTGAACTGTATGTATGCCTCATAAAAATCGCCATGGACGCAGCATGAAACTGGTGGTGGCAGCGTCATGCTGTGTGAACGCTTTTCTTCATCAGGAACAAGGAAGCTAATTAATCTTACTGACCTTTGTCTTTTTTGCAACGAAGACTGAAAAGAAGTCTCAAAAATGAAAAAGAGAAGCGCCAATGTTTACTTCATGCACTACTTTTAGTGGGTCTTTTTAATAGAAACGCAATAAAATATACATTGACGTTTATGGCCTAAAGAAGGGCTAGAAAATAAATTAACAATATCAATGAATGTTTAATAATTTCAATAAACTCCCAATTCATAACCACACAGCATTGACGTAGGGTCAACCTCTCATTGCCAGCTGAGCAAGGTGGGGAGGCATCAACTAACTCACTCGCTCATTGGTTACCTAGCAACAACCTGCTGAGTAACAGTTTCAGGTTTTGCTGCCGTGTCTCATAACTCCTTAAGCATGAAAAACAAGAGTGTGGAGCGAAAGGAGAAAATGACCTCAAAAGGATAAAACAGGAAAGGTACATCACCAGTTTGCCAGTATTTTGGATATTTAAAACAAATCAAATCAATTATCAATATCGACTGTCGAAATGCTGATATTGTGATGTGTTCTTCAGCCACATTGCCCAGCCCTGGTCTGAATGCCACTCAGTCATTTATCTATCAACTTGACAACTAAACAGCAACAACATGACTTCATGACTGACCTTAGACTGTAGAAAGATTTTCTAGCTTGTTGGCCTCCTGACTGACTGGCCCATTATCTCACCACCTGCATGATTGCATGCAGAAACCACTGATCGTGCACACGGACAAGCTGGAACAGTGTCAGTCAGGCTGACTCATTAACTGTCCGTCTTGCGCCGCCGTCACCAGTTGGCTGGTGTATCTCCATCTAACGTGGACGGCTTGATCCAGATTGACAAGGAGAACCAATCCATGTAGTTTAGGTCAAAGTGTTTGAGCCTCTGAGGACTGGAAGTCACGCAGGGCATGAGGAGAGAAAGTATGGGGGAAGCGGGTGTATGGATTGCTTTGCAGCATCTCTAATGAGTAATTAAACACTTGAATGGAGTCCAATTAAGGAGCACACAGTGTTTGCAGACTCGCACATGCATGCACACGCACACACACGCAAACATATAGATGCGGCGCCGCATGTTGACGCACAATTAGACGTCTGCATGCAAACAAACTGCAAAACGCCAAACGGGAAAAAAAAGAAGGCATGCACACCAGAACGAGTAGTCTCACTTGGTCGGGTAGATCAGATATAGAAAACCCCCCCCACACACACGCACACACACACTTACTCAGGCCTCGGCACATTAAGTGGAGCCATATGTGCTGACTGTTATGTGGTTCAAGACAGAATGAAGGTCAGCGGGGTCTGCTGCTAATAGCGAGCATTCCCTTTCCTCTGCTCACAGTGCATCTGTCTTTATGTTGGTCTCCTTTTTTATTTTATTTTCCTTCCTCAAAATTTCTTCCACTCTCATTTTGGTCCTTTTTTTTGTCCATTGTTCCATCTCTTGGTTTCAGTGAAATTTGAATTTAGAGCCTAGAGACTATAAAATGCTAATGTCCACAACAGAGTTTACTGTTGTTGGTTGAAACACCTTTTGGTCAGAATTGGCATAGACAATTCTGGTGTTAAAATAAATGTTAAATAGACCACAACCACAGTACTATTATGCACAATGTACAGCCTTGTTCAATAAATTGGAATACTATTAAAAAAATGTAACTTCAATGACTTAATTTGCCATGCAAAATTGGTTGTTTTTAAGCCTTTATTTCTTGTAATTATGATTATAACCATGATATTTGCTACATTAGGGCCATAAAAAATAAATTTTTAATACAAAAGTCTGGGCTTAAAATGTTTGAGACCTGCTTAAAGGTTGTCGTTTTTGACTGCGGCCCAGTTGGTAGACATCTTGAAGTTGGAAGGTTGTAGGTTAAAGTCCAGTGTTCTTCTTCACACGTCTGTCAAGGTAAGGAATTGATCCCACCGTTCTGCGTTATTGGTGCATGAGTGAGTGTGTTAATTGAATGCAGCTCCAACGTAAGGCACATTGAGAAAAGTGCTGTATAAATTAAGATCATTCACTTTTAAAATGTACTTTTAATCTGGCACACAAGCCTTATTGAAACACATATTGTAATGTATTCAATATTTATTGAATATGAATGCACATACTAATGGAAAGCAACTTAAATTTTTACTGGACAATCACTTTACAGAACATTCTTTGCTACTTTAAAAAAAAAAATTACTAAAATAATACTAAACAGGAATTTAGCTTACTTTTATATATTACAAAATAACCTATTCATGTGAAAGAAGATGTTCATAAAACATGGGAATAGATTAAAGGGAGTATTTCTAATGGAAACTCATTTAATATTACACAAATGTTGCTTTGAAACATCAATTAATTTAGTTTCAATGACTGATTAATGACAATATTCAATGGCATATTTCCATACCTGTTTAGAAAGTATTTCTGTATCTTGTGTTTTGCATTGCTAGATAATGGCTCCATTGCATAGGTGCGACATAAGCTGCAACATCATTATTGCACCACAAAACCTCAGTTTGAAAGGCACACAAACTTTAGTGACTGGAAGCTGGAGGACTAGATGAGTAGCTGGTTGAATAATCAAAGAGGCTTGTTGGTTTGTTTTATGCCCAAACAACGATCTGCAGCTGCTTCCACATCTTAAGCCAGAAGGAGGTGATTCTCCTTGTTAGATGTGTCCTTGCATAGAAACACATGAGGAAAACACACACATGACAACACACGGTGCTTGATGTTTAAATAAATATGAAATAAAAAGAAAACCAGGGGACAGATTCTGGTGGAACGCAATACACATGGAGGAGCGGACCAGAACAGACACTTTTATTGTCAGGGAATCTCTGGAGAATCACCTGCTTTCTTCACAATAAGAATCGTTCGCTCTGGAAGGAGTCTGACGTTTCTGAGATGAACATCTGCCTCCTTTTCTTGAGGGATTGAGTCCCTCAAGAAAATCAGGTATTTCAGTTCAGTTTCAGATCAGAGGTTTATGTTGCAGGGTGTAAGAAAAAAAAAGTTTAACATTTGCTTTGGTAAAATCATTTAAGAGTAGTTGCAATATTTAGTAAAAACAAAGCTGAATCTACGGGTTAATGTCATTTTAATTGTTTAAGTTGAGCTCCCTAAAGTAAGGGTGTCAAACTCATTTTCGTTTTGGGCCAAATCAAGATCCTGGATGTTCTTAAAGGGCCGGTGGTGCCAGAATGTATTAATAAAACCCATTAACAGACTGTTAAAATATTAGCAAATAGCTGTCTCTGCATTTTAAGTAGTTCTTAAAATTGTTCAGTCCCTCTAGGATTTTGAGATTAGTTTTGGGCAATAAAATCACAAAATTAGTGAAGATAATTTGGAAACATTTTCAAGGAATTTTACAATGTTTACATTTATGTATGAATTGTGACTTTGTTCATCGTCACATCGACCCCGGACTAACTAATAACTTGACACCAAGTAAGGCTGAGGCAGAAGCGTTGTAAAAGTACAAAATACTGCCATCTACAGGAGGGAGTTAGCGGTCAGTTAAACCTAATGTTTTTGACCATTTTTATGGAAAATTTGCAGTTATGCATTAGTGAAAAAAAAAAGTGGGAATCTGTTGATGTTTTACATGAATTTTCACAACCACAGGAAACTGGGAGGACTTTGACACATATGCCCTAAAGGTTCTACTGCTGCGTTTTCACTGATCTGTGCTGTGACTTGGTTGCCTTTATTCTACAAAAAAAACCTTTAGAACTGTAAATTATATAAAAAAAGGTTGACACACATTTCAGTTAACATCTTTACACATTAGCTATAAAAATCTAAATCTGTTGCATCCATATTTAAAAGACTTTTAAGTCCTTTTTATTGCTAATCTTGATATCTTTGGTTTTTGACTGTTGTGTGTATGCTTTTGTTGTCATTTGCCTTATGGATGGTTATTTTATTGCCAGCCGCTGTGGTGAAAACAACTTCCCCCATGGGATCGATAAAGTATATATCTATCCGTCTTTCCTCCCATTGATTTCCTGCTGTGCCTGGGATCACTGTCCTGATGCATGACCCAATTTCAGTCAAGCTTCAGCTGTCAAACGGGTGGCTTCAAATTCCACTCTGAAAAACTTTAATATATATTGAGGAGTTCATGGAACTCTGTGTCTGCCAGGGGCTTAGATCCTGCTGCTGAAAGACAACGTCAGATAATCAGCCCTCCAACGCTGTGCTTAACAGCTGCAGTGCGCCTTTTGTGCTGATGCGAAGCGGTAAGTTTAAAAAAACCGCGGCTCTTCATGATAGTCAAACATCTCCACTTTGGCGTCACATGTAGCGTCCTTTTAAACTTTTTTCACGTTTTGACACGTCAATTTGTTTCGTCAGGATTTCCAATCCAGACTAACACCAAGTGACGCATAATTGCGTAGTGGAAGAAATTATGGTACATGGTTTTCGAATCTTTTCACGACTTAAAAAAAAAAAAAATTATTATTCACCCTTCCGGGCCCCAAGTCTTTTGAGGCTCTGTCAGCTTTGCACTTTCAGAGAATGTAAATTTCCCCTTTCTTCAGAGTTGGGAGAAAAACAGTCAAGCTTAGTCAGATTGAATGTCTGAAGAGCAGCAGTTTTCAAATCTTGCCAGGGATTCTCCATTGGATTTAGATCTGAGTCTTGTCTGGGTGTTTCTAACGCATGGAAATACTTTGATCCAAACAATGTCGTTGCAGCTCTGGCTGCATGTTAGTGGTTGTTGTCCTGCTGGAAGTTTCACTTCTAACTTAGTCGAAAGTATTTTGATAACTTTTGTTATTTTCATCTGGGGACGTTGTCCTGTACTTCAATTCAGCTTTTTTTGCACAAGATTTTATTTAGGGGCGTCCGATTTAAAGGGGGCGAATACAAACACACATTTGTTGTTCTTTTCCCCCTCAGCTTTGTAACAATTCTGTATGTTTTGTTTGTCCGTCTTTTTATAATCATCAGGGTATTTGGGTTCAACAAGACAATGTGTGAAAATGTTCAAGGGATATGAATACTTTTGGAAGGAAATGATATTTTATTGATAAAATATCGTCAGATTGCCAGATTCAGCTTTGCTTTACTTTACCTGAGCTATGCAGTCTGCCACATTCATTTTGGACCAAATATGCTTTTTGACTGCAACTCTTCGTCACTTTTTTTTTTTTTTTTTTTTTTTTTAAACAAGTCATGGTCTGACCTTGGGTAAAATTTGCTGGGTCATTGCTGCGACAGCCACTGTTATGTAAACTATTGGAATGAAAGTTTCTATTGACGAAACTTCCCATGACTATCTTCAATTTCCAGGTTTGTGGTGCTGCGTGCATGTGTGAGGGGGAAAAGGGCAAAAGGAACACAAAAGTCATTTTGCAGCATAATTCAGTCTTTGGCGTTTTATAATATGTGTTTTTATTACGGAAGAAGAGAAAAGATTTAATAAGTACCCCCAG
Organism: Poecilia reticulata; assembly: GCF_904066995.2. Taxonomy (NCBI): domain Eukaryota; kingdom Metazoa; phylum Chordata; class Actinopteri; order Cyprinodontiformes; family Poeciliidae; genus Poecilia; species Poecilia reticulata. The sequence goes on from NC_088851.1 coordinate 9,124,294, forward strand.
TTTATTTAATATTGTGGATATAACCTCAATTTGCTGCAAATCAAACAGTAGGACGTCTCTTGCCTCTTCATTTTTCACAGAAAATATAAAAGAGTTGATGCTGTCAACATGTCTCTTCTCTCGCTGTCTTTCTGTATTCCTGTCTCCCACTCACCACATCTTGGAGTAATCCCACTGTGCCCAAACCCTCTTTTCTCATCGTCTTGCCTGCTACTGATCTCTCAAAATTCCAACCCCCACCCGTCTGCTCTCCTCTCTCTTTGAAATGTTTCTTCTTTTTCCACGCTCTAAACCTCCTCATCCCCCCCACAAAAAATTATATTTTCCCTGCCTGGATTTCATTTCATTAAGATTATGCACACTTTTGCATATGCTCTTTGTGGAACTATCCTCAAACAGTTTGTGCAGACAGGACCCTTTGCTGCCTCATTATGTCCTTGTGAAAAAGAAAAAAAAAAAAATCAAATGCTACAAAACCAGCAGTGTAATACACACTTTTAAAGCAACCCTCATTGATTTTGTATATTTCTGATTATAAAGCGCTTGAAGCTGAATAACACGATGTGCGCTGTGAATTAAGCGAAGCTTCGTTCTTCGAAGGGAAAGGCGTATGATGGTGACCTACTTTTTGCAAAGTGGATTACTTTATTATGGTGTAATAAACTGTATTTCAGTTTGTCTCAAAAGTAAAGGTCAGGCGTTCACTTGTTCCGGACTTCTCTTCTGCATTTCTTTTAACAACCAGAGTGCCATTCTTTAGTTTGACATCACCTGTCACAGAGTTAATGGGGGTAACGCATAGCAGAGAGGTGCTTTCGGTCGATATTTTCTACTGAATTCATGAAGCAGTGTTTAAGACTTTCTTAAAACACCATCGGTGGTTGAATATCACCAGGTGGTGGGAGTAAGTCTTGCTCCAAACATCGAGTTTACCGTAACCTCCTCTGTGTCCAAGCAGTAAGATCCTCTATGAAAACAGTGTAATATTTAACATCATTGATTGTGACGCCAAGGCTCTGAGTTGGCGCTCAGGTTGTGGAAAACAAAGTTGGTTTAGAGAATCAATCAAGAATTAACTCCAGCAACAACAAAAAATACAAAAAACTAAAACTCTGGTTTTTTTTGTTCAGTTTAGTTACTGTATGTGTTTTTGTGAACTCCAATCTGATCACTACCAGAGTTAGTTTTTTCTAATCCTACCTGATCATATTGAAACCCAAGTTGGGAATGGTGCTTATGGATTCAGCAAAATAAAAAAATATTGGCTATATGTGGTGCCTTCGGTTTGAGTTTTAACTCAACAGTTTGGCCAACTGGTCTCAATGTCTCAGCAAACCGGCTCCTGATGAAAGTGTCCGTTTTCTCAGTCCCTGGTAAGAAGAAGAAGAAAGTCTCTTTCTAAGGTAACGTCCTTTTGCAACTACAGCTGGCAAACAGCAAGTGGCAAATCTGCTAAGGAACAAACTCCAGACTCACTATCTGAGAAGATGGTAGCAACTAATTAACCTTCTGCTATCACTTTTTTAAACCTGCGCTAATTTTTAAAGAGAAGAACCCCAAGAAGCATGTGCAAGCATGTGAACCCTGATGCTAAATTTGAGATTGCTTAAGTCTGTGTATCAGACCCAAAATGAAGAAAATTAAATGCCATAGATAACACTAATATTGCAGTAATCATTTCTGTGTTATTTTAGCATCAGTTCGGGATATTCTTACTGTTTAAATACAAGCAGTAAGATCATGTTATACATTTCTGATTTAGAGTTTTTCGTAAAAATATGGTATATTTTTAAGGTTGCTCACACACATATGCATACACGGATGATTAAAACGTTGACAGGGTGAAGCCAAAACCAAAACATTACCTTAATAATGAATTTAAGAAACAATGTTTGCTTAAGTTGACATTAAAGCAGAGTGAGTCACATTAAACTTCATACTCTGAGCTGATTGCTGGCTGTGGAATGAAGAAGTCACTTCCACATCAAAAGTAGATTTTTTATTTTTTTATGTGAAATGTAACCAGTTTCAGTGTGTGGACATCAAATGCCTTCCCTTTGTCAGGACCTGGTGGGAGTTGGCTCGACGAAAGGCGCAGCACACGGCATCCTTTGAATGGGGAAACTTTTTGAACTCAGGTGATGTCACTTTTGCTACTTTCAAGGTAACAACTCATTTGAAAACAAACGCTCACCTTGGCAACCACATGAATCTGGCTTCTGTCCAAGCTGTGAGCTTAACAGGAAACTTTACATCTGCTTTGTAAAGTTCCACCTCGGGCACGAGTTATGGCCCTCGTGATAAACCGAGCTGAGTACTCGCGACTTGCAATCCTTCGCTAAGTTTTAACATATGACTAACTCGTGACGCACCGCTGTAAAACAGAGGGTGTCAGTCTGTTTTAAAAGTCTGTTCAAAGTCGTTTGAAGTCCCCAATGTGGCATTTTAGTTTTCATTTGCAATTCATCACATCAGACTTGACTTGCTCTTGAAAATCCTCCAAAGTGGGGAAAACCTACAGTTATTTATGTTAAGCAAAAAAAAAAGGCTTTTGGAGTTCGTTGTGACGGGTTTTTGCACAATGACAGCTCGGAAACGTTGCTCTGAAATGAAGTGGGGGGGGGGGAGCTGCAATGAAGACAGAGATTATGATGGTGAAGTGTCTCAAAGTAGGAAGATTTAATCAAGACTCGCATTAAGTCGCTTAAGTAAGCTGCATTAGTAGATTAACTTAACCAGATCGTAATAGGATTTAAATGTCTAATTAACCTATTTTCTGCAAGTATTCTACTTTAACTATAAATGTAAACAAAATGAGGATGGTGGTGTTACGGTCTGCAACAGAGATGCAAGTACAAATCATTTTTACCAGGGGCCAACTAAGGGCTCAGGCTCATACCTCATACCTCAGGCTCACGTCTCAAGTCTTCGAATGGAGAATCAGTTTCAAGTTTAAAAGGGAAAATTCAAGTCAAGTCTCAAGCATTTCAAGGGCTAATCAGAGTCAAGCCTGAAATCTTTAAGGGTTAAAGTTCAAGTAAACTCCTGAACCTTTGTCAATAGCAAAGACTTTCGGGAACAAGTCCAAGTCAGGTGTGAAAACTCTAATGACGTCGTAAGGAGAAACAAAATATGCATTCATGTCAAAAGAAAATAAGTAGAAATAGGTAAAAGGCAGAAAATTCCTGAATTTGTTTTTATTTTGAAGAACTGTTGGTGTTTGTGTACTGATGCAGTAAAAACCTGCTAAACTCTGCGCTCAAATGATCAACCCCTTCGCCAGCAATGAACGTGATTTGGATTATTTTCTTCTTTTTACTTGAGGTGAAGGATCTGTAAGATGATTAGAAAACCATGATCTAAATCCGCATTTAAAAGTGGCTAGTTTTAAATAATAAGGAGGACGAGATGATGCAGTGAGAAAATAAGGAATGTTGAATTTCTGAATAAAAAGAACAGGGAGAGCTTTTCATTTTGGAGAACGGAAAGTGTCTTTGTAATGACGGTAGCTTAACACCATAAGAATTAGAAACTGGAGGTAAGTTAAGCTCTTTTTTTTAAACAACTCAAAGTTATTTAATACAGTTTCCAAGGAAACCGTTCATATCTGGAGAATACAAAACAGTGACAATATTGTTTGGAAATCTCTCTCTCTCTTTTTTTTTTTACAGTGACGTCTTATATTAGAGTTACTGCTGTGAGTGTGATTTCCGAGTCATTTCTATTGCTAGATTGTTCACAAAACTATCTATCTATCAAAACATGATTTAATGCGTGAAAGAGAAGAAAAAAATGAAACAAAACACAGAAACCAGTACAGGCCCCAGAAACAAAAGGAGGCAGGACTAAAAACAAGCGTGTGAAAGTATAGAAGGACAAACCAGGCGAGGAAGCAAAAGTAAAAACACTGATTGGATATTGGGGAGGCTGCACAGTGGCGCAGTTGGTAGAGCTGTTGCCTTGCAGCAAGAAGGTTCTGGGTTCGATTCCCGGCCTGGGGTCTTTCTGCATGGAGTTTGCATGTTCTCCCTGTGTATGCGTGGGTTTTCTCCGGGTACTCCGGTTTCCTCCCACAGTCCAAAACATGACTGTCAGGTTAATTGGCCTCTCCAAATTGCCCCTAGGTATGAGTGTGTGTGTGCATGGTTGTGTGTCCTGTGTGTCTCTTGTGTTGCCCTGCGACAGACTGGCCTGTCGCCAGTATGACGCGTGTTTCCATCAGTGCAAACGTGGCAGCAGGTTTTTAACAGCAAGTCCGCAGACTGATGAAGAGGAGAAGAACACCACCTGAGTAAAACCCCTGGAGGAAGGCTCGAGTAAGGCAGACGTCTGCAGGAAAAAAAAAAACTGTCGGCAGAGATGCTGGGTACAGATTTTTTTCTTTAAGAAGGCCTCAATTTCATGCTCTAAATACACAACAGGAGCATTTGATATTATGCATACCTCCCTATTTTTTAAGTATCAAAACTGAACACGACCAAACCAGAGTATCTAAAGTGTGTGCATGTTACCATGACAACTACATGGGTGGACAAATCCGCATGAATCGACCAAACGGTCAATCAGCCGACTACTACAGATTCTAGGTCCATTTGAATCACTTTTGTTGAAAGCAGGGAAACATCTAACACATTCAGGAAAGAGAACTGGTCTTAGCCACCAGTCACTTAATCAAATGACCGACACTTACCAGCTTACTCTCTCCGACAATTACGCCACATAAAGATTGTTCATGAAACTTAAATCCCCGATCTTGACTCTCGACTCGTCGGCGTGAGCTCGAGTCCAACCTGAAGTCTCAAGTGCTGCTCGATTCAAAGGTGCAGACTCAGGTCTCCGTCTGTGTTTTTTTTCTTGTATTTCTTCATAACTACAAGGTCTAAAGGTTAGCCCAATCTGATCCAGCCCAACAACCAAAGAATTCAATCTCTTGTTTTTTATTTAATTTTTATTTTCTGTCATCAGCTAGCTTCATGTCTTCGGTGTAACCGTGTCCCTTTCCACCTCCTGCCTCTATTCACCCATCCTCCCAGCTTCTCTCTTCCTCTCATGATCTGTTTTCATTGTGCTCCTCTTCCCTTTTCGTTCCTCTCTCTTCCCATCTGCTGTGGTGTTTATGAGCATTAATCAGAGTGTTGAAGCACCATGACCAAAACAACTCTCACTCCGATTCTCTATGCTTCAGTCTCATTTATATATATATATATATATATATATATATATATATATATATATATATATATATATATATATATATATCCCTTTCAAGAAGTCACAGATAGCCTCCGCTCACCGTACACACATGCGGACACACGCAGGCGCACCTCCAATTTACACACACACACACACACACACACAAAAAAAAATCCATAAACATTATTCAACCTTGGTTATAATTTCCACTGAGCCCGGAGCAACTGTGGTTGTGATGGTAGAAGTCTTTCATCCATCTCAAAAGTCACTGTTGTGTGCAGAGGGCTTTCTTCCCCGCCACCCCCTCACGGAGCAAAGCTAAAAGTATGAGGGGACAAATTGTGAAAAGATGTCCCGGAGTTATATTTTTCATACAGCTGTCTGGAGTCCATCCATCACAGAAGCGTCAATGCAAATGCCTCACCGAGTTATGAATTTACGCCATCAAATAGGCCCTCGATCTTATTTGCCGGGAGCCGAGCTAAGTCGGAGAGGAGGCTGCGGCTGAATACACCATTAAAATTCATCATTATATTATAATCACCCAGTTCTGCTATGAAATGGCAACTATCACCTTAGTTGCACCCCCACCCCTAAATAAAGCAACTGACTAATGCCAGGAAATCCATCCTAATGAAAGCCCTCCAAACAGAGCAGCCTATTTTACCACCTTGGGGGGGCTGCATTAGTAATTTCCAGGACTTTTCTGGCAATTTTATGCCACCCACACTTATTCGCGTTTTAAATATCCGCCAGGTGATGCCAGCTTGTGTAACGACGGCAATTAGGCTGCAAGCTGCACGTGGCGCCGGGTTTGGGAAGTTGGTGGTAGCTGTCATTCAAATTCTGCTTAGTTTGTGATTTATTCAGCGTTCTCACAGCAGTAATTTCCAAACCCCTTTCGGCCGACCTTGAGTTGATGAACGCCAACGGTGAATATTAAATATGTGGGGCGAATGGCTTCCTGTCCTTTTTCGGGTTTCGAATTAGCATTGTCCAAGGTCCGCATGCTCATAAGTTAAAACGGTTCGATTTGCACGTTTGTCTCTGCCTGATTCGGGTGCTTGCGCAATAAACCGAGCAGCAGCTGTGACAGCTGAAAGTTTCCGCGTGTTTTATTTTTAAAATGTGCTGGTTATTCAAAAAAAAAAAAAAAAAGTTCTCGTATTCCACCCCGTTACAGGGGTTTCGAGCATGAACAGACTGTTTGGGGGTAATGCAGAAGCATCTCAGTCAGATTTAAGAACAGACTTTAAATAGGCCAGGTTAAAGACCTCATTTTATTTGCATTTCCGACGCAGGCTCTGTGGTGTGGTTTGAATCCTTGTCCTGCTGTCTGTATGCGAGTTTTGCCTTCACGTTAAGACTCTTTTGTAAACCCGTTTAAAGCTGTCCAATTGAAATGTCTTTACAGCATTGTGTCTCTGTTACTGCATGATCTCAAGCTTCGTTTTCTTGCCACAAGGATCACTTTTCTGTGAATGGCTACGCAGGTTAAAAGTTACATCAACTGCAGATCCGAGACGCATTTTATCCACCATTTTACCAGTTAGACTTAGCGGTCACCTCACCGTTTCTTTTGGAAAGGATCAGTGTAAGGAGATCTGCAGCAGAGTGAGGGTTAAGTCTTTAAAAGGATGATTCATGTTCAAACTTCTTTTCTTTGTGAAGAGAGAGAGAGAGAGCGGGGGCTTTTTTTTTTCCCTTTTAAATGGGAGCAAAGCTTTTCTCCATCGGTGGCCAAACCTTGACCCTCCAACCGATCTAGAAATAGGCACTCGCTAAGGGAGAAAAAGAAAGAAAGACACTCCAGCCTCTAGCCTTTCCTTTTCACTGCGCACGTACACTTCCAGCTGCCTGAACGTAGATGTGGGTAGTGTACGAACACACGCACACACACATCTACCCAGCATGGTTTTCCATTTTGTCACTCTGGGGAGAAGGTGAACTCATATTGTCGACCGCTGAGTAAAATGTTGCAGAATATACACACACGCGCACACAGTCGTGTTTTCATCACTTGTGGGGTCTTCTCATTGACTTCCATTAATTTCTACAGCCTAACCCTAACCCTAACCCTAACCATCACAGACCTAACCACTAACCCAAAAACAACAATTTCCCTCATGGGGACCAAGAAAATGTCCCTCACAAGGAGTGAGGTTCCCCTAACCCCACATAGACAGAAATAGGTTCCCATAAGGATATAAAAACCTGGTACACACACACACACACACATGCATACATCCACGTGGACCCAGTAGGCCCAGACCCAGACTATTGGGTCATACTTTTGCTTTTTTTTTTTTGACAAATACTCCCAAAAGCGATTGCCCTTGAACATGCCATTACCTAATCAGGTAGCTGGGTGTTTGTGCTTAATGTTTGAAAGGAGAGAATTTACGAGCAGATTATTACAGTTTGAAAAAGAAAAAGTAAAAAGTGAATTATGCCGCTAAATTATCCTAACACTGTTGAGTTATAAAATAAAATAATGCATATATGAAGCTAAACAACAAATCTTCATGCGTAGTACCTACAGTGAAGTCCTTCAGTGTTGCGTCTCTCTGAAGGACATCTCGCTGACGAATCAAGAAGATGAAGGACGAAACAGTTTATTGCATTAAGCTAGAATCAAATGTAAAATGGCTTAATTTTCTGCGAAGTTAAAAAAGTTGTTACATTTTGATGGAAAAAGCTACAAAATGAAAGAAATGCAGACAAAACTCCTGCTGGCTTGGCTGCCACGTTGCAGATCCTCTTATATCCACCTCTCCTTTGCATCCTATCTCCCAGGTGCCCCACTTCACTTCACTCCTGCATCGACACGGACCGGCATAAAAGACCAACAGCGTGGAATTCATCAGGACGTCTCCCACCGGATGAGTTTGCCGTTTCCGTGTGATTGTCACAGCTAGAGCTAGAAATGTAGGTTTACCACATACACGTCTTTGCAAAGGTATTCTGGAACAGGGTGTGGATATATGTGTTTTTTCTTTTTTTTTTCTTTTTGTCTTTTCACACTTTTAAACTATCAGGTGTGAACACCTAACAGTTGTCCAATTAATCGACTCTCTCCCACCTAAGCTGTAGTTATCTGCTGCTCCTCAAAAGTTATCAATAAGCCTCTCAGCTCAGAATGAGGCTGTCCTTCCTCTACTTCTTGGTTCAAGTGAGCAACCACGTCTTGCTAAGTTTGCAGTTTTGCAATCTTGTTTTATTATCTAAAAAATACTTTAAACTTCCCCAGAAATTTCTCTCTGACCTGTGC